>NC_137150.1:46448282-47048282 GCF_951394435.1 Stenella coeruleoalba
TAAGAATCATAGAGAGTAAGTTTGTATAACAATGAAAAACCAGTATTGTCTCTAGCACAGCCTTCTGAGTAGGCAGATTCTGGCTGAGTTCACCATTTCTGAACTATTTTGCCCCTCTTTGTAAATTGCAGGTTACCATGGATATGCAAACTCCGTCTCATCTGGTAGAGTGTTAACTGACTCGCTCCCCTTCCTTGGAAGCACCGTTTTTGTACCTACCTGCAAATTGGGTCAGGGACAGTTATCTTGCACAAATTATCAATTCTCACCAAATTTTCAATCCTCCCACTTTTCTTCAATATCTGACCACAATCTTCCAAACTTTTTCAATTCTCACGTCTGTCTAAAACTGAGAACTAAAACCTGACAGCCCAAATCTTTATTCAGACTCTGTGCTGCCTTGCAGCTGTCCTTTGCTCTCAGGACCTTCAGGACACCAAAACAACTGACCTTCCCCCCTCCTAACATCTGGTTCTACAGAAGCAATGCCAACAAGAATCCCTGAGAGACACTTCTCAGACACTGTTCTGCCCCACCCAGAAGATTCATGATCACCTCTGGGCTGTTCAACAGTGAGTGGTAATCATTTGTCTTGAACAAAAGTAAGGGGGCTGACAACATTAACCTTTACCCTGTGCAACTAGAAAGTGGAGGCAGTTAAGAAATGGCCCGACCCTCTTGCGTTCCAGAAACAGATAACAGCAAAGGACCACTCTTCTCTCTCTCATTCTGAGATAAGACCCTCTTCACCCTCCTCCCTAGTCTAATAAGACTCATGGATTCATTGATCTGTCTCTACAGTAGCTCAAGCCCCCTTCCTTTTTTTGAGATACTCCTCTTTAATGACTATTCTCCCTGTTGCAATAGCTTGAATAAAATCATCTCTTTAATTGTCTTTGACAAACAACAACAACAAAACAATTCACCTGAGGTGTCACTAATGCAGCATTTTCTCTACGCTGGAAGTTTTAAAGATTTTATATGTACAATATGATGACTTCTGGGAAATCTATGAGCAAAACCTGACCCAGAGCCACTTCTAAGTAGATTCCAGTTTTTTGAATAAAGCATATCAAAAAGGAATTTCAAGCTGTTTGAGAACCCACGGGGAACAACTTGGAAGCTAAAGAGAGAGTGTGAAAGATGTTTCAACTTGAAAGGGAAAGAAAGAAAATACAAAAGGACATTAAAAACACAGTAGGTAAAACTAAAAAGTCACCTGGGGCTTAAGAAGTGTTTGAAACTGTCCCAAGTTCCAAAGCGGTAGTTTAGAATGTTGAAAGTAAGTCTGGCAAAATGCCTCTCATCGTACAATTGCCAAAGAACCTTCAGCACACTGTAATTATGGAGATTTCAGGAATGTGTGTAAAATGCAGTGCAAAGACTTAAGGTAGACTCTGTAATGATAGTGTGGAGGAGGGCATGTATTAGTAATTGAGATTTTTTTTAAGTGCTCATTTATAATAACAATTTTTAAATTCAGTAGCCTCCTACGAAAAAGGAGATGAACAATTTTAAATGAAAGTGTTAAAAATAGGTAATATTATAGTGAAATAGCTGGTTTTAGAAAGCCGCATAAGAATAGGCTGCCTAAGGACTATGATTTCAATGTTATCTGAACAAGGGAGGCTGTACCTAGAAATATTAATAACATGGACACCTGTAAAACAGGGACACTTCTCAACTAGGGTCCACCTTTTACTAGCTATGTGAGACTAGGTATATTATTTAAACTCTTTTTTCTATCCCACAGAGTCTATGCCAGAGACTCTTTATATAGTAAATGGGGGCAATAATAATTCCTGTAACAAAGAGCCATTTAGTGGAATAATAATAATAAAATACCATCAATAAAGAAATGTATCAAACTCTTATTAGGTGAAGGCTCTGTGCTAAGGGCTTCACATGGGTTATTTCACTTAATGTTCACAGCAACATTATGAAGACGGTAACTTATACGATGCCCATTATTAGTTGAAGAAACTAAGGCATAGAGAGTTTAACTGACCTGCTCAAGGTCATATAGCTAGCAAGTGGTAGAGTCTTGATTTGAAGCCAGGTTTATGCTTGAAATTTTGCCCTTACTATACCTTTATTGCTTTGAGTCTTCCAAGTTTTATTCATTCTATAAATGGAAATTCTCCAAAAGACAACCATAACCGTTAACACCTTATAACTGAGTAGGAATCATGACTGTGATTTCAAAGCTTATAAAATAATGTAAAGGACCAGGAGTGGGATAAAAAGCATGAATAGCCAGGGAAGATGGTACTATGCCAATGATCAGTGCATTGCCCCTGAGCTCCAAAGCCACTCTTCACTGCTCGCTGCGTGATAATGGACCAGAGTCTTGTAAATGGTTCTCCTTTGACAGCTGGTACAATGTTGAGCTCTGTCACTAGAGGGACACTGGAGGGGAAATGGATTTCTCTCCAAGTGGGTGTTCCCCTCACCAGGCTCCTGCAGGGCAGTTCCTCCAGCACTAGACTCCTACAGCATGACTTCTCCAGGACCAAGCTCCTCCAGTGCCTTCTGCAGCTCCAGACTCCTGTGATGCAAGGATGGCTTTTCCAGAGCCACAGCTTCCCTTGCCACCCTCCCAGGTGACTTTGCAGCAGAGCGCCACCTGTCTGCCAGCATGCAATGAATGACTTTCTGTAATACCCCAGGAGGCAAGCAGAGGGCCGCCAGTGACTCCTCTCTGTGGACAGCCTCCCCTGCAGCCCCTTGATGGCTCTGCAGTGAGTTCTGAGACACATCACCTCCCTGTGGATGGCTTCCCCTGATGCCCCTGAGAGCAGATTTCTGCAAGTTCCATCTGCAGCAGCTCTGCCAACTTGCCAGGTGGCAAAACAGCGATAAGCCCTCTTGCACAAGGTCTGGGTCTCCGCCCTAGCTTAGGTGGGCCTATTCCTTGGTCTGTCTCAGGCCTGGGAGTAGTGGCTTCTCTTTAGATCTTCTATTCCTGTGTTCTTTAGAATTCTCTTTGCTGCTTACTCGCCAATGTTCTATAATGTGCATATATTATATCTAAAATCGGAAGAAAAAATGAACTGAAAAATAAAATTAATTCTAAAACATGCCTTGATTGTAGTTGCTCTTCAGTTACCATTCTTTTTCTTTCCTCCCTACTATAGTCAGTTTCTTGGAAAAGTGTTAGCTTTTCTTGGTAGATGCCCCACAGGTACCTCCGACTCAACATATTCCGAAAACTAACTCTAAATCATCTTCTCCTCCTATATTCCCTCTCTCAGTAATTGCCTCTCTTTGACACAGTTATCTGGGCTGGAAACCTGATAGTCATACATGTCTTAACATCTCATCAGGGCACAAAATCCTTTAAATTCTATCTCTGTAACACTTCTCAAATTAATAGTTACTTCCTTTCTAGGGTCCCCTTATCTTCAAAATAATAATAGTTACCATTTATGAGTGCTTATTATGTGCTAGTCATTGTGCTAAAATTAACCCACACAACTTCAAGAAGCAGGTACCATTAGCCCCATTTTACAGATGAGAAAACTGAGACTTTGTAGCTTATTTAATTTATCCAGATATAAACAACTAGTAGAAGGCAAAGTGAAAATTCAAAAGAAGATAGCTGCGTCATACAACAAGTTCCCACCACTCTAATACATACACTGCCTTCAGTCTAGCCCCATTATAATGCATCAACTACACAGTTTCCAGAAAGCTTTCTAGAATGCAAATCTGGTCATGTCACTTGCCTGCTTAAACATTTCAACAGGAATTTTGTTTCTGGATAGGATTTAATAAGTAGTGGGGGCTTCCCTGGTGGAGCAGTGGTTGGGAGTCTGCCTGCTGATGCGGGGGACGCGGGTTCGTGCCCTGGTCTGGGAGGATCCCACATGCCGCAGAGCAGCTGGGCCCGTGAGCCATGGCCGCTGAGCCTGCGCGTCCGCAGCCTGTGCTGTGCAACGGGAGAGGCCACAACAGTGAGAGGCCCGCGTACTGCAAAAAAAAAAAAAAAAAAAAAAAAAAGTAGTGGCAGGTCTTCCTTCTCACTGCACCAGATAGGAAAAAAAAAGGTAAATTACAGAAATAATATTCTTAAAGCCTTCAGAGAGCTGTGAAAACAAATATTATCAAATTAAAATTCATGAGATAGTAGAACCATTCTCAGATGAGCTGAGATTGCCAAATCTTTTCTTCCCTTTGGGGATTAATCATGTCTGGGCATTGCTAAGAAACAGGCTTGCCATAGACAGATTTTCTAAGGGAAGGGAAAATCAGAAGAGCTTTTGATGACTGTGTGGGTTGGTGTGATGAACTGCAATTTAGAGACACTTTGTAACTGTGGCCAGGGTTCCCCACAGGACATATTCTGAGTGCTGGGGTAGTGTGGCAGGCTATGGATTGGACTGGGGAGGCAGATTAATGTTTTCTGCGGTCACAATATTCCACTACAGGGAGAGGCCTAAAACAAACATTTGAAACTGAAAGTAAATGAAGTCTAACTAAAGCCATAACCCAGCACTGACCGAACTCCATCCCTAATTGGATTAACATGATCCACCCTTCATGCTCTCTGTCCAGCTAAGGAAAGGGTGCACTGCCTCAGAGAAAAAACGCTAAGTTCATTATCTGTAGATCTTTAACACATAATTTCTGCCATATAATAAAAAATTATACAGAAATTACAGGACTTGCAAGAAAGAAGGAAAATGTGACCAATGACCAAGAGGAAAAAATAAACATTAGAAACAGATCCAAGGATCACCCAGATACTGATGTTAGCAGGCCAGGACTTTAAAATTATTATAAATATGTTCAAGAAAACAGAAAATTTGGACAAAATGGATGAAAACAGAAGTAATTTCAACAGAGTATTAGAATATATATAAACAAGATTCAAATGGCATTTTAGAAATATATATACATATATATATATACACACATATACATATAAAATCTGAAATTGGGAACTGATATCATGGGTTTAAAAGAGACTGGCAAAAGAGACAGGACTAGTGAATGCAAAGGTAAGTCAATATAAAATATCCAAAATGAAGCCCAGAGAAGAAAATAAAACGGAAAAATGAGAAGAACATAAGAAATGTTTGTGATATAATGAAAATCCAACATATGTGTAATTGCAATCCCAGAAGGACTGGAGAGTGGTAACTGGAAAGAAACAATATTTGAAAAGATAATAGCTGAGAATTATTCAACATTGAAGAAAGATGTATTCAAGGATTCCTATCAACCCCAACCAGTATATATACAGAGAAAAGTGTATTTATGCCCACTGTGATAAAACTGCTAAAAAACAAGGATAACGATAAAAATCTGTAAAGCAGCCAGAAAAAAAATTACATTCAAAGAAACAACAATAATATGAAGAGTGGAATTTTAAACAGGAACTATAGGAGCAAGGAAGCAGTGGGATGGTATCTTTAAAGAGTTGAAAAAAACTGCTATCTAGGGTTTTAAACCCAGTGAAAAAATCCTTCCAAAGTCGAAATGAAATAAACGCATTTTTCAGACACATAAAGCTGGGAAAATTACTCATCAGCAGACCAACATTATAAGAAATACTGCAGAAATTTCTTCTGAATAAAGGAAAATAATCTCAGATGGAAGCCTAGTACCCCAAAAAGAAATAAAGTACTGTAACCTCTAGAGTAATCACTAAAAGGCTAACACAAAGAGGTCTAAAAACTGAAGAATTAATAGAAGAGATAAAATGGGATAATTCAGAATACTTGCCTAAAACATTCCAATGGTTCCGCATTTCTGGTAAAATAAATACCAAAGTCCTTAACACAGTACACCAGGTGCTCCACGATTTGGCCCCCATTTACCTCTCTGGCCTTAATTCTCACCATGTCCCTTCAAGAACCCAGCCATTTGGGACTACTCATAGCTCCCTTAGCACACCATCCACATACTGTTCCTTTGCCAGAAATATCATCCCCCTTTTTTCTTACCTAACTAATATCAATTTAACTTTTAATATCTAGCTCAGGCACAATCTGGTTTCTCTGAAAAATCATCTATGAACCTCCACGTGATCCCACAGTACCCAGGGCTTATCTCTATTATAGCCTTTGTTGTAAAACATAATGATTTGTTTCCTTATCTAGTTCCCCAACTAGTCTTCAAGAGCTTTGAAGGCTGTGCCTCTACAAGTCAGCTCTGCGCCTCCACCACCCAGCACAAGGGCCAGCACAGAGAAGGCATTCAATATTCACCAGGAGGGCTAAACAAACACATGAGCAAACACGATTTCTGCAATCAGCTATTTGAAGACTGCTATTATGCAGAGCATGTTACCATCCTCTTCCATTCTCCAGACCCTTATTTCTAAATAGCACACCAGTACCTCAAACTCAACACATTCCAAACTCAACCCTATTCATCTGTGTCAAACTCAGTCAACGTGGCACCATCTGAAGTCACCCATTGCAGCCGGCCTGGAATCATTTGGACTTGTGCCCTACTTCAACCACAATGCGTCTTTCCTTATGTTTCCTTGATCTTGACTTCCTCTTCTCCTCCCTCACCCTTTGAACGCCTACTCATTTTAAGTCCCAGCTCAGAGCTGACTTCCACTTATTCCTTCTTATGCCCCAGGCAGAGTTAATCTGCCTTCTTCTCTGAGGCGTCCACAGAACCTCATTTGTGGTGGCATGTGTCATGCATTCTGTTGTCCTCAGTAGTTTACATCTGTCTCTCCCTCAAGCCGGTGAAACTTTTTAAAAAAGGAACTATTTTCACTTGCAGAGAAGGCAGATGAGTGGAAATATTTTAAAGGGAGCAAAGAAGAAAAATAGAAAAGCAAAAGAGAGAAAACATCTTTTTTAAACGGTGTGGAAATTATAGAAAAATTTTATATTAAGAAATCCAGGAGAAAAAATTCTCTTTGAAAATGTATTAGAGTTTTTTTTGTATTTCCAACCAGCCATTCACCCCCAACTTCCCCTACACGTCCTCCCTGCCCATGAGGAGAATTTATCTGCCGATGAAGGAGAATTCTCCTGCTGCAGAACGTGCAAGGCTCCTCACAAAAACAGGAGCTCCCAGGGCTGAGGAGAGGCATTTGCTGCCCTCACCCTTGCTATCTCCCAATTCCTGGCTCTCCAGCTTCTGCAGTCTTCTTCTCTCCTATTTCTCTTGCCTCTATTCTGACTCCTTGCTCCATCTTGCATGTTCTATGTCTGGACCGTCTTTACACTTTGTTCTGGCTCCCTGGATCTTGTCTTACTGTCTGTTCCCCACACTCTCTTCCGTCTGTGACTCAGCAGGACAAGATAAGTCCTCCCCATGTTTATTCTTGAAGATGAATCATCCTGGGGAAAAAGCAGTAGGCTGATAGACTGAAAGCCCAGTCAGATGCACTATAGGTTATTTAAATCCCTAATGTTTGTGGATTCATGTTTTTAGAAGAAATGAGCAGATATCATAGATGATCCTCCTGAGAGCAAATGAACTATTATAGATTTAGAAAAGAGAAACTGAGAAAAAGCAAAGGAAGCTGATAATAATTAGACTGGAAATATAGCGGTGAGAAATGACAGCTGTATCCTGTTTACAAGTGGAATTTAAAAAAAAAAAATGTTGACCAGCTGTTATAGGGAACCAAGCAGAGACAAGAGGCTTAAACTTCCCCAAGTGTAGACATAAATGCCTCCCTCCTACAAGGGTTATTATTTCTCAAGGATGATGTTGAACCCCCATCTCAGAGGATTTGAAAAGTTTAGAAACCACAGATCTCAGATGGTTCAAGTGCAGTTCTGATCTTTTGACTGTTACAAGTTGAAAACTTCTCTTTTCATTAATTATTTTAAATGAGTTCCCTGCAGTGTCCATACGCTTTCTGAGTGCCTCGCTGAGTAGCAGGTTGTGTTGCCTGCACTCCCGTCGGGTCCCTCTTTGCGGGTAGGATGCTTGTACAGAAGTTACTCTTCAAATTCTTAGACACTCGGAAGCCTATAACAGTCCGAAAAATAGAGCATTCTTTTGCACATCTTGTTTCCAATTCCTCAGAGATCATTCACTTCTGTTTTCTAAATTAAGCTTTCTTGTCGACTCATCATATTAGCCTAGCACAACAGCTGGAAGGCTCTAAGACAATACACTTTAAGTAGCTGCTATTTATAGTGTTTCACATGAAAAGAACAAAACCAGATTGTCAGAGACTCTGTTCTGAAGCTGCCTTAGGATATCTCTTTCTCTGGTATCAGATCTGAAAATTAAGATGATTGGGGGGAATGGGTTCTTATTCATAGCAGACTCATTATATATATTCATGGCATTCTGACTTCAGAAAGATGGCAAAACAAAAATATTCCTCTTATGTATTTTGGCCTGTTGGCTGTCCTTTCTGAGAACACAGATCGGCAGCTGAGCTATAAATCTTAGCTGTCAAACCATACTTCATTTCACTGCAACCTACAAGGCGAACAGTGTTACTTTCGTGCTTTTCTACTTTGTTTTCTTAATTGGTTGAGTTTCGTGGGGAGAGAGGGTGGACGTGGTATGATGGTTGAGGACTTACTTTCAGGAAGTGATGGAAGCTCTGGAATTTGGGGACATTCCTCCTCTGGCTCTTCCCTAAAGTATTTCTCAGGGTCTAGAAGAAAAGCTGGTTTATTGACTTCAGGTAGTTCTTTCAAGTTTCCAATGCTTAATGACCTAAAACTGCCTTTACAACAGCAGCTTTTAAGGGAGGATGGAAAAAAAAAGTATAATATCATTAATTCCTCAGAAAGGGCTAGCACATTTCCAAGTTAACTTTTTTTTTAAAAAAAAATCTAACCTCCCTGTTACTCAGCTGTTACAGCTGCAGATCAGCAAACCCTATAAACACAGCTGTTCAAGATAAATCCATGTTCCTTTTATGCAAAGGGACCGAAAGAAACTCAAGGCTCCCCATTCATTTATTTTTCATTTTGTATTCTTTGCTATTTTCCCTTGAAAATGAATATTCTGCAGTTTTGGAAAAGCTCCAGTTTCTCTTTTATCTGCAAGAAAACTGTACGCTTTGTGAGATGGAATCTATTTTTCAGCGTTTAACAACATATCTAAAATTTTGAGTTTGCAGGTTCACTTTCATTTTGCTAAAATGTAAACCAGATCTTTATTATTGTATCTATGATGCACACAATGAGATAATGGGAAGGAAGACTCTTAATTATGCCCTTACAGGCAAAGTCTTGGACAAAATTAAAAAGTTTTCCTTTTGCTTCATGGGATAAATGGATAATGGAATGGAAGTCTACAAAAACTTAATTCAAGATGTGATTCTATGTTTGTTTAACTGTTAGCTCTGTGAAGGTAAAAACTGTCTGTGCTTTTGTCATTGTGGTAGCTCAGTATCTAGGAAAAGTAAACTAACAGGTAAGTAGCACCTGCTCAGAGACAAGTCATGTGCCATGTCAGTGGTTCTCAAACTGTACCAGGCATCAGAATCATCTGCAGGGCTTATCAAAGCATAAACCACTTGCACCATTCCCGTTTCTAACTTAGTTGGGTGGGGATGGGGCCCCAGAATGTACCTAAATTCCCAGCGATGCTGATGCTGGTAGACCAGGGAACGTACTTTGGGAACCAATGTGTTATATTAAACCAAAGGAGAAATCTTCACAACCTTTAAAGTATCATTATGCCCTTTTGACAGATGAGGAAATCAAGGCTCAAGATGCTTTAGTAACTTGCCTGAATTTACATAACTGGTAAATGGTAGACCTTGGACATCAACTCAAGTATATTTCACTCTAAAAGTCATGCTCCAAGGTATAATAATAATAAATAATATTACTAATAAAACTGTACTGAGTTTCTACAATATGCCAGGCACTAAGTGCTTCACATATATTTTCTCATGTAATCCCGACAAAACCCCTATAGAGTAGATTAGTTTATAAATATGCATTGAATACTAACAAATAATAATGTACCTTTTGACAGCAAAATTTCAACAGAAATGAGCACATTTGCTCTGTGAAAGTGCAGCTTTACCTTGGACGTAAGTTGACAAAAGATCCGTAGTGAGTGAAATATTCTCGTCATATGATGGAGCTTCGAGAATGATTCTCACCACTCTTCTAAACAACACACTTCAATATGATAACAATTCTTTTGTTTCAATTACTTTCTTTTACAGTTTTTTTCTGGTCAGCCACAACTAAACAAGTACGTTGTTCTGTGTGGCTTTGGGCTTTCTGAGAACAAAAATAGTTTTAATTTTATTTTTATCTTTTAAACACTTAGGAGAGAGAATTAACATCCTGTGCCAACTCTATTTTGGAAACTATAGTGGGCACTTTCCACATGTTTTCTGGTTTAGACCTTATACTTCTGCCTATTGTACACTGTGAAGGCTTGGACAAGTCACTTAGTATCTCTGAGCCTCGCTTTCCTCCTTTGTTAAAATGAGATCACAAGAGCTTACTTTCAGATTTATTAAGGAACACCAACATTCCTGGCACATAGAGTAGTTACTTGTTTTCTTCACACCAATCTATAAAATAATAACATGATAAAAATATATCAACAGTGATTACTTACTGAATAATTTTTTTATAACTTCACCATTGTAAAGGTTATGTGTTTTTTTGTTATAAACATTTCTTTCCTTATATTCATACCTAAATTTATAACTTCTGATGGTCTGACATTGGAAGAAAATAATTTATGATGAAACAAAATAACAACCACAAAGGATGAACAGACACTTTCTGGCTATAAATATACACCTTTAACAACAACAACAAAAAATCTCTATCCTGTGGACCTAAGTAGTGACAATTGTTTACACTAATCAAGTTATATCTTTGAATAAAATGCCTACTAGCCAGGTGATGGTATAAAAGGGTAAGAGCCACGAAGGAGGAGAAGCTAGTTAAGCAAAGGTCCTGTCCCCATAAAAACTGGAAGGTCAGAGAAAAAACTATGAAGAAGAAAATGCCACAGAAACGCACACTATCCTTGCCCTGTGTGTAAACTATATGGACTAATCAGTGGTATGTGTCAAAAGCTCTTTTATCCAGTGTTATGCCTGGATCTTCATTTATGGTATCCAAAATGCAAAAAGAAAAAAATAGTTCAGTGCTTTTGAGGCTTGTTATATGAATCGATAGATTAGCTTGAATCCACAGGAAAAGTTTTTATCAATAAAACACAGGAAGTGAAACCAGTCCATAGTTGTATATAATTCCAGTCAGAAAACAGGAAATGGTCTCAAATATATTTAACATTCACTGTCACAGACCTCAACCTTAACAGCTACAAGCCATGTTTCCAAAAATTGTTATTATTCTCTTGGAAGCCTCAGGCCAGGAAACATACCTATTTTTCACAAAATCATTGAGAGCCATGGGGTCTGCCCTCTCCCTTCTGCCTCCTTTCCTTGCACCCTTTGACCCTTTGTGATTACTGCTGCCCTTAACCTTTGTTCCCTATTTTGCTACACATTAAGCAGCTATAGAACCTTGAGATGTTTCCTATACTCTCAGCCTCAATTTCCTGCTCTGTATGAGATTCTTACTGTGATTTTAAAGGAGATAAGATGGATGAATGCTCAGCGATGTGTCTAATAAATAATAGTATTCAATAAATGTTTATTTCCCTCCTCCCTTTTCCTCTCCCCTACTTGACTGTATCTCCCAAACCCAAATGAGCTTAAAAGTAAAAGTTTCATTTTAGAGTAGTTTTAGAGTTACAGAAAAGTTGCAAAGATAGTACAGAGTTCTGGTATACCCCTCACCCAATTTTCCCTGTTGTTAACATCTTATATTACCCTTTGTCACAATCAATACTGATATATTATGATTAACTAACCTTAGTATTTTATTAGGATTTTCCTAGCTTTTCCTAATGTCCTTTTTCTATCCCAGGATACCACATTACATTTAGTTTTCTGACTCCTTAGTTTTCTCTGGTCTATGATAATTTCTCAGACTTGCCTTGTTTTTGATGACCTTGACAATTTTAAGAAATATCAGTCAGTTTTTTTGTAGAATCTCCTTCGATTTGGGTTTGTCTGATGTTTATTTATGGTTACACGAGGATTATGGGTTGTTGGGAGGAAGATAACAGAGATGAAGTGCTATTCTCATTATATCTTATCAAGGGCACAGGTTATCAACCTGACTTACCACTGTTGATGTTAACTTTATCACCTGGCCAAAGTTGTGTTTCCCAAGTTTCTGTAAAGTTACTTTTTCCCTTCCTGTCTATACAGTACTCTCTGGAGGCAAGTTTCCAAGCACAGTCTACACTTAAGGAAGATGAAGAGGAGAGTTAAGCTCTACATCCTTGATTGGGAGGCGTATCTACATAAATTATTTGGAATTATAGATTTTTTTTTTAAGGAAATCTTTGCCATCCAAAAGACTGATGGTAGGTAGCAGCTTTTCTCCAAATCACACTGGAATGATCTCCCTCACAACATACTATCTCCCATGAATAAGACATATTATTCAACCCTCAGAATGGGAGAAAATATTTTCAAACAAAGCAACTGACAAAGGATTAATCTCCAAAATATACAAACATTTCATGCAGCTCAATATCAAAAAACAAATAACCCAATCAAAAAATGGGCAGAAGATCTACACAGACATTTCTCCAAAGAAGACATACAGATAGATGGCCAACAAACACATGAAAAGATGCTCAACATCCCTAATTAATAGAGAAATGCAAATCAAAACTACAATGAGGTATCACCTCATATGAGTTAGAATGGCCATCATCAAAAAATCTACAAACAATAAATGATGGAGAGGGTGTGGAGAAACAGGAACTCTCTTACACTGTTGGTGGGAATGTAAATTGATACAGCCACTATGGAGAACAGTATGGAGGTTCCTCAAAAAACTAAAAATAGAACTACCATAAGACCCAGCAATCCCACTCCTGGGCATATACCTGGAGAAAACCATAATTCCAAAAGATACATGCACCCCAATGTTCACTGCAGCACTATTTACAATAGCCAGGACATGGAAGCAACATAAATGTCCATCAACAGAGGAATGGATAAAGAAGATATGGTACACATATACAATGAATATTACCCATCTATAAGAAGGAACGAAATACTGCCATTTGCAGAGACGTTGGTAGACCTAGAGACTGTCATACAGAGTGAGGTAAGTCAGAAAGAGAAAAACAATATTGTATATCACTTATATGTGGAGTCTAGAGAAATGGTACAGATGAACTTATTTGCAAAGCAGAAATAGAGAGAAAGGTAGAGAACAAACGTATGGATACCGGGGGGGGAAGGGGTTTGGGATGAATTGTGAGATTTGGAATTGACATATACACACTACTATGTATAAAACAGATAACTAATGAGAACCTACTGTATAGTACAGGGAACTCTACTCAGTGCTCTGTGTTGACCTAAATGGGAAGGAAATCTAAAAAAGAGGGGATATGTGTATACATATAACTTATTCACTTTGCTGTATAGCAGAAATTAACACAACATTGTAAAGCAACTATATCCCAATAAAAATTAATTTTAAAAAAAGACATGTTTATTCAGCCACTATCCGGGCTTTGAAGACAAGAATGATGGTATCTTTAGAGAGTCATTTTAAATAGTAAGAGAATCTGTAAAAATAAGAAGTTGGTGGTGGATGCAGGAAAGGTAGATTACGGTGCAGTTAGGTCTGGCAGTTACTACGTTAAGAATATATTTTTTTCCTCAGAAAAGTATAACTGAAATAAACTGAGGTGCAAAAGTTTGAGGGAGGTCTATCTTTGGACTAGTTAACACCAGACCTTAGTTTTTCTCCAAACACCCTGAATGGTTTCCTGCTTTTAGACTCTTTGTTTTCCAGCTCTCTCATCCAGTGGCATTTAAACTGAGTATCTTTTGTATGAAACGAAAGACTTTGTCTATCTCCACTAAAGAATTTAATCCACAGAGGGAAAGAGGAAGGTGGACAGTAAGAGAAACTCTTCTAGAGAGTCATAACAATCTGCACTAATTAGATGACTGCCTAGGAAATGGAGACATACTGATAAAACTCCAAGACAAAGGGCAGTTCTATGAACAACTAGACTGTAGAATCAACTTCGATTTACAGGCCAACCTATTGCTTCTTTTCCATAGACATTTGACTTCTTGGAAAGTGGTTACTATGAAAATGTACAGGGAAATGGAAAGAGGTGAATATTCCTAAGAGTCCAATATTCCTAGTGGTCGAATACAAAAAAGCTAAAGAATGTAATAAGGAACACAGATAGAGTTTAAAACTTTTCCAAAAATGTCTTATGTGATGATGCAAGAAGGGAGCCTACTATGGGCTCTGGCATCCTTGCCATCAATTCTATGAGAAGGAAAGACTCTAAATCTGCCATCTCTCGGTTCTGGATGTAGGAAGTAGGAACGATGTGTGACAAGTCCCCAAGTGCCCTAAAGGAAAGTGAAGGTGCCTAGAGTAGTGGCTTACCCATAGCAGGTACTTGACAAAACATTTGATCACTTGACTCAGAGACCAGCAACTTTTCAATATGGTCACATGTTGCTTGTCAGACAGGCAGAATAGAGCAGTGGCAAAGTGTACTGACTCTGGAATTAGAATGCCTGCTTTGGGGTCCCTGGCTCACCTCTTGTTCATTGTGTAAATCACTTAACTTTTTTCTGTCTTGCTTTCCTAGTTATGAAATAGAGATTATAATTGTAGATATCACCAAGGATTATAGTGACAATTAAATGTTAAACATAAAAAACCCTAGAACAGTGCCTGGAATATGGTAAGAACTCAATAAGTATTGGCTACGATCTCTTTAAGAAAGAATAATACAATATTTTTCACTCAAAGCAGGAGTTCCAACACCACCTACAGACAGTTCTAATACTCTTATTTTATTTTATGTTTGTATTTTTTATATTTATAATATTCCTATTTTATTTTCTCACATAAGCTCTACTGGCAGAATAATTAGATAATCAACAGCTTATAAATGATATTAAATATCAGTTCCCATCTAATAATAATATGGAATTTAGAACATAATTATTTCATATTTCTAAGGAACATTAAGTGTACCTTCTGCCTTATATAAACTTACAGAGAAATTAATGGAATTTATGTTTCATTTCCCATCTAATTATTTTATACTGGTTTCTAATAATCATTTCCCCATAAATATTTTTTTAATGGTAGCAAAAGAAAAATTTGTCAGATAGTAGAAGATGGGGTAGATTTGCTCTTTGTTGCCCTAGAATAAGATGAAGATGGATGAGAGCATGTCCTACAAATGGATAGATCCGACCTACAATTAGAGCCCTTCTATAACAGAGTGGTTGAATAACAGAGAAGGCTATCTGCACAATGGTGAGTGCAGCCCGTAGGATATATTCAAGAAGAGGCTGGGATGTGCTTCTCTTAAGGCCTCAAGAGGAATTAGTCTAGCAGACATCAGATACCTCTTTCAAGTTCATTATCGGATTATTAAAGATTAACAAACGTGAAAAAATAATTAAAAAATAAAACTGATGATTTATCAGAGTGGCAATTTAAATTAAAAATAATAATTTTTAAAATTTTTAAAAATTTTAAATTTTTTAAATTTAAAAAAAATAAAACTGATGATTTATCAGAGTGGCAAGTTTAAATTTTTAAAAAAATAAAACTGATGATTAATCAGAGTGGCAATTTTAAGACAATGACAACAGTCAGGGCTGGTTCAGAGACAGCCATTTCTATATACTGCTGGTGGTGGAGCCTTCACACCATTGGGATGGCAATTTAGCAAGACTCAGAGGCCTTTAAAACTTTGACTCAGCAATCCAATTCAAAGAATTTATTGTAATGATGAATTCAGTCAGGTACTCTTAACACGTGTGCATGAAGGTATTTCAATAAATGTTTCTCAGTTAAAATTTGTAAACAGTGTAAATATTTTAAAAGAAGAGAATGTTTAAAAAGCTACGTGATAAATTCCTAAGAGGTCATTTCGAGTACTGATGTCTGTAGATACTCATATTAAGTAACTCGGAAGTGTACTGGCTGTATGTTTTTAAGTCGTAAAACAGGTTATAAACTTTGTGTATTATATTCTCACGTTTATAAAATGTATATTTGTTTATTTGTATATGCATGCTCAGAACAAGACCTGAAGAGTGAAATGCCTGTTATTGGTGGTTTTGCTGCTAATGATTTCTTGTCATCTTTTTCTTCTTGCTTGTCTGTATTTCTAATTTTTCTCCTAATGAATATGTACTATTTTCATAATAAAGAAATACTCAAAGGTTATATTGTCTAAATTATTCATTCTATCTACAATTTTTCTAGATTACAATAATTTTGTGTTAATCCAGAAACCAAATATTGCCATAGGTTAAGAAAAATGCATGTCCACTGTGGTTTTTGTTCCCCCATTTACTTTTTTCAGTTATTTCTTTTTTCCCCCACTTTCTAGTGGTAATATGACTTTTGCAGAACCTACAGAAGGAGAAAAATCTATTTCTTTGTGTCAATTTTTAACTCAGCATTAGGACTTCCTATTTTCTCTTAAATTCTATATTCATCTGCATATCCCCAGGACTTAAATTGAAGACGACATTTTACCACCTACCTACTTCTCACACACAATACTATAAAATACCTTAAGCACTATGAAAACCTGGTATTTATGTACAAGACAGAACATCATAAATGCCAAGCTTTTATCCTGGAAAGAGAATCTTAGGAGTTAAGGTGAGAACATGGCTTTAAATTATTAAATTTTTCCTTCATTTTTCATGCTTCTTTCATTTTCTATTGGCTTTTTTCTTTTTTCATCTCTATCTTTCTTACTCTTCCTCCCCTTCCATTTAAACATCCCTCCACCCGCATACACACACCAAATGTGCTTTTCCCCTTTTAGTCTCTCTAAATTCTTTTACATGTTTACTTTTCTTTCATACTTTTGCATATGAACAAGAACTGGCATGATTTTCTCCTTGGATTTCCTAATCTGATTAGAAATAGGGCACATTCTTCAGAATAATATTTTCTTAGGGAAAAAGTGATCTGTAATCTCTTCAGTACTGGATGGAGGCCACAAGGGACATTCTACATCTGACAATTGTATTTCATTTATAGGTTTTCTCCATAGGATTCATGGACATGTTTCTGGGATAAGTGAGGGCTGTACCTGCCAAGTCAATTCTGAGGATACGTTTTTAACCTTTTCCTTTCAAATAGTTCAAAAATTCCAAAATGATATTATTCCCTTCTATCTCATTATTACAGTCTTAAAATTTATTTCAATTCACTCATTTGAATTAAAGGCAGAAATTTTAAATATCACAGGTATTTTGGGATGTGTTGTCACTTGAAAAGATGTGGTATAAACAGAGATAACTTTGCTTTTTACTGCCGGAAACATCTCCCAAGGCCCACAGAAATGTATAACGAAGGTGAGATGATCACTCTGCTGTAGTCTTATTTCCTCTGGCAGAATGCAAAGCTCTAGTTTTAAGAGAAATCTGTGAAGTTAGGAACCTATACATCAGCACTAATTTTCAGAAGACAAGTAAAGTGTCATGGAACAATAGGAAATGAAATAAGATGGATAGAAGTCAGGAAAGAAGTCAACAGTTTAAAGTGCCAATTTTTAAATCTAAGGAAAGGCTAATTTAAAAAAAAAGAATAACTGAGATTGTCATAAGTAATGGGAAATTAATATCTTGGCTGAAATACTCAAACAGGAATCTGTGACACTTGCATTCACTCTTCTAGGAGTGTCACAGGAAGAGAAACAATGATCAATCTGTGTTACCCTGGGGTAACTTTATCTCCTGATCTGTACAATTGAGTTGGGTGACTGGGTGGGGGCATTTTATCGTACACCAAGTCTTTCCATTCTCAGCCCTCTATTCTCGTACAGGGTCGGTCATGCTGTATTTCTAAACTGAAAGATTCTTCTGCCTGAAAGTAAAATGCCACTTGACATTTCAGCAAGCCATAATTCAAGGAAATGGAGGAACAAGTACCAAAAGGTAATTTAGTGTAACAGGATGTTTAAAGGGGAATTTTTTTTTCTCTCCTACCTCGTCATCAGAGGTCCAAAAAATCTGAAAGCAAAGTAATTAATTAATTAAGAGGTAAAAAGTATTCCCACATTCCAAAGTGAGGTGCTAGATCGATTCCTTGCGCAGGCCCACTTTGTCAAGGAGGGAGCATCTTGTGATGCTCAGGCCAACCACCACTCTAGGATAGAAACAGACTAAGGATGCAGCAATCCTAAGAGAGGACTGCACTGGAGAGAGTCGTAGGTGTGCACTGAGAACCACTCCCACGGGAGAGGAGGAATGCTTCCCCCTCAGTTCTAGCTCCTGTTCACATAAACCAGGCAAAGAGTTTAACACATGCCCCTTGGGGTAACCATTAGAGGGACACAGTGAACCAGTGACTCATTAATATCTGAAAAAGTCTACTGTGGTTGAAAGTACCCCAGTGAGAGGAGGAGAAGGGGTAGCTGTGGAGCAGTTGGTGTGGCAAGGACATGTGAGCTTCCTGTTGGTCAAGCAGAAGTTAACCCAAGAGAAGCTGTACAAGAGGCGAGGCTGCCAGTGTGAGGGGACTGGAACAGAAAAACCCCAAATGGTGGGTTTGAGCCCCAAGAGTTTAGCCAAAGAGTGCATTAATTTAGAAAGGTGCAAAGCAGAGGTCTCTGCCTGGTGTCATCAGAGAACCCTCAACTGTACTCCCTTAATGTAAACTATGGACTTTAGTTAACAATAAAATATCAATATTGGTTCATCAATCATAACAAATGTACCACACTAATATGTTTGACACTGTGTGGGATGGGCGTGGGGTATGTAGGAATTCTCTGTGCTTTCTATGCAATTTTTCTGTAGACCTTAAAAAAAGTAATATAGGCACATGGTAATAAAAATGCCAATTGTATCAAAGAAAATACAATGAACAAAATTGTTTTCTCAAAAGATTGTTTAATATGAAAGGTGAAATTATGAGAGCATGAGTTAGCAAGAATATGGGAAACAAAAGAAACAATTAAAACTGCCTGGCATTAGAGTTAGAGGAATGTAAGGATGGGATCCATCAGAGTGGCATGAAAAGAAGAAATGGCTGAACAACAGGAAGGAAAGGCTAGAAGTCATAAAAGGAGAGTGATATCCAATATTCAAAGTCAAGCTCTTTGAACTTCTGACATATATACCTCTGTGTGCCTTACCAAAACCAGGAGTAAGATCTGACATACATTCTAAGATGGACAGGTAACTAGCTAGGTAGATACATACATACACATATACACACATATATTGCTTTTAAAGAAAGGGGTTAATTTCCAAAATTAGGTTGATAATGGAGTAGAAACAAGAGACTGGAAGACACAGAACAGAAGTCAAGCATTCAACAGAGACAAGAAGTAAGAATCAGATATCACCCAGAGAACATACGTTCTCCCGTTGCTACACACACAAACCTACGAATAACCTAAATGTTAGCAAAATCTTGAAGTAGTCATTGAACATTCCACAAAGCACAGAAGGAATCTGGGGCCAATTTTACTCCTTACAGGTAAGATGTACTTACTTGTATGTTGACTCTTTGTTTTACTTATCAAGTAGAGAATGTTTTGATGGGTCTAACCATGATTCCTCCTTAGAAAGCAAAGGAATTTCCTTTATGCTTTTCTCTTGAATCTTATCTTCCATTAAATTAGTATTTCTTTTAGGAAGGGAAAAACAGTTCTCAAGTCGCCAATGCTTTGCCTGAAAAAACAGAGATTTACTTTTATAAAATGTATTTTCCTTGAACATTTATATGTGTCTAACATGTGCTAGATTATTAATTGAAGTCCTGGGGACACCAGAAATGAAGATGATATGGTTCCTGAACTCAAGGAGCTTACAGTCTTCTAAGGGAGATGGGACATATACATGTAACTTTAATAAAGTTAGAAAGTGATGTATCATAAGAAACAAACAGATATTTTCTGAAGAGATAATAATGAACTGCTAAAAAGAAATTAACATTCCCACTTTAAAATCCTGTATAGCAAGATGTATATTAACTAAAAAGAAAAACAAAGCTTTGGTTGAAGAACTGTCTGAATTTTTCATACTACTACTTTCTTTGCATCTTCCCCTCCCAAAATCTCAAAAGCTAGTCCAATTACTGAGTACTTTTTCCTAGAAAAATATATGTGTTACATGATAGTTTTCACAGATCTTGGCTACCGCTCTTAATGTGTATCCATCTAGCGAGAGCTCCCCATTGACAATTTATGTTTTAAATACAGAAGCAATTTCCTTGTCTTCTATTTGTTCACACTGTATCCACAGGAACGCAGCAGGGAACACAGCCTGTGTGAGATGAGGGAACGTTAGGGATCCCCAGCATATCTGACTGGCCTATGAATGATCAACTTTTGTCAGAGGATTTACAAAGTACAATGCCTACAGGGGTCAGGAAGGCAAGTCTTGTATAAGATGATAAATAGCAAATGAAAGTCAGCCTCAGTGTTCATAGGCAAAAGGAAAAGAAAGGTGGCATTACACTGACTTAGAGGGAACCTATTTTCCATAAAGGGGGCCACAGCTACTCTCAGGGAATGACATGTTCTTTTCCAAGAGAAGCAAGAAATTTGGATATTATATGAAACCTCTTAATGTTTAAACATGGGCAACTAAATCAAATTTTAAACACTGGGTGAATAGGCTCGATCAAAGTCACTGGCCATCAAAGCAATCAGCTGAGGAGGGGCGCCAGTACACACTCTGCCCAACACAACAGTGGTCAGTGCTGAGATGGACACTGAAGAAGCACAAGCATCATCTAATTTCTTTTTATACCACAATCATCTGACAGTTTCTTGGGATAAATGTATCTCCACAGATAAACCATCCCTACCCCTATCTCTCCAACTCTAGAAATAGACATAGCACACCACATACTTTTAAAACTCTAACTTGAAAACCAACCTCAGATCAATAGCTATGTTATAAAACTGATTCACAGTTATTAAAAAAAAAACTTCTTTTTTGAAATATACTGAATCACACTGCATTAAATTTTGAATACTTTAATCAGACTGAATGTGATTGGAAAATGAAGCCTTAGTGTATGAAATTAAAATACACGATTGCTTTTCCTTTTGTTTTTATAACTGCTAGAACAGAATTAATTCCACGAAAAGACAAATGCAACATTCAAATGTAGGTCAAAAGTCACTACACTGTACAAATCAAGCTGGTTCAGGAAAA
Organism: Stenella coeruleoalba; assembly: GCF_951394435.1. Classification (NCBI taxonomy): domain Eukaryota; kingdom Metazoa; phylum Chordata; class Mammalia; order Artiodactyla; family Delphinidae; genus Stenella; species Stenella coeruleoalba. Next base: position 46,469,494 of record NC_137150.1, read on the forward strand.
ATTGCTCTGATCCGAGCTATATTTAAGAATTGAGTCTCTTCTTATCTCCGTATTTCCGTCTGCCTCCCATATCTTTCTGTTCTTTCTGTGAAAGGATGTCTCATCTCACACTATGAGAAGGACATTCACTGTTGCTTTTTTCCAGTATCTGCTAATTTTCTCTCTTTCTTCCTCCCCTCCTCTCCATTGCCCTCCCCTCCCACTGCCTCCTGTGGCCCTTGGAACTAACAGCACCCATATCCAAGACAGCTTGACAAAAGTGAGTTCTTAAAAAACATTTAAAGCTCAAGCAGAAGGGACTAGAAAACGCAGCTGTCCCCCGCTTTGCCCGTCTTTACTTTCTAAAACTACCCAGCTCTGGTGGCTCTTTTCCTATCTCGAACAGAAGGGAAAAAAACCAAACTATTTTCACGCAGGCTTTCTGAGGCTGAGTTCTTTGAAATACAAAAGCAGAGATGTGGATGGACCTAGAGACTGTCATACAGAGTGAAGTAAGTCAGAAAGAGAAAAACAAATATCGTATATTAACGCATATACATGGAACCCAGAAAAATGGTACAGAAGAACCAGTGTGCAGGGCAGAAATAGAGACACAGATGTAGAGAACAAACATATGGACACCAAGGGGGAAAGTGGCAGGGGCGGGGGGCAGTGGTGGGATGAATTGGGAGATTTTGATTGATATATATACACTAATATATATAAAATGGGTAACGAATACGTGACGACCTATATACATGATGAAGTTCATCAATTTCATCAAATAGCTGATTTTACTGTTGATTTTTTTTCTTTCCATCCTCCCCCATCCCCTCCTTCCTTTCTTTCCACTTCTCAAGTTAGTTAAATCAGTTAGAAACCTTCTTTTGAACGTTCATACCATTTTCCTAACCTCTGTTACCATGAGCTGTTCTTTTGCATTTGTATCACAGATTGCTGTTCCCAAATGTACCTTTTGCAATTTCCGTATCAGACTTTAAAAAAAAGTGTTACATCACTGCAATCATTTAATATTTTCACATTTTAGAATTCTGGCATTTCTGTTCATTCAGGAGTACTGTCTTAATTCCAGTAAGAACAAACTCACAGAAGCCCCAACTCTGATGAGATCGCTCCGACCTCATGAAGACTGGATAAGTTCCGTAGAGATGTGTGAGCCAGGCGGCCGCTTACTGGTTCTCTCCGCCTCTGAAGACTGCAGCATTTGTGTGACTGTTGTCTGTGGTGCTCCTGTCCAGATCTTTGGTCAGGTAGAAATATCATTTTCTTATTATTCTAATGTTTACTTGACATTTATTATGAGCTAGGCCTGATTTCCATTTGAATCTCATCGGCCATTCAAGTTCATTAGTCATGAAAGAACTGACTTCCATTTCTGGAACTGTAGCTCCAGGCCTCCCTTATTAACCAAGGCAGTTCTATCAAGTGGAGGACACTGGAGACATGAAAAGTTTGGGGCCTCAACGCAGCTCAAAACGTACCAGGATTTCTGAGAAAAATTTCTCCTCCAAAATAAGTGGATCCCTTCAATTTCAAAATTTAGTAGAAACACACTACAAGGTGAATAGATTTACTGTATTATTATCAAACAGATGACTATGACAGCCAAGTAATTATCAGGTAATAATCAAATATAGAAAAATTTAGGAAAAAACCAAACTCTTCTGTTCATTGTCTGATTTATTCCTGCCTAAATAACAATTGCTAATGTTTGCTGAGTTTCTCCTGTTCTAAGGTCTCTACATGAATAATTTCATGTAATCTTCACAATTGCCCGTCCCATGAGGGATGAATGCTCATTATTCCCATTTTATAGATGAGGAAACAGAGGCACAGAGAGTTTGAATAAATTGCCTGAGCTCACAGAAGCTAATAAGTGGTAGAGTTTGACGTTTGACTCAAGCTGGCTCATTTCAGAGCTCATGCTTTTAACCCCTTCCTCCCATGAAACTAAGCTGTGATTTATACCTGCTTATAAAAAAATAGAAGAAAGAAAATATTTATTGTCTCACATTTCTTTTCTTTTTTCCATTTATTTTCATGGGAACTCAGCTCCTGTTCCCTTTGTACTTTGGGGGACAAAATATCATCCCGATCTCTTTCAACCAGCACTGTTCAGACATGGTGGTGTGAGCATAGCCCGGAACCTCAGTTTGTATCTGGCCAGTTAACATGGTCCTATTCAGCAGCCTCAGGTGCCACTCTCATGCCCTGAGTACGGCGATTCTCTTCATGCTGGAAGACGAAGTCTGTTGTTGCTCCCTTTGTGAAGTCGGCTTGAGGATATCAACCTGTGCTGACAGAATTCCGTACAGCCCTTTAGGACACGGAGGGTGATGGTAAATCAGAAAATGATGGTAAATTGTGCAGGTAGACCGTTTTGGGCCGGGTAATGCGGAAGTCTCCAAGAGCTGTACAGCCTCTTCTGCTCTGTAAATAAGGCAAGTGCTAGACTCTTCTCAGGAAAAAGAGTGTCTGGGTGGGAACTCAAATCGGTGTGTGGGCAGGTGTGATGAGACAGCGTGGGGCAAAGCTGGCATTCTGAACATGAAAGGAGTTGAAAAGCTGCTTCTGGCAGTTGGAGAAGTTAATGCGATGCTGACATTGCTATATGGCCATGCCACATGGGCTCTGGTGAGATGAGGTGCAAAAAAAAAAAAGAGTGTCTTCAAGCGGGTGTTGTCTGGAGTATAAGTCCTTTAGATGGTGCTGAAGCAAGAAATAGGGCTGTTCCAGGTATGCGTGCCATATAAACTGTGTCCACCAAACACAATCTGTACTGCAATTTTATTTTAATTAAGAAATATGTGCTAGTAAAACTGTTCATTTTATACCTTTGATAGTTTTCCTTAGTTATTTCGTAAAGTCTTTTTCTCGCATAAAATACAAAAAATACTATTATTTTATAGTATTATTAGAAAATTGAGCAGGTAATCAGTGACACAAAAATCCCAAACTAACTCAGGAGGACAATAATGTTAGATGAAAGGCCAGGACTCTATTTAAATTATGTTTACGGTCTCACTTCAAATAAGGCATATCTTAACTGTTTATTCTCAAACAATGCATGGTATATTACTGACAATACTGCATTCCTAAATTGGGGGATTGACTTGACGATATATGAACAGAGGATTTTCAATATTGAGAAAAATCTGTTTTTCCCCATGAATTATTTAAAAGAAGTCTGATCAATACATATGTTTTCTTTAAAATACTCAGATTGATCGTGTCTTCCTTTATCTAGAAAACAGACAAGACCTGATTCATAGTTATCTGCAACAAAAGGCAGTCAAAAATTATAAAGATAGTGTTAGAATTTTTTCAACGTACCTCTGTATTCCAGATTTTCAACCACCCCTCAAGATCTCCTGCGGCGAGGTATCAATTTGACTTATCAATAGACACAATAATGGAACCAACAACGTTATGAGCCAAAAATTCAGCCAGAAGGTGCTTCTTAAATGTATCCCAGAATCTGACATACCCAGATCCTCCACAAGACACCAGGTTGGCACCCCCTAATATGTAAGAGAACCCCTAACTAGGAAACTACAAACACAAGAAACAACTTCCTCACTGGTTTGCCCTGTAGAAAGCATATGGATGTTGGAGAGGTGAGTAGCCCCAAAATCAACTTCCAGCACTCTGATTCTCTCAAATATAAACTGGAAAAAACCCTATGATACATTCACTGGTTTTTGTTGAATATTAAATGAGATAGGATATGTAAGATGTTCCATTAAATCTAGTTACCACTCCTTCGTTCATTGTTTTGATATTATTTGGGTTTTTAAATTTTGATAGAAGTAATCTGTTACTTCAAATAAACTTACAAAATACTAATTTCAACATTATAATAATATTTCAATTACGTAAAACACATCTTCCTTAATTACCCGTGGGACACATATACCAAAGAAGTAAAATTCCTCTTGCACAGAGCTGGATGCGTGTATGTAGTTATAGCAGCATAGCTAGTGATTCCTCTATGTAGCTGTATGCTTTGAATTCTACTTATGAGCTTGTTTTTTAATCTTTCCTCAAGAATTCATTGTAAGTCCTTATGGAACACTTTCTTGGTTCATAGGCCTAGAACTAACCTTTTCATTTTCCATTTTTATAGGCTTGTAGAAGCACTTTACCTAAATTATTCTTCTGTGGCAAAGTTCCTATTATTATTTGATAAATCTGTAGACTTCCAATTTGCTTCACAAATGTGCTGCCTATTAACAATCATATCTGTTTAAGGTAGAAATAATGGTATGTAGCCGCTTCAGTGGAAACAATTTGGGAATACTGATAACAGTAAGAAGAATTAGTGTTGAGAGCAATTTCAGGATAATAGTTCATTTTGTAAGTATAAGTGCGTCCTGGAAAATAGAGAGTTTTAGAATCTGTTTCAAGGTCTATTCTAAATATTTCACAATGGTTCTAAAACTCTATAGGGGTATACCTTTATTGACTTTTAATGCAGAAAAATTATATAAGAAAATCATGCAGATTTTCCATCTGCAAATTGAATATGCGAGAGTGAATGTGGAAAACATGGTTCAGATTTCTTTTTTCAATCATATGACATATATATGTCTAGATTCCTATTGTTGAGGAAAAATATTTCTAAAATTTAAAAATTACTTTTTAGGTGAAAGGTCAAAACTACGCCTTGTTCTCAGGAGCAGATTTTTACTCTGGGAGCACGTAGGCTGCATCAACACCACACTAACACAGCCATTGAAGACAAAGGGGAAATTAAGCAAAGAGTTATTCAATCTATTATAATATCAAATAACTATGGTAAATCATACGTTAGCGTACATCTTAGAAGAAGCTCTAACCAGAACTCCAACTTATTCTGGAAAGGATTCATAGTTGGTAAAGACACCCAAAGCATTACCCACACCAAAAATATTAAGACAAAGAGCAGGCAGCTCTCTTGACCTGGGATCAGCAGTTAGCAACAGCTATTTCAAATGTTGCTATTGCCCCCAATCTCCAAGTTTGTCACTATTTTCTCATAGCCCACTTTGATAATAAGTGCCAGTGCGGTCATCTCAAGACTCAACCCTTCTACCCCATGCAGACCTAAGCTTTGGCTCGTATATTTGGAGCATATTTCTTGCTGTGCCCTCTACCCTACCAAATCTCTACGCCATGGCTACAACACCAATTCTGATCGTTGCCGAGTTTTTCTCACTCTGATCCTGACATACGCAGCACTGTATAAATTGCTTGTGGGGTCTGGTCTAGCTCCTGTTCTTGGACCCATCCTCCTGAATTCTAACCTCGTCTGCCATGGCCTGTGGCTTCCTGTGACCTGGTGCTGACTGTTCGCTAGACGCAGTCAAACTCTACAAGACCTAGATCGGATTAGATTGAACTTTCTTTATTGTTCCCTGCTCCAACACTTCACAATATATCAAAGCAGTCTACGGTCAAAATATAAATATATATTTTACCTGTGGCTGCAATGTTTTTTCTTGCTTCAAGGAAGCAAAGCCTCATAACAGCTTTATTGCACTCAGTGTCTGTCTCAAAGGAACAGGCTCCCAGAGTGGCCTGGTCAGCCATGGGGTGGGTGAAGCAGCTCCTCCCGGCACCAGGAAGCTTTTGAGGCTCTCTATCTGAGATGGAGAGAAGCCAGGTGTCTTAATGAAGAGACATATGCTTTTCAAACAAAACACTTATGAAAAACAATAGGCTCACCCCCATCACAGCCTCCAAAGACTCCAGCAAACCTCATAATGTTTCCAGTCAACATCTACGGAGCCTTGTGCTGTTCACTTCCTCAACCCCAACTACAAGGATTGCTTGATTCCATTTTTATTTCTCATACTCCGTACAAGCTTACTGTGTTTTCCCTTGATGTGAATTAATAGGGACTTCATTTTATAGTCCCTGCTAACACCTTAGAGATCCTGATATGTTCAAGACAAATGTGATTTTAATATCATGGCATTTTCAACTTATTAATCATTAGTATTAAGCTTGCAAATAATTTAATGAACATGAGATACGACTGTGTAATGTATTTCAATGATCATTCTTAAGCAATATTATTTTAGTGAGTTACCCTGGAAAGGATATTCCTAATGGTGCTTCAATGATCTAACGATATCATCTCCAAGCCACACTAATAAAAACTGGGGATATCCATCCCAGAATCTATAAACAGTCTGCACACAGTTATGAAAAACCTATACAGAGGTGTCTTCAAAATTTCAAAGCAAGAAATCTATAGCAATGCCTCTTGTGTCTTTTATGCATTTGACATTATCTGCTTTTCTCTCCTATCTGACTGTCTGTTTTTAATCATAGCCACAATTAGGTTCACTATCAGAACAAGACTGTGCTCTCCTGAGGACTACTGCAGACAAAGACGCAGAATTCCACCCTCTCCATGGAGAATTCAGATGAACCCTCATGATTAGCTCTTTGGACATAAAGCAGGTCAGAGTTTTATGCCTGCAGCCAAGTAAACTCTAAATCTCTTAAGTTAGTCATCTTCCTCCTAAAAAATTACTCCCTTAGCTTTTCACACACACACACAAAAGCTGTATCTGATGACCACTGCTTTCATAAGGTCTAACTCAGCCTCTGTGAGTTTATCCAGTTGAGACAACAGAACCTCACTGGGCCCTGAGGAATGACATATTCATTACCCAAATAAATTAGTCTAAGGAAAAACCTTTAGTATCTAAAGAAACTAAAATAAAATGTGAAAAGCAATTGTCAAGACATTTTGCTTAAGTATAAAATATTCATCTGCTATGCTAAACTCCCACCAGACACAAGTTACTCCCATCTCATGCTTCTCACAGGTTTCTAAAGCAAGAAATAATTTAAGATTTCCAGGTGGTATAATATTTAATACAAGCTCTAGATTGAGCCTGAGCAGCCTATCAAGTGAACACGAGTTCCCATCTTCCTACCAAGGAGCGCCCAAGGTTCAGCCAAAGGCAATTTGGCGAGGTTTATTGGCAAAAAATAAACTAGATAAAAATGAGAGGCCTGCTCCCTGCTGTCAGTAATTCAGAAACGCTGATATAGCATAAAGAGAAGGAACGGCAGCCACGGAGAATTTGCTAAGCCAAGTAAATCTCAAGGTTCTTTTTAGTCACGTTGACGAGACGTCACTAATCCCTTGTGTTGATAGCCAATCATCTATAATTTAGGAGCAAGCTGCAGCAGGTCCATGAACAAACAACCAGGCTTACTGTGGCTGAACTCAGCCACCTTATTTTAGCTGCAAGCTTAGGCTCACCGATTTGGATTTTAGCAGCCGCTGATAATCAGGGTGAAGGATATAGTGAGCATTTTCTGTGCTACTGTTCCACAGGACAGTTTCTCCATCATAGCTCCCTATATGAGCCAAGACAGAGAACAGAACTTGCCTGAAAGTTAGATAGAAAATATGAGCAACAGCAATTAGAAGAAATCATTATCGAAATAACTTACACGGAATCTGACGCTTCGTAAGTTCTCACTGTGTATTTGGAGACATGAACGAATAGTAATTACTAGTGTTTTTATTAAACTTTAGAACTTAGAAACTTCATGAAATATCTGTTCAGTAAGTGTGACAGAAATTATTGTTATATCTTTTTCATTTTATAGTAATAAAGCATTCAGAATAAAAGCTTTGTAACTAAACAGCTTGAGTCTGAGTCCCGGTTCTACCACCTACTAGCTGTGTAACCTTGGGCAAGTTATTTAACTTTACCTGATGCCACAAGTTCTTCACCTATAAACCTTGGTTAATAATTTTATTTTTTTCATAGGGCTGCTGTGAAGAATGAAAAGCACTTAGTGCCTAGCATATTACAAATACTGAAAAAGTGTTAATAATTTTTGTCATATTTGTTTATTATTGGGGGCAAACAAATTAAGTCCTTCTTGGTTTCTGTTTCCTACAGTCTTCATGTGTGTATGTGTGTGTGTGTGTGTGTGTGCATGTGCGTGTGTGTGTATGTGTGTTCTTTTTTTTAATTGAAGTATAGTTGATGTGTGTGTTTTCTTTCAGTTCCTTCTCTTTTATGTCCTTTATTGAATGCTGCTTTCTCCAATATTAAAAGTTTCCCTACACAAAGTCCTTCCCTACTGCTCATTACAGAAAACATAGAAAAGCCCAAATAGCGAGGCTAAGTCTGACCAAGCCTGTCTCGGGAGGAGCAGTGCAAGCCCAGACCACTGCTCTCAGCAGCCCAGTGAGGAAAGCTCCCTAGTGAGCAGAACGCCAACATCAAGTGGAGAGCAGAAGACAAGAGCTGAGTGGGCTGTACTGATGGTGTCTTTCTTGGGATTTGGAGAGAGAAGAGAGTAATACATGCTGAACTCTGTAAACTGCCCGAGGATGATGGGTTTCCACGGATTACCTGTCCATGGGAGTAGACTTCCAGCAGCTACATAGCAAATTCAACTGCAGAGTTGGCCCCCCAGAAGATAATCAGGCAAGTTCTGAAAACAATGAAACTGTAAATGTAGATAGAGCAGGAAACCTTGTATTGTAACACTTCATAGATATCCAAGCTCTTTTCCTGTAATTTTTCATTCTTCTTAATTGATGACATTTCTGGTTCTATAAAAAAAAATTAGTCTGTCAAAATACAGACTTGATAATTTCATGGTGCAATCTGTCTCTATAAATTTATTTCTTTGGCTGGAAATGATTCAGCAATTTCTGATCCTTTAATATATCATGTCAAAGTATGCCTGTAGATCCTTTCAAGAGCTTGGATTTATAGACGTTTCATGAGACCAGTCTTTAACCAATGTTATTTAGACTAAACTGTGCCACAGGGTTAATGTGTTCCCATTATAAAATATCTGAGTACCACGGAAGTGTGATTTGTACCCAACAGCCCTAATGCTGCTCCTCAAAAAAGGACAATGAAAATAAAACTTGTATTTACTGATGAGCTTATTGTGAGCACTGGGTTAAATCCTTACACAGATTATCTTGTGCAATCTTTACTATAAACCAAGATACTGATATATTATTATTAATCAGAAAAAATTATAATTTAGAGTTTAAATAACTTTCTCCATATGAGGTAGTGGCAAGTGGTGGAACCGTTATCTGAAGCCAGGTAGCCAAGCTCAGGAGCTGACGGTCATAACCATTATCACCCAGCCCTAGAAATAAGGACCAAGAGTATCTCTAAGGTCAAGGACTGCTTCTTTAAGAAATCTTTTCATTTTGCAGTTGAGAAAAGGCTTTTTCAAAGTGAGTGAGGCAAAAAAATACAATTTTCACAACTGATGGTCACGTGAAGGTTCAAGTAACCTGTAACAAGAATTTGTGGAGGTAAAAATGCAGTGCGTACGATATCATTATGGTGTTGTACTCCTCCCTTCCATTCTTCAGGCTGGATGAAAAACTGATTGAAGTTTTTACTTAGAGTAAAACAGAGTAATAGCCCTAGTAAAAAAGGATATAGCACTTCGCTGTGGATATAAAAGTGATATAGATATTGAGTAGCCATCATGCACTTGGATGGTGTGATTTGAGAGGTCTAAAAGATGCTGCTGCCCAAAATTTTATCCCTACTTTTCATCCATAAGGCTGAATCCCCACACTGAACTTGCTTTTGGATTCTCTCCTGAATTCTCTGGCAAATTATAAATATTTAATATCAGAAGGTTAATCTTCCTTTCATAATCATTAAACCAACCATGCATGCATCTATCAGATTAATTATCCACAACCAAGACCCTAAAACAAAATTTCTCCAACATGGAACCACCAAAAGGGTTTTGACAGTAACAATAAAAAAGGGTAGAGTCTGTGGGTCCTTTTTCATACAGCATCTTGAGGAACTATATTTGTGGAACACTTGAAAATGCCACTTCAAAGAAATGGGATGGAGGACAGATATGTTTTCAACAGAAACAGTAGTTTTGAAAAGGTCAGTATTCTGGGGCACTTCTGGTGAATTTGAGGACAGACCAGAAAAGACAGAGAATGAAATGTCTTGTGCCTGGTAGAGAAAGGAGGAGCCTAAAGTTAAATTGGGGGGGCATCAAAATATGGGGCCACCGTGTTTCCTCTTGATTCCAACTCTGGCTCCCAGCCTCTGGTAAGCCTCTCCCTCCTTCTAGAGCCACACACATTTCAAAGGAGCATTTGTAACCCCAGGCTTGGTGTCTCCACCCACGTTGTCTCTTCACCTTTCTGAAATCTTGCTTTCTATTCCGCCCACGCTAAAGGTCTCCCAACTGCCCTGCCAGTGTATCTAACTCCTCACCCTCTGATGGATGTGAGTTTGTTCCTGGAACTCTTCTGTTTCCAAACACCCTGCTCCTCTTCCTGCCTCCCCAACCTTTCATTCCTTGTACTCTACTTCATCTCCCTTTTCTCTATTTCTCTTGTTAATATGGACATTACTCACTGTCATTCCTCCACTCTCCTCTCACTGCTCAAAAGGGCTTGTTCAGAGATTTTGTACACCATCGTAATTTCCAATCTCACTTCTGTACAAATGGCTCTTAAATTTATCTACATTTAGAACTTTTTCCAGTGTTGAGTCACTCCCACTTGACACCTGACAGTTCCATTATAGTTTCCATCATCAACACATCAAAAATCCAAATGTTTCATCTTCGCTCCACAGGATGACTCCCTAAATTCCCAAAATTGGTTAATAGACCAGAATTCCAACTTCCTGCATGCCTTTCTCTTCTCTAGTCAAATAAAATACTCAGATTCTTCCTCTGTGATATGTTACATATTCATTCCTTCCTTTTTATTTTAAATAACCAATGACAGCTTCCTAGCTCAGCACTCACTAGCTCATGGTGGAAAATTTTTAATAGCCTCTTAACCCATTTCACTGTTTCTAGGCTACACATCTCTGGTACATTCTTCATCCTGCAACCAGATTAATCATTCCATTCAGGAGCTCTTAATATACATTCATTCTACAAGCATTTCTTTTCTCCTTGGAAGTCCCTGTTCATGGTGCTGCAGGGGACAGAGCCATAAATATAAAGTGATTAAAATGCAAACTGAAATGTGCTAAGTGCCAAGGAAGTACTGACCAACTGCCATGGAAATCCAGGTGTAGCAATCACAGAAGGCTGAGTGAAGGGGTTATTTTTGAGCTGGACCATAATGGATGGGTAAGATTTGGAAGAGGAAGTCACTCTAGGCAGAGTGGGGAAACAGCATGATCAAAAGGTAAGGCTAAGGCCCTGTTAAAAACCATTTCTTAGTTTTTTCCATTTCCTACATGACAAAATTCAAATGTCTCGGGGCCTGTTATTCAAGATCTAATAATATTTGGATCCAATCAACTTTTTTAGAGTTTTTCCCTTTATCCTTCTATCCTTGGTTTTCAAAGTAAAATGTGAATGTCCAGCTATTTGAGAGGGCTACTAGAAGCCACAGGGTAAATATGGCATGCCTTCCTAAGTGTTCATTTTACTCAAAGGGTTTTAGGGAAAATATTTTTATATTAAAAATAAAGCTACATCCCACTACTGGGCATATACCCTGAGAAAATCAAAATTCAAAAAGAGTCATGTACCAAAATGTTCATTGCAGCTCTATTTACAATAGCCCGGAGATGGAAACAACCTAAGTGCCCATCATCGGATGAATGGATAAAGAAGATGTGGCACATATATACAATGGAATATTACTCAGCCATAAAAAGAAACGAAATTGAGCTATTTGTAATGAGGTGGATAGACCTAGAGTCTGTCATACAGAGTGAAGTAAGTCAGAAAGAGAGAGACAAATACCGTATGCCAACACATATATATATGGAATTTAAGAAAAAAAATGTCATGAAGAACCTAGGGGTAAGACAGGAATAAAGACACAGACCTACTGGAGAACGGACTTGAGGATATGGGGAGGGGGAAGGGTGAGCTGTGACAGGGCGAGAGAGAGTCATGGACATATATACACTAACAAACGTAAGGTAGATAGCTAGTGGGAAGCAGCCGCATGGCACAGGGATATCAGCTTGGTGCTTTGTGACCGCCTGGAGGGGTGGGATAGGGAGGGTGGGAGGGAGGGAGACGCAAGAGGGAAGAGATACGGGAACATATGTATATGTATAACTGATTCACTTTGTTATAAAGCAGAAACTAATACACCATTGTAAAGCAATTATACTCCAATAAAGATGTTAAAAAAATTTAAAAATAAAAAAAAATAAAGATACATGAATTCATGAAATAGAATGTAAAATTCACCTGGATTTTATAGATAGAATGCAAGTTTTCAAATAACTTTCTTGCTTGTAGGAGCTGTTTTGAGCTGTTAGGAATATTCAGAGGCTGTTTCTGAAGCACATCTCAGGTTCAAGCCAAGCAATACTCTTACTGCTCTCTAAGTATGCTTTGCATTTCTAGCTGCCTTTTTTTTTTAATTTATTTATTATTTATTTATTTATTTTATTTATTTTTGTCTGCGTCAGGTCTTAGTTGTGGCACGCAGGATCTTCGTTGAGGCATGGGGATCTTTCGCTGTGGCGCACCGGCTCTTCGCTGTGGTGCGCGGACTTCTCTCTAGCTGTGGTGTGTGGGTTTTCTCTAGTTGTGGTGCACAGGCTCCAGGGCACATGGGCTCTGTAGTTGTGGCATGCGGGTTCCAGAGCTTGTGGGCTCTGTAGTTTGTGGCACGGCGGGCTCTCTAGTTGAGGTGCGTGAGCTCAGTAGTTGTGGCGTGCAGGCTTGGTTGACCCGCAGCATGTGGGATCTTAGTTCCCTGATCAGGGATAACCCGCGTCCCCTGCATTGTAAGACGGATGCTTTACCACTGGACCACCAGGGAAGTCCCCTAGCTGCTTTGTTTTTATTCATGATGGGTTCTTCGATTCCTCCATAGATTTCCTTTCACACACAGACCCACATCTACCTGTCTACACACCCATTTGTTAAGTCTATCTTGTTCTGTAGTCTTTCTTAATAACTAGTGCTGAAAGAAATATTTCCCTCTTCTGACCTCTTACATCATTTGCAGTTTACTTACAACATTTAATTAATATTATATAGTCTCTGCTCCTCTGCTAGATTGTAAGCTCTCAGAAACCAGGGATCATGTCTTATTTTACAACCCTCAGTGGCAATCATAGTGACCTACACATATTAAGTATTCAATAAATATTTGTCAAATGAAGGAAGGAAAAATTCTCTGCTCAGATGTTACCTCCTTGGGTAAGCCTTCCCTGACCACCCAAGCTAAAGACTCTTCCTTGAGTTTCTCATTCTTCATCTATATCATTTTTCTTTATTACATTATCATTATGTGATATTGGGGTCTTTACCTATTTGTCTGTTTCTTTTCTGTCTCTCCGACCATAAGTAGGCTCTAGGAGAGCAAAGACTTTGTTTCTTCCCCTCAGCATCAGTAGTGCCTAGAATAGTACCTAGAAAATAATAGGCATTTCATAAAAACTTGCTGAATCAATATATGAATTATTTTATTTTTAAATCAATAATTTAATGTTACCTTAGTATTAATATAAGGCTTAGCAAGAAAAGATAATATAAATAAGGTAATTTGCAGTTCTGAAATTGTCATTAATCTCATAATAGCTTTATATGCATATATTTTTAATTTTCTCTCTACCTGTTGGTAAGTTTGGTTGAAGAGGTTACCTTTTGGGAATGGAGAATGTGAGGGTGGGAGTGAGAGAGAAGTGATCAGTCCATATCTCTTCTATTATCTCTCAGACAAAATACAATGTCAGATGTCTTCTTTGCCAAGCTATCCATATTAACTAGGTATATTTAGGGAGTACCACCCAAAGGCACAAAATCCCTTTCATAAGATGGTATAAAAAGCCCTTCTGATATTTGACCTTGTGTGTCAAAATGGTGAGAAACTAATTAGCTGCCACCTTTCCCTTGAAACCTAACCTGAAACTTTCATTTGAAATGAGTTATCCTTAAAATACCTTCAGAATCCACACTGTATTTCTTACTTTGTACATTTCCAAGATAACTATTTTTTTTAAGTTTGTACTTTTGCCAAAAGTAAAACTGAAGTGCAGAATGAGCCCATTTTTAGGCCATTTTAGGAGTCTGAGAGATTTGTTCTTTCTGACATCGAAGGAGTTTACTAACTCCATTCCACACCTCACATTTGAAATCCTGGGAGTACTGCTACCGAGTCTTTGTGTCTTCTTGTGATGCCAACCTTATCTCTAATTCAGAATTTAGATATGATGACCAACTCTGTGAAAGCAAAATTAGTTTACCTGTCCAGGGCAACATTTTTTTGAATGTTTTAAAAAACAATCTCTTTTAGGATGAATGAGATAGGAAAATAACTTTTACCAAAACTTATCATGTAGAAATTGTCATGGTGAGAACAAATGAACACAGTCAACTATTTGTTCCCTCGGAGATTAATTGTTCACGTTTTGTTAGTCCAATGATCATAAGAACGTATCTGTGTTCAATCCATTGCTTTTTAGGCCAAAAGGATTATCTCAAAGATAGAGAATGAGGTCAAAATAAATCAGTTCATTTTTATTCTTTTTCCTAAAATTTGCGGAGTCCAATTTTGGATACTGAAACTGTCACAAAATTAGTTTTGAGGGTTACTTGTGAATTTCAAACATACTCGCCCCCTCCTAGCCTCCAACAATATTATTCAGAATAAGTCACAACTTTGGAAATTTTCATTCTGATTTTTATCCTAATAATAGAAACTGACTGAGTCATATATAAGATTATGTATAGTTCCCTAGCAAGGCAATTATTAAGAATTTAATATCTTGTGATACATAAGTTTTATTGTTGAGGAACTTCAAATCCCTAATCTCATTTCCCTTAAAAATACTTTTAGAAATAAAATTATATCAACAGCTATTTACTGACCATTTACTTTTTAAAGGACGCTACTATCAATCATATTTTCAGAATTATTTCTAATTATATGAAAGATTCTCTTTTTATTTGTATAAGTCTAGATATTTTAGAGATAAAACCTTCATAAAGAGAGGTTTCTCCTTTAACTAAAAGAAGAGAAATAAAGTGGGGAAAACAAAGAGCTTGAGTTTATTTCTACAGAGAGTTGCAAATACAGAATCATGGAATTTGAGGGCATAAAATTAAGATAAAAATAAGATGAAATCTTAAACTATTATGATTATTTATTTGATTTCACCAGAACTATACATATTAGATGACTACTTTTAACAAATGCAAAGGTAATTGATCATCTATTCACTTAGTTTTACCAACATAAATACGGCTAGGTATTTAACCAGGTATTTTTTAACTGACCCTATGTCAATTCACAACTTTGTCTCTAAGCATATTTTGCTTAAGGTGATAAGAAACATATTTCTAGAAGTTCTGAATTTGGGGCTTCTTTTTTCTGATGGAAATATTCTCTAGATATGAAAGGTCATATTTCTAAATAACCAGCATGGGCTCTCTGATTCAGGCTTTGCTTAGGCCCATTTCACAGCGACATTTTCCATATCTTGCCTTGTATGCTTCAACTCCCCAACTAGAATGTGATGCCCTTGAAGGAAGGAATCCTGCTTCTTCACTTTCAGTCCATCATTGTTCCTAACTCCATGTTTTCCATCTAGGTGCAGTTTAAAGATATTTGTGGAAAGGAAAGGGGAAAAATCATGGTAAGCTAAAATTCTAAGGTATTAAGTTGATAAATGTGTGGGTTTTTATGTGTTTCTTCAAGTGCACAAAACTGATTCATTAGCTTTGACATGACCAACCTACTCATTCATATTATTTATTTAAAAGTATATAATTGATCTCCCAAGATTTAATGACTCCGTCTGTAACTCAGGAATGGTGGAAAGAGCATGGACCTTGGCATAGAATTCTAACTCGGCTGCCTGCTAGCCTTGGCCAGGCTACCCAACCTCTTCAAGCCTTGCCTCCCTCTTTGTGAAAGAGAATTGGTAATACTTAGCTTTCTGGCTTACTGTAATGAGAGAATAGATTTGAATAGCTAGTCTGCTTTCCTCTAATTCAGAGTGTAATTACTGGGTAATCAATCTCTCTAACCCTCAGATTCCCTGTCTATTCAATAAACATTAATTAAGCCATTCAACAAATATCATTGAGCATCTAATGAGCCCCAGAAACTATATATATATAGCATATGTATATATATATATATATATATATATATATATATATATATGCTTATTAAATGCTCAGTATATATATTCTTAGGTTAAATAAAGTACAGGAAACTAAATAACACAGAGACAAAAGGGGGCATATTTCCACCCTGGGCGTAAAGAGAAAGGTTCTGATGGAGAAGATATATGAATGAGACTTGAAATAGGAATAAACATTAGCCACATGAAGAATATTGGAGAGAGTTCTAGGTAAGGGGAGAGAATAAAAGCATGGGGTTGAGAAACAGTACAGTTTGTATGGAAAGAGTCTGACAGCAGGTTGTTATTTAAGTTTGGAATGTACACAAGAATGGGTGAGTATGAAGCTCAGAAAAGTCCAGGCCAGAGGGCGTTTCGTGGGTTTTCTTGTAGACACTTTAAAAAGCTTTAAACGGGGAAGTGACATAGATTGCATTGTAGAAAGAAATCACTGTAGAATTCATTAAAATGAGCAAGTCTACTTAAGAGGTAAAAGGGAAGCATTACTAGAGGAAAGGACAAATAAGAAGGCTGTGACATTCATGTATGTAGAAATGATGCTCTGAATTATACAGTTTAGTAGTAATAGGAACAGATTTGAAAAAAATATTTAGAATATAAAATAGATAAGGCTTAGAGACTACTTGGTTGTGAAGTTGAGTGAGAAGGGAAAACCAAGGTGGATGAACAGGGTGTCTAGCAATTAACTGAAGTTCCGAATCTAAGAGAAGAAGCAGATTTGGGGAAAGGGAATGAATAATACATTCACTTTAGAATATGTAGAATTGGGGATTGCAGTCAGACGCATCCAGGAAGCAAACGGATAAGTGAGCTTGGAGAGAGAAGAGCTGAAGATAGAGATTTGAGATATCTATAAAATATTGCCTACCTTCCGAGAGGAAGCTAAGGATTAAGTTAGTGTACATAAAGTGGGTAATGCTACAAAGCACTATGAATAAAATAAATTGGATGGCATATTTATGCACCTAACTCAATAAATGTAATTTCTATTCCATCTTGGGCAGAATTATCCGATCAATTTCTTTATTTAAATAGAGCCTAAAGTTAAAGTTACAGTATAACTTAACAGCCTCCTCTGGGTTTTAAAGAAAGCTTAATAAGCTGACGGTCAATCTCCCAGTTATTTCTTCTCAAATCACTAAACTATTATGGAGTTGGCTTAATGGACCATCCTCCCCAAGCCAGAACCAAAAAACCGACCTGTTCTCTTGCTTCTTTTGCTAAATGCCTCTTGGTTAAAAAAAGACCCTGCGAAGATCCTGCAAAATCCATCCTAAGGCAAGACCTTCTACTTAGGAAATATAATTTTTAAATTCATCAACATGAAAGTAAAACAATATAATTGAGAATGCATTCATTCAACTTTCAATTCCAACCACAGGGATCCAAGTCCTGACAACCTTGTGGAAGATGGAAAAGATGGAGGAAAATGAGAGGAGTGGTAAGTTTTCCTCCACTCATTTCAATCCTCCCAAAAATTCCTCCCCAAGATTATAGAAAGTGACCAAAAACCATGCTGGGGAAGCTAGTAAAGTAGTCTTGTTCAGGCTTCAGAGGTGGCACTAGGTCTCTCTCTGACCAGACAATGACGCTAAAGCTGGCTGCATGCCAAACTGCTGAGCTACACCCAGGCCAGCAGGGGTGGCACCAGCATACATTGTAAACCATTAGATAAAACAGGGGGTAAGTCATGGGACTTCTTGCACCTTGAGGGTCTGGCCAGCCCCCGGGGCTCAAGGACATTCTCAGACTTAAGAGTTAAGACCAAGGCATTTATGACAACAACCAGAGCTGCAAACTTCCACGTAGGCTGATCGTTATCAGCCTGTGGCCTGGTGCTAAAAGCTGGGGTCCTTTGAGTGGCAAACTGAAGTCTCAGCAATGGAGTGGACGCACCGCCTGGGACCTTCCCAAACGGGACTCCAGATTGCTGTTCAAGGGACTTCCCAGCGCTGCTTGGATCTGGATGTAGCTGCTTCCCCAATTCGGTGATGTGTAAACCTGTCTTTACCATTCTTTCTTAGTTAGTTATACTATTCTTTTCTTAATTAGTATACTGTAATCTCTGTTAATTCAATAAACTCTCTCTAAATTCTTGTTTGAGTGTAGAGCGGTTATTTTGCCAGCGAATCCTACTAACCTTGAAACCGAACGTAAGGCTTTCAGCAAAACACACCAATACAGATCAAACCATTGGGTGTTCTTTTAAACCACTTTTGAATGACTCTGTATATCTAATCTTTAAAAATGTCCCCCTGTAACCAATTAAAAAACTCACATTTGATGCTATTTCTAGCCATGGATGTATAAAAAATTAACTAAGAAAATGGTGTGTCTCCATAGTTTTGACTAACATTGATTAAGTTTTAAAGTTCTTTTCTGTTACGTTCAAAATTTAAAGTGGCTCAGCTGTATATTACACATCTCCCCTGCCATGATATTAGAGAACTTCACTTATTCATTGCCATAGGCTAATTATAGAGATCATTAGGCCGTAGTCTGCTGGAGTGGTTATGAGTCATTGACGGATCATGATTGCTCCCAGGGATGTGAAGAAGCTGTGTCTTTCAAAGGTGGGGATGATTAAATTAGTTCTTAATAGCACATAGAATATACATCCTATTAAGTACTATAATGAATGAACTATACTTTCTTTACTTATAGTCAAACCACCCCTGAAAACTAAGCTGTGTGTGTGGGTCACTATATTTTCTAGTCTGTGTTTACATTCACATTAGGCAAAAGCCTTCCCTATGACGGATAAAAATCCCCAAATAAATACTGCTGGTTTTCTAGGTATAAAATCTGATTTAGTCCTACATCAAACCATTAAGATCATATTTCTATAGTGAATAATCTTGTGTAAATTACCTATTAGAGCAATATTTTGTGAACTGTCGAATTTATGGACAATATATTTTCAAAACACATCACACTTTAATTTTCCTAGTGCTTATACAATGCCATAGAAAAGGCCATTTATGATCCCTTAGTTCTCTCAGGAAAAGAGGAAAGAAAAGTAATTTTCCTTATAATGAATGGAAAAATTGCTCCTTGAGAACAGTAAGTGGGCTGTGAAAGGCCCTTCTCTGCACTGATATGAAGGAGGTGCTAACATAGATTTCAGCAGGCTGTTCCCCTCTTGTGCTGTCATTTAAACTAAGTAACAAGAGAAGAAGGAATGAGTTCCTTTTACAGTTGAAGGAATGCAATTTATACATTAAGAATTTATTGACTATAAAATTTGGGAAACTTTTGGATTTAATCCCCAGGAAGCGGTATTATGTTTCTATCTGGAATGGTTAAAGAAGAAGATTCCCAAAGCCAGGAGAAAGCAATGAAACACTTCTCAAAGCCACTCAAACTACGTGATCATAGAATATTTTATTCACAAGCATTCAGTCAATTCCAAATAGAATTTCACTCACCTAGGTCACCAGCGAGTTAAAGACGCAGAATCAGTCAGGATTTCTATGTTCTTTTTTCCTTTAGATTTTGATTTAAATAAAACTTTCTCCTTTTACCTTCCTACAGTTTTGCATGAAGCACATCATACCTGTCCCAGCCTGTAACCAGGATTTTCTTCTTAAGAACCAGGATGTGTGAAAACTCCACAGCTCCCTCTTGCCCAACATTTAGTGTGTGGTGACGATAGCCATTGAGGTCCCAGACCTTCAAGAGAAATAGTAAAATCAGCTTTGAGACAAGAAAAGAGAACGTCTTCTTCAATGAGTACATTAACAGAGTGTAATAGGATTATTTTACACGGTTTTGTTTACATCCTGGACTAGGGTTGATTCACTTGAGATACATAATAATTAAAGAAAATCCTCTCACCATTTGAATTTAGCTATTATATTTATTACTCATTTTGTAACCTTATCAGTCTATTCTAATATTGTTGATTCAAAGGCTATAAATAAGTGTATATTTTTTAGGGGGAGACAATACAAAATCATGAAAAGCCACATTTTGGAGTCTGTCAAAATCCTGGTTCTTTCTCAAAGCGTCTTTCTAAATTTTAGTTTCCTCATTTATGACACAGGACCTTTACTCTTCAGGCATGCTTGGAATTTTAAACATCTAATACGGAGCCTGAAATACAGTCATCATGTCCTAGGTTTCCTATCTTCTGCCAATAAAACCTCCTGTTGACAGTGCGTGCCAGACCCAAGCCCACAGAAGCACAAGCAATTCCAGTTTACCTCCTCGGGCAGTGGGTGAGGACGTAGACCTGATGGGTATACTTTAAGAGAGAAGGTCATTAGGTCACCAGCAGTTAAAACTAAGCCCTGCTATGAAATATTATTGTTCATCATCAAAGAGCAAGTTGGCACCTTCTATCAAGATTAAAACACATATACACTTTGCCTCAAAAATTCAACTTCTAGAAAATCATCACACAGAGACACTCATATGTATGAAATGACATATTTTGAAGGATATTCTGGATGCTTTGTTTACAAAAGCTAAAGATTTAAATCAACTTAATTGCTCACTAACAAGAGACTGAACATCAGAATATGGAATATCTACAGTAGCATATAATGTAACTATTAAAAAGAATGAGTCACCTCCAAGTGTCCAAGCTTTGCCCAGAGTCGACCAGCTATGGAAACTTAAAGCAAGTTGCTTTATCTCCTTGGGCTTCAGTTTCCTCCTCTGGTATAATAATAGTACCAACCATGTAGAGGTGTGTGTGTGTAAAGTGCTTAGCTCAGTGCCTGGCTCATAGTAACCATGTGATAAAATTTAACTAACATCATTATTGCTGTTGTTTGCATTCATATGAATCAATGTCCAATACAGGAAAATGCAGAGCAGCATGGACAGTGGACTCTGCCACTGAGAAAAAAATGGTGTTCATGGTCTAGAAAGATGTGCAAGAAACTAGTACCACTGGTAGCCACAAGGGAGGAGCTGGGAACAGGGGTAAGAAAGAGACTTTCTCTTCACTGTATATCCCTTTTATGTTTAAAATCTTATTGTGTGCATACATTATTCAAAAGAATTAATTTAAAAACAGACACTTCAAAACTGTGATAAATAGGGCAATACTTTTAAATCTTTGATTGCATAGGTACTGGGTTTTAGATTCTAAATTATAAATGAGATTGGAAAATATCATTCATTCTTGTTTCTTCATAGAATATGGCCAGCGCAGCTCAACCTTGATTTATGCATCCGACATACCTACACTGAAATTGTCAAAGTTCAGAATTCTGTTGTGCTGTTGTGATAAAGATAAATGTACCTTCAAAAGCTGTGACTGTAATACTAAATTCACATTAACTTCTAACATGTCAAGGCTTGAGCTGAGACACTGAGGGGTATACATGCTCTTCACCCACATCACTTTTTTCTCCTCTAAATATGGCTCTTAACAAGTCCACCTAAAATAATACCCACAAAAAAGTATTGTAAAGACCTGACTGTCTCCAGATCCTACCAAGCTGTGACCCTTAGCTGGGACCATTTTTGTAACCATCTACAAGTCTGCCCTACGCTAGACTCTATGACCAGTTATTCCCAAGATAGGGATAAAAATAATCTAATCCATTCCCTTCATTTTTCACTTCAGCCTTGTATCCAAGGACTGGTAAGTGGGATTCTCACTTGTTCCTTTTGCCTAAGCCACTGTCTAATACTCCAGTTCCAGTTATTCTTGTTTTATTCTACCTTGACTTATTAGGATTGGGATTATCCCATTACCTTCCCACATTTTACCAGTTCTCCCATGAACTAGATTACTTTACTTAAACACATTCTCCCAGTCCATACCTCATGCCATTACCCTTTCCAGAGGCCACGTTCTGCTGATTTCTAGAGATTCTCACTGCAACATGCTTCACACTGACATTTGCAGCCTGGAATCTCCCGGAATACTTGCCCCCAACTTCCATAATGTTCTACCTACATATCTAGGTAGCTTTCCACTACCCTCCCATGCAGCCTACCTGAATGCATCTTACAACCTAACACAGAAGGTACATCTAATTAACAGTCTTCTGACCCCAGTTAGGACAGAAATTTGAGAACCATTCAAAGCTTATTCAAGAAACTGCCTTCTGTTGCCTCAGACTGTCACAAGTCATCTCTCATCCAACACTGTCATCTCTCTTGAAGCTGAGAAGAACAGAGAAGATTCACTGGTAAGCATGATTTCAGATTGTAAGTATCTAGTTTTGCCTGAAATTTTGATCACCTTTGCAAAGTAAAATACCACTTTCCTCCCAGAAGAAATTAATAATAGTTACAAAATTTAAAAGCTGAGAGGATGAAATAGTGTTAGTTTAGGATGGATAATAAATAAAATTATGATTGTTCTTCCTACTTTCCTTCTTTACTGTCTTATTACCTTCACATAAAAATGCAGATTACAAAATGGGTAACTTCTAAATATTCATTTTCCAAAAAAATTTGCATCTATGCAATTTTTAAAGTTTACTTACTTGTCCTGATTTCTCATTTTGTATACCAAAAAAAAAAAAAAAAAAAAAAAAAAACAGAAAGAAAAATGAAAACTAGAGACATTAGCTGAAGCACATGAAAATTATTCAGGCTTCTTATTCCCCAGAGTGGTCCTCTATGACTTTCTGAAATAAGTAAGCCAAGTTGTGTTTTGATTCTAAATAATTTATTCAGAAAAACCATTTATTCATTTTTCCTCAGAGGTTTATTTTCCTAACAGCTTTGTTATTAGATGGTTTGGGTTATTTAGCTCTTCTTATCTTCTCATCTCTCTTCTTGAAAGGCCAAAAATACCAACACAAATATAGCCAAAGCTGTGTCTCCTCACACAATATTTTAGCCCCCTCATATCTGGATAGAAAAGCGTCACTGTGTTCGCACCTTTACAGTCCCATCTGTGCTGCCAGTCAAAAGCCGTGTCTCATTTGCATCGAGGGCCATTGTGCTGATTTCTGCGTTGCCATGGCAACCAGTAAACTGTTTGATTTTCTGCCCAGTGTCTATCATCCAGAAGGAAACCGTCGACCCCGCATCAGAACTGATTACCTACAAGAAAATAACACTGTAGAGAAATTAAATATAGTTCCAGAATCCACCATTTTTATTTAAATAAAATATCCAGCCTGTGCATTTCCACCAGTGAGATTCCCCCAACAGTGACAATCTCGTAATGTATTTGCTTTCTTTTTATTAAGCTGATAACATTTCAATTTCTAGGCCAGAACTGAGGTAATGAAGTCATGATTCTCTTTATCAGAGAAGATAGGAATCTTCTTTCCTTACCCAGCTTAGTGTCTAGAGGCCATCCTGAAATCGAATCCTACTGAAATAAACTTATAAATCTTTCACATTTCGATGAGAAACTTGATTTTATCAGTCATGATGTTCCGACACTATTTACTATATGAAAAGAAACCTTTTATTATATATTAGCTTCCATTTAGCATTCGGAAAATAAAGCACTACCAGCCATTATGGGGAAAAGTTCATTTCAGCAAGTTGCTAGAGTTACCGCTTCTAATGCCGTTAGTCCCTTTCTTTCCTCAAGGTACTGTGTATATTTTTACAACTAACACAATTTTTGATGGGTCACTAAAAACAAAGAACACAGGAAGGTTAAATATAAATCTGCATATACACTCCAAGAGGAAGGCAACCAAACAAATGCAAGAAGGGATAGGATTATATATAATAGTTCCATAGTAAGAAATTCAATAGTGTCAAGTAGACTGCTAATTTCAGCTCTAGGTATTTAGGCATCCTTTAAGAGATTTATAGGTTAAAACTACCTTGCCCATATGACTTTCAGACGCAAAGGCATGAAAGAAAAAACAAAAAAAACACTGAACATAAAAATGTGTAGATAGAAAGTTGCCTGAAGCAATATCTAGATTTTAAGAAAATTTAAAGTGCATCTTTACCCACTTAGGTATTGATTACCAATGTATAAATATAAATGTATTAAGAATATGTTAAAATGTCACATTTTCATAATTAAATGGGTTAAAGTTTATCAAATATATGTTCGGAAGGCCTGGATAACTGGCTGTCATACATGTATTCACTCATTCATTCACTCATTCATTCACTCGACAGGCATTCACTGAACGTCCACTGGGTGCCAGCTCCATGGGGGCAGTGGGGCTTCACTGATGCCTCCCTGCTCTCAAGGGGTCTATAGTCTAGGCTTGTACACTAGAATCACTTTAAAAATCACAGTTGTGTACCAGACCAGAGACTCAGACTTGATTGGATCAGGCAGTGGAATTTTTAAAGATCTCTGCAGGTTATTTAAGTATGCAACCGGGTCAGGTACCACTGGGCTAGAGGGAGAAACAGACAAGAAGTAAATCAATGCCCAACAATCCTACAAGTTTAGAGGTATCACTCCTGGGTGATCTGGGGGCACAGAGAGTAAAACCACAAATCCATTCATTGGAGTGGGGAATGGGGATAAAATGTGAGGAGGATCCATCAGGGGTTGAAGATAGGAACATGTATGTATTGAGTGCCGAGCCCTTTACACCCACTACCGCATTTGATCTTGAGAGAAACTCTGTAAAATTATGTTATCACCCTCTCTCTACCAGTGATGAACTTGAGATTCTAATCAGTTAAGTACCATTCCCAAGCTTATATAACGAGGTTTGAATCCTGGGCCTTCTATGACAGACACATCATAAGGCCTTCCTCTATTTCAGCATCCTACCCCAGATAATTAAAAGTGATGAGAAGACAGAACTTGGAGGCTATTCCAAGCATGAGAAACAGTAAGAAGTGTAATGGAGCCAGAGTACAGACGATGAGATAAATGGTGGAATATCAGGTGAAGAAGCAAACTGACGACAGATATTTGAAATCCCTAATGAGCCATGCCAGAGAATAATGGGTAGTGTGTATTGTTGTTTTTTTTTTAAACTGGGAAAGGGTTCATGGCTTTCATTGGTTATCAGTGGCATGTATGACTCAAAATAAAATTAGGAGCAATCTCTTTGTTCTTAATAAGGAGGAGAGAGAGATTGTATTTTTGTTGGTTGGTTTGTGAAGGTACCTCTGGCAGCAGTGTGGAAAACGAACAGGTTGTGAGAAGACCATTTAGAGGCTGCTGTATCAGTCCAGGTGGAGATGCTCACCTGAGACAGTAGTCCCAGAGGTGAAAAAGAAGAGGAGGGATTGAATGAAAGGGGCACCGTTTAGCAATCTTTATGCCTCAGCAAAGAACTGATCGTGAGTGTGGGAGCTCTCGCAGACCTTTTTCCCCTGATATTACAACTGTTAATCAGACAATTTCTTAAATGATGTAAAACTATGTCTATGCTACACATTTTCTCTCTGTGAAATCAAAAGTAGCTTCAAAGTTTAATTACCGTTATTAAGCTACAGTGCAATTTCTAGAACAAAAGACCTGGATCTTCATCATAATGTGACCTAACACTTTAATTATCATTCCATGTAACTGTGTTTCTATTTGTTTTGGTTTGTGCCATATGCACGGTGGTTAAGCACTGGCTCAAGCCAGCATGCCTGAGTTTAAATGTCAGTGTCTGACCTTGGATTCATTACTTAATCTCTCTAAGCTTCAGTTTCCTCACCTATAAACCAGAGAGAATCACTGTCACTACCTTAAACCATTTTTAAGAGGTTGAAGTGAGCTAATATCTGTAAAGCATTGAGCACAGTTCATGGCATACAATAAATGTCATAAAAGTTAGCTAGTGTTACTATTCTATTTAAGCTTAATCATCTGACCTTTTATTTGGACTCATATCCCTTTTCACATCCGAATCAATTTAAGAAAAACATTTAATGTCTTGTTTTTTTCCAACCATGAGAGTGAATGTAGACAGCTACATGTCAGAAACCAGCTTTTAAGATGTACGTTGAAATTTAAAATTATATCACAGTTGGAATTTTCTCACATAACTATTTAAGAATTTGGATTGTATTCATTAAAGATAAAGCCATGAAAACATAATATTCCAAGCATGAGTAAAAATTTTGATAGTCATCTTTGAAGAAAAGGTTAGGGGATTTTATGATTTCAATTCAAAAAGCGTTTATTGAGCATCTATTATATGCTAGGCATTTCAGTACTAAAAGATGGGTATTCCCTGATAGAAACAAAAAAGGCAAAATAAAGTAAACAATGTTCAAAGAAAGACTTGCTTACTTGTTTAAGACTGGCATCACGCACATTACAAAGCATTTCATCATCCACTCACCACTTTTATCTAATGTAGACATTCGATCAAGAATTAGTAACCTTTGCTTTTTGCTATTTTGCACTCTCCCTCCTCTGCCTTACCTGGCTAAACCCCAACATACTGTTCATCACTTTTCAGCACTTTACTCATTTCACAATTTCTCACGAAATCGGAATCAATAATGACAACAGTGTACAGCCAGTCAGATTTCATTTTATGGCAATCTACCTTAAGGCGCAGTCTTCAGGAAAACAACGTGTTGAAATGCAAGGACCGACTATGTCACAAACACACACCTGGTATTAACCAGAATCTGCTCAAACTATGACAATATCAGAATACAAGAATAACAAGGCAGGTGAAAAGATGTTCAAAGTCAAGTGAGAGAGGAGGGCGTTTCCCATCACTTGGCAGATGAAGTGGTTTGACTACAGGACCGTGAGGACCGTGTTTTTAGCAAGCTGTTTTCATCTGCAATAAACTCCAGGAATAAGTATTGGCATCATATTTATATGCCACATTTTGATGATACCAAGTCCCTTTAGGTTTTCAGTTTCCTCTTGACTGCTTCTTATCAGATGAGACCTTAACCTCTGAGGACAGGGCCTTGGCATCTGCAGAGCAGAAGCGGCACTTTCCTAATAACTACACTTCAGTGCAAACGGACCCTGTGAGCAAATCTTTCTGATGGAGGCACGCTCCACCTATGTACCTGAGTTAATAACCGTTTAGGAACATATGGGTCTTTTTTGTCTCTCTCATCTGAAGCTGTCACAGCCAATCAGACAATTCTAAGATATGTGAGGCTCTATCCATGTCCCCTAATTGTCTTTTTGCTATTCCAACAACAATAAGCACTTCTGTTCTCTTTTATATGCATCTCAAATTCTAGGTCTAAGCAAGAAAAACCAAAAATTGCAGCAGCAAATATTGCTGGCTACCAAGGGATCAGGACATTTGACTTAATTGCTGTTTATAATTTTATTTTTTTAAGTCAGTGCTGTTTGTGGTCCCATAATATAAAGCAGGTTGTCTCCTTTATTTCTATTTCGCATCGAATCTCTAGAGGTTACTTACCAGTAAGTAGTGAAGCGAGGAGAATGATAATATCTCAGAGTACTGGTACAGACAAAGAATTCAAATATTTTAAGGCAGCCATTCTCTATTTATAAATCTGATTTGTCAGAATATCACTTCTTTGTAGATTAATTTGTAATTGGATCTTTCAGACTCATTCCTTTAGTTTGTCAAACCCCTACCGTATGCAAGGCACAGGATCTAGGCATTGGGGATCCAACAGTAAAATATTCCTGCCCTTGTATTTAGTGAGGGAAGAGGGGAGAGATGCAACTAAATGAGAAAAAAAGCATGCGCACACACACACACACACACACACAAATACACACACACACACACACACACACACACACACACACGATGTTTAGCGGTGATAAGCGTTATAGAGAAAAATATAACCAAGAAGGGGGTAGAGATCACTGAGAGTGGGTGAAAAGCTGGGGGCTCTGGGAAGGTTTCCCTGAGGGATTATTTGAAGAAAGACACAGAGGTCAGGGAGGGAGCCATGCAGATACCTGGGTGAAGAGAGTCCCAGGAAAAGGAAACAGCAACACAAAAGCCCTGAGACAGAGTGTCCTTGCTATGTTCAAGGACTAGAAAGGAGGCCAGCAAGGCTTAGGCAGTATGAAAAACGGGAAGGACCATGGGCTGTGACCGCCTGTGATCATTATACAGGTGCTCAGAACACTCCCCCAATCAGTAGGCACCCACAGGGATTAGGGTATGAAGTCAGAAAAGTATCACTTCCCTTTTTTGGGGTAATTTTATTTAGCTTTTACTCCCACTTTGTTCTATGTATCTTTATACACAATATTCTTTGTCTTTCACAGAAAATCTACACAGGAGGTATTATAATTCTTATTTTACACATAAGAAAACATTGCTTAGAGAAATTCAATTACTTGCTCAATGGAAAGCATTAGGAACTCTGACTTTAAAACTTCACCATGTCCCTCCTTCTAAAAAATTGCTAAGAAAAACTACTTCAAAAAATAGTTGAGACTGCATTGGACTTGCAGGTCCTGGCACGGCAAGCTTGGAAGTTGTCACTCCATCCTAACAGTGAGTAAAAACCCGGAAAAACCGAAAGATCAACAACTCCTCTTAGATCAGTAAGAGAAGTGAGGTCACAGGGCAGATCACTGCCCTCCAAACTGGAGAGACCAACAGGCAGATCGAGAAAATCACAACCTACCAGAGCAGAAACTCATGAACTGAAAGCTCCCCAGGAAACAGAGCCAAGAGAGGAAAACCTGAACTGTAACTTACGAACCACTGGAGGCTCAAAGTGGATAAGTCTGAGAGTTAAAAATTCTGGGAGCTGGTGATAGGGGAGCCTCCACAAGTTTATGAGTTTTATTTTGAGGTTATGGACCAGGTTCTCCCTATAAATATTAGAGAAAAATCCCCTCATGCTCTGGCAGGGTCAGAGGGAAGGGAACAGCTTCAAAATACGTCAGACAGCTCTGTTCTTCTTAACAAGGTCTGCCCTCGGGAGAAAATGTATAACAGAGCCTAACTTGCTGGGGTTTCATCAGAGCCTAACTGATATGGGAAAAGAAAAGACAAAATTCTAGCTGGTTCTAGCCTTCTTGTTTCACCGAAGGGTGGAAGACGACTGAGAAGCATAGGTGAAGTGCACAGTCCAGAGGCACAGGCTCACTAAAAGACTGCGACCTAATCACAGAACTACAGAATACTCCTACCCCCACCACCTGGCCACCACATCTCGAAAGGCCTGTTTACGTCAGTCCCTTTGGCCCAGCACAACATGTCCGACTATCAAGAAAATTTACAAAACATACTAAAAGGCAAAATAACATAGTCTGAAGAAATAGAGCAAGCATCAGACTCAGACATGGCAGAGATGTTAGAATGATCGGATCTGGAATTCAAGACAACTAATGTTAATAAGCTAAGGGGTCTAATGGGTAAAATAGACAGCTTGTAAGAACAGGTGGGCTGGGTAACATAAGCAGAGAAATGGAAATCCTTAAGAAGAATCAAGAAGAAATGCTAGAGCTAGATCAAAAATATTGTAACAGAAATGAAGCATGCCTTTCATGGGCTTACTAGTAGACTGGATACGGTTGGGGAAAGCATCTCTGAGCTTGAGGATAAATCAGAAACCTCAGAAACTGAAAAGCAATGCGTGCAGAGACTGAAAAAAAAAATACAGTATCCAAGAACTGTGGGAAAACTAAAGAAGGTGTAACATTCACATAATGAGAATACCAGAAGGAGAAGAAAGAAAGGAAGAGAAGAAATACTTGAAACAATAATGACTGAGAACTTCCCCTAATTAGTGTTGGACATCAAACCACAGATTCAGGAAGCTCACATAACACCAAGAAGGATACATGTAAAAAAACTACACCTGGGTATATCATATTCAAACTACAGAAAATCAAGGATAAGGAAAAGATCTTGAAAGAAGCCAGTGGAAAAAGATACCTACCTTACCTACAAAGGAACAAAGATAAGAATTACACCTGACTTCTCAGAAAACATGCAAGCAAGAAGGGATTGGAATGAAATTAAAGTGCTGACAGCAAAAAGTCACCAACCCAGAATTGTGTATCCTGCAAAAACAACTAAAAATAAAGGAGAAATAAAGACACTCTCAGACAAAGAAAAATTGAGGGAATTTGTTGCCAGTAGACCTGACTTCAAAATAGACGTTCTTCAGAGAAAAGAAAATTAATATAGGTCAGAAAATTGGATCTACAAAAAGAAAGGAAGAATATTGAATAGGAATAAGTGAAGATTAAAAAAACCTTTGTTTTAACCTTAATTGACTTAAATAGGTAACAGTTTGCTCAAACCAATAATGGCAACAATGTATTAAATTATATATTTAATATGTATTATGTATATACACAATGTGTAATTATGTATATAATTAAATTATGTACTTAAGGGAAATGAATGACAGCAATGATGCAAGGGACAAGAGGGAGGAATTAGATTATTTTATTAGTATAAGGTACTAACACTACCTGTGAAACAATATAGTGTTATTTGAAAGTAGACTTGGATTAGTTTTAAATGTATATTGAAAACTCCAGGGCAATCTAAAAAAAGTTTTAAAAAAATATATATATGACTGATAATGCTAAGAAAGGAAAGGAAACAGAATCATTTAAAATACTCAATTAAAACCACAAGAGGCAAAAAAAAAAATGTAAAAGACAAAAATAGGAGCAAAGAATAAGGGCAACCAACAGAAAACAGTAACAAATATGGTAGATATTAATCCAACTCTATCAATATTAACCCAACTGTATCAATAATCACTTAAAATGTCAAAGGTCAAAATGTACAAATCAAGTCAAAGTGTCAGAGCAGATCAAAAATAAGACCAACTATATATATGTAGTCTAAAAAAAACCCACTTGTGGGTCTCTTGTAGACAGTATATATATAGGTCTTCTTTTTGTATCCATTCAGCGAGCCCGTGTCTTATGGTTGGAGCATTTAATCCATTCACATTTAAGATAATTATCGATATGGATGTTCCTATTACCATTTTCTTAATTGTTTTGAGTTTGTTTTTGTAGGTCCTTTTCTTCTCTTGTGTTTCCCACTTAGAGAAATTCCTTTGGCATTTGTTGTACAGCTGGTTTGAGGGTGCTGAATTCTCTTAGCTTTTGCTTGTTTATAAAGCTTTTGATTTCTCCATTGAATGTGAATGAGATCCTTGCCGGGTAGAGTATCCTTGGTTGTAGTTTCTTCCCTTTCATCATTTTAAATATATAGTGCCACTCCCTTCTGGCTTGTAGAGTTTCTGCTGAGATATCAGCTGTTAACCTTACGGGAGTTCCCTTTTAAGTTATTTGTTGTTTTTCCCTTGTTGCTTTTAATAATTTTTCTTTGCCTTTAATTTTTGTCAGTTTGATTACTATGTGTCTCAATGTGTTTCTCCTTGGGTTTATCCTGCCTGGGACTCTCTGTGCTTCCTGGACTTGGGTGGCTATTTCATTTCCTATGTTAGGGAAGTTTTTGACTATAAACTCTTCAAATATTTTCTCAGGTTCTTTCTCTCTCTCTTCTCCTTCTGGGACCCCTATAATGCAAATGTTGTTGCATTTAATGTTGTCCAGAGGTCCCTCAGGCTGTCTTTATTTCTTTTGATTCTTTTTTCTTTATTCTGATCCATGGCAGTGAATTCCACCATTCTGTCTTCCAGGTCACTTATCCATTCTTCTGCCTCAGTTATTCTGCTATTGATTCCTTCTAGTGTATTTCTCATTTCAGTTATTGTATTGTTCATCTCTGTTTGTTTGTTCTTTAATTCTTCTCGGTGTTTATTCTTTAATTCTTCTAGGTCTTTGTTAAACATTTCTTGCATTTTCTCGATCTTTGCCTCCATTCTTTTTCCAAGGTCTGGGATCATCTTCACTATCATTATTCTGAATTCTTTTTCTGGAAGGTTGCCTATCTCCACTTCATTTAGTTGTTTTTCAGGGGGTTTATCTTGTTCGTTCATCTGGTGCATAGCCCTCTGCCTTCTCATTTTGTCTATGTTTCTGTGAATGTGGTTTTCATTCCACACGCTGCAGGATTGTAGTTCTTCTTGCTTCTGCTGTCTGCCCTCTGGTGGATAAGGCTATCTAGGAGGCTTGTGCAAGTTTCCTGATGGGAGGGACTGGTGGTGGGTAGAGCTGGGTGTTGCTCTGGTGGGCAGAGCTCAGTAAAACTTTAATCTGCTTGTCTGCTAATGGGTAGGGCTGGGTTCTGTCCCTGTTGGTTGTTTGGTCTGAGGCAACCCAACACTGGAGCCTAGCCAGCTCTTTGGTGGGGCTAATGGCCAACTCTGGGAGAGCTCACACTAAGGAGTATTTTCCAGAATTTCTTCTACCAGTGTCCTTGTCCTCGTGGTGAGCCACAGCCAACCCCCGCCTCTGCAGGAGACCCTCCAACACTAGCAGGTAGGTCTGGTTCAGTCTCCTATGGGGTCACTGCTCCTTCCCCTGGGTCCCGATGCGCACACTACTTTGTGTGTGCCCTCCAAGAGTGGAGTCTCTGTTTTCCCCAGTCCTGTTGAAGTCCTGCAATCAAATCCCACTAGCCTTCGAAGTCTGATTCTCTAGGAATTCCTCCTCCCTTTGCTGGACTCCCAGGTTGGGAAGCCTGACATGAGGCTCAGAACCTTCACTCTAGTGGGTGGACTTCTGTGGTATAAGTGTTCTCCAGTCTGTGAGTCACCCACCCAGCAGCTATGGGATTTGATTTTATTGTGATTGCACCCCTTCTACTGTCTTATTGTGGCTTCTCCTTTGTCTTTCGATGTGAGGTATCTTTTTCGGTGAGTTCCAGTGTCTTCCTGTTGATGATTGTTCAGCAGTTAGTTGTGACTCTGGTGCTCTAGCAAGATGGAGTGAGCGCACATCCTCCTACTCTGCCATCTTGAACCAATCTTCAAAAAAAAATTTTTTAAATCAACTCCAACAATGAATCAGAAGAATTTGGTTGGTTCAACTTCTGAAAATTAATTAATGTAAACCAGGGGGCCCCAACCCCTGGGCCTGTAAGGAACCAGGCTGCACAGCAGGAGGTGAGCAGCGGGCAAGCAAACAAAGTTTCATCCACTACTCCCCATCGCTCCCCAGCACTCACATAACCACCTGAACCATCCCCCACCCTCACCCCCACCCCATCCGTGGAAAAACTGTCTTCCACGAAACCAGTCCCTGGCGCCAAAAAGGTTGGGTAATGCTGATGTAAACCATCATATCAATAGGCTTAAAAAGAAAAATCACATGATTATATCAACAGATGCAAAAAAAAAAAAAAACCCATGACAAAATCCAACACCCACTTATGATTAAAAACTCTCAGTAAAATAAGAATAGAGGGGAACTTCCTTCACTTGACAAAAAATATCTACAAAAAACATGGAGCTACTATCATACTTAATAGTGAGAATCTTGACTCTTTCTTACTAAGGTCAGGTACAAGGCAAGGATGTTCCCTCTCATCACTCCTTTTCAACATTATATGGAAGCTCTGCTTAATGCAATAAGACAAGTAAAGGGGAAAAGGCATAAAGGTTGGGAACAAAGAAATCAAACTGCCTTTGCTAGCAGATGACATGATCCTCTATGTAGAAAATCTTAAAGAACTGACCAAAAAAATCTCCTGGAACTAAGAAGCGATTATTGCAGGATTGCAGGATACAAAGTTAATATACAAAAATCAATCATTTTCCTATACAGCAGCAATGAACAAGAGGAATTTGGAAATAATACCACAATACAATTTACATTAGCATTCACAAAGCTGAAATAATATAAATCTAATAAAATATGTAGAAGATCTATATGAGGTAAAGTAAAAAACTCTGATGAATGAAATCAAAGACTAAATAAATGAGAGATAGTCCATGTTCATGGTTAGGAAGACTTAATATTGTCCAGATCTCAGTTCTTTCCAAATTAATCTATATGTTTCATGCAATTCAAATCAAAATCCCAATACGTTACTTTGTGGATGGATATCAACAAACTGATCTAAAGTTTATAGAGAAAGAACACATACTCAGATGTAGCAACACAATATTGCAGAAGAAGAACAAATCAGAGGATTGACACTACCTGACTTCACAACTTACTATAAAGCTGCAATAATCAAGACAGTATGATACTGGTAAAAGAATAGACAACCAGATCAGTAGAACAAAATAGAGAGCACAAAATTAGACTACATAAATATGGTCAACTGATCTTTGACAAAAAAGCAAAGGCAATACAATGGAGAAAAGATAATCTTTTCAACAAATGGTCCTTGAACAACTGGACATCCACATATAAAAATATGAATTTGGACACAGACTTTACACCTTTCACAAAAACTAACTTGAAATGGATCACAGACCTAAATATAAAACACAAAACTATAAAACTCGAGGAAGATAACATAGGAGAAAATTTAAATAACCTTGGGTTTGATGATGAATTTTTAGATAAAACACCAAAGGTATAGTACATGAAAAAATAATTGAAAGCTAGACTTCATTAAATTTAAAATTTTCTGCCCTGCAAAAGACACTGTCAGGAGAATAAAAAGACAAGCCAAGATCGGGAGAAAATATTTCCAAAAGACATATTTGATGAATCACTGTTACCCAAAATACACAAAGAATACTTAAAATTCAACAATAAGAAAACAAAAAACCCA
The DNA here is from genome assembly GCF_951394435.1 of Stenella coeruleoalba. NCBI lineage: Eukaryota > Metazoa > Chordata > Mammalia > Artiodactyla > Delphinidae > Stenella > Stenella coeruleoalba. The sequence goes on from NC_137150.1 coordinate 46,504,043, forward strand.
ATTACAAAAATGGGCCAAAGACATTAACAGACACCTCACTAAGGAAGGTAAACAAATGGCAAGTAAGCATTTGAAAAGATACTTCCCATCATATGCCATCAAGGAAACACAAAGTAAAACAAAAATGTGATACTACACATCTCTTAGAGTGGACTAAATCTAGAACACCGACAACACCAAATGCTGACAAGGACGTGGAGCAATAGGAACTCTCATTCTTTGATGGTGGGAAAGTAAGATGGTACAGCCACTTTAGAAGGCAACTGACAATCCTTTTACAAAACTAAATATACTCTTACCATATAATCCAGCCACCATGCTGTTTGATGTTTACCCAAAGGGGCTGAAAACTCATGTCCGCATGAAAGCCTGCACACAGATGTTTATAGTTGCTTTATTCATAATTGCCAGTACTTGGAAGCAACTAAGATGTCCTTCAGCAGGTGATTGGATAAATAATCTGCGGTACATCCATACAATGGAATATTATTCAGTGTTCTAAAAAAATAAGCTATCAAGACATTAAGATACGTAGAGGAAATGTAAATGCATACTACTGTGTAATAGAAGCCAATCTGAAAAGTCTACATACTGTATTCCAATTATATGACACTCTGAAAAAACTAAACTATGTAGACAGTAAAAATATCAGTGGGTGCCAGGGGTTAGGGGAGGTGGGATAAATAGGTGGAGCACAGAGGATTTTTATGATGCTATAATGATGGACATGTCATTATACATTTGTCTAAACTCTTAAAGTACATAACACCAAGAGTGGACCCCTTATATAAACTGTGATTACACTTGATGGTAAGGATGTGTCAATATAGTTTTATCAAATGTAACAAATATACCATTCTACTGGGGAATGTGGATAAAGGAAGAGGTTATGCATGTGAGGGACAGGAGTATACGGGATATTTCTGTACCTTGTTCTTAATTTTGCTATGAACCTAAAAATGCTCTTAAAAAAATTTTTTTTAAATAGTCTTAAAAAAAATAGCTGAGGGGCTTCCCTGGTGGCACAGTTGTTGAGAGTCTGCCTGCCGATGCAGGGGACACGGGTTCGTGCCCCGGTCCGGGAAGATCTCCCATGCCGCGGAGCAGCTGGGCCCATGAGCCATGGCCGCTGAGCCTGCGCGTCCGGAGCCTGTGCTCCGCAACGGGAGAGGCCACAACAGTGAGAGGCCCGCGTACTGCAAAAAAAAATATATATATATATAGCTGAGATTGTGTTAATGAGAGAGGCTGAGGAAAGGGTCATCTTTTACGCTGCTGATGGATTTAATGAACCTTTTATGCAGAAAATTTGACAACATCTGTCAAGGTTACTGTCTTAAATACTCTCTGACCCACTAATTCCAGTTCTAGAAATTTATCTCACAGATATTTCCTCACTAGTGCCAAAATTTGTGCATTCAAGGTAAAAAATTACTACATTAATTGTAATACAAAAATACTGGAATCCATCTAAATGCCCATAAGAACTGATTAATAAAATTTGGCACACCCATTTAATAGAATACCATGCAGCTGACAAAAAGAAAGAGGATACTCTGGATAAGGAGATAAATAAAATGATCTTTCGGCTGTATTGTTCGTGGAAAATCAATGTACAGAGCAGTGTTTCTGTGCAAAGAGCAATTAAAGTAATAAATATTCTTAAATATTAAGAATTATTATATACATCTATTTAAAAGTGAGTATACATATTTACTTGTTTATGAATACAACAGCCCTTAAAGGGTTGCTCATGGATCTCATGAACTGGTTGCCTCCAGGGAAGGAAACTGGTAGGTAAAAACAGGGATAAGAGGAAATTTTCACTGTATACCCTTTGTCCATTTGAGTTTTATAACACTGAAATATATTACTCCTTCTAAGTAACCACATTTAAATAAGTGTGTGTGTGTGTGTGTGTGTGTGTGTGTGTGTGTGTGTGTGTGTTGGTTTAACCTTAAGGCTAGGGTGTTTCCCACAACTCCATCAAGTGACCAGAGCTCATAGCCTCAGTATTGACATGTAACCAAGGACAGCCTTAAGCTGACCAGTGAAGAAAAGCCACGTTAACTGAAGCCTGGTCACTTGGAGCCCAGCAGTAAGCAGGCAAAGAGAAAGTTTTCACTAGTGTTCACCCAGTTCTGTTCAATTAGAAGCTCATTGATTTTGCCTTAAATACAAGCACTGAAGAGGTGCTTTGTAAGGTGGGGATAAATTTCCCTCAAGCTTGTCCCCTTCCCTCTGCTCAGGTATTACACTTCCCACAGGAACTACCAATTGAATTGGTTAGATTCTCAAATATCTCAATTCCCCCAAAATCATATGCAGAAACGAGGACAGGAGATGCACTGTCACTAAAAAATTATACCCCAGTCCCATTTTTAATGAATGATTGGCATCATGTTACCTGTGAGAGTGTGAGAGTTGGTCCTCAAGAAAAAACACTACTCTGGGTAAAGTAGAGGTCTAATCTTCAAATTGTCAAAGCCAACATCCCATGCTGAATTACAGGAGCCCTGTCAGGGATTTCAGGAGTCCTGCTGGAACCCGCCAGGCAGCCACTGTCTGACAGGTCTCTTTACGTACGTATGTGATTAATGTTTTTACTCTTAGAGATCAGGTAAAATGGGAAGATTCAGGAAGCCATTTTTGTATCAAATTGTCTCATATGCATATATTGTAACCTAGAAATTCATTCTCAAGATTTTACCTTACAGAGATAAAGCCATGAGTGTGAATATATTTATGCATAAAGAAATGCATAAGAGCAAAATGCTCGTCAAGGCAAATGGATCAGTAAATTATGATACATACATACAATGAGACACTGTGCTGACTTTTTAAAATGATGAAGTAGATCTACATTTAGGTACAAGGAAATAATTCCAATATGTTTCGGAATAAGAAAGTAAGTTACAGAACCATATTCAGGTGAAATAGTCTATGCACAGAGAGACATTTAGATATTTTGATGATGTTTCAGCAATATTTAATTCTTTACCTGAACTTACTGCGTTGTTTTAATTTCTTATAATAAGCAAGTAATGTTTTACAAAAAATAAATTATTTCAATGAGAAAAATAGTAAATATCATTGTCTGTCAAGATTTGATGATACTGATATATTTAGCCTGACGATAAATATGTCTAGATGCAAAACACACTGAAACATGACCTATTTTACAAAAACGCATAAACCCACATCATTAGGATGAGAGCCATGGTGATAAGTCAGAAATTTTATCTATTCCAGTTTATATGTTACCTACAAATACATTTTTAAAGTTCCCCAGCATTCATGGGTTTTTAAGAAAAGCTTTATTTAAGAATTCTATGCAAAGACAGTTCCTTAGAACTACCTCCAGGATACTGAGTGACTTTGATTCTTTCAAAATTGTGCATTCCAGGGACTCCCTCAACCTGTCCCAACTTGTTCTGCCACTAGCTGTGAGGGCAAGCTTTGCTGGTGAAATAAAGCATAAGGTTCCTTTTCAAAGGCCCTGTGTGGCTTAACATCACTTTCTTAGATTAGGATGCGAGGGTACCAAAAGGCAGGAAGATAAAGAAAAGTCACAGAAATATGCCATGTCACTTTCATATAGAAATAATGGTAGGTTCCCACTGATGACCAAATAGAATGAAATAATAGTAAAGTGTCAGCAACATGTTGAAATGACAATGCAAGGGAAGGTTTTCATTAGATTCAGATAAAAGGAAAGTCTTTCAAAAAGACACCAAACCAAATAACCAAAGAGCAAGCACCAGTGGACTGAAAAAGCATGGGTTTGTTTTGAACTTAGAATTAGAAATAGCAGTAAAAGGAATCGAACATCCATTGGTGCTCAGAAGAGTGTTGGGAGTTGTAGGAAAACACAGAAGGGGAAGACAAGGATCTTTCCCTTTCATCAAACATGTGAGGGGAGAAAGTGAGAATTTAGCCAATTGTTTAATTGGAAAACAACTAGAAATGCAACCGACGCGCAGAGAGGGGAGAGAGGTATGGTAGGAGATGTCCCTGGAGACCTCGGATGTCGAGAGGACCAGAGATGAGCCCCGGAACTGAATGTTTACCAGCAGGAACTTCAATGGCAGAGAAGAGAAGGGGCAGAAAAAAACTCTTCCTCACCTCAAGGGACCAGAGACAAAGCCCAATTCAGGGGCCCCTCCGCCTTTCTAACTCTTCCCAACATCTGCTTTCATATGACACATGGGTAAAATAAAGAGTAAGAAATATCAAGATGTTAATAAGAAAAAGAGGTGTCCTAAAGCACCACCCTTCAACCTGAGAGGTATGGGGGAGCCGGGGAGACTTGCCAGGGCTGGCCACCTGGGAGGAAGGAGGACGACTTCCAAGAGGCAGGACACAGTAAGGCAATGCTGCAGAGATACCTGTTGTTACCATTATTACGTCTATGCTCACACCACCCCCGCCCTGCCACACACACACTTTTGAAAGTCAATAAACTGAAGCTTAGACACGATAAATAGTCTGCCCAACATTTGAACTCACATTTCTCTAACTCAGCAGTTCTCAAAACTTTTGATCTCGGAATCCCTTTATACTACTAAAAATTATTGAAGAATCCAAATAGCTTCTATTTATGTGGGCAATAGAGACAGAGACAGAGGTAGAGATAAAGACAGAGACAGACAGAGAAACATATATATTTACCAAAGTAGAAATTTAAACTGAGAAATTGTTAAAACACAGGAATACAAAAGCACATATTCCTTTAGCCATCAGAGCAACGATGTCCTCACTCATCATAGAGCCTCTAGAAAGCTCCCTTGTACACTCATGAAACAAGAGAGGAAAAAGTAAACAGCAAGTTAATATTATAATGAAAAGAGCTGTGATCTTGAAGATCCTTTGAAAGGATCTGACTTCCCCAGGGATCTGAGATCACGCTGTGAGAACTGCTGTTCTAACCTCAAGTCTATATTTTTCCAAGACTAGACCTTGGTACATTGAGTGAATGACCTTCACAGTCTGGCTCTAAGCTCCCTTCACTGCCTCAAGTCCCACAGTTTTTGCTAAGTCTCCCCAAACTAGCCATACCAGAATAAACCCTCTCCCTGAAAAAAAATGTAGAGTCTGTGCCCAAGCTTCTTTGCAGGTGGCCATGTTGTACCTTCTGTCTGGAACTACTTCCTTCTCTCCTCTTAGGGGTTCCCACTCTAGATTTTAGGGCTCTGCTGAATGTCACCCACCCCAGCCCCAGCCAGATTTGATCACTTTCCAAGGATAGCACTTTGGTTTTGCCCCATTCATTTCACTCTACTCCACTGTTTCCTTGTGAGCTGGTCATGTGTCTACTTCCTCTTCTTTCACCCCACCATCCTGTAATGAGCACCTACCCAGCAATGAGCTCTTGGAAGACGCCCAGAACCTGAGTCTCCCTGAACTACGGGGGCAAAGAAACTATGTGGCACGTGAATCTTTGATCCCTCATTCCTGGCACCTGAAACTTATTCAAAACTGTTTTATTTGCTTTGTCTAATTATTCTGAAATGATAAATTATCACTGGCTGATGGGACTGTGGGTGATATTATTTTCTTTGCACTTGACTGCAACATATTTTTACAATTATAAATGTTATACAACATTAAAGTGTTTCTCTATAACTTAGCTGCTAATAGTCAGGAAACACTTATGTATGACACACAGCTCTATGTGCTTTATATACATATTAATGCATTTAATTATTTATACTTTTAACAGCAGAAATAAGTAGAGGCATGAATATCCAACTCATTTGTACAGATTCTTTCTATATGATATTCCAAATGTGCATAGTCTATTGTTGCCTATAACTTGCATATCTTTGTGTTATCTTGGCTTTATCTTCATGTTCCAAATGGAAGATTCCAGACCTTCTTTGTGCCCCATTTCCTGAATTCCTCATGGAAGATTGCTCATTTTATGGTCAGGCAATAGCAGATCGTAACATCAACACACAAACCTAGCACTTTAACTTTGCAGATCTCAATTAGCAGAATGTTCTCCTGGAAACAAATACATCTCTCAGTGGCCACCAGGGAGTCGCATTAACTGGTTGTGTTCATAAAGTTCAGTAAAACATTTACGAGGGAATGTTCTCCCTGAAGATGGAATTCAAAATGGATCGTTTTGTAAAGGATTTTTATCTCCTAGAATAACCGGAAAACAGAGTGTTTGAAGTAGTGACATGACACACTACTCAATACTAACAAAGGGCTCTCCTCCCCTTGCACCCAATCTGAACTACTCATTTCTGTGTAGATGCAGAAGCTTCGGCAGCAAGGAAAGATAGAATGGGCTAGAGTTACTGTTTAATTGGCCACAAGCTGGATACTGGCTGTCTGCTTGGCTCCAGCTGTGCTGTGACTATCAGGCCTGAGGTGATCACGGTCGCAGACTGAGCTCCATGGGTGCCCGCTCGCTCTGTGATATCCACAGGCTGGCCCTCCCTTTCCTCTAAGAAGGCCTGTGGTCCTTGCGGCATCTCCACTCCAGAGGAGCCCGCTTCCTCATTGACATGCAGGGAGCGCTCCCATAAGCAAAAGCTGCAAAGCATCATTACCGTGGTCGGGAGACAAACAACACTCGCACTGCATACCAAGTGGCACCACATTTAACTGAATCATTTTATTATGAATACATTCCGGGCCGCCACTGTGAGCCACTTGCCTAAACTATGCCGGCAAAATGGATCTTTGCTAATTACATTTCATGCATATTTCAGATCTTTCCATGGGGATGCAGGAGGATGGTGTTCATAAAAGGGAATTTTACAGCCAGGTTCACTTGCGTTTGGCATCAAAACCCAAACTAGCGGGTAACAAAGATAAGTTCAATTACATTCCACGTTGTGTTTGTTTTAGCTGGAATGTTTCCTCCTAGTAACTCTATCAGTGCTGCTGTGGTCACTGGTTGAAAATGAAATCACTCTTCAAATCCACCTGAATACACATTATTGCAGAAATGCAACAGTTATTAAATCATTTCTTTTCCACATTTCCTTTTCTATATTTGTCCTTAGATTGAATTAAGGAAATAAGCCTCTGGATGTGGGGACATGTCAGGAGAGTGACAGAAAAACATCATTACCTGCTTCAAGACTGAATTGTAAAGCACACAAGTGACTGCTTTCTTGTGGCTTTTCACCCTCTTGCCGGAATCACTTTTCACTGCCAGCAATGCTAGCTGGTTATTAAATGAGATGAAAAGCCATCCGTGGGCTTCATCAAAGTGGAAGAGACATCTGAAGTCCTGACTTTTGGAGAAAGAACAAGCTATCCTCTGGATGGACAGCTGGTGCCGAATATCCCAGAGTCTCAAAACCTGCATGAAACGTAACAAAGTCACAGGAGTATGTCAAGAATAATTCTAATTTTTTAGCCAGATTTTCTCTAGCTCACCCTCGATCCCAGGCAGGCTCTGCATAGTGCTGTAATTGTTCACACTTCTCTCATAGCACATATTTTTTGTATTTCCCTTCTCTGTTTCAGTATCTCCTCAACTGTAATCTCTTCTAGGGAAGGGACTGTGTTTTGTCTCAGTCCCCAGAAAAGTGCGTGCGTTTAGTAGGTGCTTACGATAGGCAGAGTAATCATCTTCAAAGATGCCCACGTCCTAATCCCTGGAAAATGTGAATATGCTATCTTACATGCCAAAAGAGATTTTGCAGATGTCATAAATTAAGGCCTTTGAGATGGAGAGATTATCCTGGTTGATTTGGGCAAGTCCAATGTAATCACAAGGGAGATCAGAGTGATGGGATGTGAGATGGACTCTACCTAATGTTCCTGGCTTCAAGAAAGGAGAAAGGGGGGGCCATGAACCAGGAGAGCTGGAGAAGGCAAGGAAACGATTCTCCCCCAGAACCTCCAGAAAAGAAGACAGCCCTTGGAATACCTTGATTTTAGCCCAGTGAGACCCAGGCTGGAATTCTAACCTACAAAACATTAAAGGTGTGTTGTTTCAAACCACTGAGTTTGTGGTTATCTGTCACAGTAGCAATAGAAAACGAATACAACCTCTTTCGATAGATAGATAGATAGGTAGACAGATAATATATGTATATATTTTTTGATGAAATAAAAGACTTGTTATTAAATGAAATCAAGTTCAGATAAAACACAGACAATTAAGACACAAAAAATGACATGCAGATGGAACAAGGTAAACACTGAAGGAAATGGGAAGAGCAACTCTGCAGATGCAAGTGTTGCCACTGTCAGTCATGGTGCAGAATTAACACAGGGCAGTGAGGGAGAGTCAGGGTGAAGACAGCGAAAATCCTCTCCAATAGGGGCCAGCGGGCCAGCTCTAGGGCCAAACTTTTGGGGTTCTGATTTTGGCTCTATCCCTTACTGCAGGGTGACCTCTAGTAAGTTTCTTTGTCTCTCTGAGTTTTTGATGTGGTACCTACCTAATCTGATGCTATGAAGAGTGAATGAGAGCCCATGTCAAGCATTTAGCATGATGACCAGTATGTGGTCAGTGTTCAGTAAATGTTTTTTTTTTCATTATTAAGTGTATTTTATTCTTTTTACTGCATAAACATTAGAACCTAAGACCAAAAAAGTTTCTTTCAAATAAACTAGTGCATCTTATCCAGTATGAGAATTATTTTAAATTATCTATAAAAGATGACCTCTGTTTACACGAGTGTTTATTACTCCATAGGGCAGGCTACCCAGTAGTTTTTAACCTATTTTAAATCATTTACTCCTTTGGGGGAAAAAAAATCATTTGAAAACGATGGTCCATCCCCTCCTCCTAAATGCACATACCCATACATGCACACAATTTTCCACATAATTTCTTTGGATACATAGACACACACATCTCCCATACAGATCCTGATATCCCATGGGATAGGAATTCCTAGAGTAGTCATTATGATTAGCCAAAGATGTCCTCTTCTACCTTTTGATTCTATCTTACTCTCTTTTCCTACATAAGCCTCTTCGTATACCTCTTTATCCAGGGTAAATGGCCCCAGTTCTTTCAACATCATAACATCATTTTTAGATCCCCCTCCACCATGGCAGCCTCTTGATTCTCTCACTTTGTCTTTTTTTTTCCATTTTCTCTCCAGGGGAGGATGGTCATCCAGGTTTTGTTTACCTTTTAAAAAATATAATAAGATATGTCCATGGTGTAAAATGCAATAGCACCGAAGGGATTTTTCTTCAACCCATCCCTCTCGGCCTCAAGTCCCACTCCTCAGAGACAGCCTTCTTTAACTTTTTTTGAGTTATGGTTTTCCCCGTAACACCAAATAACAGCTGTGTGTGTGTGTGTGTGTGTGTGCGTGCACGCACGTGAACACAGCATATATTAATCATACATTGAATGACATTCTCCTCTGAAAGTAATGCAGTTACTTACACTCGTTTTCTCCCTTTCTCTTCCATTGCCCCAATCTAAACATTGTATTTTTTTAGTCCTATTGTTACTATGCTTTAAAATAATACACTTACACATTAATTACTGCACTATCGATATAAGACAGTATCTCTCTGCTCACTAATATGTAAAATGAATACCTTAGGGTCCTCAAGGACCTCTTTAAGCAAAGTGCTCAGAATTGAGCCAATATTTCAGGTGTGTTCTAACCACTGTTACAGGCACTGTGACTTCTTTAAAGCAGCCTACTTTTACGTGAGCTGATTAAGCCACTCCAACATGCATTGCCCTTACCTTGGGGTCCTGACTGAGCAAAACTCTAAATCTTATTCCCATGAACAAATAATCAAGCCAGACATCTACCATCCTACCTTCAAACATCTGATGTTGTAAGCTAAAACAAGGATTTTTCTAGTTTCAAAGTGTAAAGATATAATTTTGAATCCTAATTCTATTATATTGATAATTCCTCCCTGATGTGTCCACACATCCCATGGAATACAGTAGATGGTCAATAGATATTTTCTTAATTTGTTGAAGGTTGTGGTTCATTTAACAACTATGTTTTTATCCCACTCACTGTTAAAAATATTAGCCAGGATAAGTCCAAAAATATAACACTTCCATAAAAAAGCTTGCCTCACTTCTACATGGTTATTTACCCAATTGCAGATCTCATCTAATTCACATTGAAATTTTATGAGACTTTTTCAAATATCTTGCAGAAATGAGTATGCTTGATATATAGGGTAACCTCTCCATTTACTAACACTTATAACAAACTTAAACTGACCTAGTCAAATTCTACCAGGTAAGCAGCATTACCAATCCCTCTAATCCCAAGAATATATTTATAAAGTAAATTGGGTTTTCTTGGCAAGAATTTTTTATTAAACAACTTATTCTAGTTCTTAAACCTTACTATTTTTATTTAAAACATTCTGGCCACTCTCCAGAAAATGTTTATCCTCAAAAATATAAACTCTATAAGAACTAAGACTTGCAAATATATTTCAAAGTGTTCTAAATATAAATAGGATTGATAAGCTATTATTTTGAATGTTAAAACCACATAGATTAGAGGCATCTAAGATTAGATGCATCTAGATCATTCTCAAACACTCATATAACTTACAATAGTCATATCATCATTGTTCAAAATCCTGTCTTGTTTGGTATGGACTCCTTCCTAAAATACTGAAATTAACTTCATTTCAGAAAAATACTCTGGGGCATGGTTGAGTATAGATTAACAATAACTCAACAGTATTAATGGACTATAATTTCCCCAGAATCATTTTCTGCATGTTGTTCAAATCATTTATGTCAACTTTAATATTTCATTGACATTTAGTCACATAAATTAAATGAAAAATTAAAAATAGATGAGTGATAACCTCTACTCTATGACAGGTGAGTTCTTGCTATTAGCAATTAAAATTAGAGGTGCGTTTTTTAAGCAAAATGTGTATATTCATTAATTTTTCTTAAAATTAGTTTTTACTTTTCTTCTTTCCCTTCTTCCCTTGAAGAACCCTTGACTCTCGTAATTAGTGATCCTACTAAGTCCCCTTCCATCTTTAATTCTCTAATTTTTCTTTCTGCTGAGAACCAAAGCCAACAACATTTATATACTGTCATTAATGTATAAAACAGTGTTTCAGCATTCTCCCAGAAATCATATCATGGTAGGTGACCTCCCATATGGTTTTCAATTTTTTCTACACTTCACATTCTATACCAGTGGTTCTTAATCTTGACATTAGAAATACCTATGCTGTTTAGAAATTGCTTATGTTTGAGACTTTTCTCAAACCTATTAAATCAGACTCTCTGAGGATGGGGCTCAGGTATTAGTTTTTTGGTTTTTTTTTTTTTAATTTCCCAAGTATCTTCATTGTATTGTACTTTAACTTCTCAATTTGGTTTTAAGGTCAATGCTAATCTCCTTGAACAAGACATCTTTCTCTCAGCTTAATCAGTAATACCATGTGGCTTGGCTTTAAACCAGATAACTGTACTCCCCTATTCAGTCTGTATCTTTTTAATCAAGAAAAAATCTCACATTAATTCTATTTTATTAATCAAGTCCTCTTGCAAAATATCACTTAAATATCTAGTTAATATTTGAGAATCCTTAATTCTCCTTTTTTTGTATTCAAATTGACTTCTGAAATAGAATTAAGTCATATTTCAGAAAGGAGTGTATTTAATATCATTTTCCATTCCGATATCCTAGAGAAGTTTTCTTTATTCTTAGTAGGAAAAATAAAGAAATTGGTAAACACCCAGGCTTAAAAATTGTAATTGAGGAACTGATTATTTTTTAATTTCTATTTTCCATATATTTTTATCTAAACTGTACTTTCGATTTTCATCATGATACCTGAGAACTTGTGATGCTTGTCCAAACTCAGACTTACTAAGCCTAGTCCTTGAAATGCTCTATATAGGGGCTCTTTACTTCATCTCCATTTTTATAGTATTAGGAGGAGTAAGCATCCAAGCTTGTGATTTTATATCAAGGCAAAATTTAGCTTTTCACATAATGATGAGGACTTATTTTTCTACTTAATCTTTATCTTGTTTCAACTGTTACCCAGTTAATAATGCAGGATTATAAAAGCAAATCCTGTGCTATTCATATACACTAGCACTAGAAACCAGTGGATTGGGACTCCAGACTCCAGTCATCTCGATCCTAGTTTTAATATTCCTCAGGTCTGTAAGCTTAGGTATATTATATTACTTCTCCATTTTCTCACCTTTATACGGAAGGGGATGCCGCCAGCTCTAAAATTCTGTCAATTTTGTCTAGAATGTACTGAAATTGCTCAATCCATTATCTATAGATTCCAAAATAACAACAACTGAAGCAATTTCAAGAAGGTGTATTGTGAAGATTGGGCTAAAGAAATGTAGTCTAATTTTACAAAAAAGTTCTTCCTGCCCCCTGCCAGAGATGGACAGAATCACTTCACATAGGCATAATAAAACTATAATAAATAAATAATAAATAAATTAACAAAACTTTTCTTTTATCCTATAAATATTAGAATTATAAATGGGTAACTTCATGGATGGGTGCGTACAAAAATATATGTATGGATGGATACAGAATCTGTTTTCAGTGCACTTTTTAAAACCAAATCAGCATTATGTACATATTGGCAACATGTCCAAATTTAATTCAAAGTAGTTAGGGGGAAAAAAGATTCATAATTTCCAATAATGATATAAAAGTGAGGGAAAAGTAGAAGACAGACTTAGAGAACTGCATCAAAATGAGATTTGTTTGGCTGCATCAAATATTTGCTACTAACTCCTACCACCCTGTAGGGCATAGATATAAAATGACAATAAGAAAAAGAGAGAAAGAGTATATATCGCTAAGGGGATTTTGAAGACAGCAGTGCAGCAGCCCAGCTCTCTGGGATAATCCACAAAAATGGATAGCCTACTTGCAGATAATAGGATAACAGGAACTGAGGGCATTGGCTTTCCTGAATATACCTTTATGTATTAACAAGTCTATTTATTTAGAATTTAAGCCTTTGGATAATCCACAAAGGCATAATCAGTGAATGCTTAAAGGCAATTTTGTTTGACATAGCACACATATTCTACTGAATAGCTCAGCTAATGTTTTTATCTTGAAGTAATATAACAGATCTTCCTTTAAGAAAGATTTTTGCCATTTTTGTCCTCAGGATTGAGGTCTACCTTAAAATATTAGTGGAAGGTTAAAATCTTCTCTTGTGCTATTCATTGTTAAATTGTTACCATAGCCATTATCATCTTTTTTTCATTCTTTTCAACAAAAATGAAAGAAGACATACAGCTCTAGGACACGGATTTCTATTGTGTGTGTGTTTGTGTATTCTATCATTGACCTTGAAAAAGTCAAAATGTTTCTTAATGCTATGAATTGTTCTGCAAAAATCTCATTAATTTCCCAGTTGAAGTTCAGCAATAAATTTAACTAATATCAACATTTTATTTAATTGGCTTTCTTTTCAGAACAAAAGTCCTTTGGGGAATTTTTAAATTTCAGTTAAATTGATTTTTTTGCTATTATCATTGCTCACAAACACTGAAAAACATAACAGAATTTTTCGCAGTCTTTAAACAAAAGTTTTCTAACTTTGCCTTTCAAAGATCACTGTTCCTCTTTTACTTCACAAAGTAAACCTAAACACTTTAAATTTTTTTCTTTCTTTTTTTAACTCAATATTTATACTAACAACTGCTTTGAAGAAAGTAAGTGAAAACCAGCTAGAACAAGGGAATCTTGGTTCAATTATCATTCCAGACTAGGTTTCTGTGGGGGGCCTTCCTGCTTCAAAGAAAAACAACTCTGAATAAAACATAATTTCTGCTGCCTTGCTGGACCTTCAGGGATTGGAGACAATCTCCACAGGTCCAAAAGAAGAAGGAGGAAAAAAAGAAGCAAACTTCACAAGGAGACAGTGAACAGTAGGCATAAATGAGTAGACTATAACAAGGAGAGAGGGCAGACAGCAGAAGCAAGAAGAACTACAATCCTGTAGCCTGTGGAACAAAAACCATATTCACAGAAAGACAGACAAAATGAAAAGGCAGAGGACTATGTACCAGATGAAGGAAAAAGATAAAACCTCAGAAAAACAACCAAATGAAGTGAACATAGGGAACCTTCCAAAAAAGAATTCAGAATAATGATAGTAAAGATGATCCAAGACCTCAGAAAGATCGAGAAGATGCAAGAAATGTTTAACAAAGACCTAGAAGAATTAAAGAACAAACACCTAAAAGAATTAACAAACAGAGATGAACAATACCATAATTGAAATGAAAAATACACTAGAAGGAATCAAAAGCAGAATAACTGAGGCAGAAGAATGGGTAAGTAACACGGAAGACATAATGATGGAATTCACTGCCACGAACAGAATACAGAAAAAGAATGAAAAGAAAAGAAAACAGCCTAAAAGACCTCTGGGACAACATTAAAGGCACCAACATTAGCATTATAGGGGTTCCAGAAGGAGAAGAGAGAGAGAAAGGACCTGAGAAAATATTTGAAGAGTTTATAGTCAAAACTTCCCTAACATAGGAAATGAAATAGCCACCCAAGTCCAGGAAGCACAGAGAGTCCCAGGCAGGATAAACCCAAGGAGAAACACATTGAGACACATAGTAATCAAATTGACAAAAATTAAAGGCAAAGAAAAATTATTAAAAGCAACAAGGGAAAAATAACAAATAACATAAAAGGGAACTCCCATAAGGTTAACAGCTGATATCTCAGCAGAAACTCTACAAGCCAGAAGCGAGTGGCATGATATATTTAAAGTGATGAAAAGGAAGAACCTACAACCAAGGATACTCTACCCAGCAAGGATCTCATTCACATTCAATGGAGAAATCAAAAGCTTTAATGACAAGCAAAAGCTAAGAGAATTCAGCACCACCAAACCAGCTGTACAAAAAAATGCTAAGGGAACTTCTCTAAGTGGGAAATACAAGAGAAGAAAAGGACCTACAAAAAGAAACCTAGGGCTTCGCTGGTGGCACAGTGGTTGAGAATCTGCCTGCCGATGCAGGGGACACAGGTTCGTGCCCTGGTCTGGGAAGATCCCACATGCCGCGAAGCAGCAAGGCCTATGAGCCATGGCCGCTGAGCGTGCACGTCTGGAGCCTGTGCTCCGCAACGGGAGAGGCCACAACAGTGAGAGACCCACGTACCACCAAAAAAAAAAAAAAAAGAAAGAAACCTAAAACAATTAAGAAAATGGTAATAGGAACATACATATCAATAATTACCTTAAATGTGAATGGATTAAATGCTCCAACCAAAAGACAGAGGCTCACTGAATGGATACAAAAAGATGACCTATATATATACTGTCTACAAGAGATCCACTTCAGACCGAGGGACACATACAGACTGAAAATTAGGGGATAGAAAAAGATATTCCATAAAAATGGAAATCAAAAGAAAGCTGGAGCAGCAATACTCATATCCGATAAAATAGACTTCAAAATAAAGAATGTTATAAGAGACAAGGAAGGACACAACATAATGATCAAGGGCTCACTCCAAGAAGAACATATAACAATTATAAATATATATGCATCCAACATAGGAGCACCTCAATACGTAAGGCAAATACTAAGAGCTATAGAAGAGGAAATCGACAGTAACACAATAATAGTGGGGGAATTTAACACCTCACTTACACCAATGGACAGATCATTCAGACAGAAAATTAATAAGGAAACACAAGCTTTAAGTGACACAGTAGACCTGATAGATTTAATTGATATTTATAGGACATTCCATCTGAAAACAGCAGATTATACTTTCTTCTCAGGTGCACACGGAACATTCTCCAGGATAGATCACATCTTGGGTCACAAATCCAGCCTCAGTAAATTTAAGAAATTGAAATCACATCAAGCATCTGTTCTGACCACAACGCTATGAGATTAGAAATCAATTACAGGGGAAAAAAAACCCATAAAAAGCACAAATACATGGAGGCTAAACAATACGTTACTAAATAACCAAGAGATCACTGAAGAAATCAAAGAGGAAATCAGAAAATACCTAGAGACAAATGACAATGAAAACATGATGATCCAAAACCTATGGGATGCAGCAAAAGCAGTTCTAATAGGGAAGTTTATAGCAATACAAGCCTACCTGAAGAAACAAGAAAAATCTCACATAAACAATCTAACCTTACACCTAAAGGAACTAGAGAAAGAAGAACAAATAAAACCCAAAGTTAGTAGAAAGAAAGAATCATAAAGATCAGAGCAGAAATAAATGAAATAGAAACAAAGAAAACAATAGTAAAGATCAATAAAACTAAAAGCTGGTTCTTTGAGAGGATAAACAAATTGATAAGCCTTTAGCCAGACTCATCGAGAAAAAGAGGGAGAGGACTCAAATCAATAACATTAGAAACGAAAAAGAAGTTACAATGGACACCGCAGAAATACAAAGCAACCTAAGAGACTACTACAAGCAACTCTATGTCAATAAAATGGACAACCTGGAAGAAATGGACAAATTCTTAGAAAGGTATAACCTTCCAAGACTAAACCAGGAAGAAATAGAAAATATGAACAGACCAATCACAAGTAATGAAATTGAAACTGTGATTAAAAATCTTCCAACAAACAAAAGTCCAGGACCAGATGGCTTCACAGGTGAATTCTATCAAACATTTAGAGAAGAGCTAACACCCATCCTTCTCAAACTCTTCCAAAAAACTGCAGAGAAAGAAACACTCCCCAACTCATTCTATGAGGCCATCATCACCCTGATACCAAAACCAGACAAAGATACTACAAAAAAAGAAAATTACAGACCAATATCACTGATGAATATAGATGCAAAAATCCTCAACAAAATACTAGCAAACAGAATCCAACAACACATTAAAAGGATCATACACCATGATCAAGTGGGATTTATCCCAGGGATGCAAGGATTATTCAATATACGCAAATCAATCCATGTGATACACCATATTAACAAATTGAAGAATAAAAACCATATGATCATCTCAATAGATGCAGAAAAATATTTTGACAAAATTCGACACCCATTTAGGATAAAAAACTCTCCAGAAAGTGGGCATAGAGGGAACCTACCTCAACATAATAAAGGCCATATAGGACAAACCCATAGCAAACATCATTCTCAATGGTGAAAATCTGAAAGCCTTTCCTCTAAGATCAGGAACAAGACAAGGATGTCCACTCTCGCCACTATTATCCAACATAGTTTTGGAAGTTCTAGCCACGATCGAGGAGAAAAAGAAATAAAAGGAATACAAATTGGAAAAGAAGTAAAACTGTCACTGTTTGCAGATGACATGATGTTATACATAGATAATCCTAAAAATGCCACCAGAAAATGACTAGAGCTAATCAATGAATTCGATAAAGTTGCAGGATACAAAATGCACAGAAATCTCTTGCATTCCTATACACTAACAATGGAAGATTATAAAGAGAAATTAAGGAAACACTCCCATTCACCGTTGCAACAAAAAGAATGAAATACCTGGGAATAAACCTACCTTAGGAGGTAAAAGACGTGTAATCAGAAAATTATAAGACACTACTGAAAGAAATCAAAGATGACACAAACACATGGAGAGATATACAATGTTCTTGGATTGGAAGAATCAATATTGTGAAATATGACACTACTACCCAAACCAATCCACAGTTTCAATGTAATCTCTATGAAATTACCAATGGCATTTGTTACAGAACTAGAACAAAAAAGTCTTACAATTTGTATGGAACAACAAAAGACCCCAAATAGCCAAAGCAGTCTTGAGGGACAAAAAAACAGACCTGAAGGAATCAGACTCCCTGACTTCAGACGATACTACAAAGCTACAGTAATCAAGACAATATGGTACGGGCACAAAAACAGAAATATAGATCAATGGAACAGGATAGAAAGCCCAGAGATAAACCCACGCACATATGGTCACCTTATGTTTGATAAAGGAGACAAGAATATACAATGAAGAAAAGACAGCCTCTTCAATAAATGCTGCTGGGAAAACTGGACAGCTACATGTAAAAGAAAATAATTAGAACGCTCCCTAACACCATCCACAAAAATAAACTCAAAATGGATTAAAGACCTAAATGTAAGGTCAGACACTATAAAACTCTTAGAGGAAAACATCAGCAGAACACTCTATGACATAAATCACAGCAATATCCTTTTTCACCCACCTCCTAGAGAAATGGAAATAAAAACAAAAATAAACAAATGGGACCTAATGAAACTTAAAAGCTTTTGCACAGCAAAGGAAACTATAAACAAGACGAAAAGACAACCCTCGGAATGGGAGAAGATATTTGCAAATGAATCAACAGACAAAGGATTAATCTCCAAAATATACAAACAGCTCATGCAGCTCAATATTAAAAAAAACAAAGAACCCAATCCAAAAATGGGCAGAAGACCTAAATAGACATTTCTCCAAAGAAGACATACAGATGGCCAAGAGGCACATGAAAAGCTGTTCAACATCAGTAATTATTAGAGAAATGCAGATCAAAACTACAATGAGGTATCACCTCACACCAGTCAGAATGGGCATCATCAGAAAATCTACAAAGAATAAATGCTGGAGAGGGTGTGGTGAAAAGGGAACCCTCTTGCATTGTTGGTGGGAATGTAAATTGATACAGCCACTATGGAGGAGAGTCTGGAGGTTCCTTAAAAAACTAAAATTAGAGTTACCATATGACCCAGCAATCCCACTACTGGGCATATACCCAGAGAAAACTATAATTCAAAAAGACACATGCACCCCAATGTTCACTGCAGCACTATTTACATTAGCTAGGTCATGGAAGCAACCTAAATGTCCATGGACAGACGAATGGATAAAGAAGATGTGGTACATATATACAATGGAATATTACTCACCCATAAAAAGCAATGAAATTGGGTCATTTGTAGAGACATGGATGGACCTAGAGACTTTAGTACAGAGTGAAGTAAGTCAGAAAGAGAAAAACAAATATTGTATATTAACGCATATATGTGGAATCTAGAAAAATGGTACAGATGAACCAGTCTGCAAGGCAGAAATAGAGACACAGATGTAGAGAACAAACATATGGACACCAAGGGGGCAAAGCGGCGTGGGGAGTGGTGGTGGGATGAATTGGGAGATTGGGATTGACATATATACACGAATATGTATAAAACAGATAACTAATAAGACCGAACCTGCTGTATAAAAATAAAAAAGTAAAAACTATAACCAGGAGCCTAAGCCTTGGACCAGCAGTGAGTCGGAGGCACTGAGGCAAGACTGTTCAATTAAAAGGACAACAGGGGCTTCCCTGGTGGCGCAGTGGTTGAGAATCTGCCTGCCAATGCAGGGGACACGGGTTCAAGCCCTGGTCTGGGAAGATCCCACATGCCGTGGAGCAACTAGGCCCGTGAGCCACAACTACTGAGCCTGTGCGTCTGGAGCCTGTGCTCTGCAACAGGAGAGGCCGCGACAGTGAAAGGCCCGCGCACCGTGATGAAGAGTGGCCTCCGCTCACCGCAACTAGAGAAAGCCCTCGCACAGAAACAAAGACCCAACACTGCCAAAAATAAATAAATAAATAAATTTAAAAGGATAACAAATAAGGAAAATGCAGTAGCCTCAGGACAGTAGCTTTACTCATTTTCATTCTGCAGAAGCAAACACAAATCTTCTCTGGAGGAAAGCATTTTCAATTTCATCCCTCAGAATGCCTATAGTTTAGCAATAGCAAAAAATGAGGTAACAATAAAAGATACCAAACATAGAAAGGAAACAATAAGGAACAATTCACCATGACGAAGAATCATCAGAATAGTAAATATCTAATTTGGATCCCCAAGGACTCCAGGTATTAGAATTATTTGATAAGAAAATGCAGTAATTGATATGAAATTAAAGAGCTAAAAGTCAAAATCCCCTAAATGAGCAAACAACAAAAGAGCATACAAAATTACCAGGCAGTTAAAAAACGTTTTAGGAAAAAATTGTTACATTTTAAAACTAAATGTATAGGTTATATAGAAAGTGGGCACATCCCATTATAAACATTCCCATAAAAGTCAAGAATATGATAAGATGCCACCTGAAATGTGCAGGAGAAACCTCAATAAGGAATGGGAAATTTTTGTACAACTTTTCTGAAAGGCATTTAAAAAAATGAATAAATGGATAAATACAGGGTGTACTTTCTCAATATTTTAAAGATGTCACCTATCAAATTCAATGTAAATCCAATCCAAAAATTAATATGGTTTTTCATGAAACATGAATACTGATCCTAACATTTACTTAGAAGGATAAGATGCCAGAGGATTGTTAAAATTAAAAGCAAAAAAAACCCACAGAAGTAGGAATTTCTCTACCAGATTATCAAAACATACAATAAAGCTATGCTGGTTAAAGCAGTGGTGTACTTACGCAGGAAAAGGCAAATAGACTAATGGAAAGAATAAAGCATCCAGAAACAAATTCATGTATACCTGGAAATTCAAATGATAACAATGGAACTTCAAACCAGTGAGGGAGAAAAATTTTTCAAAAGAAATTATTCAAAAAAACCTTGGATGTCCATTTGTAGAAAAAAAAACATTTTACACAAAAATAAACTGCCAAGTTAAATGCAAAAAATAAAATTCGACAACAGAATAAGTATTAGCAGAAACTAAAGGAGAACACCTCTATAAATATGAATTGTGGAACATGTTCCTAAGCTAGATACAAAACCAGAGCCACAAAGAAAATCATTTCTTAGACTCAACTTCATAAAAATTTAAAACTTTTGAATGATAAAAATCACATAAACAGGGCTTCCCTGGTGGCGCAGTGGTTGAGAGTCCGCCTGCCGATTCAGGGGATACAGGTTCGTGCCCCGGTCCAGGAGGATCCCACATGCCACGGAGCGGCTATGCCCGTGAGCCATGCCCACTGAGCCTGCACGTCTGGAGCCTGTGCTCCGCAACGGGAGAGGCCACAACAGTGAGAGGCCCGCATATCGCAAAAAAAAAAAAAAAAATCACATAAACAAAGTTAAAAGATGTATGCTTGAAAGAGACAAGATATTTGCATCATATATAATAAAGGATATTCAATATATTTTTCAAACTACTACTATTGATAGTATTCCCGAGTCCAGTTGATAGGATAAAGGGCTTGATCAGATAATGCACAAAAAACAAGAAATATAAATGGCTAATAAATAATTGAAGAAATTCATCCTAATTTTTTGTCCATTAGATTCACAAAAGAATGAACACATTAGTGGTATCTATCATTGACAAGAATGTGGGGAAAGAAACACCTTTACACACCTCTGACGTGTATACCAATTGGAACAATATTCCTGCATCTAAACCATCCTTTAAGAATTGAATCCCTGTTGACCCAATAGCATCACTTCTAGAAATGTATCTCAAAGAACATATCACAAGAAATTAGTTATGTGGTCTTAAAGATGTGTGTGTGCATGTGTGTGTAAATGTGTGTGTGTATGTGTGACAGTTGGTTAGAGATAATATCTATTATAATCAACAGGTGATTGAATAATTAAATTATGACCATCCATACTATGAATTACTATGTAGCAGGTAAAAATTCAGGTCTATGTATACTCACATTGAAAGATCTCCAGGAGATATTGTTTAGGGAAAAGCAAGTTGCAAGAAAGTATGTCTCACGTGATGCCACTTACATAAAAATTAATAATAAATACTACCTCGTATTTGTATACACACATAGGATGGTATACAGTATATAATAATAAATTATAACACCACATATTATTATAACACAATATGTTATAGTATGTAAGTATGTGATATAAATATAAGACAATACACATCGTGTTAATAATAGATATTTCTTGGAAGAGGGATTGATTTGAAGGGGGAGTGAAGAAAAGGGATATTCACTTCTTGTACTACATGCTTTCTCATTTGTAATTTTTACAGAAGAGCATTCATCTGTTTACTTGGCATAATTTAAACAAAATGAAAGTGGCTTTGTCTCTGGATGGATAGAGGAAAGTTGAGGAGAGAGGGTACGCAGAAGGGGAATGAAGACACACAGGTAAGAGCTAGTCACCAGCACAAGAGTCTTTGAATTTTCCTTCCCAACCTTGGGTGCACAATACAGAAACCAGACTCTGAGAAAAATCAAAACCTCAAACAAAAGATTAAGTTACAAACTGATCTGATTCTGGTGGCCAAATCAGGATAAGTAGCCCAGGAGAGAAGAGTTAGGAGCGATAGAAAAGCCTAATCAGATTCACTGGTTGAGATATTTCCCAGAGGCTTTGAAAATCCTTTTACTCCCATGGTGATTCCTCCTCTAAATGACCAAGTTACTGGCTCCCAGCAGGGCCTTGCCATCAGTGATTGCCATCTTAGGAGACAATTTAGGAGTCCAAAGCAAAATGCAATTGGACTATTACTTATACCAAATGCTATAGGGATAAACTTATTGTTTAATAATCACTGGAAAGCACAATAGAGAAGTTTTCCAAAAAAGAACTGAAGTAAGTCTCAGGAAATTATTTGGATCTAAATTACTTTGGTCTGAAAATCCTCTAATTTAGCAATTCATAGACCAAAATATGGTTCAATCAAAGGCCCTTTGAAAAAAGAATGCTTTCTCTCATTTTCCCTGTTCCCTAAATTAACCCTAGTCCTATAAAATATCCAAAAGAATTTTATGCAATAAAACAAAGGCTTAACCTGGTAGCTGAAAGCTCTGTTGTTTGTCGTGAAGACATACAGGCTAAGATTATTATGCATTTATCCAAGTGAAATGGATTTAGACTAATGTGAAAGACGGCATGACAAGCTTCATTACAATGTAATGGTTTAAAAGTCAAAGCAAAAATAGGATGATAAAACTGACTTGAAAGAGGCCATACACAATCAATTCTGACTCTAAGAACATTTTCTTCACTTGCTTTTAAAGTTATAACACCTTTCAGGGAATTCTATAATGATAAAATATCTGTTATTTCTTTCATATTTAGCTTTGATAAAGATTTGTTCATTTAACTAAGATTTATTGAGGACCTACTATGTATATGGCACAACCCAAAAAGAGAGTTCCAAACCTCGTGAATCCTGTCGGTTAGTTGATAGTTACACTATTTTATATGCTTTATTCAACAGGTATTTAATGTATATTAATATGTGCTAGATACTGGGAAACACAAAAATGAATTCAACAAATAATCTTTGTCTTTAAGCACTCAAAATACAGTGAAAGATAGAGTATACATATACAACCTTCAAGTATACGTGTCAGGCTGTGTCAAATTCAATAATGGGGGACTTCCCTGGTGGTCCAGTGGTTAAGAATCTGTCTTGCAGTGCAGGGGATGCCGGTTCGATCCCTGGTCAGGGAAATAAGATTCCCACATGCCGTGGGGCAACTAAGCCCGCAGGCCACAACTACAGCAACAAAGAGCCCACACACCACACGGAAAGATCCTGCACACGCAACTAAGATCTGAGGCAGCCAAAAAAACCCCACAAATAAATAAATATTTTAAAAAACAAATTCAATAATGGGAGTTAGAACAAAGTGCTAAAAGATCTCAGAAAATAGAACAACTAAAAGCTAAGGCATCAGAAAAGTCTTCATTCTGACTTTCTTTGGTATTTAAGATTCACAGTAATATGTATTCACTTCAAACTGTCAAAAAATAATCACTGGGGCTTCCTGATGGTGCAGTGGTTAAGAATCTGCCTGCCAATGCAGGGGACACAGGTTCGAACCCTGGTCCGGGAAGATCCCACATGCCACAGAGCAACTAAGCCTGTGCGCCACAACTACTGAGCCTGTGCTCTAGAGCCTGTGAGCCACAACTACTGAGCCTGTCAACCTAGAGCCCGTGCTCCGCAACAAGAGAAGCCACCGCAGTGAGAAGCCCACTTGCCGCAACTAGAGAAAGCCCGCGTGCAGCAACGAAGACCCAATGCAGCCAAAAAAAAAAAAAAAAAAATCACTGAACAAACACTGCAAGGTGCCAAGCACTGTGACTGATACCAAGTGTACAAGCTGAAAAGACACTGACCCTACTTAGGAAAGTTAACTACAATTTCAGTACAATAGAACACATGTTCTAAGGAGGGACACACAGGTGCAATGGGAGTGCAGAGAAAGAAACACCTAGGTCTGTCTGAAAGACTCCAGAAAGTCTGAAACTTCAAGGATAAATAGGCTTTTGCCAGTTGAGAATGGAGGAGAGGGAACTGAAGGCAGAAAGAAGGGCACGTGGCAGAGCCATGAGGCAGCATAGTGGAAACAGGCAAAGTGTGATGCGGAGCATCAGATGAATGGAAGAGAAAAGCAAGAAGGGAGGTGGGCCTGGTAGACTGGGGGAGGGCTTTATATAAAAGCTTAAGAATTTTAGAGCTGATATTTAGAATGAGGGTAAGAGGAGGTATTGAAGATTTTTTCTTAGACACCACTTAATTAACAGGATGAAGGGCAGATTGGAATCAGACCCGTATGCAAGAAGGGAGACATGTTAGGCAACCTTGCAATGTTTTGGATGAGCTAACTCGAAAGATAATTCAAAAGAGGATGAGATTTTGAATTAGAGCAATGGCAGTTGAGAGGGAAAGGTGAGGCTGATAAACATATTTGATGGTAGAATCAACTAGAATTGGCAGTTGAGTGGTGAAGTTTCAGGTGAAGGGAGGAGATTTACGGTCTGATAGATAATACAGTAAAATAAGCAAGTTTGGCAGGACTTATGCATAGGGTGAGGCTAAGGATTTGAAGATGAATTTCTATTTTTTCTATTTAATTTTCACATATACAAGTATCACTTTAGAATAGAATTAAAAGTCAGAGTCACTGAAAAAGTCTCAGAGGCTGTCCCCAATAAGCCTATTGCCCATCCTTCTTCTCTTCATAGATTTCTGTTCTTGAAATCTATCACATGTTAACTGGATCTATATCAGGCATTATGTAAAACAGAAGCTTTACAGAGGAACACATGATGAGATTATTAGAGATAAAGAAATTTTTCTGGGAGATACGAGTAGTGAATAATGTGATCAGGATACAACCGGGACTACCTGGTTTTGGTACAATGTTTTTTCCACCATATTTAGAATTTGCACCAATATTGTCAAATAGAATGGGCTAATATATTTAACTGAAATGTTATTAATGTACTTGATATTCTTCAGATTAACTTTGATTTCTAATTTACTGAGTCTCTTCAGTGGAAAAGCAACAATAGTTAATTGGCTGTGCCAATTAACAAGAATTCTATATCTTATCAAAGCAACATTTTCTCATTCCCATTTCTGTTTTGTATTTTTATTGGATTAATGAGTACTTTGGAAACTCTCAAGATGTGGCCTATTGAGAACCCAAAAATAAGGATTACATCTATGAGTACATGGTTTAAAACCATTTTTTTTAATGAAACACCTTGTCCAGTTGCCCAGGACTATTCCTAAATTACCATCAGTATCATTTTTAAAATACAGATTTCCAAAAACATAGTAGTAAGTCACTATATTATAAAAATCTATACCAGCTCTAAGAGGAATTTCAGACCAAAGATAGATTTGGATAGGAACTGGGGAGGCAGAACTAAATAAATTAAATGCACACTGTTACTAACTTTATCTTTGGAGAAGATGAAAAGTTTTCTTGCAGCAAAGAATTGGACAGCTATTACGCTGGCTGAGTGACCCCAAAGGACACCAACCGGCTTAGAGACAACATAGGGGTTCCAAAGGCAAACTTCATTGTTAAAGCCAGCAGTTGCTAATCCGAATTAGAAAGAAAAAAAATGTTTTTAATAACTTGAATACTCTACTTTTTTTTGAAACGAGTATATCACATCCTATATCACCATAGGTAGATAAAAGCCTTCTGAGCACTAATGCACCCTTGTCTTGAAGGAAGGAAAATCTTATCATTGTCCAATAGCCCAGGCTAATGCATGAATGCTATCACTGGAAATAGCTGAAATGCAGGGTGGAGGGGAGAAGGAGTCTGCATGGGGTGAAAGGACAAGACAGTTCCATTAAGAGGCAACCAGTAGCCCAACCCGGAGGGCAGAAAATCCTTCTCCCAGTCCCAAAGTTCCCCCTCTACAGCCATCACAGCCTAGGAATGCAGACCACGTTAAAATTATCCCAGGGGTAAGAGAGAACTAAAACAATATTTAAAGTTCCCAAATTAATGAAAAAGTGTAAGGAAACCAATTATTTTCACTGTCATGTAAATAATCAAGTATTTGCAAGCAAATAAGCAGCCGAAATATATGTTTGACCTGCTCTATTGAGGCAAGAGTTTTGTTTTGTTTTGTTTTAACACAAATTGATTATATTCAGGGAGCACATCAAAAACTGGGAGCACAGTGCTTCTTCAGGTCTGGGGAAACTCAGCAGAGCCCTCTTTGTCGTTCCCTTGTTTAGGGCCAACTGTGGAGCTGAACTTATTCACATTTATGGAATCGCCATAAATGGCAGACCCCTATTTGGATTAATACCCAGTGTAAGGGTTATAGCAATAAGAGGAAGTGAATCCACTCTTGTTTCAAGTCTTTACCCCATAGTATGAAATTAGTAAGACAACTGATAAATTTTACCCTGAGTGTTACTGCATACCATAATATGTAATACCAGCACTGTGCCAGGTACAAGGTAGCGATCAGTATAAAGGGGCTGAAATAATCCATGAATCAACGCAATGGTTGATATTTGAGTCCTCCCAAACTCAATTCACTAACTCCTCCAGCTTTCTCTAATAAATCTACAATCCTCCTTGAAAGTCTGATGTTGGCATATTCCTGAACTCAAAGTCAAGGTCTCTTTTTACCGTGATTGTCAGCTGTGACTGTTGGAAATTTTAGAGACTCTGCTTAGCTGATATCAATACTCTATATGAATGATAATTTTTGAAAGAGGGTTAATATGACCCATTCTGTAGGCCATGTATGTTCATTCTCTGTACTACCCTATTAATTTTTAAAATAATACCTCACTTTTTTATAATATTTGAACTAATATCATATATATCAAATTATCAGCTTTCAAAATACCTAAATATTTTATTTAAATAGATAATGCCTGAAAACCTTTATCGCTTATTTCTTCAGCTAAAATTTACATCAGAAAAAGAACTCTCCTTTAGTATGCTAAAGGACAAATCTGAAAATTTTCAAAAACCATTAGAAGTTGTATTCTGAAAGGTGACTGAAAAACATTCTACATTTTGCATTTCTCTAGTAAGTGAGTGTGTGTGCGTGTGTGTGCGCACGCACATAAGAAAATGATGTATAGGTTGAGCATTTGGTTAGGAAGATGGCAGAAGGCAGACACTGCATTCTTTCTCTATGTCATTTTACATTCCCCACCAATTCTGATAAAAAGACTCATTAAAGCACTGGGGAACTTTCTCATCTTGTCACCCCAATGTAGTTCATATACGCTACACATCATAATTCATCATTGTCAGACGTAATAAAATGTGAGCTGCTCAAGTTGGTCTCTCTGGCGATAAAGCAACATGGCGAAGAGGCTCCATGTGTGCGGATATGCATCCCAGACTATTGATGAGTCCCTCATAGTTATCATGATTTATTTTACATACCAATTAACTTGAGACATAGTTATCATGATTTATTTTACATACCAATTAACTTGAGACGAGAGTGGTAATCAAAAGCACGAATGCCCTGGGCAATGTTGAAGGACGTCATTTTAAGATGCTTTTTTGATTTCTCTCTCCATGCCAGCACCCCAGTGTTTGTATTGCTGGTTGTACTGGAAATAATAGCATCTAAGGATGCACTGTAAGTAACTGATTAAAAAAGAAAAGAAAAGAAAACAACCTTTAGTCGATTTCTCAAAAGACACAGGCAAAATAGAATTGTTTTAAAAGACAAAATTAAAACTTAAATTCAGATTATGATGATGCCACCTGACACTTAGAAAACACCTCACTAAACCCTTCTCTCACCAAAGAACCCACAGTGAAAAGTTACATCAAAGTCTGCATCCAGACTTTTCCTCCCCCCCAACGATAGCTTAAACATTTTTTTAATTAGAACACATGACAGGAAACAATATTAATCACAAGAATCATGTGGGATTCTCGAGATATAAGCATCTGGCCAAAACACTGGGTTCTTCCTCCTGGGCCGAAAGCAGGCAAACAGGAACTCAGCAGCTATCTGCTGCTCTCAAGTTCCGGCTCACGCCCAACCCATTGTTTTGTTTATGTTTTGACTGGTCTAGAATGTTTGAAAGTGCGGTGTCCTGGACTCAGTGCTCTGCCAAGAGTCACAAACACAGCTAGAAGCCCAGGCTGATTGGCTGTTCCCCTGTTCCTGATTATCTAGTACTAAACGGGCAGCAAAATCCCACTTCCCAAGCAACAAAAGTGATCCTGCTGCCTTTTGTCAGAACGACCTGTGCATTCCTAT
Organism: Stenella coeruleoalba; assembly: GCF_951394435.1. Classification (NCBI taxonomy): domain Eukaryota; kingdom Metazoa; phylum Chordata; class Mammalia; order Artiodactyla; family Delphinidae; genus Stenella; species Stenella coeruleoalba. Next base: position 46,532,445 of record NC_137150.1, read on the forward strand.
CAGACTCTCGGGCTCCAAAAGACATAGCTACTCTGTCACCAACTTCAAACCACTAAGCCCTCCACGGTTAGAGGGCAGTTCTCTTTTGCATTTTAGTAAGACAATGATTTGTGCCCCAAGGTAAAAGATTTCTGATTTGACCTCAAGCCCAAATTTCAGCCTCACATAAAGAGGGATGTTGGAACTTTGTACAGCTTAAGAAAAGTTGCTTTAATAGGACAGCAGTTGAAAATGTTTCTGATCTGTTTATTATACAGAAGCAAGAATAACACTCTTGGAATACAATTCTCAATGGATCGCTAGCATTCCTGCACTTCTTATGAAACTAATCCCTGACAGCAGTTCGTTCCACACTATCTTGTTAAAGATGTTTACATAGAAAACAGCCTTAGAATGTAAGATCGCTTCTCCCTTTGCAGCAAATGATAGACAAACTTACCACTAAGAACAACTCTGGAGCAAAAGACAGCACGCGCCTGCCCACTGTAGAAGATTCAGGTTCTCTACACTCAGGGATCCTCTCCTGTAACATGACCCACTGCGCGCGCAGGCATTCATCTGCAACTGTCTGCTTTGCCTCTGTGGGACTTGGGTGTCAAGGGGAACTGACACAAATATGCGGATACTCATGGGGCTTGCTGTGCTGGAAGTAATGAAGTCTTTTTGCTCTAACACAGGAGTCTTCTGTCCTCTGTCATTTTAAGATTATTTTAAAAATTCTTTCTCCAAGTGAGAACCACAGTATTTGTATTGTTAGCTGTGCTGGAAATGGCAAGCTAACTTATTAGTAACTAACTTGGAAATAGTCTTACTATTTTGGTGAAAGAATTTAATTTGCTTTATATAGATGTGTGTATACGCATATTCATATATATATACACACGTATATGAATACATACATTTCCGAATTACTAAAGACAAGGAAATTCTGAGAGGCAGAAGTATAGCTCAATACATTCTTTCCTTTGAGCTTATTCTATTAAGATGATTGCTTCTAAAAGCAACTGGGACTTATATGTTTTAACATGACCAATTTAAAACTAAGGAGATTGGGGCTCTTCATGTGTCACATATAGATATCCTCTCTCAAAACACAGCATCCAATCTTCAGAATTATTAGGCGTCTACTACATGCCCTGTGCTATGATACCTTTGATAAGAGAAGAAATAGACATAGCTTGGATGGTCCCAAGCTTGGAAAACAAGATATGCAAATCAAACAATTACAGAAAACTTTAGTATACAATAAAGGGATAAATTGAGTAGTACAGAAATTATAATAGAAGTTCAAAGATGAAAGAAACCAGTGCGGGCTTCAGGGTTTGGAAGACATTTGGTGGGCCCTGACAAAAAGAGAGCATTTCAAGAGATAAGTGGTGACAAAACACATGTGTGGGAAACAAAAGAGCTCAAAGAAGACGAATCTACTCCTTTATTTTACAGGCTAAGAAATAGAGACCCGTGCAGGTTCAGAGATTTGGCCAAAGTCAGCAACTGACTGCTGTCCAGCTCAGAACTAGAGCTCAAGCATTCTGATTCTGAGTTTGGTAGTTTAATGTCATATAATGTGCAAGATTAAAAATCCAGTCGGGATTGGACATTAGCGTTTGGCAGAGCCAGAGTACAAAGTCAAATCTGATCTCCTGACGCCTGGAACAGGGCTTCTCATATTTTAATATGCACAACTGTCACCTAGAGATCGGTGTTAAAACACAGATACTCGTTCAGAAAACCTAAGGTGCTGCATTGCTAACGATCCGCCGTTGTGGTCGTTGACGCTCTCTTAGGACCACACTTGGAGCAGCAAGACACTAGAATACATTCCTTAGAGCACTGCCATCCTTCTACAGTCTAGAGAATTAAACCATAGTTCTTAAAACTTGAGATATTAAATGCTCCTTTGGGAATCTGATGAAAGATATAGACCTTCTCCACCAGAAAGATGTGTATACACACAAAATTTTGTATAAAATATCAGGATCTGGGGAACCTCCCCCCTTCTACTCATGAAGCCCAACCATGACAGATCTGAAGAACTCAGGTAATTAATCTCCAGCTACCAAGTAATTTGGGATTGCAAAACACTTCACCTGCTTTTTCTAAGGGATTCTTCAAGTTTCTGTTACTAAGGATGGGTATGCTTTGCTCTTTTCAGGGAAGAGCCCTTTGCAGGAAGCAGCTCTCTGCAGGAGGCCCCTTTTGTCTTGTCACTTTAGCAAAGCTATATTGTAACTAACCTTTAAACTAGGCGCCCCCATGCTCTACTCACCTCCTGCCCAAGCACAATGCCTTGCCTAACCTGTTGATTCTTTCCTTAGATCAAAGAAATAGAAATGAAGACTAAGTAATTAACAGATGACTCGATCTTTTCCCCAGCTTCCCCTTCTGTAATCCCTCAAGCCAACTGTGTGAACAAGACAGCATTTAAAGAAAGATCACAAGGAGTCCATAAGTCTGCATGCAATGGGAGATGGTGATGAATCTGACCCCCTACCTCAATGATTAAATGAGTTTACTCCCCCTTTTTCCCTTTAAAAACTTTCATGGCCGAGCAGAATCTTCTGAGTTGGTTCTAGAACACAAGTCCGCCTTCTCCCCAGGTTGCAGGCCTCCTGAATAAAGCAACCTTTCCATTCCTACCAGCACTTGTCTCTCAAGTATTGACTTTCAAGTGGCGAGCAGTCCAACCTGAGTTCAGTAATGCCCACTTTGGTGCAGCTAAGGAGCCCGCGAGCTGCAACTAAGAAGCCCGCCTGCCACAACTAAGACCCCACACAACCAAATTAATTAATTAATTTAAAATAATACCCACTTTGGGTTTCTCTTTTTAGTTTCTACTTCTTTAAAATAAATGAGTTTAACTGATCTTTGATGCCGGGGTTCTACAAATCAATTCCAGAAAACAATTTCTAAGGAAAAAAGGAGGAGGTGCAGTAATGCAAAGGAGATTTTCAGAAAGGAGAGCTCACAGAGCTCTAGGCAAACAGAACAATTCACTGAGCAGTGTATTGTGAAATGTGAAACACAAAAAGACTGCTAAGGGCCAAACTGGTCTATTTCTCCACTCTGCCCAGAATTCACCTGGATGGTACGTTCCTTGCTCATCCCCCATCATGTAATCTCCCTCAATCTATGGATTACTTATAATAATTATGAGGGTAATTTTTTGAATCCCTCCCATTCATTACCAGGTATCATCATGCCAGATGCCCTCACCCTGTAGTCATCTTTAGTGGGCAGATATCCCAAATTTACTGATGAGGAAATAGTCCAAAAGCCATATCACCCAAAGGCATGTGGCTAATTGGAGGTGGAGATGAGATTGAGCCCAGTCCTCTCTGGCTGTGAGCTTTCCATTTTGTACTACTGCATCCTTATTTTTCACTAAGCCACACTGCTGCATGTATGCCAGGTTCTTTCTATTACATGATCTGAAGTTCTTTTTATTACCAACTACATTTATGTTCCCCATACTCTCAATCCCAGACCAAACTCCCACTTCATCTTTAGTTTTTCCTGATCTCTTCACTTTTTTATTGCTACTTATCCTCCTAGGACATAGTATTCCTATGTCCTCTTGTTTTCCATCTTTTTCTCATCTACTCTTTCCTTCTTAAAAAAAAAAAAAGAAAGAAAGAGAGATAAATGAAGGAAGGAAGGAGTAATCAGTTCCTATAAAACTGAGTTCTTTGAGCCTCATTGGGGAGCAATTAATTTTAGGAGCATAAAGGTTGCTGATCACTTTTACCCTAACACCGCTACTTTACTAGACGGACCAACAGTATAAAATCTGAGGACAAGTATCCTCAACAGGAGCAACCTCAATGAAAATATTCCCTTTGTTTACAGAAAATGCTAAGAGTTATTATAACTTGACTTAATGAAGCAATATTATAATACATAAAGTATACAACACAGCACTATAATTATATCTTCAAATCCATGGAAATTCCATAATATCATTACACTACAATCAAAATAAAGGATTTCTACCCAGAAAATTGCTTTGTCATGTGTTTCCACATTATATCCAAGTATCTTCTTTAGTTTTGAGGCTATAAAGAAAGACATATAAAGAAGTACATTCTGCCCTGGTATTTAAAGTATTGCTGTAAGATTTGAACCTGGAGGTTAGCAAGTGACATTCATGGGCCTGTAGTACATATTAGAGGCTCAACAATTCACACTTTATTTCTAAACCAAGATATAACCCGTTTCTGATTAAATTGTAAAATGCCAGAGCTCCTGAAAATGCCTGAGTAAAAGGTGAAAGTAAAGTCATTTCCTTAAAATCAGATTACCTGATATATAAAAATGTGTCAATGTGTTCCTCCCTTCTTGAAGAGAGGAAAGGAAATAATGGGTTATGATGAAAACGTTTTTAAAATATCAAGCTAGGGAATGGGATGAACTGATAAAGTATATGAGTTGTTTTTAACATTCTCACTGAGTTTGGGGATTGGTAAAGAAACATTTAAAAATTATTTTTCAATAATATTTGAGAGGATAAAAGACAATTTGATCATGTCTGTCCATTACGATGCTAACTTTCAGCTCTTCCACTGTCTTGCCCCTTAGTCATTAAAAGGCATTAAGGGAAGCTGTCATGAATTTTTGTCCTCATGTTGCTGTCAAAATAACCCTGTGTAATAACAATTAGTTTATGTGAAAAAAGTGATTTGAAAATGAAAAGTGATGCCTAAAAACTAAGTAAGTAATTCTATTAAGTACCCTTAGAATAAGCTAGAATGAGGCCACTCTTTTATCATTTGCCAACAGATGAAAGCTATAGCAGGGTAGAAAATCGGGCCATTTCTAACTAGGAATTCTTATTATCATTTTTCAGCCTTTTACTTTATGAGTCACGTGACTTAGGAAAACTCCCTACCTTGAACTTTCTTTGATGCCCTCTTGTGTGAGGGAGTTTATTTTCAGTTGCATTTCTTATTTTGAAGTTGGAGTCCCATTCTCTGAGACCACCACAGGGCTCTCTACATTCTGAGCAGCTGCCATTTCAAAGAGGAAAGATAAGAAAGAATAATTCTATCTATTCCATTTTTAAAAATCAAAATACATCTAACTCAGCACTGGTAGGTACATTAAAAATAATAATGCAATTCATTTAATGAATTTTCAGAATACCGATTAGACCTAGGTTCACAATACAATGGATCTTACCCTTCCACCACACTGTGGAACGAGCTGCAGGAAAAGATCTTTTACTTCAAACTGAGGCCAGTGGCTCACAGCTGATTTCAACTGCTTTAAACCCAGTGAGGGCGCTGGCAGGAAGGGCAGCGTGTTCCAGCTGACTCAGTGGTGCACCATTTTTGTCTGGAGGACTGATTTAGATGCAGGGAAGTGGAAAAACACACCAGCAAGACACTAAATCTGGCTTCTCTTCCAAACTTAGTCCCATCAATTATGAAGGCTCCCGAAGGAAACGACCTGCTGCCTGGATTCTAAATTCCCTGGCACAGTTCCATTAATTAGCTCAGCAATTACTGATTTTATCAGTTCAAACTCGCAGCCGTGGTCAAAGAAAGGGGGCGAAACACCTTTCAACATAATAAAAAGTCAATCATTTTCATTATTGGCAATTTAGTATTCACTCTTTCCGGAGCTGTACTTCAGTCTCTGGTTTCCAAGGTTTCCAATGATATTGTCTATATGAAAAGGCAATTCTTTGGGACCAAAAAAAAAAGAGAAACTTCTTTGAGGTTGAAGACATTTATGTCTTGCCGCTACTGCCCAAAATCACTGTACTTACTTTTCAAGCATTTCAGAAGGTAATTATTTTTCCATTAACATACACCACAGAACCACTCAGACACAATGAAAACATTTTCTCCTTCAAAGTTTTAAATAAGTATGAACCTTACCTTAAAGCAGTAAGCTAATATTCGCATGTCTGAAACTGAGTTTTTCTTTTGACATTTCAGTTTTACAGATATTTTGTCATTAGCTTCAGTGAAACATTATCACCAAACTTGCCATGTATTAGTTTCTTCCTCAATTGTACATTCCCTCCTCACACTAAGAAGGAAATCAGTACAAATATTTCTTTTTTTTTTTTTTTTTTTGCGGTACGCGGGCCTCTCACTGTTGTGGCCTCTCCCGTTGTGGAGCACAGGCTCCAGACGCGCAGGCTCAGCGGCCATGGCTCACGGGCCCAGCCGCTCCGCGGCATGTGGGATCCTCCCGGACTGGGGCACGAACCTGTGTCCCCTGCATCGGCAGGCGGACTCTCAACCACTGCGCCACCAGGGAAGCCCAGTACAAATATTTCTTGAGGAGGTCTAAGAATATCAATTCATATTGCTGGGGTAAAAAGAGTATCACATGGATGCAGCCATTGTTGGCTTGCTCCCGACACAGTAAGTCTTGCAGACCAAGGAGCACAATCACTACTAAGCCCACTGTCCTCTACTTGACTCCAGCCTGCCTTCTTCCTTTTCCTGGCTCCTCATTTCAGCCTTCTTGCATTCTCCTCATAGGGAAATAACTGACCTGCAAGCAAACCCAAAACGAAAAAGTTGTATTTAAGCTTCGAGTCCCAGTGACTAAATCTGGGAAAAGGCAGTCATCCACTGCTTAGGACGGAAGCCAGTCCCCTTTCAGAGGTACCTGAGTTTTAAATCTAAAACTTGAAATAAGACAAAGTCTTATATAGATACTTCACCTTTCCATATTCTCTACTTTCTCCTTTTTGAGTTATCTTCTCTTCTACTGCATTTCTTCAACAGCCATTCATAGAGTATTACACTATACATTATCAGTAAATATATTTTTCTCACCCTGACCATTTTCTTTTTACCATAAATAACCCCCCTTAAAAAAAAAAGTCTACCAATATTTGCAAGATTTCTTTTGGTTTCTCTTTTCTTCTGAAATATTTTTAATAACATTTATTCAATGTCTTAGTCCAGGCTGCTGTAACAAAATATGGAGACCTAGTGATTTAAACAACAAACATTTATCTCCCACAGTTCTGGAGACTGGGAAGTCCAAGACCAAAGTGCTGACAGATTTGGTGTCTGGTCAGGGTCTACTTCCTAGTTCACAGATGCCCTACTTCTCACTGTGCCCTCATGTGGGGAAGAAGTGAGAGAGCTCTCTGGGGGTCTCTTTCTGTTCACAAGAGCTATACCTTCATGACTTAATCACCTCCCAAAGGCACCATTATAAGGGAGTAGGCGGTGGGCTTAGGACTTCAACATATGAATTTGGGGAGGAGAAGGACACAAAAATCCAGTCCATACACTCTGCCCCTGCCCCTCTCCCCAAATTCATGTCCTTCTCACATGTAAAATACATCTCAACAGTCCTAGAAGTCTTAACGCATTCCAACAACAACTCTAAAGTCTAAGTTCAAATCTCATCCAGATAGCTAAATCAGACATGGGTAAAACTCAGGATACAATCCATCCTGAGGTAAATTGCTCTCCAAGCTGTGAACTTGTGAAATCAAACAAGTTACACGTTTCCAAAATAAAATGGTAGAACAGGCATGTGACAGGCATTCCCATTCCAAAAAGAAGAAAGAACAAAGAGGTGATAGGTCTCAAGTAAATATAAAACCTAACAGGGGGAAACTCCATTAAACTTTACGGCTCAAAAATAGCCCATTGGTCTGATAATCTGCCTTCCAAATGTACTGGGATAGCAACATCACCCCCAAAGGTACTGCCCACGCTGTGGCAACGGCCCCACCTATGCCGCAGCTCTCTGAAGTAGCCCCACTCTTGTCAGGGCTCCACTGGCTGCAGCCCACACCACAGGTCTCTGCAGGGATGCCCCCAAGTGAGGCACTAGACTGGGGCATGCTAGCCCACCTGAACCACAGAGGCAGCCTCACTCACCCTTTGAAACCACTCTGCAATATCTCAGAAGAAAAGATCCAGGAACTTGAAGACATAGAAATAGAATCCAACTCAACTAAAGCATAGTGATTTAAAAAAAGAACCAGCTGAATAAAAATGAAAAAGCCTCCATAACTAGTAGGGCAATATCAAGCATCTTACAGAAAAGAAAAAAAAAAAAAGCATCTTACAGAAAAGAAAAAAAAAAAAAAAGAGGGGGAGACAAAAAACTTCAGAAAAAATAGCAATAGAAAAATTTTCAAATTTAATGAAAATCCAAGAATCACAATGAATTCCAGTCAGCATAAACACACACACACACACACACACACACACACACACACAAGAAAACTGAGGCACATCACAATCAGATTGCTTAAAATCAGTGAGAAAGGGAAAGTTGTATGAAACATTATACTACGTGTTATAAAGGACACTAAGAGAATGAAGGACATATTTCCTGCCCTAAGAATATTGTTTTAATTTTCAATTTATGTATAAATGTGATTTGTATGTGAGACATCCAAATTTGGGACATCTGGGATTGGGAGGGTTATGACAGGCAGAACCAAAATTCTGATGTGGGTACAGAAATTTGTAGGAACCCAGGAGCAAAGCCAAAATTGAGAAGTTTGCAAATTACACAAGGAAGAGTCCATCTGAATTAGATGGTTGAAGAGACAAATATGAAGCTTGGCAAAGGGAAGGGAAGTATCAGAACAATACTGGTAAGAAAGATTCTTCTTTTGTGGCAGATCAGGAGTATCTCAGAATAAAGAATCCTAGAAGTAGTCAACATTGAGAAAGTGAGCTGGGGAGAGCATTGGGCCCATGAGGGCATCTGTCAACTGCAAGTAGAACATTCCCAACCTGGGAACAGAAGTCTTTGTGAGATATTCTAAAACGGCTCATCATTCCACATTTCAGACCTCAAGTCCTGAAGATTCCTGTTTCAAAAGGTTGCTTGTTTGTCTCCTTGCTTTATCATTTCCATTTTCTCATGATCCCAACTAGCCAATCTGATTGCAGTTTCTTTCTTTGTCCTCCAATCTACACTGGACAGAACTACTAAATAAAATTTTCCTAAATGCTGTCTACATCAGGTCTGCCCAAATTTCCTCAGAAACCTTCAATGCTTCACTGTTTCATTTTTTCTGTTAAATGTGAACTTGGCCTGGTTGCCAAGATCTTCCAACAGACATCCTTATTAGACTTAGGCACTGTTATGTCCTTAATACTCCATCTCTGATCTAGTCATGTCCATCTCGCCCTCCATTATTGTGCCTACTTGCCTACCTTTATTTATGTTCGCCATGCTCTCTTTTTTTCCCTCTACCCATCCATCCTTCGAATACCACCACTCACCCTTGAAGTTCTTCCTCATGTCTTTTCCTGCTTAAGAATTACAATAGGGGCTTCCCTGGTGGCACAGTGGTTGAGAGTCCACCTGCCAGTGCAGGCGACATGGGTTCAAGCCCTGCTCTGGGAGGATCCCACATGCCGCGGAGCAACTGGGCCCATGAGCCACAACTACTGAGCCTGCGCGTCTGGAGCCTGTGCTCCGCAACAAGAGAGGCTGCGATAGTGAGAGGCCCGCGCACCGTGATGAAGAGTGGCCCCCACATGCCACAACTAGAGAAAGCCCACGCACAGAAACGAAGACCCAACACAGCAAAAATAAATATATAAATTAATAAACTCCTAAATAAATAAAAAAAAAGAATTACAATAGGAGTCAAAATCTTGTTTATATGATTTAGCAGTTAATTTTCAGTACCATTGTACAATGTTCAAATACATGCTTTTATATGTCTTTAATTCTTACTTACCTATTAAGTTTTTTGAGTTAAGCCTATAATTTATCTTTCTTCCACTGCCTCCAATGCCTAAGACAGTTTTAAAGCACATAAAATATAAATAATTGTCGACTGATTTAAATAAGTGGACTAAAGTAAATATATTCTTTCAGCTATTCTTCCAAAGACTATTCGCTTGATTATGAGTTTTAATTCAAAAAGCTAAGACATATATAATCCAAATTAGGTAACAAAGATCCCTAATTTTTTAATATATATAAAACTTTTCTGTAGCCAATTCCTAATTGCCGTGGTTTAGTGGCTAAACTCCAAAGGTGGATTCCTTAGGTCATAAACATGAATATCTACTGCTGATACTAAATTAAGTTCGCATATTCTTTTGTCAGTAGGTAAAAGAACTACAAATCAGAATGATATGTTGGAAATATGATGAGCAATGAATTCACATTGGCCTAGAGAAAAATTCTTGTCCTGCAACTTAACAGACGAGAGCTCATCAGCAGATTACTTCACCAGTAGCGTTGGTTTTTGAGAGGTTTAAATGAAATTGTGACAGAGTCTAGAGTGAGAGCTTTTCATTCTCTCCCTGAGTGTGAAGAGAGTATTTAGACACTATTCATATTCAGACAAATGATCTCAATTTTAAAACCTTGTTACATTCCCAACCTTTTCAAAAACAGAATTCTATTAGCTTTTTCTCTGTATTTATTTATATTAAAGGTCATGGAACTCAAACTAAACTTCAGGGAACTTACTACAAGCAGATTTCAAGAACTATAACTTTACTACTGTGGTCTTTTTAGTCTTTAGTTTATGTATTAAAATATCATGCTTGTTTGGAAGCAGCTGTAATACCTCCCTCACTTTCAAGGACTCTCTTCACTTTCTAGTACTTTCTTGTTTCCAAGTATGAAAACATAACACGTAATTTTGTGCCTGTCACACATAGTGGATGACCAAAAAATTTTATCTTTTGGTTTTCCCACAATTTATATGATGCCAGAATTACAGGATAGGTAGAAAGTACCAAAGACATGGTATGATTTATATTGAAGAAAAAAGTGCAAAACCTATAGTTTATCATGTGGGAAATTATTATTGTAGGTCATGCATTAAGGAATTAGTTCCAAACTCCTAAAACTCAAAGAGGGGAAAACTACCATAAAAGCCAACAGTTGGGTCCATTTTGACTACCTCTTCTTCAAAGAATATTAGGAATATACCTACAATACAACAATGAGATTGACAGTTTCCATTCCAATCATTATTGGAATGTAGCATTATTTAATGTAGCAGTTTAGAAGTGAGAAAAATAACATAGTCCTTAGTGTCTGGACCAAAGGAGGTATCAGAGCAGAAACTGCACATCTGGATCTTGAACCATCAGATGCAAATTCTGTAAAAAATTAGGCATATTGTGAAACTAACAAACTCATTGTTGACTAGGTTTTAAGAAAGTCCTGGCCTTCTATAGATGCTGTTTTATAACATAATCCTATCACACAGAAAACTGCCACTCAAGTACTCTAGATCAGAGCAACTCAGTCATTATATCAAAGAAGAGAAAAAAGAAAAGAAAACTGAGAAGAGTCCATTCTGAAGGCAGTCAAACTAATATACTTGCCATGAGAATATAAAGAAAGCAAGGGAGTGTTTTGAGGGTACCTGTTAAATTCTTTTATTAAGTAGGCCCAAATTTGACTAAACAAAATTAGTTCGGATCAGAGTTGGGGTGAAGTTAAATAGATTCTGTGACAATTTTCTCTCCTGTCTTGAGATTTCCTGACTGCACAGCTCGCCTGAATTAATTGTATGAGGCATAAATTTTGGAAGGAAAAAAAAGAAAGAAGTAATTCCTGCTAGTGTGCAGGGGATAGCAGAGTCCAGGTCAAAACCTCCAGGGAATCAATTATTAGTTTCTAGACTTGAACACTGTGTGTGAAACATTTTCATTAAGAATGTAAATGTAGAAGTCTAAGGTGACTGTTTCTTTCATTGTTGTTTAAATTCAGTACCTTGTCTGACCCAGTCTCCACAATGAAGTTTGTGCGCTAACGTATAGCAACATTTGTGACGTCCAGAGCACGGCTCTGCCCAGTTAATGGTCACAGTTGCTTCTTCATCTTCACATGCACCAGCAGGATGCTGAAAAAGGGAAATCAAGGCCGTTGTGAAAGCAATTACTTGAACCTTGAGAGAGACATTACAAGAAAAACAAACATGGGTAGGGTAACTGTTGCAAGAAGATTCTATGCTCTTTATGATTAATAAGGAATAGGTATTGAATTAACAGGCATTTCTTTAATATTATTTAAAGGTTGCAGGCAGTTATATTGAAAGACATGACACTACAAGGTTGCTAATGCAATTACCAAGGGCATTTTATTTGTTTGCTTTTATGATCTATTTGTCATTAAAAACAGTAAAGATGAGGGCTTCCCTGGTGGCACAGTGGTTGAGAGTCCGCCTGCCGATGCAGGGGACACGGGTTCGTGCCCCGGTCCGGGAAGATCCCACATGCCACGGAGCGGCTGGGCCCGTAAGCCGTGGCCGCTGAGCCTGCGCGTCCGGAGCCTGTGCTCCACAACGGGAGAGGCCACAACAGTGAGGGGCCCGCGTACCAGAAAAAAAAAAAAAAAAAAAACAGTAAAGATGAAAGGCTTACATAATTATGAGTGGAAATTGTTCAAATTAGACTATTTCAGCATTCACAGGCATATTCTACTGTCGTTCAGTAAGAAGTCATTTTTCAGAGGTCGGGTGGAATTTGATGGGAAGACAGAAATCATTGTATGCAGTGTCTGGGGCTCAGTGCTGCTCTCTCTAATGCACCTATTCCTTTGTCACATGGGACAGGAAATAAGCATTTCCCAGGAGCTTGCTACTGAGAAGCCTGAAATCTTATAAATGAAAATGTGAACAATTTGAAAGAATTATTAGAGATAACTTTAGACACAATATTAAATGTTTATTAATATTGGGGTCTAATAGATTAAGCATCTTATGGTGAAAAAGTTAGCAAATACTTTTTTCCTAAATAAGGAAGATGAGACTATACACAGGCAAGAAAACCATAGGGCAGATTGGTTTTCATATGCAAGGAGGGGAATTATGACCTAATCCATCTTTTTCATGTCCAAGGTGTGTGGCCTTGTAATCTATAAAGTAGTTCAATTAGGGGGTCACATTCATTGTACTCTATTTCTATTTTGAGCTAAGCTTTGATGATTAAATCCATAGTGTTCAACCTTATCCTTCCCTCACTTACCTTTCCGGTTATGTCCCCAAGAGAAAGAATTGACTCTTTGGCGTCAAAAGGGTCGTACCAATAATCCACGCAAATTGGTGTTCCTTTCAGGCCTTGGAGTTTATATTGACAAGGAAATTCTTCTTTGGCCAGCAGATCATAGAAACAAATCTCTTTTCTTGTAAAAGCCACCTGCTATCTAAAGTAGCAAAGTAGAAAATCAGAAAATATTTCTGATGGATTTAGTGAAAACAATATGAAAAGCAGACATGCAAATCTTAGCACCAAATCAGACATTTTCACCTGAGGGTCCTTAATGTATTACAGAAGTATAGCATGGTGGCACAAATGTGCTTTATTCTAACCAAGTATTCTAGGCAAGATAAAAACTTTCCCATTTGAACACACTTTCTTCCCTATCGCTACTTCACAGACCCCCAACTTCTTCCACCCATGGGAGACTAGGCAACTAATCACAGGAAAGACAAAGACATAGAGGTCTACAGCATCACACAACCATACAGAAACTTTACAAACCATGTTTTATGAGGCAAGCAGAGGCTTTCACAGAAATAAATTGATAAAAATTCTGTAAGTAGCCTTCCTAAGTCAAATAAAATCCTAAAAACTATTTAAGAAAGGGTAAATATATTTGTAAATAAAATTGACAAAACTTTAGCTAGACTAACCCCCCCCAAAAAAGAGAGGAGATACACATTACTAAATCCAGAAATAAAAGAGTAGATATTACCATCAACCTTACAGAAATTGAGAAAAGGATTCTAAGAGAATACCATGACCAACTGTAAGCCAACAAATTAGATAACTGAAATGAAAGGTACAAATGCCTAGAAACACAAAATGACCTAAACTAACTTAAGAAGAAATAGAAAATCTCAGCAGACATATAATAAATAGAAAGATTGGATTTGTAATCAAAAAAATTTCCCACAAAGAAAATCCCAGGCCTGGATGGCTTTTCATTAATAAGTTCTAGCAAACATTTAAAGAATTAACCCCAATCTTTCTCAGACTCTTCCAAAAACTAGAAATGGAGGAAACACTTTCCAAATCATTTTATGAGGCCAGTATTTCCTAATACCAAAACCACACGAAGACATCACAAGAAAAGAAAACTGCAGACCAATATTCCTAATGAATAGAGATGTAAAAATCTTCAGCTAAATATCATCAAAGAGAACCTAGCAACATATAAAAAAGGTTACACACCGTGACCGAGTAATATTTATACCAGTGTAGGGAAACAAAAGTTGCCACCTCAAAATGTGTCTATCTGGCATGAGGATTAATTTAGGTTGATTATTTTTAAGAAACAGAAGACTCAAGAAGTTTTTCTTTTTACCTCCCCCCTAGCTGCCTGAAGAATTTGGATAAAGGGCCTGTTCCTAGAATAGAGCTATCACCAGAGATATCTGCAAAGACCATGGGCTAGATGCAATGGCAGAAACTCAGGGTCTAGAGTCCACTCTGAGTCCCAGCATCTCTGTACGGCCCAGCAAATATTTGTATACCAAATATTTGCTTTTCCATCCTCATGTAAATTGCCTTCATCCCCTTTGAGATCCCAAACCACCATCCCAACACTCTCTTTTGTCTTTGTTAAAGATGATATTTAAGGTGAAGACTTTGGACACTTTGGTGAGTTACTCAGTTTTCCTGGGTCCCTTCCATATATACATGTTATTAGACTTTTGTTTGATTTCCCTTGTTAATCTGTCTCATTTCAGTTTAATTATTGGACCAACCTAGAAGGGTAGAGGAAAATTTCTTCCTCCCAACACCAGGAATACCAGGTTAGTTTAACACATACAAATATCAACTAATGTAATATACCATATTAATAGAATAAAGGAAAAAGGTGGTATGATCATCTTAATAAATACAAAAAAGCATTTAACAAAACCCAATGCATTTTCATGATAAGAATATTCAACAAATTAGGAATAGAAAGAAACTTGATAAAGAGCATGTACAAAACAAAACAAAAACACAACCTACAGCTGATATCATACTTAATGGTGAAAAATTGATTGTATTCTCCCTAAGATCAGAAATAAGACGAGGCTGTTCACTCTCACCACTTCTATTCAACACTGTGCTGGAGTTTCTAGCCAGGGAAATTAGGCAAGAAAAGTAAATAAAAGGCATCCAGATTGGAAAGGAAGAAGTTAAACTAACTCTATTCGTAGATGACACGATCTTATATACAGAAAATCTTAGGGAATCAACAACAACAAAACCAATTAGAACCAAACAGTGAGTTCAGCAAAGTTGTAGAATATAAGATTACTTTTTAAAAACTATTTTTATTCACTAGCAATGAACAATCTTGAAAATGAAATATCAAAGGCAGTGTAAGAGACAGAAAAGACAAAGCACAAACTGGGATACAATATTTGTAAATTATCCATCATATAATTGCATATAACCAGAATATATAAAGAACTCTCAAAACTCAATAATAACAAAATAAACTCAATAAAAAATGGGCAAAGGATTTGGACAGACACTTCACTGAAGAGGATAAATAGCAAATCAGCACATGGAAATATACTCAACATTATTCGTCATTAGGTGATTCAAACTATCAAACAATTAACAAACTATTAAAAAAATCATAAGACACAGAAATATGTACATGAGTGGATATTTGATGATATTAAGGAAATACTGCTATTGATATTAAATGTGATATGGTATTATGGTCATGCTAAAAAGACTTTTTTCGAAATACTGAAATATTTACAGATTAGATGATTGGATGTTTTGGATTTCAATAGAGGGGAGATGTAGATGAAACAAGATTGGCTATGAATTGTAAATGGCTACGGGTGGATATTGGTTCTTAATGGGATTATCTCTGCTTGTGTGTAAGCTTAAATTTTTTCATAGTAAAATTTACCATCTGCTTAATGTAAAATACTAAGAATATGGATTTTTTAAGCTGCATTCTTCCCTCACAAATTGATTTTCCTTTCAGTATGTTATCTTTCTCATAGGTCTAGTTATATGAGGGTATTTGGGCTGAACGGGCCCTACCCAACAAAATTAAGAAACTGACTAGTACAGTGGTCAACATCAGATAAGCAATTGCCTGAAATTGCACTGAGCTGTGCTATGCACTGATATAGCCTCTCAGCTCTGCGTACAGATCCAAGACTCTGCTAAAAACTACAGTCATAAAGGTCTTATCAGCTAGTAATGCAGCATGGCCTCACTGGGGACAGAGCCAAGAATCTGAGTCACTACCGACCTTGCTATTTAAAGGCACAAAACAGAACAGTCTGTGAATTGGAGTAACTCACTTGGCTTTACTTGCGTTCCCTCCAGGTGAGACGAGAGGCACAAAAGAGTGATGCAGCTCTCTGTCACTGCTCGTGTTATACTTGCTATTGATCAGGAGCCCTGTCCTATCATTTCCCCCCTTTTACAAGCAATACATTTATTTCTAAAGACTCTGTACCTTGTTTACATTTTCCAGAGAAGCCATACTTGTCAGCCACAGGTGTTTAAGCTTGTTGGCATCTGAAGTGATGGGAAGCATTTCTTGCAGCTTTAAATGCTCTCCCCAGATTCCTACTACACCTTCCTTCCTGATGATCACATAACGACTTGAACTTTTTAAGAAAATTACTTTTTGAATGGTGTCCTTGCGTTTCACTGGGAGGCATTCAAGGTCTTTCCACTGGGGAACCACCATTGCCTTTGCTTGTTCATCTTTCTCATAAAGTGTTAACAGCATAAATGAAGTCAGCTTGTCCCAATTAATTCAGCCATCTTGGGCCACATCCACTTTATCAAACAGCTCTCCATGGGCTTCCCTGGTGGCACAGTGGTTGAGAGTCTGCCTGCCGATTCAGGGGACGCGGGTTCGTGCCGCGGTCCGGGAGGATCCCACATGCCGCGGAGCGGCTGGGCCCGTGAGCCATGGCCGCTGAGCCTGCGCGTCCGGAGCCTGTGCTCCGCAACAAGAGAGGCCGCAACAGTGAGAGGCCCGCGTACCGCAAAAAAAAAAAAAAAAAAAGAGCTCTCCATATTCTTCCTTTGTGCCCCAACCAACAATCTCTGTCATCCTCTGCACAAACTCTTCTCTGGACATACAAATGGTTTGACTTGGCTCTGAGGGCTAGAAACAGGAAAAAAAACAAGACATCAGTGAAAATGTCCTAAATACCAGAGCACTGTGCTACCCCCAAAGGTGGATCTAATCAGCGATTTTTCCAAGATGCAAAGAAAAACATCTACTTTATAATGGTGCTATACTTAAATGAATTGGGGCTGCAGAGCAAATAACTGACAGACCTACAAGCTGACATCCTCAATCACAGATGTCCTTATAATTGTCAGAGGGAGATAGGAGAGTCAGAGGTTTGATATGATGATGGATGCAGAGGTCAGAGTGATGCAGGGCTATGAACCCAAGGACTGCAGATGACCTCTAGAAGCTGGACAAGGTAAGGAAAGAGATTATCCCCTAGAGGCTCCAGAAGGAAGACAATCTTGACAACACATTGATTTTAGCCCTGTAAAACCCATTTTGGAATTCTGAGCTGTAGAACTGTAAAATGATACATTTGTGAGGTTTGTGCTACTAAGTTTGTGGTAATTTGTTAGAGCATCAATAGGAAAAAAATATAGTGGTTTAGAGAAAATGGGTGAATCCCTGAAGAGAGCTTAGCATAGCCAGTAAAATGATATCCCAGTGACACTTTAATCCAAGGGCAAGAAGTCACCTCTATGAACACACCATTACAAAGACAGTGAAACCTTATAAGCTGATTTTCTTTATTCGTGGTAGTTATGTTCTATAAAGCCTTTGCAAACACTAAATTAGCAGATACTGAACCATGGCTTTTATGAGAAATACAACATTAGGTTTCTGTGAGCCTCTGGTCACAATATTTTCATCGTCAATTCATAATTTTGTTTTATGTCTGTTTCCACTGAAAGACATTTTAATATATATTGTTAATTCATTAACAGTGAATTCATGGCCAACATTACTATAAGTCAAGACAGAGTGAAGCTTATCTAACACACGTATTTTCTCCATAAGGCACAGCACAACCTTCTTGCACTTAGACAGAACTTTACACTACACTTGGGGAGCCATTTTAAACAGTGAAATCACCGAAATAAGCACAAAATGCAAAAGCTTGGCACCAAGTGGAGCACAAATAGGACACTTGTTTACAGTACGAGAGCTGGAATAAGAAGGTAGGGTGTCACTGAGTTTGACCTCAGCACTGAACCAGCGCACTGGAAGACTGCAACTTTTTGCCACTCTGTACATGTGTGTGAATGACCATGAACGTGCCTTGAGTATTGACTTGGGGGTTACAAATAAATTTTAGCAAGTAGGCAAATTCGCAAATACAGAATCCATGAATAATGAGAAGCATCTGTATTTCAAATAACTATATAGCTTAATATTGATAGGCTGTTTAGTTCGGTGAGCTTCATGATGAGAGAATCTATTTTTCTACTACCTCGGAGCCAAAGAGTCAGAATTGACAGTAAGCACAGGGAGGCAGCATATTGTAGAGCAGGTCAAACAATTGTAGGTTTAATCCTGGTTCCACCAGAGTCTGTGGGAACTACTGGCAAGTTACTTCACTGTTGAGGCTTAATTCTCCCATCTGTGAAGTGGATATAGCAAAATATCAGTCTCAAGAAAACGATTATGAAGGTTAAACGACATATCAGTAAATGCAGAAAAAGCATTTGACAAAATTCAACACCCATTCATGATCAAAACTCTCAGTAAACTAAGAACAGAAGGAAACTTCCTCAACTTGGTAAAGAGTATCTGCCCAAAACATACAGCTAACATCATACTTAATGGTGAAACTTGTAGCATTCCTACTAAGGCTCAGGTACAAGGCAAGCAAGTCTTCCTCTCACATTGCTTTTCAACATCATATTGGAAGCTCTACTTAATGCAATAAGACAAGAAAAGGAAGTAAAATTATAATGATTGGGAAGAAAAATAAAACTGTCTTTGTTCACAGATGACATGATCATCTATGTAGAAAATCTGAAAGAATCAACAAAAAAGCTCCTGGAACTAAGAAGCGATGATAACAAGATTGCAGGATACAAGATTAATATACAAAAGTCAGTAGATTTCCTATACACCAGCAATGAATGAGAAGAATTTGATATTAAAACCACAGTATCATTTTACATTAGCACCCTCAAAAATGAAATACATATAAATCTAACAAAGTGTGTATGAGATCTATATGAGGAAAACTACAAAATTCCTATCAGCAAAGTCAAGAACTAAATTATTGGAGAGATATTCCATGTTCATAGAGAGGAAGATTCAGTATTGTCAAGATCTCAGTTCTTCCCAAGATAATCTATAGATTCCATGCAATTCCAATAAAACTCTCAGCAAGTTATTTTGTGGATATTGAAAAACTGACTCCAAATTTATATGGTGAGGCCAAAGACTGAGATGAGCTAACACAATGTGAAGGACAAGAACAAAGTTGGAAGCCTGACTCTACCCAACTTCAAGATTTATTATAAAACTGCAGTAACCCAGACAGCGTGGTTGGCATAAGAATTGGCATAAGAATATAGAACCAGATCAATGAAACAGAATAAAGACCCCAGAAACAGACCCATATAAACACAGTCAACTGATCTTTGACAAAGGACCAAAAGCAATACAATGGAGAAAAGATAAAATCTTCAACAAATGGTGCTGGAATAACTGGACATCCACATAGCAAAAAAATGAATCTAGACACAGACCTTATACCATTCACAAAAATTAACTCAAAATGGATCACAGACCTAAATGTAAAACACAAAACTATAAAACTCTTAGAAGATAACATAGAAACAAACCTAAATGACCTTGAGTTTGGTCATTTAGGTTTGTTTTTAGATGCAACACCAAAGGCACAATCCATGAAAGAAAGAATTCATAATCTGGATTTCATTAAAATTTAAAACCTTCTCATGAAAAACAATTTCAAGAGAATTAGTAGACAAGCCATAGACAGGGAAGTATTTTCAAAAGATACATCTGATAAATAATTCATCCAACATATACAAAGAATTCTTAAAGTTCAACTATAAGAAAACAAATAATCCAATTAAAAATGGGCCAAGGACCTTAATAGATACCTCACCAAAGAACATATACAGATGGCAAATAAGCATATGAAAGGATGTTCCATATCATATGTCATCAGGGAAATACAAATTAAAACAACAGTGATATATTACTACATACCTGTTAGAATGGCCAAAATCTGGAACACTAACAACAGTAAATGCTGACACAGATGTAAAGTAACAGGAATTCTCATACGTTGCTGGTGGCAACGTAAAATCATAGAGCCACTTTGGAAGAGAGGTTAGCAGTTTCTTACAAAATTAAACATACTCTTACCATATGTAGATCCAGCAATCACACTCCTTAGGATTTACTCAAAGGATTTGAAAACTAATATCCACATGAAAGCCTGCACACTGATCTTTATAGCAGCTTTATTCATAATTAGCAATACTTGGAAGCAACCAAGATGTACTTCATAGGTGAATGGATGAATAAACTATAGTACATCCACAGAATAGAATAGTATTCAGTGCTAAAAAGAAATGAGCTCTTAAGCCATGAAAAGACATGGAGCAAACTTAAATGCATGTTACTAACTGAAAGAAGCCAATCTGAAAATGTTACACGCTGTATGATTCCAACAACATGACATTCTGGAAAAGGCAAAATTATGGAGACAGTAAAAAGATCAGTGGTTGCCAGGGATTAGAGAAGTGGAGGACGATGAATAGGCAGAGCAAAGAGAATTTTCAGGGCAGTGAAGCTACTCTGTATGGAACCACATTACCGCATACATGTCGTGATACATTCGTCCAAACCCATAGAACGTACACCACCAAGAGTGAACCTTAATGCAAGCTGTGGACTTTGGGTGAGTATGATGTGTCAAAGTAGATTTATGAGTTGTAACAAGTGTACTACTCTGGTGGGGATGCGGAGAATGGGGGAGGGTATGCACGTTTCAGGGTAAGGGGTATATGAGTAACCTCTGTACATTCCCCTTAATTTTGTTGTGAACCTAAAACTGCTCTAAAAATATAAAGTCTTAATAAGAACGGTTAACTGAGATACCACGTGTGTGAGAACTAAGTAATCAAGTGTTTAACAGAAGTTAGTCTAAGCTTTTAATTAATTAAATTAACTTTCTGAGAAATAATTGGTATTTAGCCGTTTGAACTACTCAGAAGGCCATCATTCTTAACTTTGTTAAATTACTTTTAGACTAAAAAGTTTAGATGATGGAAATTTTTCAGTGACCCAGATTTTGAGTACGGAAAGAAACCTGATCTTAACAACACTCCATTTGAGCCCAAACTGCAAACTGTTCCTGAAAGCTAAGTCAAGTTGATCTTGTATTTTAAACTATTATGTAATGACATCAATCAGCCTCTCAAATCTATATCATTATCCCTTTAACAAAAAGCATTTTAAAGCCAAACCTTATTTTCTTCCTATAAGTTTGTAATTTATTTTTATTTCTACGAACAAGAAACTGTTCTGACAAATACCAAGACAACTTCTTTTTTTACATTCTAGAATATGGAATGGCAAATAGACCATAAACAAAGAAGAAAATAAATTTTCTTCCCCAAAGTAACATATACAATCAACTTTATAATTTTCTGCACATGGATAATGCCAATTTGCACCGGGGGAAAATTTGAGAAATACTTCCAATTTATGAAATGTGACAGAGAAGCACAATTGTATGACATACTTGGCAATTCTATTACTAATTGTTCACTCACTAGCTTTTTTTGCTTTTAGTTTTAAAATAAAACCATGGTTTTACCATGAAAATCCTTCATTCTAAATAAATATGCACCAGGGAAGTCCCACATTAAACAATTTTATTCAGACAATATTTATTATTGTTGAAGACACATCCACGTCAAGTTAAATTCACAAGCATATATTTAGTCTAGCTAGGGAAATATTAAGAATTTATGAAATTGGATTTCATTGTAAAACATAGAGCATAAAATAATTCTCAGTCCCTTCAACTGAAAATTTAATTAGTATAGCTTTAACAAAACCTTCTTCCCATAGACAATTTGTTCTAATTTGAATGTAGGCCTTCCAAATAAAAACTACCTCATAATGTTTTAAAGTATACCCTTTCACTCCTATTAGTCATGATTCTCTGTCTGGTCTTTTTGAGCAATAATTAGTACTCCTGCATCTATTAGAACTCCTTTTCTAATAAAATTGAAGAGTGAATGATCCATTAGAAAACGTATTCTCATTCAGCTCTTCCTAAGGTGATGTTAACAAATTTATTTTGCTGTGTCTAGGTAACTATGAGTAAGAAAATAACCAGCTATGGCCTCTCATTGTTCTTGCAAGGAAGCTAATATACTCAGAATGTCTGGCTGATTATCTCAGCCAAGCACGACTTCAGACCTTTAGAAAATCTTCCTGTCTTCCTGAATCCCTTTCAAAGAATATTCTAAACATCATCTCCTTTTGCCTAGAAAGCATTTTCTGCAGCTACAGTCAGTTCTTGTGAGCTGTCTTTAAGAAAGAAAAAAAAAGCATGAACTCTGTTACATACTCTTCAGCTTTTGAGCTTTGTTAAGATTTGGATTTCACTGTAACTTATATGAAAACTGAGCACTAAGGCTAAGCGCAAAATTCTGAAAATACACCCTTTCTAAGAAACTTGACAGCCCTTTTTTTCACCAAGAAGAGATCACGTACTTTCAATAAGCAAAATATGAGTGTGCCAACACATTTAAAAATTATTTATTTTTGCATAAAATAATCCTTGTTTACTATAGAAAAGGCAAAATATAGATAAGCCAAAAAGTAAAATCCTCCGTAACGCCAAAAGCCTACCAGACTTGTTCCTAGGCAGAAACAGAAATACCTGTGCATTACTTACCAAATGGTGTCATGATTTACATACCTTTGTGCGCTGCTTTTTCCATCATACCATGAAGCTATGCCTTGTATAATATATATTGGTCTTTAACATCATTTTAATGGCCACGGAATATTCTATGGAAAGGCATAAAATTTATAAACTCTGTTAATAAAAACTTCAATAGTTCCCAATGCGTTCCCCTTTCATATAAACCACCCTGCAACATACATCTTTGCTTGTTTGTCCAATTATTTCCTGAGGGAAATTCCCTAAAGCAGAATTGCTGAGTCAAAGAATTTGCACAAGTTTTTGATATATTTTGCGAAATCTTCCTCCAGAAGACTCAACAAATTTACGTTTCCATTAACAAAGTATGAGACTGCCTATACCTCACCACCTGGGGTATTCTCATTCTTCTTAAGAGTCACCAACTGGTTTCTAAAAAATAGTTCCAGTACAGCTGAACACCGACATACTTGCTGGCAAAACAGATCAAACATTCCCAAAGCAGACACAAATCTTTCCAAATCTGCCGACTCTTAGAAATGTTGCTTATCTTTGTTTTTTCCTTGACTTTTTCCTATAGCAATATTTTATAATGAAATGAGGGGAAAACATTTTTCTTTTTTTTCCTACTCTGTAAACATGGACGTTCCCAAGACAAGAATACAAGTCCTACTTTAAAACTACAGAGAGATCACAATCCAATTTAGTCAGAAATCTGGGTATTTTCTCCTTTGTCAAAGCTGATAGTGGGTTAACATGTCACTGACCTAAGTTGCACTGCCTTTATCCATTGCTGAGTATTTACTTTCAGATTCTGAAAATTAATGTCAAATGGCAAGTTGTAAACCACTTAGAGAAGTACTTCCATCCATTGATCTATTTATTAATAAAAATATATATTGAACATGTACATCATACAAGGTATCATGAGGTAGATTTATTCATTCATTCAACAAACACTTATGAAGTGACTTCTCCATGCCAAACACTATTCTAAGCCCTCAGCACCAGCTCTGAACAAGGTAGTTGAAGTCTATGCTCTTCGAGTACTTACGTTAGAGTGGGGAGCCCAGGGATGCTGATCCCATTGAATGACACATGGCTCTAGGTTACCAAAAGTAAAAAAATCACAAGAATCACACTAATTATTGCTTTTCCTAATTTCAAACTGAATTTAGGACTTAAACATGGCAAAAACATTCCATGAACTGAAATCTTGTGTGGACCAGAAATCTTTCTTAAGTCTGAAAAAAAAAATTTTTTTTTAGATGATTAAAATTCTGCAGTGCTTCTTTTTCTCTACATAAAAAAATAGTTTCTAATAGGATCTCAGAATCTTGTTTTCCCCAGAATCTGCTGGTTTTATCAAGTACTTAACCAAAAATAATATTTCTTCTGTCAAATATGTAGCATGATTTTTTGGTAGTGCTCCATGACAGCTGGATGAAGATATACTATCTCAGTGCATCCTTCCCCCCATCTCTATAATTAAATTTAAAATTGGCATGCTGCTTCCTCACACTTCCGTTGCACTTGCCTCAATTTCCCTTGGTCACAAAGTGTATTGGTTATGAATATGTATTAGAGTTTGCTGTCAAACCCTGTGAACATCTTCTGGAGCAGAAGATTAGCTATGTTATTTCAAACAGATGCATCAGTTTATATCATCCCTTGCAATTTTCATTTACCAATGAACATTCATGAGAGACTGAACAACAGAAGAGACTAGTCTGCCAGCCAAGGTTCATACTGCTATCTTTTCTTGCTTCAATGGATTTTAGTTGGTTTTAATTTTCATTTACATTATGATATCAATGATTCAAGAGCTCACCAATCTAAATGGAGTTAAAGTTTTGTGACTAACAAAGACACAGGCCTTGAAACCCCCATACTGAATTTAAGGTTTAGAACTAAACTCTCGCAAACCAAAAATTCAACAGTTAGATTTCCTATCCAACTGGTAAATTAGAATTGAATGGCAGCTGCAGGATAAAAAGTCAATAAATCTTTCTCTTTTAAATAAAGATCATATTCCCTGAGAAGTGTAAGTGTCATAATATTTTTCTCTAAGTCTATGGAAGTCTTTAATTTTCTGCTATGGACCTAAACCATGTTTATCACTATCATCTGTTTTGCCTAAGCTTAAAAACTTGGAGGGATGAGCCTGACCAGTGGAATGGTATAGCCAAGAGACATTTGAGCTTCATTGATCTTCATTTGAAAATATCCTTACAGTAGAATAAACATATACTGTTTTTAAAAACAATTGCTCTCTCTTCAATGGAAACCACAGACGGAGTCAAAGAATTGCACACATCCATGAACTTCAGGCATGTTAGAGCTGGAAAAAAGTTTAGAGAGTCTACACCAAACCCTTCATTTAAAAGGAAGAAACTGAGGCCCAGAGAATTAAAAAGACTTCTCTGAGGTCACATAGCTCACTGTTGGCAGAAATAGGCTTAGAACCTAGGATTTCCAATTCCTAACCACTTTCATCATGTCACAAATATGTTGACTTCAACAAAATCTGATTCTCTCTAGGATAGCACATTCATCAAAAAAACAGAAAAGTATGAGGTTGGAATGTGTATACCCAAATGGTCTCATGCAATTTTGCTAAAATCTATTTACTTAGAACCCTAAAGCTTTCTGTTGGTCTACTTAAAATTTACATATGAACTCTGAATCAATAGAGTAAGCAGGAAGTGACTAAACAGTCAGAAAGATTCCAACCCAGGTTCCAGAGGAAAATTTTTTAAACCAAATTATCAGCTCCTTCCTGCTCTTCGTATCCTCCTCAAACCAGAAATCCAACACTTCACCCAATCTCTGACCATTATACTCATTCCTTTTCTCTGTCACACTTCCATCCCAGGTGTCTAGCGAAACACTAGCCCTGGAAAAGCATCTTCTCCATGCCTACATCCAGGCTGCTGAACAAATATCACAGAAATGGGCAGAATGGTGTCACAGTAATAAAATGCATGATCTCCAACCTCAAAAGGTCCCTCCTATGCTACTAGGAACGCTTCCATGTTTCCTGGCTGAACTCTTACCCTTATTTTCACTTGCTTCAAACACCTACTTGATCATTTCCCTGTCCATTCCTAACAGAGAAGTCTGACTACTAATTCACAGCAATGAAGAAGGAAAATAGAGAGGAAGAGGAAGAGGGGTAGGGGACATCAAGCAGATGGGAACTTCCTCAGTTTTCTGCACGCACATAGAGACTGACCTGCATCGGTAGCCATTTCCTTCCTCCCTTCCCGTGGTAACAGAAATCCTCCTGTTTCCTTCCCCTACCACCTCAGTGAACTCTCTTCTCTTGCTCTCTATTGACTCCTTTTCATAAGCATTTCAACATAATCAAATTACTTGAACTGTTAAAAATCTTCCCTGACATTCCCATCTGCTTTCAGCTACTGGCCCACCTTCTTTCTCCTTTCAAACAACCATCTCAAAGGAATCACATTCACACACTGTCTCAATTTCCTCTCCTCCAATTTACTCAACCTTTGCAATCCAGCTTCTTTCCCTTTACCTCCACTGAAATGGTTCTTACCAAGAAGATTAAAAACCATTAACTAAATCTTTTAGTGGATTCTTTCCAGTTCTTATAAGGTGAAAAACGTACCAAGTTAATATTTGATGCCAAAATATCTTTGTTTGAGAAAATTTCTTGAGACTTCTATTTAGTTAGAAAGTGAAACCTGAGGCCCATGAAAGACATCGATCAAGAAAGCAAAAGGTTCAAGCTGCTCTAAAGGAGAGAAGAATTTGGTATTTGTTTTTGTTGTTTGTTTAAGCAGACGGGAAGAGAATAGTGTCAGAAAGGGCAGGTGGACAGGATGGGAGACAACAAGAGAGCAGACGGTGACGTGGCAATAAAGGGCCATTGAGAAAATCCCGTAGGCAACACAGCCATTGATAAAATATAGATATGAATACTTGTTAGTTTTTCATGAACCTCCCTCCATGTGGCTTCAAGCCACTAAGATGTAGCCCCCCCCCCACACACACACATATACACATCCTTAATCTCCTCCTCAGCTCTTCTGCTGAAGAATTTGGCCTCCCATGCCCCTACGGTCACCTAATCTATGACATAGGAGGCAAGAATATACAATGGAGAAAAGACAGTCTCTTCAATAAGTGGTGCTGGGAAAACTGGACAGCTACTTGTAAAAGAATGAAATTAGAACACTCCCTAACACCATACACAAAAATAAACTCAAAATGGATTCAACACCTAAATGTAAGGCCAGACACTATAAAACTCTTAGAGGAAAACATAGGCAGAACACTCTTTGACATAAATCACAGCAAGACCTTTTTTGACCCACCTCCTAGAATAATGAAAACAAAAACAAAAATAAACAAATGGGACCTAATGAAACTTCAAAGCTTTTGCACTGCAAAGGAAACCGTAAATAAGATGAAAAGACAGCCCTCAGAATGGGAGAAAATATTTGCAAATGAAGCAACTGACAAGGGACTAATATCCAAAATATACAAACAGCTCATGCAGCTCAACATCAAAAAAACAAACAACCCCATCAAAAAATGGGCAGAAGACCTAAATAGACATTTCTCCAAATAAGACAATACAGATGGCCAAGAGGCACATGAAAAGATACTCAACATCACTAATTATTAGAGAAATGCAAATCAAAACTACAATGAGTTATCACCTCACACCAGTCAGAATGGTCATCATCAAAAAATCTACAAACAATAAATGTTGGAAAGGGTATGGAGAAAAGGGAACCCTCCTACACTGTTGGTGGGAATGTAAATTGATACAGCCACTATGGATAACAGTATGGAAGTTCCTTAACAAACTAAAAATAGAACTACCATACGACCCAGCAATCCCACTACTGGGCATATACCCGGAGAAAACCACAATTCAAAAAGATACATGCACCCCAATGTTCAGCGCAGCACTATTTACAATAGCCAGGACATGCAAGCAACCTAAATGTCCATCGACAGAGGAATGGATAAAGAAGATGTGGCACATATATACAATGGAATATTACTCAGCCATAAGAAGGAATGAAATAGTGCCATTTGTAGAGACGTGGATAGAACTAGAGACTGTCATACAGAGTGAAGTAAGTCAGAAAGAGAAAAACAAGTATTGTATAATATCACTTATACGTGGAGTCTAGAAAAATGGTGCAGATGACTTATTGGCAGCAAAGCAGAAACAGAGACATAGATGTAGAGAACAAACATATGGATACCAAGGGGGGGAAGGCGGGGGTGGGATGAACTGGGAGATTGGGATTGACATATATACACTATTGATACTGTGTATAAAGTAGATAACTAATGAGAACCTATTGTATAGCACAGGGAACTCTATTCAGTGCTCTGTGGTGACCTAAATGGGAAGGAAATCCAAAAAGGAGGGGATATACGTTTACGTATAGCTGATTCACTTTGCTGTACAGAAGAAACTAACACAACATTGTAAAGCAACTCTACTCCAATAAAAAAAATTTTTTTTAAACTCATCAAACTGAAAAAAAAAAAAAGAATTTGGCCTTTATGACAGGCTGCTTTGGGGGTTTTTCCTTCCCCAGAACTTTACAGTAGTCTAATCATACCACATCAATGGTGGGAGAAGCTCCAGTATTTTTTCTGGCAGCATTTACCAGTGTCTGTTCACTGACCAAAGTCCACAGTTGTTTAAGTTTGACTGTTAATGCAGAAGCTCTGCCAGAAAGCAAGGAAGTGATAAAAGATTGATGGAAACATGTAAAAAGGATGCAGGAGCTGGCTTGAAGGGGCTCACACTGTCCAAACTTCGGCAATTTCAGTATCAGAAAGAATAATGATGGTAATAGATAGTAATGCATTGAATAGAATAAATGAATCCACAAGTCTGTAGTAACACCCAAGATACAGACAGACAGACAGACAAACAATAGAAGGAAGAGAGAAAAGGGAGTGAGAAAGAGGAAGCCTCTTTATTACAGAGGAATGCTACATTGAGAATAAACAAGGATCAAAAGAATTTAAAAGTCACCATTTTCCAAGCCTATGTAGTCATTGTTTCAAGCAAAGATCATCAATTAATGCTTAAACTAATGGGTGAAAGATACTGAAGAATACTATAACACAATATCATAGTACCACGCCACAGTTACCTTTAAAAGGTAGAACTCTAGTGGACCCACTTTATCAAGCAATCCAACTTATAGCATCACCAGTAATGAGACAAACTGACATGCTGTGCCTCTGGTGTCATTCAAGAGGTGGACATAACATTTCTTACGTAGTATCCTTTCCAAAAATGGTGAACCTAAATCTAACAGTGAAGAATCAATAAGAAAATCCAGATTGTGAGATGTTCTAGACATCTGACATGACCCTTCAAAAATATCTATGTCATGATAGATGAGAAAAAGTAAGAGAATGCTTCTAGATTAAAGGAAACTAAAGGAAATGTGTGATCCTGGAAAGGATCTATAATTAAAAAAAAAAAACATGAAAGACATTACCAGGGCAAACAGGGATATTTTAATGCACACATTTTTATTAGGTAATATATGGAGTTAAATTTCCTGGGTAAGATAATTTCATTGTTGCTATTTAGAAGAAGACCCTTGTTCCTAGGAGGTATATTTTGAGTTAATTGGGGCAAACTATCATCATGCCTGAAATAACTTTTAAATGACTGAGGTAAAACCGTGTGCCATGTTCTGAATATTCGTGTCCCTCCAAAATTCACAAGTTGAAACCTTAATGCCCCGTGTGATGATATTAGGAGGTGGGACCATTGGGAAGTGATAGGTTATGAAGATGGAGCCCTTATAGATGGAATTAGTGCTCTTATAAAAGAGACCTCAGAGAGCTCCCTAGCCCCTTCCACCATGTGAAGACACAACAAGAAGTCTACAGCCTGGGAGTGGGCCCTCACCCACCCAAGCTGGTACCCTGATCTCAGACTCCCAGCCTCCAGAACTGTGAGAAATAAGTTTCTGTTGTTTATAAGCTACCCAGGAAGCAAAATATTAACAATTGCTGAATCTGGGTGGAGGGTATATATTCACTGCACTTGTCTTTCCATTTTCAAATTTCTGTAGGTTTGATATTTTTCAAAATAAAAAGTTCAAGGAGAAAAAAAACAATACTCATTTCTCTTCCTGTGTTCCCCAACTCAATGTATGTTACTGCCTTAATACACTCAATCGATCAACGAGTTCTGCGCACCATCACTCCCACATCTCTCCACTAACCTCTGCTGTGCAGGCAGGCCATTGTACCAGCCCTTTAGTGGCCTCTCCGCCTCCTTTCGGTCCTGCTCCCACCTCCACCCCCCCGAACCATTTCAAAAACTACAGCCTTAGTGATCATTTCCAAAATGTCAATCCCATCATGTCATTCCCATGATTAAAACATGTCAGGGGCTCCGTACAGTCCCCCAATATCTGCCTCTTTATTTATTTGTGTGTGTGTGTGTGTGTGTGTGTGTGTGTGTATCACTTCTTCTTTATCCATTCATCTATTGATGTAGGTTGCTTCCACATATTGACTATTATAAATAATGCTGAAATGAACCTAAGGGTGTATACATTTTTTTTCAATTTTATTTTATTTATTTTTTATACAACAGGTTCTTACTAGCTATCTATTTCATACATATTAGTGTATATATGTCAATCCCAATCTCCCAATTCATCCCACCACCACCACCACCACCCACTTCCCCCCTTGGTGTCCATACATTTGTTCTCTACATCTGTGTCTCTATTTCTGCCTTGCAAACCTGTTCATCTGTACCATTTTTCTAGATTCCACATACATGCGTTAATATACGATATTTGTTTTTCTCTTTCTGACTTACTTCACTCTGTATGACAGTCTCTAGGTCCACCCACGTCTCTACAAATGACCCAATTTCGTTCCTTTTTATGGCTGAGTAATACTCCATTGTATATATGTACCACATCTTCTTTATCTGTCCGTCTCTTTGTCCGTCTCTTTAACACAGCTCTCTAAGGCCCTCTAGATGGTTCTGGCTTGATGCTCCAGCCTTATCTTTCCTTCCTTTCCCCTTTGCAGATGAGTTTTCTGACTTCTTCAAAAAGCATCATACTGCTTCTGCTCAAGCAAACTTTGTACTTCCCATCCTCTTTCTAGAAAACTACTCTCCCAAGCCCCATTTACCTGCCTGAGTGATGCCCTTCTGTCAGACGGCAGCCTGGATGTTTCTTCCTCCAGGAAGCCTCCCCGGAGTCCCCTCCCCAATGTGAGCTATGTGTTCCCCCAACATTGCTCTCTCCTCAGAGCACTGAGTGATTACACAATAACTCCAAGTTTATTTGTCAATATAGCTCTCCGTGAGGGAAGGTCTGGGTCTAGGCAGTTTTCAACTTCCAAAGGGTAAACATTCAATAAATATCTGTTGTAAGAATCAGTAAATGAATGAATGTATTGTTAATATTCTCATCTATATTGTAGAAGTGGTGCTCATCTGTTTTACCAATAATAGCCAGGTTGGGGAGGGGGTCAGAGTAGTGAACAATGGTCAAGTTATAGAATCATACTGTGTAAAATAATGTTGGAAGATGAGAAATAAATTTGAGTAAAGTTTAGCATTGTTCACTAAGAGAAAAGAGACAAAAATGGAAATCAGACCACTTTGGGTGATGTTCTGGTTTTGCCAACAACTCAAATGGACAAATCCCTTCATCTGGATTTTTGTTTCCTCACCTGAGAAATAAAGGCAACAATGCCTCTCTATAGTCTCTCTCTTAATGCTAAAGTTCAATGAAAGGAAGGGGATGGAGAAAACTACTTCATAGAGAGACAAAGTATGTATAAAAGGTGATGCTTTTAAATTCAGCTTCATTAGACCATACATTTAGAAAATAGTAGCACCGAGTCTTTAGGCTATTAAGATATACTGACACTTTAATAACATTTACCTTTGCATTGAATTATGGTATAGATAAGGAGTCCACAAAGCCATTTGCCATACCTTACCCTGCTACAAGCACAGTTCTATTTTTCCATAATTGAGACCTTGACACACAAGGTCTCAATTATGGAAAATACACACATTTTTCATTTTAGAATATGATTATGCACTGTTCTGCAATTTTCTTTTTTTCACTGAACAGTAAATCTTGGCAATCTTATGTCTTCCTTATTCTTTTTAATAGCTGAGTAGTAGAAGTAGACCATAATTAATTTATCCATTAATTTATTGATGAATATTTGGGGTGTTTTAAATACTCCATTTTATTGACAATATTACAATGAATATTTTTATACAAATTTTATTTCTGTACCTGTCATAATTTATTTAGGATAGCTTGTAGAATTGGAATTGCTGGTTCAAAAAGTATGCATTTGATACATTTTACATTTGATATATTCCAGAAAATTGCCTACCAAAAAAGCCTTCACAATTTACAATTTTAGTAATAGTGTTCATTTCCCTGATTCTTCGCCAACAGTAAACATTATTGATCTTTTTAATCTTTGCCAAGTTGATGAATGAAAAAGGATGTCTTCTTTTTTGATTAAAGTTTCAAATCCAATTCCTAGTGAGTTGGAGTATATTTTCACATGATTAGCAGCTATTTATGTGGCACTCTTCCTCGAATGCACAAAATAAAATATGTAATATATATTATATGTAAAATACACTGTATGTAAAATAAAGCTACATGTGATATGTGTACATGCATATATGGGTAGAAATGAATGAAAAATACACTAGAAGTATGCAACATTAAGAGTAGTTACCCAAGGTACTGTAGTTGCTAAGGGTAAGCCATGGTAAGAGGAGACTTTCATGTGTAACTTTGATTTTGTACGATGAAAATAATGTATTCCTTCTTTTTCTTTTAATAATAAAAGAACTCTGGGCTTCCCTGGTGGCGCAGTGGTTGAGAGTCCGCCTGCCAATGCAGGGGACACGGGTTCATGCCCCGGTCTGGGAAGATCCCACATGCCGCGGAGCGGCTGGGCGCGTGAGCCATGGCCGCTGGGCCTGTGCGTCCGGAGCCTGTGCTCCGCAACGGGAGAGGCCACAACAGTGAGAGGCCCGCGTACCGCAAAAAATAATAATAATAATAAAAGAACACTTAAATAAATAGGAATCATAAAAATTGTATATGACTGACTGCACCCCTTTTTTCTGTTTGCTTCTCCTCCCTCAACTTCCAGGAAATAAACCTGCTTCTTTATTTATGGTATGGACTCCAGTTGTTTCTCTACCCCCTTGAAGGATTCCCCTAAGATCCCGTCTTAGACACTCTGCTCTTTCCTCAAGATAATCTCATTTGCACCCAGGGTCGCCATGCTCTGGGGTCTCACACCGATTTCTCTCTGCCAGCCTGATCCTTCTACATGGCTCTACTTGGAGTTAATCAGAGCATCTGCAATTAGAGAAAGAAAAGAACACACAGGAGCTATGAAGAGAGAAAACAGGAACAGGATAAGGTGCTAACCCAGCCTGGGTAGTGAGAGAAGACTTTCTGGGATGGTGGTATTTAAACATGAAGTATGAGTGAGGAGCTGCCTGGAGATTGGGGGGAGGGAAGCGGGAATATTCCAACATGAGGCACCAGCATTTGATAGGTCCTAAAACAGGAATACTGTTAAAGTATTCAAGTAACTAAAATTCCACCAGCATGAACAATTTGGGTAATGTGCCAGTGTCAGATAATTTTGTGACTGACTTGTTGGAACCATAAATCCAGACTGAATACCGGTGGCGACGGGAGGGGGCCTTGAAGGAGGAGGTAAGGATTCCCTTGGAAGAAATAGATGTTCCCATTCTTTACAGCCCTAGGAAAGCGGAGAGATGGGTCTTAGACTAAAGTAAAGGAAAATATTTTCTGGTATCTCTGGGGCCAATAATCAGTTTGGCCTCCAGGCTCTAAGGAATGAGCAGTCTGGTATATTTCCAGGGGGATTAAGGCGCTGAAAGTAGCCCCTTGGCCGTATAAATGTGGCCAGAAGTGAGGAAGGGGAACAAGTTAGAAGGATACCAAGAGAAAGGTCTGACACAGCCTTATCCAATAGGACTTTCTGTGATGAGGAAAATCTTCTGTTATCGGCACTGTCCGATGTGATGCCTACAAGCTACATGAGCTCCTGAATACTCTAGATGTGGCCGGTGCTTGTGAGTAACTGAATTTTTTATTTTATTAAATTCTAACTTTATTTCATTTTAACTTAAATAGCCACATGTGGCCCATGGCCACCATATTGGACAGATCTGGAGGAAGACCAGTGTGACAACCTGGCCTCAGGGGTGTTGAGAGAATTAGGGAGGGAGAACATGGGAGGCGATGGAGTAGAGGAAAACCGTGTCCCTGGAAGTCCTCAGCAGAGAATGCTGGCGCCCAGAGAATCAATATCTCACAAGATGCTTATCTATAACATGGCGGTAAGACGTGACGAGGGAAGAAAAGACCCAAGGGATTCGTGTCTGAGCAAGCATGAGGCAGAGCTTCAGGCAAAGGTCAGAAATCAACAAGAGACAATTCAGAGGATTCCTATTTCTAGCAACAAAGTTGGTGGGGTCTCGTCTCATCATTGGGTGTGCTATACTTGTCAACACAGGACAAACGTGAAATCAAAATGGCACAAATTATAGTTCTCCAGTTGTCTTTCTTCATGTTGCTTTTTTTTGGTACGCGGGCCTCTCACTGCCGTGGCCTCTCCCATTGCGGAGCACAGGCTCCGGACGCGCAGGCTCAGCGGCCATGGCTCACGGGCCCAGCCGCTCCGCGGCATGTGGGATCTTCCCGGACCGGGGCACGAACCCGTGTCCCCTGCGTCGGCAGGCGGACTCTCAACCTCTGCGCCACCAGGGAAGCCCCATGTTCCTTTTTTAATTTTCAGGAAATTACAAAGGTAGGCTGTGCCCTAGATCTAAAGGTCTGGCTAAGTTGATATACTACAAATGAATAGCAATAGGCATCTTTGCTTTCTTTCTTTCTCCTTTATGACCAGTTTCTTGGTTGCCTTCTCTGCTTCAGTCCTGGCCAAAGCTTAAGGTTAAAATATCTGTCCCCCAAAAGCACTCTTCACCACCCTCTCTGACCAAGATTAATTTTTATAAGCACCTGTTATGAAAGCACACAGAGAAGTTAGAAAAGGCATGAAGCCGTTAGAACTTGTCACAAAATTTAGCACAAAGGCAGCAGTGTTCAGGAAGACCGATTTTTCGTATGTGTTGACAAAGAACTTCACTTGCTTGTGCTTTGGTGATGGCATCGTTTGTTAACCTCACCCATGAATTGTAGCAACTCGGACAAAACCACCAAAGAATTCCTCTGCCGTTTCCAGTTGTGCCAGCTGCAGGGCTGTTGGATTTGTCTTCATGCTATCACCTTAGTGCTGAGGAGGGGTGCCTGCAGGGTTCACTGATTTTCTACTGCCATCCAAAATAGGTTTTTTGGATTCCACTAAGGGAGTTGGGGCGAGAAGTGCTCTGCCCTGCTGCCTTTGTTCAGCAGGTGATGGATTGACTGAGATTGCTGAATGCACTCTGCACTATGGAATAAAGTTATAGATTAAGCTTTACCTGTTTACTTTCTCTCAAGCCTCCACTGAATGCCTTTAGAAAGGAAAAAATAATAATAAAAAAGCAATGAGTTATTCCTATCTTTCCCTTTTATTCTTCCACCCTTCTCGGCATTGATTTTATTGTAGGAAGTGTTGATTATTTGCTGATGGTGCATTAATTCCAAGTTACCAAGGCACAGTGCCTGTGTGCTACTCACTGGACATGCTCGTTTTGTTAATGAAGTCCTTATCCTATTGGATTCCTATTCCTTAGAGCAAATCTCAAAGGGAGATTGCCTGGTGGCCACTGGTAGCCATGCCATACAATGGGCTGGGAAGTTGGCAATCTACCACAGAACCCTGGCTCTGCCCCATGGGACAACTCAATTAAATATCTTTGAGCTTTATTCTCCTTATGTGTAAATGGGAAATAAAAATATCTGCCCTGCCTACATTTCAGGCTGGTGAGAGGATCAAATAACACGATACCTACAGAAGTGTTTTATAAAATCTTACTGAACTTCAAAGATATTAAATTTTTATTCATCATTTTTACCTCCACTGATTTCTAGAAAGAGTTTTAGTTCAGTTACAATAGAAGGTACATAGGCAGTTGGACCATTAAAGCAAAGATAAAAGAGCAAGGATCATATAATGAAAACAGAAGATAATTGTTCCAGAAAAATCTATGTTAAGAATAGTTGTATCAGTTGAACTCTGAATTTAGCTTTGAACTTCCTGGCAGCTAAGGCGAAACACAAAACAGCATTAGGCACATGACTTTCCTTAATCTATGAGATAAGTATGCTGGTTTATTAGGAGAGATGGAAATTTTCCTACCATTCACTCTAAGGATTGTGGGTGAGACTGTTTTCTGGGCACACACCTGCCTACACTTTCCAGATGGCCTTGCAATTGGGACGGGAACCTGGCCCACAAAACCTTTCCCCATGTGCTCCTTCATGCTCTTTCCCCATGACTAGCTTGACATATGGCCACTGTGGAAGGAGGAAGATGGAAGGAGCCTGGGGACCAGAATCCCTACTTGGAGCTGCCTGCCTATTAGAAATATCTGCTCTCTATATGAGCAAGAAATAAATCTTTATCATGAATGTGCTATTATATATTTTACACAGTTTGCACACCCTATAAAAATAAAGATTTTCTAATTTTGGAACTTTATTGGATTCCATAATATACAGTTTTTAACTATCAGTCTTACCTTAAAAATATATTTTTTAAATGATCTTCATGGGCTGTCTCATATTTTGACAGAGGCAAACAAAATCTAACAGTTCTGAGGAAAGGGAATGAAACAAAGATGGGTGATTTTATTTATGTGTTTGGAATAGTGATGTCTGGGGTAGAAAAGAAAGAAGCAAGAGGTAAGAATAGTTCTGGAACATGAGCCATAGCCAGGAAGGCCTGTCCATTTGGGTAACTTAATAGTGAAGATACAGTGAGCAATGAGAAGGCAGGTCCCTAATGAACTGGGAGAATCCTGACAGTTCGGAAAGAAGAATAAATAATGGAAAGGTGGGAATCTGATTGTCTGTATATTTTTTTTCAATCTCATAGCCTTTTAATAGATTAGCCCCACCTCACTTTAAAAATACAGACCAACACTGTCACCACCAAGCGGGTTCCTCATTTCTCCTTCTCATCCCTGGGAGAGGTAAGGATGGAAGGGGTGGGGCAGGAGGTCTTGGGTTTTTTGGGGGGGGGTTAATATGATTTATTTAATTGTAAATGTATGTAATTAAATTTTTTGTAACAGTTACTGTCTGTATTCCCTTAGAGTCTAGCCTGCCCAGCAGGGCAACAGAACTTTGTCCTGTTGGTACAAGGAAGCGTTGTTCATAGGCCCTACTGTAGACAGGAATCTTGGGAATTTTATAAACACAATCAAGCATGAAGATATCATACATTCTGTGGATTTAATCATTTACTACACCTTAAGCACAATTTTCAGACCTGCAAAAGTGCCTTCTGAATTTCTCTGGTCTTTTTAGATTGTCAGCACAAGTGTGTTGTGTTTAGATTCCATTCAGCTCCCCAAGACAAGTTTGTTCAGAGAACCTTCCCCTAACATCTCTGGGGACTTCCTGTTAGGATTTTTATTCTTCCTTTCTCACACTGAACTGTCCTGGCCCTTCCTACTTTAAGCAGAAATAGTTCACCTTTTACATGCGGTTTAGGAGATTTCATTTCAAGCTATTTAACCTAAAGATTTAGTAGGACTTCGGCAAACAGCAGCATGGAGTAGACAGGGTAGGGCCAGGCCATGGCTCTGGGCCAGAAAGAATGTACCAGGGGGTGATACAGACACAGTTGCTGACAGAGGCAGGTCAGGACCCAGTCCAGTGAGTCCAGCAGTATAGGCAAACTAGATACAGGCCAAATAGGCAACAAGGCTTCCAAGATCAAAGAGCAGACTGTCCTGACATGAAGTGGTCAACGATGGAGAAATAAAGAAAAGAAATATTCAGGAACCTACATAGCCACAGTCTTGGAAGAAAGTCAGTATACATCAAGTCTCAATGCAGCTTTTCCAAAATTCCATTTCCCTTGGACCATAATTTCTATTGCTCAGAATTCCTATAAAATTAGCAAATCACAGCCATCCTTCCTCACACAGTAACTGACTTCTGAAGTATCTAAGAAAATGTAAAATATGTTTGACATTAAAACAATATGAATATCCAGAGACCACATCATTTCTCTAAGCGTTACAAGTGCTACAGGAAAGTTTAAGTAACAAGCATTTTACAATTCTATGAATAATACAAGTTTCATTCCCTGCGAGCTGATATATGACTTTTTGGGCACCATCACTTGAAAGAAAAAGAAATGCACAAGTTACTTTTCTAGTACTTCTATCCAGATAACTTCTTTGTTCTAAAGAAGAGGATCAAGACATCACTTAAAATCTTTCACATGCTAATAGAATATGAAGACATGGAAAGATGATGCTTTTGTACTCTTCTATGTGAATTTGTGTCTTTGCAACACATTGCTTCCATTTCCTACCCCAATTAAAAGGAATGTAAAAGCATAGTTGTGAGTGTTATTCAAAGCTTAATTTTTTTTTAGGAAATGCATGAGTTAAAATTAAGAGAATGTTAAAGACCATATTGTTCAACCTCTACTCACTGAACATATAATACCTATGTTAATTGAGCACTTTTTCTGTGTCAAGCACTCTTTCGAGTGCTTTCCGGATAATACCCCATTTAATGCTCACAACAACCCTATTATTCGCACGTTAGAAACAAAGGAAACTGAGGCTCAGAGAGATTAAGCAATTTGCACAAAGTCTCATTGTCGGTGGCAAAACTGGGACTCAAATCCAAGAAGTCTGACCCCTGACTCTTATACACTAAGTGATTCTGACTCATACACCATCATGCAATAAACATAAGCATTACTCACTTCATTCCTAAATGTTACTACTAAGATTTATATGGTAGGTAATATCTCATTTGGAACCATATGTGAAACATTGACTACAGGAAGACTCAGCTTCCCATTTTTCAATAAAGCATTGCTACTGCTATTTAAGGACATGGACTTTACCTACTGTCTGAAAACTCTTCAACCCCAAATAAGCAATCTGAGTACAAAAAACAAAATAGGAGATGAAAGGATCCAGTGCCAGAATCGTGGCATTCCAAGAGCATGTCTTTAGTGACTGGACTACAAATCACTGACTTTGGGGTTCTGTGTTGCAGGACAGCCCCTGAGGGCAATTTTTCTTTTCACAACAATCTACACCTGTGGCCTGCGGGTCCAACGCTCATGGCAGATGGAAGAGAGTTCACAGAAATCATCTAGTATATGATTCTTCTCTAGGTGTCCATGCTGTGTGTGGAAACTGTTGTCTCAAGGGCCTAACTTTTATTCCCGATTGTACATTTGCCATTGGATCGTTCCATTCTGTCTGTTGAATCTGGTAAAAATCGATGGACTTCATTTTTTCTTGAAGTATGCCTGCAAAGCTCAATTTTTTTTTTAAATTACATTTTTAAAAAAGATTGTAATTAGATTGTCTAGGTTCATGCAAGCTCTGAACAGCAATTTCTTTCTCCCTTTTGGTCCATCAGTGGTACCTGCTGTTCCAACTGGTTAATTTCAAAATAAGTGATCCAGCCTTTGAAACATTTAAAGTTAAATATATATATATCTTGAGATCCAATTTTCCTATTTCACTTTGGTTCACTCCAGACTAACTGGTAATTTGAAAAGAACACCCACCCCTAACCTTTTATAGCAGTTTCACTTTCTAACACATTGACTTTATACAGTTGACCCTCCTAATAGACCCTAGCGTTCAACTTTGTGTTCTTAACACCAGAAAAAAACTGCCACATTTCTGTTCATTCCAGAGTCAAAGCTGTCCTAGTCTGCTGTTACGTTTTTCTGAATGTCCTCAAGCTGTCAAAATGTTTGCTACGTCTATCAAACTATGCCAGATTCATTTGGGGCATTGGACATGAGCATCACTAAAATCTTTCAGACAAATGGGTTTGGATGAACTGCAAATACATGAAGATTAAAATGAGAAAAGTGTAGGGCAGCGCATGTCTTTGCTACTAAATATGATAGAGTCTATTAAAAAGAAATGATTGATACTATTGGGACATTCTCAACACAGGTAAAATTTAACTTGTTATACAAAACAGGGTATAGTAGAGTATTTCAGTGGTTAGCAACTCTTTTTTTTTTTGGATAGGTAAAGATTAAAATTTGTACCAACTACAGACCAATATAACGGTGAGATTTCATCATGCTTTATTAATTTCAAGGTGGTATTCCCAAACATTGTATGTCTGTTTCAAATTAATATGACGCTCTCAAGCACCCCAGAGGACATTCTGAAGCCCTGAGATCATATTTTAGCAACTGTAATGCAGCAGGAAGGATGGAGGCTCATGTCTACCTAAATTCCACAGCACGGAAGAGCACTTCTTCCTATCAGCATGAGAAGCTAAGAATCATTTTGATATATGCTGTTCATTAGGCATAGCTGCAGAATTCAAAATTAAGATAGAGAGAAGGAACTTATTCATTTACAGTTAAAATTCTTATGGTAATTAAAATTTTTTAAATTTTGTTTTCATTGGTATTGCTCCAATATTTGCAAAAAGAGTGGCAGACTGGTCCCTCCCATGGGATCTGGGACAATAAAGTGCCACAATCTGCTTTGAAAAGGAGCTGCGTCGCTGGGGTGAGGCAGGGGAGAATGTTTGCACACCGGGAAGTGGCTATTTGCATTTCCAGAGGGATACTTCCATGTTACCTGCAAGGACAGTTATTATTGGGAGTCACCCTAGAGGTCTGGCTTCCCCCTGTCACCGTCGTAACTTTCTGTTTTCCAAAAATATGTTGATCTCTAAGAAAAAAATTTGTCCAAGAATTCACTTTCCTTCCTGGATGGTAATGATATTCAACAGCAGCAATTTCATACTAAATAATATTATTTGTCCCGAAGAACTGAGGGATAAAGTTACTCTGGTGTTAAATCCAGGTCTGACCAATTCTTTTCAGTTCCCTGTTTTAACCATTAAGCATATTAAAAAAAAAAACAAAAAACTTTTAAGAGAAAATCTGTTTCATCCTGGTCTCCTTCATGAGCAACTCAAAGTCTCCAGGAAATAAGATTAACGCTTACCTCAAAGGCTCTTTGTATTTGGACAAAGTCGCCCAGGCTGAGTTGGTTTTCAAGCAGGGCTATGCAGGCATCTTCCTCTGCAGTTTCACCTTGTGAAATTCTCTCTGGGTTCTCTGGCCCGGGCTGGGATCCTTTGTTCAACTCAAGTGTAGCATTCTGGCAACTCATAATGGCTTTACCT
Source organism: Stenella coeruleoalba (assembly GCF_951394435.1). Classification (NCBI taxonomy): domain Eukaryota; kingdom Metazoa; phylum Chordata; class Mammalia; order Artiodactyla; family Delphinidae; genus Stenella; species Stenella coeruleoalba. The sequence continues at coordinate 46,573,737 of NC_137150.1, forward strand.
CTTTTTAACAGCCGTCATTTTAAGAGCAGTCAACTCTCTAAGTATTTTTCTTTTTCTTTTTCTTTTCCTTCAACAGGTGCCTTTGAAAAGAAACAACTTAGCAATCGAATTCCAGAATCAAAGTACATTTCAAGGTACTCAATTAGGAGGCAAAAAGTTCAAGCCCAGAGGTAGGGAATGAAAGCTCCCAACCCCCACACTTCCTTAATTCCGCAGTTTATTTTCAAAACCCACTGTTGAATTGTTTTAAAACATCCCCTCCTTATACTCTGTTTAACCTGGCTTGACTTTAAAAAGTGTAAAAGCTTCCCCTGTGTTTATAGAAACTGACACAGAATGCAACATCTAATACTCATTTTAAATGCATTAGAAAAGCAATTTCTCAAAATCTCTTTGGCTAACCTTGCTTCTATTCACATGTTGTGGTTTTAAAGTCCATTTTCTTGTGTGGAGGCGTGAGGTAACACAGCTGCAAGGTTTCCGCCCCAGTGAAGCGCTTGCCTCTGAAGGCCACCTTCCCAGCAATGTGGCCTTGTTTGTTTCAGCCCTCCCTGCTGCCTTTGTGTGCTTCCTGGCAACCAACATAAAGCCCTTCACCTCCCCAACTAATGAATGACCTGAAGGTTGGAATATACAATGTAAACATTGCGGCTTTTTTAAAGGACAATTCAGCGCACTCATTTTTTATTAAACTTCAGCCCTGCATTATTTAATGACAACTTTTATAAATACATTTTCTATGAAGCATGTTATGTATTATGAAACAAGATGATTAGCCAAAGAAAAGAGCAATGAATTTAGGAATGTTACATTTTCCATATAAAAAAATGTTTCATTCTTATTTAATAAGAATCCATTCCTATATTCTCTTTGTCTTAGTTTCTATGTATATAAAATGGGGATGGTTTAGCATAGGCTTCCAATTCATTGAAAGACGTGGTGGGGGGGAACACAGCATAACATAATATGATAAACCTTATAATAAAACTACTTACAGTACCATCACTGGTTCAGCTAATATTAATGAAAAGGAAGGAAAAAGGAGAAAGTTAATATTTTGTTTTAGTATTTACCATATGCCAGGCACTACACTAAGCACTTTGTAATTCCTTATCTTGCTAAAGCTTCACAATAACCCTGCAAGGCAGACAAGACCACTCTTCCCACTTTACAGATGAAGAAGCAACGTAAAGGCCAAAGGCCATGCAGTCAGTAAGGCGTGGAAAACGACAGAGTGGCTCTGCCTTCAGAGCCTGTTCTTTAGATGGAGGCCATCTCTGCACTTTATTTTCATCTCTGTAAAACTGAAAAGTTGTCACTAGATATTCTCTAAGTTCTTTTTCCTACAATTTCATTCAATGAGCTAGTGTTCACAGGCACGTGGTGGTACAAAGCACACTCCCTACAACACAGAGATGCAAGTATCCCAAGGCTTTCCTGGACCAGTTTTGGAAAACAAAATGAAATATCATTCATGCAGCCATTAATTCATCAATTTCTCTGTCCATCATTCATTCCAAAATCCATTTACGAAGGACCTGGTGCCTACTCGTGAGGGGTTTACAGTCTTATAGGAGCTGTTACCTGTCTAGTTCATCTTTCATGCCAATCCCAACCTCTTGCTGTCTATAGTGCTGTGTTGAGAAGAATCGTGAAGTTATATGTAGGCTCAGAGGAAAAGAGTGGCATTATAAATTACGGATGTGTATCATGGGGACAGAAGGGCTGAGGGAAGCATATTTACCACAAATTTGCCTTTCCTGGTTTAGTCCTTCATGTAAATTAGAAAAACAACGTTAAGCCCTAATATGATAAATTTCCCTAAATCATCTCACATAAGGATAAAATTTGTCTTCTTACCATCCTAATTAGTAAATTAATAATAGTTTAGTTCAGCCACATCAGTCCTATAAATGTCTGTAAAATGTTTTATGGTGATATGTTGAGGAGTTGGGCTTAAATAACAGACACTAAAGAGGGAAGGAAGAGGAAACAGAAAAAGTATTCTGTGAAGCTGCACAGGGAGAGGTAGGCATCCCACTGGATGACGATGCAAAATTCTCTAATTATTCTAAGACAGTCAAACTGCCTGGACTACTTAGTTTTCATAAAGATGCAGCTCTAAATGTTTTCATTAGTCAAAACAGGAGAGTATAATGAACAGCTAACAAATTACTGTAGAAGTTAATTAACTGACGCAGTTTTCTTTCGGTAAAATCGTGGCATGAGAAATCATTCTTGATCATAAAATCTTCGATGGCTTTCACCTTCTTTGTAACTGTGTGGTTAATTTTCAGGTTAAATTTCCACTGCTCTGAAAAGTCCACAACTAGCCTCTTGCCGATACTGAAATTTTCCTTCTTGCCTGCCATGAATCAATTATCAGTTTGTGAAAATCTGCCACGTGCCCAGTGCCATCCTAGGCTCTGTGGGGAACGGTGCACTGATGAAGACAGTCTGTGCTCTCAAAAAGTGGAAGGTTCAGGACTTCCCTCGTGGCACAGTAGTTAAGAATCAGCCTGCCAATGCAGGGGACACGGGTTCAAGCCCTGGTCCAGGAAGATCCCACATGCCGCGGAGTAACTAAACCCGTGCGCCACAACTACTGAACCCACGTGCCACAACTACTGAAGCCCACACGCCTAGAGCCCGTGCTCCACAACAAGAGAAGCCACCGCAATGAGAAGCCTGTGTGCCACAACAAAGAGTAGCCCCCTCTCGCCGCAACTAGAGAAAACCCGCACACAGCAATGAAGACCCAACACAGCCAAAAATAAATGACTAAATAAATAAATAAATAAAATTTTTTTTTAAAAAGTGTAAGGTTCAGTCTGGAGAGAAAGCTGACTGACTGACGGACACTTGCTCTCTTCTCCGGTAGGGACCAGCCAACAGCTTCTAGCATAGCGGAGCACTCGGCACCCAAAAGGACAATGCAAGCAGATACATCCACTAGCTTTTGCTTTTCTTGGAACCTTGGGACTGAATCATTCTCCCCCACTGAACAGACACTCCCATACGTGTCCTTGTCACAACTCCCAGTCTACCCCCAAATCCCTGCGCTCTTCCTCCCCCGAAATTCATCCGCACCAACACAAATGCAGGCCCTGTCTTTCCTCTTAATTTCCCTTCCCTTTTGTTCGTCCTCCTGTCACCCCGGACCTGTTCTTACTAACATTCTTAATCTTTGCCTAGAATTCTCCCACCACCTCCTTCCTATAATAGAAAGCCACTTCCCCTTATAAACCCCATTTCCCACCAAACCATTTCAAGCTGAAGCTCCTCCTTGCCCAGGCTCCGTCCCTCAGGGTCAGTGGAAAGGTGTCTTCTCACGGTCTCTTCGCTTCTTGAACCCACACCTTCCCAACATGGTCCCAGTGGCCAAACACCCCTACAGCCCTCCCCTTTCAGCCCCCAGCTCACTTTAAACATCACCTGCTCCCAGAGCCTGAAAGCACCAGCCCAGCCTTTGGCACCTTTATTTTTTAATAGATCTTTATTGGAGTATAATTGCTTCGCAATACCGTGTTAGTTTCTGTTGCACAACAAAGCGAATCACCCATATGTATACATATGTCCGCATACCGTACCTCCCTCTTGAGCCTCCCTCCCACCCTCCCTGTCCCACCTTTCTAGGTGGTCACAAAGCACGGAGCTGATCTCCCTCTGCTATGCAGCTGCTTCCCACCAGCCAATTATTTTACATTCGGTAGTGTACCTTTTAAGCCCTCAATAAATACTAGTTTCTTTCCTTCCTTGTTCCGGATCCTCCTGGTTCAAATTAATTCCTCCTTCCACTCTGCAACCACAGCATCGTGTTTACACTTTCACTACAGCAGTTTTTCTTTCTGCCTTGCAATATAATTAGTTGCCTTTGTATCTATCTCTCTCCCACAACATTAACTCCCTGAGAACAAGGATGGTACCTCACTAACGCCCACAGCCCTACATTGCCCAACGCAGAGTTTTGTATAAACTACACAGTGGTATGGTCATGTGTACTCATTTGTAAAATAGGATGGGCTGAAAGCGAAATTCTCCTATAGTTTTGAGTTTTCAGTGCCAGGTCCTGGGAATGGGTGGCACTGAGTCCGAAACGGAGGCAGAATTCCACACAAAAAAATTAATGAGGGAAACAAAGTTTGAGGTTGTATCTTCAAGGCTCTTAGAATAAACTGTTCAAGCACTTTTGAAACAAAGCATTTTTTTTTTTTTAATTTTTATTTATTTTTTGGCTGTGTTGGATCTTCATTGCTGCATGCAGGCTTTCTCTAGTTGCGGCGAGCGGGGGCTACTCTTCGTTGCGGTACACAGGCTTCTCATTGCAGTGGGTTCTTTTGTGGAGCACAGGCTCTAGGGATGCAGGCTTCAGTAGTGGCCCATGGGCTCAGTAGTTGTGGCTTGTGGGCTCTAAAGCACAGGCTCAGTAGTTGTGGCGTACGGGCTTAGTTGCTCCGTGGCATGTGGGATCTTCCCGGACCAGGGCTCGAATCCATGTCCCCTGCATCAGCAGGCAGATTCTCAACCACTGCGCCACCAGGGAAGCCCAAGCATTTATTTTTATACACGCAATTTCTACGTAAGATGCTCCCGTGTTGAGGCCCTACTCTGTCCCAGGCACTGCTTTAGACACCAGAAAAGCAAAAATGAATTAGACACAGCTCTGTGCTCACTGTTGCTCAGAGACATATAACAGTAAACGCTGGTTTTAAGTTAATTTTACCTTTGGACAAAGCAGGTCCCCTGTTAACTCTTAGGCAACAAAATATTTCCTTTTTTTGATCTGCTGAACAATGTCTAAAGTAAGAAAACTATATTTTTATAACAGCATTTCTCAGGCTGTTCAAGTATTTAAACACTGAGAATTCATGAAATAATGATATCCTGAAATAACTAAATGTATATTTTGCAATAAATTGCAAATTGATATATGTCAAGTTCTAGTCTAAGCAAGCAGTTGTAGACAAATTTTAAAATATATGGAAGTGGGGCTTCCCTGGTGGCGCAGTGGTTGAGAGCCCGCCTGCCGATGCAGAGGACACAGGTTCGTGCCCCGGTCCGGGAAGATCCCACATGCCGCGGAGTGGCTGGGCCCCTGAGCCATGGCTGCTGAGCCTGCGGGTACAGAGCCTGTGCTCCACAACGGGAGAGGCCACAGCAGTGAGAGGCCCGCGTACCGCAATAAATAAATAAATAAATAAATAAAATATATGGAAGTGGAAGGTAAAATTAGGAAAATCCTAATTTTTGACTTAAGCATTCCTACTCATTTGAAAAAAGCAACTGCGATTTTTATATTATCAGTAGATACTTATGATCCACTGAACTGAATATTGAGAATAAGTGCTTAAAAATATTCTCAAATTCAATCTTTTTTATGCAAATTCTGATAGGCCTTCCCAACAGTTAATCACTTTTTGAGCCCTCTTTGCTTTAACATAAAAATCCTTGTCTTTGAAATCCAGTGTCCACGTTCAAAGTCCCACATGGGCTTGTTGTTTGTCAGCGGGATTTCCACAAGGGAGCCACTTTCTGGGCAATTACTCTGAACTACCAAATTCCTTTATGTTTCCGATCTAAGAGGACACTGCATTTTATTCCATTTGGAGATTGAGAACAGTTTGTCAAAGTCACCTTGATATTGAGCACTTGCCTCCATGTATAGAACCACTAAAAAGTAGTCACAAAATCATTGCATGAAAGGAGTCACCGAAAATCCAGTAAACATTTATTGATTTCTTCCTTGAAGAAAGAAGGAAAGCAGGTAGGTGGGAAATTAACAATTATTGAGTCCCCAGTATATGCTAAACACTGTGTTAGGCACTTTCACAAATGTAATTTTATGAAGCCTCATGATATCGCTGCAAGACACTTGATATCTTCCCAATTTTGTTTTACTGATGACGGTACCAAACAAGATTAAGTATCTTGCCCAACTTCACACAACTTGCAAATTAGATAATATAATAATATCATAGTATGGTCTCTGCTAAGACTTGACACATCTTTTCATTTAATTCTCTTTGAAACTCTATGATGTGGGCACCATTATGGTCACCATTTTACAGATGAAGAAACTGAGGCTTAGATGGATTAAATAACTTGTCTAAGATCACCCAGCAAAGCTGTAATTCAAAACTCAAATCCTTCTATGTACTCCACGGTGTAGAACCCTGTAAAGAGTAATCTGCTAGACACCATAGTAAATTCTAATCCAGTTTGGGAGCTGAGATGTGTGAAAAGTGGGGAAACGAGAAAGCATATATTTGGTAATAAAGTCAAAGGAACTTAAGAATTTGGACTCAGTACACCGGGCTTAAGTCTTAATTCTCTCACTTTCAATCCTTTATTTCTTGGGCAAGCTGAATCATTTCTCAAAATGAAGACAGTAATATTGTTTATTTCAGAATAGTTTTAAGGTTAAAATGAGATAATATGATGAAAGCTGTATGTAAATTGTAAAACTTTATGCACATGAGTTAGCATTAGTGTTAGTACACAGTCAGAGAAAGGGAAATTCCCTGCAAACTCAGAAAGATTGGGTAGGAGTTCACAGAGAGATTGGAATATTGTAATTGTAAAACAGAATGAAGCAAAATCATCCATGTCATGACATTTTCTATTGAAGCTGAGATTCTATAACCATCTTCATTGCTCCTAGGAAGTTCTTACATCTAAATCCATCCCAGAGAGATCAAAGCCATATCAATATATTCAAGGTTAGTTATTAACAACAATGCTTAGTGTGTGTGTGTGTGTGTGTGTGTGTGTGTGTGTGTTATACTTAACACTTTGAAAAAACATTTTCTGCCTTAGAATTAGTTAGAGATAATGGCAGCTACAGAAGTCTCCTCTAATGGATCTGGTCTGCTTGGCACTGAACCTACTCTTTTTTTTTTTTAATTTTTTTTTTTTTTTTTTTTTGTCGGTACGTGGGCCTCTCACTGTTGTGGCCTCTCCCGTTGCAGAGCACAGGCTCTGGACGCGCAAGCTCAGCGGTCATGGCTCACGGGCCCAGCCACTCCACGGCATGTGGGATCCTCCTGGACCGGGACACGAACCCGTGTCCCCCGCATCGGCAGGCGGACTCTCAACCACTGCGCCACCAGGGAAGCCCTGAGCCTACTTTTGATAACAACAGAAATAGCTCTTCACCATCACCAAAACAGTGTTACCACTATCCGTCATAACATGAGCCTCTTACTCTTCAAGTGCCCAAATCCCCAGAATCAGATGTTTTGTTTACAAAACTCTGTTTTAGAAGGAAAGTACTCTCTAGATGGCTTAGCCTCAAGGGAGGATACATGCATGCATATACATATGCATATGCATATAGGAGAAGAAAGACAGAGGGGGAGGAGCCATGTAAGAGTGTAAGATTGGGAGCTTCTAGACAAGTTGTCTCAAAGCAAGGGAAGGTCATGGGCAGTCACAGCGCTGGTCACTACCTGGGGTGGCAGAGGTGTAATTGAGAGATAAAAATATCTCCAGAAGAGATAAAATGTAAGGGAACAAGAGCTCTAAGGTCAGAGTCAGGAGACCTGGATCTTAATGTAGTCCTACCATGTCCATGTAACACTGGACATCTACCTTTGGGCTTCCGTTTCCTTGGTCGTAAGTGGAGATAATAATTCCTACAAACCCACTTCAAAGACTCAATTTAAGCCTCCAAGAAGATCATGTATGTGAAGACATTTGCCCACCAGAAAGAGCTATGTAAATATTTATTTGTTGGTTGATTCATTCATTCATTTTATAATACTTTTATGTCACTTAACATGTGTAGGGCATCATCATCATCGTCATGATACCAATGCTTATCAGTCATGGGTCTTAACAGTAAAGGGCATAAAGTCTAAAAAATGAATCATGTAGGTAAAATAAATGTTATAGATGAAGTACTACGTGGATTTGGTTAAGAAAGAGATTGCTTAAATATATTTGAAGGGGCATTGTGAATGGAGCAAAGATGGCTTTGGAAGAGGTGGCACTGGAGTTGCTGTTATGGCTTGCTTCGTATGTTGAAGTCTTAAGCCCTGATACCTCAGAATGTGACCTTATATGTTATAGGGTCATTGCAGAGCCAATTAGTTAAATTAAGATGAGGTCATATTGGAGTAAGGTTGGCCGCTAAGCCAGTATGACTGGTATTCTTATAAAAAGAGGAAATTTGTACATAAACACACACACACACACACACACACACACACACACACACACACACACACAGTACCACGTGAAGATTAGAGTTACTCTGCTAGAAGCCAAGGAAATACTAGAAGCTAGAAGTGAGGGCTGGAACAGATCTTTCCTTAGTGCTTGCAGAGGGAGCATGCCTGCTGTCACCTTGATTTCAGACTTCCAGCCTCCAGAACTGTGAGATAATAAATTTCTGTTGTTTAATGAAGCCACTCGGTCTGTGGTACTGTGTTATGGCAGCCCTTGGAAATTACTACGATTGTTTATATGGTAATACAAGAAAAACTGTTTATGTATAGAAATGTATGTTATTAATATATTTATTATTTTTATTAAGCTAATAAAAATGTAAATATAATCATTGTAATACAATAATATGCTATTATTATATAATTATATCGAATATAATATACTATTATAATATTATATAATATTAAGCACCTAGCACAGTGCTTGGTACATAGTAGGCACAAAATATTGATAAATACTTATTGAGTTAATTTTTTTATATTTATTTATTCATTTATTTGGCTGCGCTAGGTCTTAGTTGCGGCATGCGGGATCTAGTTCCTTGACCCGGGATCAAACCTGGGCCCCCTGCATTGGGAGCATGGAGTCTTAACCACTGGACCACCAGGGAAGTCCCCGAATGAATGTTTTAATAAATAAAAAGGAGATCGCAGAAAGAGGAATGGATTGGCAACAAACATATATTTTTTATCTGTTTCATACTTTCTTTCCCCCCCCGGACCAATCCTTTACTTATCACACACAAGAAAAATCAGAAAAATCCACACTCCTATGAAAAATGCTGCCATTTCACCTTTGTTTACTCTAAGAAATTTTGTCTAGGAAAGCAAAGAAATAGAAAAAGTCAAAACTTGTAAAAATCAAAGTTCTGAGACAAACTGCACTTTAAAAGATTGAAAGCTGTGATCCCCAGAGAGAACACTGCCACAACAATATTTCTCACAGAACATAATGCTCCCAGACACGGTGCTCTGATGAAAGCCCTGAAGACCACAGGCCTCTATTTTTCTGCAGCAGAAACAGCAACGGTCAAATTAATATCAGAAATACACTCCTAAATCAATTGTTGTACGTGTACCCATAGAGAAGGCATCTTGGAAAATGCAAATGGAATGTTTGCAATCATTGCCTAGACCAAATGCTGTCAGAGAAAATGGATCTTAATTTACTCAACATATTTTCGTTTTATAATTTTCACAATTAATTCTTGACAATGTCTGAAAAAACATGAGGCCCTTAAAGGCAAGCTTTAAAAATGCACTCTGGAATGGGGCAGGGAGTTAGGCATGTTCAGAGCAGATGGCAGGAGGTTTGATTACTCTGTTCATGTCCTCTACAGATGTGTGTGTGTGTAGGGGGCCAGTTAGCTCAGGAAAAAGCTTATCTACCTATTGGGAAAATACAGCAGTGGTAATGGTCAGGAACACAGATTTACCAAGTGGGATGCTAAATTTAGGGAAGTGAGTCAGATTTTCAACTAAGGAGAAAAATGATACAAATCTATGATCATAACCAGCTGCATGACCTTGGGAAAGTTACTCAACTTCTCCAGTTTCAGAATCTTCATCTGTAAAATTAAAAGGTTAAATCATATGATCTTTAAGTTCTCTTCCAGTACCTAATTTTAAGAAAAAGGAGAGGAGAAAGCCTAAGAGCCCTGTGAGCTCTGCAAGAAGAGAAAATATTCCATGTCCTAGGTAATATTATTGCATTTGTACCCACAGTACCCAGGACACGTCTTTTGACATCATAAATACTTTTTTGATGATAAATTAAATTATCATATGGACCAATTAATGGACCTGTCAGTCAAGCATTTGCCCACCTGCCACACTCTGAGCCCAACACTACCTGCTTCTCTCATTGGATTAGCAGTGGAGATTTCAGCAGTTGATTATGGCAAATGGATTCTGTCAAAAGAATACAGTTCAAATGGATTTGTTTATCCACACATTTATTTCCCCAGACACTGATTGATAGTGTGGGCCACGCATAGTGTTATGCACTGGTGCTATAAAGTGACAAAGAAAGACTGGCTCCTACTCTCATGAAGCTTACAATCTAGTAGGGTAAGAGGTGGATTCAGGGAAGAACATACAGGAGCTCCTAATCCAGAGTTGGAAAGATGGCGAAAGGAAGATGCATTGAAAACAAAGTCATAGTTATGATAACTTCCAAATGATGAGTAGGTATTAGCCATATAAAGAATAGGATGAAGGGGGTTTAAATAGAAGAAACAATATGTGCAGAGGTCTGGAGGTGACTGAGTTCATGGTGGATTCCTGGGGATAAAAATAATCTAGTTTGGATGGCTCATACAGCATAGGGAAGGAGGGCTGGGGGAAGGGGTGGGGGTCTGGCTGGAGAAGTGAGCTGGTCTAGATCATGACAGCTGTGCTGGGGAGCCAGGTAGTCATGCTGAGGGCAGTAAAGCTATGGAAAATTTAAGCAGAGGATGTAACATGATGAGATGTGTATTCATGGAAGATCACTGATGCCCAGTGGTTCTCATCTAGGTAATTTTTAAGTGATCTAGGCAGCTTTAAAAAAATTCAATGCCCAGTTCCACTTCAGAACAATTATTTAAAATCTCTGGAGGTGGGGAGCTTCCCTGGTGGCACAGTGGTTAAGAATCCGCCTGCCAATACAGGGGACACGGGTTCGAGCTCTGGTCTGGGAAGATCCCACATGCCATGGGGCAACTAAGCCCATGCACCACAACTACTGAGCCTGTGCTCTAGAGCCCACAAGCCACAACTACTGAAGCCCATGCACCTAGAGCCCGTGCTCTGCAACAAAAGAAACCACTGCAATGAGAAGCCCTCACACTACAGTGAAGACCCAACCCAGCCAAAAATAAATTTATTAAAAAAATTAAATCTCTGGAGGTGGAATCCAGGCACCAGTAATTTTTCGAGTTCCTCAGATGATTCCATTGTACAACTAAAATTCAGAACTACTGGGTCAAAAAGAAGCAGGGGCTTCCCTGGTGGCGCTGTGGTTGAGAGTCCGCCCGCCGATGCAGGGGACACGGGTTCGTGCCCCGGTCCGGGAAGATCCCATATGCCGCGGAGCGGCTGGGCCCGTGAGCCATGGCCGCTGAGCCTGTGCATCCGGAGCCTGTGCTCCGCAACGGGAGAGTCCACAACAGTGAGAGGCCCGTGTACCGCAAAAAAAAAAAAGAGGCAGGATCAACTAGGAGACAATTGAAGTAATAAAGCTGACAGCTGATGATGGTTTTTATTTATCCCAGAAAAGTATCAGAAATACAAGAGAGAGTATTTGATAAGTGTGGAGGAGAGAAAAATCCAGAATAAGCATCAACACAATTCTGAAACCTCTTATTGTATGTTTTAGATTTCAGAAATCATTTTAGTAGTTTAAATATTTTAAAAAATAAAAATAATTAAATAAGATGGGGGAAAAAATGAAAATTGAACACAAATAGAAACAAGTGTACCCAGCCAAATGCATAACATAACCACAAGGAAAGAAAAAACAAAACCAGTCCAGAGAATGCTTGAGCATAGGACCTTGACTATATAACCTCAATTTAAGGACAAAAAGAACTACAAAGAATCTTGAACTCTAATAGTTTTCTTGATTGCAGTGACATTTTGAAACTATTCTGAAACTATTTTGTGTGTATTACAGGGTTGCACAAATAAATGAACATTGATTTTGTTAGGAATCAGGGTTTTCACTGTAGCAGAAGGGAGATACAAATATGGAATGGGAAGAGGCGAGAAGAACTCTATGCTGTTGCATTGGAATTAGAAGATATCAGTCTAAACTAATTTCTCTCTCTCTCTCTCTCTCTCACACACACACACATACACACACACACACACACACACACTTATTTCCTAGCTCTGACTGCTGAGACAACTCAAATGCAATAAGCACATTTAGCCCAGGTCTTCATTTCTAAATATGATCCTCCTTGGAGAACTAAATGATTCCAGAACCAGGGCAGGAATAGTACGAGACAAACCTTGGATATCTTGTTTGCTAGAAAGTTAAAAAAAAAAAAAAAAAGCTTTAAAAATGATAGACACATCAAAAAGAAATTGGTGAAGGCAAAAAGGGACTCACATTGGCCAAACTGGAGTCAATTTGAGCAACAAAATGAATAATGACAGGAATGGGTAACACAAAGAAGTTTTAAGAAGGGTCCATGATTCTATACTGATACAAATATATATATATATAGAGAGAGAGAGAGAGAGAGAGAGAGAGGAAGAAAGTGGAAAGAAGGAAACAAGGAAGGAAGGAAGGGAGGGAGGAAGGGAGGAAGGAAAGGGTGGAAGGAAGGAAGTGGACAGGTAGGGAATAAAAAGAGGTAAAATGATAGAGTTAGAAAATCACTATTTCACAACCAACTTTAGTAATAATTGATTCAGGAAAAGATCATCAATTGATTAAAGTTTCTTAAAAAATAAAATATTTACACAATTTCAAAGTATCTTCCTCACAGATTACTTACATTACAGAAGCAAAAGGGGTACCTTGCAGTGGAGTAAGTTATTGGAGTTAATGTCGCCAGTAATGGGACAGGCTGACATCATGTGCATCTGGATGTGATGTGCCGAGAAGGACCCAGCATCACTTCCACAATATCCCTGCCAAACCCAGAACTGAATCTATTCATGAGTAAACAGACACATCCAAATAGATAGAATTCCGTAAGACATCCAACCATCCTCTTCCCAAAATGTCAATGTCATGAAATGATAAAGAATCATTGAAACTGAAAACACAAGGCAACTACATGCAACTCATAATCCCACATTGGCTCCTTGAATTGGGGTTGAGTGAAGGGAGGGAACAGCATTGGGAGGAAAGGCAACATTTAAATATGGACTGTATATTAGAAAATAGTATTGAATCAATATGAAATTTTCCAAATTTGATAATTGGCCCGTGGTTATGTAAGAGAATGTATTTGTTCTTAGAGATAAATGGCGATGTAGTTAGGATAAGGGTCATGATGCCTGTAATGTTTGCAACTAGCTCAACAATAATGATCATATATAACAACTCTAAATACACACTTACACACATCGATGGATATTATTGTACTCTTCTTACAGCTCTGTAGCTTTAAAATTTTTTCAAGATAAAAGTACAAACTTCAGGATTTGAGCTTCAGCAGGGGAAGCACCCACTGTCACCCAGCTGAGTGTGTGAGGACATCCTCACTTAGGGAAGCCAGTGGCTTTGGGGTCACTTTGGCTTTTACAGCGGGGAGTCACCCAGTACCCCTCCTCCCACCCAGGTGCCCAAGACCGTGTCTATTCTCCAGCACAGCCTGCATCTCATAGTACTGAAGACACTATGAGAATACCTCGTTAGGAAAATAAATACGAGTACCTAAATAGCAATACTCCACAAAGAGAGCTACCCAAACACTACCATTAGGCAATGTAGGTCAGGCTATTTGGGTCATAAAAACCAAACTCACTTACATAGTCAAGTAATGGGGGTTTGTTATATAGTGTGATTAAAAAGAGGAAGAGAGGGATACACTGGGCACTCCTGGAGAAGTAATGAATTACAGGCGTACCTTGTTTTATTGTGCTTCACAAATACAGCATGTTTTACAAAATGAAGGTTTGTGGACACCACAGTTAGCTGGTTCCCAGAAACCTAGGTCCAGCAAGTCTAAAACTGTGCTTATTGCTTTTAACCTTGTGTATTCTCCAGTATTTTCTAACAAGACAAATGTTATCATCTTCCTAATTGTTTGTATCTATTAGGAATGTACTAGCTTGCAAGTAGCAACAGGAATTGTTTTGTTTTTTGTTTTAATATAGCTAGAAATCTAGAAAAAGGCAGTTGCTGATGTTGGTTAAGTGACTCCAGTATGAACTTCCTGAGGATGAAGGGAAGAGGGAACGCGTTTCCTATTTTATCATGTAAAAACAAAGGCCTTTCCAGAGCCCCGAACAGTCTTCCACTTATGGTTTCATTGGCCAGAATCGTGTCATTTGTCATGTGGTCATTTCTGCCTATGAGGCAGTCTGGGAAATGCAGGCTATCTTGCCTGGTGTTGGGTACAATGTTCTTCTGTATGAAAACAGGGTTTTGTTACCAAGGAAGAGACAGGGAAGGGATGCTGGGTAGGAAACCCAAACTGCTTGCAAGATGGCTAGAAAAAAATTAACGGCTGTTTCAGTAGGTTTTCAAGTGAATCTCCCTTGCCATATTAACTCCAGGACTTATAAGGAGTTTATGTATACTGGACCTAAGAAAAATGAGAGTCTGACTAAGGACTGCCACAATTCAAGCACCTGTACTTCCCTGTTGCAAATGACTTTGGAGAAATGAATAACCAGTACTATGAGAGGCAGGCTGTGCTGGAGAATGGACACGGTCTTGGGCACCTGGGTGGGAGGAGGGGTGCTGGGTGATTCCCAGCTGTAAAAGCCAAAGTGGCAACCCTGTGTTGAGCAATTTTTCCAATAGCATTTGCTCACTTTGTGTCTTTGTGTAATTTTTGTAATATTTCAAACTTTTTCATTATTATTATATTTGTTATGGTCACCTGTGATCAGTGATTTTGACGTTACTGTTGCAAAAAGATTACAACTCGCTAAAGGCTCAGATGACAGTTAGCATTTTTTAGCAATAAAGTATTTTTTAATTAAGGCATGTACTTTTTTTTTTTAGACATAATGCTATCACACACTTACTAGACTACAGTATGGTGTAGACATAACTTGTATATGCACTGGGAAACCAAAAAATTTTTATGACTTGCTTTATTGTGGCGATCTGGAACTGAACCCTCAACACCTCCGAGGTATGCCTTCACAGTAGTGCCAAGTCTGATGCAGTACTGGAAGGTTATTCTGGAACAAAACCAAGTCTGGGAATTGGATTATCTTATCTCAATAGCAGTCAATTGAATTTTCACCTAAATGTAACTCGAGCAACTCTTCTGCTGTTTGTTTCTGTGTTTCTACACCCTACTTTTTCACTACAAACTGACAACTTATCCTCTGATCAATTTTCTCCACCTCATCCTTACTGGTGGTCTCTGTTTCCTCCTAATGTTGGCCCATATGTCTTCTGCTTCATGGCTTCATTGTATTATTTTAGTTTCCTCTCCCACTGCCAAGCAATTTTCAGAATTACCTAGTTTAGAATTTAGAGCAAGGGTCTGAAGTGGCCCGGCTTATCATGGTGGAGCACAGCTGTACTTCAGACTGGCTATCTCAAAGGCCAACCCCAGTAATTTTTGCCATTGGATAAGCTTTCCACCCCTGTTCCAATCAGTGTTGATAGGGAGGGTCACATAAAAATAGCCAAGATCCCTTTCCTTCAGCAATGACCATGGCTGGGGCATTCCTTCAAGAGAGGAGTCTGGAGGAAACCAAGTAACTCATGTAGGGTTACTATCAGAAAAAAAAGGGAAACATAGGAAATATGTTAGTGCTTTTTGTGTCCAGGAGTCCCACTGGGTCCTGCTTGGCATTTTACATGCACTTATCCTCCCAGCAAAACAGACTGCTAACCCTGACTCTGCTTTGCAGATAGGGAACAGGTTCAGAGAGTGTGTATGTGTATTCTTCTTTGTGTGCTTTTGTCTGTATAGTTTTGTTTTTACCATTTTTCTTAGGGTTCTGTCTGTCCATTTTATTTTTTGTTTGTTTGTTTGTCTTTTAGTATAGATTTTAGCGCTTCTTATCATTGGTGGATTTCCTTTTTGGTTTGGTTGCTCTCTTCTTTCTTTTTTTTAATTACTTTTTAATTTTTAATAATATTTTTTAAATTTTTTATTTTAATAACTTTACTTATTTTCTTTCTGTTCCTTTCTTTTCTTTCATTCTTTTTTTTTTTCTCCCTTTTCTTCTGAGGCCGTGTCGCTGACAGGATCTTGGTGCTCCAGCCAGGTGTCAGGCCTGAGCCTCTGAGGTGGGAGAGCCAAGTTTAGGACATTGGTCCATCAGAGACCTCCCGGCTCCACGTAATATCAAACGCCTAAACCTCTCCCAGAAATCTCCATCTGAACACTAAGACCCAGCTCCACTCAATGACTAGCAAGTTACAGTGCTGGACACCCTATGCCAAACAACTAGCAAGACAGGAACACAACACCCCCCATTAGCAGAGAGGCTGCCTAAAATCATAAGATCACTGACACCCCAAAACAAACCACCAGACGTGGACCGGCCCACCAGAAAGACAAGATCCAGCCTCATCCAGCAGAACACAGGCACCAGTCCCCTCCACCAGCAACCCTATACAACCCACTGAACCAACCTTAGCCACTGGGGGCAGACACCAAAAACAATGGGAACTGCGAACCTGCAGCCTGCGAAAAGGAGACCCCAAACACAGTAAGTTAAGGAAAATGAGAAGACAGATAAATACGCAGCAGAGAAGGAGCAAGGTAAAAACCCACCAGACCAAACAAATGAAGAGGAAACAGGCAGTCTACCTGAAAAAGAATTCAGAATAATGATGGTAAACATGATCCAAAATCTTGTTAAGAGAATGGAGAAAATACCAGAAACATTCAACAAGGACATAGAAGAACTAAAGAGCAAACAAACAAAGATGAACAACACAACAAATGAAATTAAAAATTCTCTAGAAGAAATCCATAGCAGAAGAACCGATAAGTGATCTGGAAGATAAAATAGTGGAAATAATTACCACAGAGCAGAATAAAGGAAAAAGAATGAAAAGAATTGAAGACAGTCTTGGAGACCTCTGGGACAACATTAAATGCACCAACATTTGAATTATAGGGGTCCCAGAAGAAGAAGAGAAAAAGAAAGTGATTGAGAAAACATTTGAAGAGATTATAGTTGAAAACTTCCCCAATATGGGAAAGGAAATAGTCAATCAAGTCCAGGAAGCACAGAAAGTCCCATACAGGATAAATCCAAGGAGAAACATGCCAAAACACATATTAATTAAATTATCAAAAATTAATTACAAAGAAAAAATATTAAAAGCAGCAAGGGAAAAGCAACAATTAACATACAAGGGAATCCCCATAAGGTTAACAGCTGATCTTTCAGCAGAAACTCTGCAAGCCAGAAGGGACATATTTAAAGTGATGAAAGGGAAAAACCTACAACCAAGATTATTCTACCCAGTAAGGATCTCACTCAGATTTGATGGAGAAATTAAAACCTTTACAGACAAGCAAAAGTTAAGAGAATTCAGCACCACCAAACCAGCTTTACAACAAATGCCAAAGGAACTTCTCTAGGCAGGAAACACAACAGAAGGAAAAGACCTACAAAAACAAACCCAAAACAATTAAGAAAATGGTAATAGGAACATACATATCTATAACTACCTTAAATGTAAATGGATTAAATGCTCCAACCAAAAGACATAGACTGGCTGAACGGATACAAAAACAAGACCTGTATATATGCTGTCTACAAGAGACCCACTTCAGACCTAGGGACACATACAGACTGACAGTCAGGGGATGGAAAAAGATATTCTATGCAAATGGAAATCAAAAGAAAGCTGGAGTAGCAGTTCTCATATCAGATAAAATAGACTTTAAAATAAAGACTATTACAAGAGACAAAGAAGGACACTACATAATGATCAAGGGATCAATCCAAGAAGAAGATATAACAATTGTAAATATTTATGCACCCAACATAGGAGCACCTCAATACATAAGGCAAATGCTAACAGCCATAAGGGAAAATTGACAGTGACACAATAATAGTAGCGGACTTTAACACCCCACTTTCACCAATGGACAGATCATCCAAAATGAAAATAAATAAGGAAACACAAGCTCTAAAAGATACATTAAACGAGAGACTTAATTGATATTTATAGGACATTCCATCCAAAAACAACAGAATATACTTTCTTCTCAAGTGCACATGGAACGTTCTCCAGGATAGATGGTATCTTGGGTCACAAATAAAGCCTTGGTAAACTTAAGAAAATTGAAATTGTATAAAGTATCTTTTCTGATCACAACATTATGAGACTAGATACTAATTACAGGAAAAAATCTGTAAAAAATACAAACACATGGAGGCTAAACAATACACTACTTAATAACCAAGAGATCACTGAAGAAATCAAAGAGGAAATAAAAAAATACCTAGAAACAAATGACAATGAAAACACGATGACCCAAAACCTATGGGATGCAGCAAAAGCAGTTCTAAGAGGGAAGTTTATAGCAATAAAATCCTACCTCAAGAAACAAGAAACATCTCAAATAAACAACCTAAATTGACACTTAAAGCAATTAGAGAAAGAAGAACAAAAAATCCCCAAAGTTAGCAGAAGGAAAGAAATCATAAGTATCAGATCAGAAATAAATGAAAAAGAAATGATAGGAAAGATCAGTAAAACTAAAAGGTGGTTCTTTGAGAAGATAAACAAAATTGATAAACCACTGGCCAAACTCATCAAGAAAAAGAGGGAGAAGACTCAGATCAATAGAATTAGAAATGAAAAAGGAGAAGTAACAACTGACACTGCAGAAATACAAAGGATCATGAGAGATTACTACAAGCAAGTATATGCCAATAAAATGGACAACCTGGAAGAAATGGACAAATTCTTAGAAAAGCACAGCCTTGCAAGACTGAACCAGGAAGAAATAGAAAATATAAACAGACTAATCACAAGCACTGAAATTGAAACTGTGATTAAACATCTTCCAAAAAACAAAAGCCCAGGACCAGATGGCTTCACAGGCGAATTCTATAAAACATTTAGAGAAGAGCTAACACCTATCCTTCTCAAACTCTTCCAAAATATAGCAGAGGGAGGAACACTCCCAAAGTCATTCTATGAGGCCACCATCACCCTGATACCAAAACCAGACAAAGATGTCACAAAGAAAGAAAACTACAGGCCAATATCATTGATGAACATAGATGCAAAAATCCTCAACAAAATACCAGCACACAGTATCCAACAGCACATTGAAAGGATCATATACCATATTCAAGTGGGATTTATCCCAGGAACGCAAGAATTCTTCAATATACACAAATCAATCAATGTGATACACCATATTAACAAACTGAAGGATAAAACCATATGATCATCTCAGTAGATGCAGAAAAAGCTTTCAACAAAATTCAACACCCATTTATGATAAAAATCCTCCAGAAAGTAGGCATAGAGGGAACTTACCTCAACATAATAAAGGCCATATATGACACACCCACAGCTGACGTGGTTCTCAATGGTGAAAAACTGAAACCATTTACACTAAGGTCAGGAACAAGACAAGGTTGCCCACTCTCACCACTACTATTCAACATAGTTTTGGAAGTTTCAGCTACATCAATACAAGAAGAAAAAGAAATAAAAGGAATCCAAATCAGAAAAGAAGAAGTTAAAACTGTCACTGTTTGCAGATGACATGACACTATACATAGAGAATCCTAAAGATGCCACAAGAAAACTACTAGAGCTAATCGATGAATTTGGTTACAGGATACAAAATTAATGCACAAAAATCTCTTGTGTTCCTATACACTAATGATGAAAAATCTGAAAGAGAAATTAAGGAAACACTCCCATTTACCATTGCAACAACAAAAATAAAATATCTAGGAATAAACCTACCTAAGGAGACAAAAGACCTGTATGCAGAAAACTATAAGACACTGATGAAAGAAATTAAGGAGGATACAAACAGATGGAGAGATATACCATGTTCTTGGATTGGAAGAATGAACATTGTGAAAAAGACTATGCTACCCAAAACAA
Organism: Stenella coeruleoalba; assembly: GCF_951394435.1. Lineage (NCBI taxonomy): Eukaryota > Metazoa > Chordata > Mammalia > Artiodactyla > Delphinidae > Stenella > Stenella coeruleoalba. The sequence continues at coordinate 46,593,696 of NC_137150.1, forward strand.
TCTACAGATTCAATGCAATCCCTATCAAATTACCAATGGCATTTTTCACAGAACTAGAATAAAAAATTGCACAATTTGGGCTTCCCTGGTAGCGCAGTGGTTGAGAGTCTGCCTGCCGATGCAGGGGACAAGGGTTCGTGCCCTGGTCCGGGAAGATCCCACATGCCACAGAGCGGCTGGGCCCGTGGGCCATAGCCGCTGAGCCTGCGCGTCCGGAGCCTGTGCTCCGCAACGGGAGAGGCCACAACAGTGAGAGGCCCGCGTACCGCAAAAAAAAAAAAAAAAAAAAAAAATTGCACAATTTGTTTGGAAACAAAAAAGACCCCGAATAGCCAAAGCAATGTTGAGAAAGAAAAACGGAGCTGGAGCAACCAGGCTCCCTGACCTCAGACTGTACTACAAAGCTACAGTAATCAAGACAGTATGGTACTGGCACAAAAACAGAAAAATAGATCAATGGAATGGGATAGAAGGCCCAGAGATAAACCCACACACATACGGTCACCTTATGTTTGATAAAGGAGGCAAGAATATACAATGGAGAAAAGACAGCCTCTTCAATAAGTGGTTCTGGGAAATCTGGACAGCTACATGTAAAAGAATGAAATTAGAACACTCCCTAACACCATACACAAAAATGAACTCAAAACGGATTAAAGACCTAGCTGTAAGACCAGACACTATAAAACTCTTAGAGGAAAACATAGGCAGAATACGCTATGACATAAATCACAGCAAGATCCTTTTTGACCCACCTCCTAGAGAAATGGAAAAACAAAAATAAACAAATGGGACCTAATGAAACTTAAAAGCTTTTGCACAGCAAAGGAAACCATAAACAAGATGAAAAGACAACCCTCAGAATGGAAGAAAATATTTGCAAATGAAGCAACTGACAAAGGATTAATCTCCAAAATTTACAGCCAATGCAGCTCAATATCAAAAAAAGAAACAACCCAATCCAAAAATGGGCAGAAGACCTAAATAAACATTTCTCCAAAGAAGATATACAGATTGCCAACAAACACATGAAAGGATGCTCAACGTCACGAATCATTAGAGAAATGCAAATCGAAACTACAATGAGGTATCACCTCACACCGGTCAGAATGGTCATCATCAAAAAATCTACAAATGAGAAATGCTGGAGAGGATGTGGAGAAAAGGGAACACTTTTGCACTGTTGGTGGGAATGTAAATTGATACAGCCACTATGGAGAACAGTTTGGAGGTTCCTTAAAAAAACTAAAAATAGAACTACCATATGACCCAGCAATCCCACTACTGGGCATATACCCTGAGAAAACCATAATTCAAAAAGTTTCATGTACCACAATGTTCATTGCAACTCTATTTACAATAGCCAGGATATGGAAGCAACTTAAGTGTCCATCGACAGATGAATGAATAAAGAAGATGTGGCACATATATACGATGGAATATTACTCAGCCATAAAAAGAAACGAAATTGAGTTATTTTTAGTGAGGTGGATGGACCTAGAGACTGTCATACAGAGTGAAATAAGTCAGAAGGAGAAAAACAAATACCATATGCTAACACATATATATGGAATCAAAAAAAAAAAGTTCTGAAGAGCCTAGGGGCAGAACAGGAATAAAGATGCAGATGCAGAGAATGGACTTGAGGACACGGGGAGGGGGAAGGGTAAGCTGGGACGAAGTGAGAGATGCCATGAACATATATACACTACCAAATGTAAAATAGATAGCGTGTGGGAAGCAGCCGCATAGCACAGGGAGATGAGCTCTGTGCTTTGTGACCACCTAGAGGGGTGGGATAGGGAGGGTGGGAGGGAGACGCAAGAGGGAGGAGATATGGGGATATATGTATATGCATAGCTGATTCACTTTGTTATAAAGCAGAAACTAACACACCATTGTAAAGCAATTATACTCCAATAAAGATGTTAAAAAAAAATTGAAATATGTTAGTGAGTATAATGGTATTCAGAGAATAACTTTATAACTATACTTGCAAAGCCAGACTCTGTAGGATAATTATAGATGAAATGAGATATTAAATATGCTGTTATGAATAGCTGATTTGATTTAGAAGGATGAGTGCTATTTCTTGGCAGTGGTATCAAATGACTGGGTTTATTTTCTCAAAGTCCTTAGTAACACATGCTTGAAAAAGCTTAGCCCTTTTGCTTGGAATGTAAATGTCAAACTGTCAAAATCATAAAAATCTCTCAAACAATTTCTGGAAAAAGCTTAATAGAAAAGAGAAATGCATAAACATTATAAAAGAGGTCAAATATAAATGCCAACCAAGAAAATAGGTGAAATAGATCAGTATTCAGCTATAATTGACGCCCTCCCCAACTCTTAATTTCATTTGGAATTCAATCTATGTAATTTCTTCTTTTTCAAATTCCATTTAGAATAATATCCTGTTGATAATTTGTAGCTTTTCATGCAGTGTGCCCAGGTGATGAGATCTTTTCTGAAGCACTCTTTGCTCTCTTATTTAGCATCTTTACAAAACAATAACATATATCTTTATTATTTCATACTGAGTGAAACATTTCAGCACATTTATAAGGCAATGTTACTCAGAATCATCTTCCAGGCCATTTTCCTTCTTCCTCTAATATCTTGTAGCTGAAAGCCACGGTATGCAAATTCATTTTTACATTCTTGTGTGTTTTTTTCATGGGGTCCCCCCTCCTTTCTTTAGTATTAATTTTAGCAAGTGAGACCATCTATCTTAGGTCTTCCTTAACATAGCTGCAGTTCAATAGTTTTACTTAGCATTCTCTTCCCTGATTTTATTTTCTGTTGCTAATCTCAGACTTCCAGCCTCCAAATCTGTGAGAAAATGAAATTTTGTTGTTTAAGCCATGCAGTTCATGGTATTTCATGACAGCCAGATTAGACTAATACAAGTGGGCTTATCCTCATTAATAACACTAGGCTTTACTCAAAATGCGTGCTTTTACATTTACCACAGTTGATTTGCATAGTTCACTGGATGGCTGGAAAGAGTCTTTGGACTTTCTAGACATATTATTTCTTAATTTGAAGCCCAGGAGTATCCTATTTTAGCCAACATGAGTATGCCAATTTAGAACCTTCTCAGAATAGAAAATTGTCTCCCAGGTTAACCTGACAGTTAACAGCAAGAGCACCAAGACTGGGGAAAAGAGAAATGGAGTTTACTTCCTACCAGTGCTCACTGTGGAAGAAGGGGACTGGGAGGATTGAGGGAGCCCACAGCTTTCCCCTGAATCTGTCCTCCCAAAACACAGGGTCTTCATTTACCTCTAAAGCTCAGTCTTTTCAGTACGTGGGCCTCTCACTGCTGTGGCCTCTCCAGTTGCGGAGCACAGGCTCCGGATGCGCAGGCTCAGCGGCCATGGCTCACAGGCCCAGCCGCTCCGCGGCATGTGGGATCTTCCCGGACCGAGGCATAAGCCCGTGTCCCCTGCATCGGCAGGCGGACTCTCAACCACTGCGCCACCAGGGAAGCCCTAAAGCTCAGTCTTTTAATTCATAGGTTTCAGGAATTTTGAATTTCACAAACCAGCAAAATTATTTGAAATATTGGAAAAGGAAGTTCCAGGTTTGGAGAACAATGGTGGCTGTCTGATTCTTAATATCCCACACATTCTCCTATTTGAAACGAGAAATTCAGTAAGACTAAATGAAACCTTAGCTGACTTATGCCTTCATTATTACTAAGAGACAGCAAACACTGCGACCTTCAAATCACCTGTGATTCGAGAAGAAAAATCCAAGAGTTCTTACTTCTCTCCTGCTGCTGGCAAGCCTGTGAGCAGGGAGAGCAAGTAAGGGGAAGTTTAAGAGAGACTCTGAAAAGGAGCAGAAAGGAAAAGAGGACTTAGAAAAAGCAAAGGTAAAATCATCTCTAGAAAGAGAAAGTGCAACATTAAAGGCCAGTATTCTGAAAAGAGGTGGGTACTTGATAGAAAGTTTGCAGCACGAGTTGCAGGGAAGAGGCAGGACTGGATGTGACTTTTTTTTTTTTTTTTTTTGCGGTACGCGGGCCTCTCACTGCTGTGGCCTCTCCTGTTGCTGAGCACAGGCTCCGGATGCGCAGGCTCAGCGGCCATGGCTCACGGGCCCAGCCGCTCCGCGGCACGTGGGATCTTCCCGGACCGGGGCACGAACCCACGTCCCCTGCACCGGCAGGCAGACTCTCAACCACTGTGCCACCAGGGAAGCCCTGGATGTGACAGCTTTGATGAAGCACCGCATCCAGAGAAGAATGAGGCAGAGAAGGAAAGAAGAAAATGAGAAGGGGAAATTAAGTATCTGGTGGTAATAGAAAAGAAACAAGGCACACTGGGCTTCCTCTTTCCCCAACAGCAACACAATTCATTTTCGCTGCTGAAAATCCCCCTACCTTGAAAAAATAATGAAAAAAAAAAGAAGCTGCTAAAAGAAAACTGAGTCAGTATACCCCAACTAAATAAAATATCCTCAAATAAGCATGTGATATATGAAAAAGTAGACTAAATCAGAAATACAAGTACTAAGGACTCAAATGCATGCAAATAGGGAGATATGAGAGTTGGTTGAATGTGGGAAAGAAATACAAAAAAATTACACCAGAAATAAAGGTTAACATAATTCAAAAAGAGTCATCTATCACAAGGTTCATTGCAGCTCTATCTACAATAGCCAGGACATGGAAGCAACCTAGGTGTCCATCGACAGATGAATGGATAAAGAAGATGTGGCACATATATACAATGGAATATTACTCAGCCATAAAAAGGAATGAAATTGAGTTATTTTTAGTGAGGTGGATGGACCTAGAGTCTGTCATACAGAGTGAAGTAAGTCAAAAAGAGGAAAACAAATACCGTAGACTAACACATATATATGGGATCTAAGAAAAAATGGTTCTGAAGAACCTAGGGGCAGGACAGGAATAAAGATGCAGACGTAGAGAATGGACTTGAGGACACAGGGAGGGTGAAGGGTAAGCTGGGACGAAGTGAGAGAGTGGCATGGACTTATAAATACTACCAAATGTAAAATAGATACCTAGTGGGAATCAGCTGCACAGCACAGGGAGATCAGCTCTGTGCTTTGTGACCACCTAGAGGGGTGGGATAGGGAGTGGGGGAGGGACACGCAAGAGGGAGGAGATATGGGAACATGTATATGTATAACTGATTCACTTTGTTATAAAGCAGAAACTAACACACCATTGTAAAGCAATTGTACTCCAATTTAAAAAAAAAAGAAATAAAGGTTAAATTACAAAGTGCCTGAGAGAGTAGATTTGGATAAAAATTTAACAGGATCTTGAAGAAAAGCAGGAAAATAATTAAATAAAGAAGTAAAAAAAGGTCACAAAGGAAGTGGAAGACAAAGCACTGAGCTGACCTCCCTGTGCTATGAGGCTGCTTCCCACTAGCTATCTATTTTACATTTGGTAGTGTATATATGTCCATGCTATTCTCTCACTTTGTCCCAGCTTACCGTTCCCCCTTTCCGTGTCCTCAAGTCCATTCTCCACGTTTGTGTCTTTATTCCTATCCTGCCCCTAGGTTCATCAGAACCATTTTTTCTTTTTCTTTCTTTTTTTTTAGATTCCATATATATGTGTTAGCATATGGTATTTGTTTTTCTCTAACTTACTTCACTCTGTATGACAGACTCTAGGTCCATCCACCTCACTACAAATAATTTCATTCCTTTTTATGGCTGAGTAATATTCCATTGTATATATGTGCCACACCTTCTTTATCCATTCATCTGTCAATGGACACCTAGGTTGCTTCCATGTCCTGGCTATTGTAAATAGTGCTGCAATGAACATTGTGGTACATGAATTTTTTGAATTATTATTTTCTCAGGGTATATGCCCAGTAGTGGGATTTCTGGGTGAGGGGTGGGATAGGGAGGGTAGGAGGGAGATGCAAGAGGGAGGGGATATTGGGATATATGTATACATATAGCTGATTCACTTTGTTATACAGTAGAAACTAACACAACACTGTAAAGCAATTATACTCCAGTAAAGATGTTGGAGTATATATAAAAAAAAAAAGACAGTGGATGACAGGTAAGGAGAGTTCAACATGTTAAATGATGTCCCAGAAAGACAAAACAATGGAATAGAATTCATATTTAAAACTGTAATCCAGGAACACTTTACAGAAATAAAGGAAGACCTCAATCTACACACAGAAAGGGCATATTAGTTATCAAGAAAATTGACCTGGAATGACCAACTCTGATACATATCTCAATAAAACTACTAGAGTCTGAAAATAAGGAAAAAATCCTAGGGTTTCCAGGCAAAAAAGACAAAACAATGTAAAGGCAAGAGAGATCAACACCAGACATCTCAGAAACAACATACAAAGCAAGGTAATAGCGAAGCTACAATTTTCAAGAAATTTAAGGAAAGAATATGTGAACTAAGGATATTATATGCAACCAAGATATTCTTTTAAGTATCAAGACTATAGGAAAATAATGTTGAACTTGCAAGAACTCAGAGGATACTATATAAATATATAGCATAAAAGCTACTAGAGGATGAGCTTCATCCAACCAGCAGACAACTGAGAAAACTTAGGCAAAGGGACAACTTGTGAGCATTCATATATTTAATTGTAGACTTCATTTAGACTGAAATGATGGTGGAAACAAAGGTAGAAGAAAACCATGTAGGTATTCTGTGTTCTGATAAAGTAGAAAAATGTAATTAGAAATAAGAGAAGGGAGAGAACAAGGGAAATGCAGAAAAAGAACACTGACTCTCATTTAGGTAATAGGTGAGCGTTAAAGGATATGATTTAAAACTGACATACCAGATAATGAAAATTTAAGTAAGAAAACAAGGGGTTAGGGCTTCCCTGGTGGCACAGTGGTTGAGAGTCTGCCTGCCGATGCAGGGGACACGGGTTCGTGCCCCGGTCCGGGAAGGTCCCGCGTGCTGCGGAGCGGCTGGGCCTGTGAGCCACGGCCGCTGGGCCTGCGCGTCCGGAGCCTGTGCTCCGCGACGGGAGAGGCTACAGCGGTGAGAGGCCCGCGTACCGCAAAAAACAAAAAAAGAAAAAAAACAAAAAAACAAAAAAACAAGGGGTTAAAAATTCTGTAATATATTAATACAAATCCACCACTAGGATAAAAATATAAACCTTCCTAAATACAAAAGGAATTTTTTTAAAAAGCAAAGATGGTACAACCAAGTAGAAAAGAATACACAGTAATTATAACATAATACATGCAGAAATTATAATATAACAGAATTTGCCCAAACATAATAGTCATATCAATAAATTGAATGGGTTTAACTCAAGGTCAAAAGACAAATTTCAAAAAGCACTAAGCAAGAGGGAGAAAAAGGACACTTTATAATGTTAAAATCCACATTCACATTTAGGATGTAACAGGTATGAATATCTACACAACAAATAACACAGCAACCACCTATGTAAAACAAATACTACAAGAGATGCAGGGAGAAGCAGAGAAACACACTGCTAATAGATACTTTAACACACACTACGAGACAGGTCAAGTAAGCCAAATAAAAAATATGTAAGAACTAAACAACAGGAGGTAATTTGGCGGGGATATATATTGAATACTACATACTAATAATAGAGAAAATACAATCTTCTCAAGTATACATGAAACATTCGCAGGGATATACAAAGTAAATACAAAGCAGATATACTATCTGCTTATAGTATCAGCAGATACTATAAAGTTATTGCAAACAGTACTTGCTGATCACAATGCAATAATACTAGAAGTTAAAAATGCAACCAAAAATGATCCTCTACTTGGAAATTAAAGATATTCTAATAAACTTAACTCGGGCAAAACGGGATGTATAAACAAAAATTACAGAATTTCTAAAAAATAATGATAATAAATACAACTATGGGATACATTCTAAGCAGTGATCAGAGAAAATTTCATGGCACTAAATAGCGTGTATCTATAAAAAAACAAAGATTAATTACATTCCCAACTGAAAGAACTAGAAGAACAACAAAGTAAAACAAAAGCCCAAGGAAGAAAATAATAAATATAAGAGCAGAAATTAAAATTAAAGAAGTAGGGAAGGAAAAACTGTACACAAAATTAATGAATAAAATCCTGGAAAAACAGGAACAACATAGATAAAGGATTATCCAGTTTAATGAAAAAAGGGAGGGGGAGAGAGTACAAATATACAGAGTAAGTAATAATAACAAAGAAATAGCTATTGAGACAGAGAAAAATGTTTAAAAAACAAAAGAGGGCTTCTCTGGTGGCGCAGTGGTTGAGAGTCCGCCTGTCTTTGCAGGGGACACGGGTTCGTCCCCTGAATCCGGGAGGATCCCACATGCCGCGGAGCGGCTGGGCAAAGTGATTCAAAATCACTTTGAATTTTGCAAGTGTGCAAAATTTTTTAAGCTTTCTACAGGAGTCAGTTTGTTAAATTACGTTTTTCTAAGAAAGTATCCATTTCCTCTAGGTTTTTAGATGTGCATTTCTATTGAAGTGAGTAAAATAATCTTTTATGGTTTTTTTTTTTTTTTTAACGTGGCCTCTCACTGTTGTGGCCTCTCCCATTGCGGACGCGCAGGCTCAGCGGCCATGTCTCACGGGCCCAGCCGCTCCGATAGGGAAGGTGAGAGGGAGATGCAAGAGGGAGGGGATATGGGGATATATGTATATGTATAGCTGATTCACTTTGTTATAAAGCAGAAACTAACACACCACTGTAAAGCAATTATACTCCAATAAAGATGTTAAAAAAATAAAATAAAATGGATAACCAACAAGGACCTACTGTATAGCACAGGGAACTCTGTTCAATGTTATGTAACAACCTAATTGGGAAAATAACTTGAAAAAGAATAGATACATGTATATGTGTAACTGAATCACTATGCTGTACACCTGAAACTAACACAACACTATTAATCACCTATACTCCAATTTAAAATAGAAAGTTTTTTTTTTAAAAAAAAAAGGCATGTATATAGAGGGACCAACCCTCCCAGTTTGTCCGACTCTCCCAGTTTTAGCACTAAAAATTCTGTGTCCCAAGAAACTTCACAGTCCTAGGCAAACTGAGAGGGTTGGTTTCCCTACATGAATGCTACCTTTTGTGTAAGAATGAAGGGGGGGGGAATGAGAAAACACATTTGTCATTACTTTTCTTCACCAAAAGAAACACAGAAGATAAACACCAAAAAACAGTGGAGTTGGATACTTAACTGGCAGGGTGGGGAATGGGGCAGAAGCGGTAAGAGTGTCACTTCTCTAGTGTACTTTTTGGTATAGTTCTGATGTTTAGAAGCATGCTAATGTTCTATGTATTTTTAAATGAATAAAATTAAATTTACAAGGATGGGAAGTGTGTGGGGATGGGCAGGGGGAAGGAACCTTAAACCTGGAAGAAAACTGAAACAAATGAACCCAATTTATTTCAAATAAATAACAATCACAGTGAAGGACAAAAAAGAATTAATCCAAGTAATTCATGAACACAAAATGTAATTACACATTCTTAGTCTTGGGCAGGGTACAGACAGGGAAAGAACTGCAAACAGTCCTGTAGTCTTTTAAGTGTGCTTTTAATAGAGATAGGGCAAAAGAAATTCTAAGACTGTTTCAGATGTATTGTAGGACTGAAAAAGTGAATGAATTGATTTTTCAGGGAGCCAGGATTCTGAGGAAGAAGGGACACAGAAACACGGAATGGGGAAAGCAAGAAAGAACCCTATGAGGATGGACTGCAATTGGAGGTACTAGTGCGAACTCATGATTTCTGAAATCAAACATCATGTGCCTATGACATGTAAAATGTATGTGTACATGCATATCCATGTGTGTATGTCTGTATATGCACATTTTCTAGTTCTGTCTGAATAGGCCTAGAAGCAAGACGACACCCAGTAGCAATGACACGTAGTAGCAATGAGCCTACACAGCAGCCAGCAGATCTATATATCGGTTATCATTCCCCAGAGTTCCTTGGAGAAACTGCTGATTCCAGATCCTGGGACATATTTAAGATAATGTCCTTTAAAAAAAAAAAGGTAGTGGAAGCCACAAGGACATAGAAACAAGATTGAAATGGAAGGTACTCCTAACTGGTCAAATCTCAGACCATTTTAAGTACCAAAGTAAGTAATGAATTATAAGCCATTGAAAAAAATAGAAAAACAGGAGTCCAAAACAACAGTAACTATAAAAATTCATGTGGACAGATATGGACTAATGAATGGAAGGATGGGAGAGAAAGGAGGGTTCAGGCTTACAGAGAACGCTGTGTCAACTGGTACGTAAGAAGAAATGCTGGAGTTGGAAAATCACCATTTTGTAACTGTCAAAGTAAAGACAGAATAAGCAAGAATCATCAATGGATGCTAAATATTGGGGGGAAAATGTTGATGTTAAGCATGGACTTAAAAAGAGCCTTCCACAGATTGCTTATCAGGTGTAAGGTAAAAAACAGTCACTAGGGCTTCCCTGGTGGCGCAGTGGTTGAGAGTCTGCCTGCCGATGCAAGGGACACAGGTTCGTGCCCTGGTCCGGGAAGATCCCACATGCCGCGGAGCGGCTGGGCCCGTGAGCCATGGCTGCTGAGCCTGCGCGTCTGGAGCCTGTGCTCCGCAACGGGAGAGGCCACAACAGTGAGAGGCCCGCGTATGGCAAAAAAAAAAAAAAAAGTCACTATACATTGGAGAAACTGAACGACACCTTGACCAGCTGACCAAAATTAACAGTGAGGAGAAGATGGGACACCGTGTAGTTATTCTGACCAAGAATGCATAGCCTGAATCTAATCGTGAGGAAACCCAAAATGAGGAACATTCTATTATTAAACGGAGGATAGGGGAGGAGACAGAAGACTGTATTTTTCAAAAACAGCTCAACACCATAAAAGACAAAGGCAGCCATGGAAATGACCCAGGGTAAAGGAGATTAAGGGAAGGTAAGCAACTCAACAAATGATAAAATAAAAATGGTAAAATCTTAACAATAGGTCAATCTGAATAAAAGATGTGTTGATGTTCTTTGCACTATTCTTACTCTTGCCAATATCTGGTAAATTTGAAATCCCTTGAAATTATTTCCATATAAAAAGTTAGAAAAACAATTAGGAAGGCCTGACATTGGGTTACTAATCTCATGTTTTGCCAAACAAGGTTATTACAATGCAATCATGAAAAAACCCCATACTACCACCATCTACAATTATATCACTTTGTTTTAAAAAAGTGTGAGGAGAGGGCATATTAAACATCCCAAGCATAGCAATGATGTTAAATAAAAGTATGGTCCTTTAAAATGAATAAATTTAGATTTATGAAAAAGACATCACATTATCCTAATTTTTCTCATTTCCCCATGGACCAGGGACAGCTATGTCAGCTTGGTGTTAGGGAATTAGTATTCTAAGTGGTGCATTTTCGACAATGGATGAAGTATAGTTCAGTGGAAAGAGCACGGAGTCTGGAGACAAATGTTGAATTCAAATCCTGGCTCCAGCAATTACCAGCTTTGTAACCTAAGTTCTCTTAGCCAGTTTCCTCAACTGTAAGGCAGATGGCTAAATCACAGAGTGTTAAGAGAATTAAATTAATGTATCTAGAATAATGCTTGACACAGAGGTGCTCAACAAATGTCTCCTCTCTTCCTTTGCTTGGTAGCCACCTTTCTATTCTCTGGAGTTGTATATGACTGGGGCCACACTGGTCCTTTCCTCCTTGACCCCAAAACACAAACCCACTAGGATCATGTAAGAAACTGAATTATCCTGAGAATAAACCTCCTTTTTGGAGGTAAATTTCATGAAAATAGAAGCCAGATATATTGCATAGTAGAATAAAAAGACACAAGACTTATAAAAACAGATGAGTTGGGGCATGGCTGGTAACTAATGAGGCCTCTTAAGGAGGTAAAGACAAGAGGAAGAAAGACAGTACTTGTTTATCTTAGAAAGGTCTGCTGCTCAAAAAAAAGAAAACCAGTATATTTTTTTCTTCATATATTCACAGGTCTATTTTGCAAATACCCATCCTTCTACTTCCAAGAGTGAAAAATAGCTTATGCCAAAACCAAACAGTATTAAAATCGCTAATTCTTTGTGTTTTACTAGCTATGCATCTCTGAAGAAAAAAATCAGTTCAGTAAAATGTCCATAAATTATGAGATTTCATCCAATTGTCTATTGTTTTTTTTGCTTCCCTCCACATATTTCCTGTTTACATCTAACAGGACGATTTCGTTTTATGTTGCTAATGAGAGTAATTCTTTAAAAGTCTGTTTTTTAAAATGGGAGAAAGAATTTTAAAAAATAACTAAATTGCATCATAGCAAATAAATTTATATTGCCAACAGAAATTTAGTTTAACATTTAAAATCTTTATAAAAGATAAATTCTGATTTTTTCCTTTATTTTATAATTGAAAAATGAAATCACTTAACCTGAATACTTGATACATGATTTCCTTAAAACTTCTCTATGGTAAAACAAAACTGTCCATATTTCAAGAGTGTATATAATATTATTAACACTCTTGACAATTTCAAACCAACTAGCATTGGTATAGTGTCAACTTAGTTGTGGCTATTTATGGAAAAAAGGCGCAAAGCTTATTAGGGCCCAGCAAACCAGAAATACTCAATCTTACACTGCAGAGTTCAAAAGTGGCAGTACAGTGTGAAGACACTATAAACTGCTATCTCCTTCTCATAAGTCTCTTAAAACAAAGGCTGGAAAAATACTCAGTACCTCAAATATAATAACTAACAAAAATATCTCCATTAACTACTTTTTGCCCAGAGTGATTAAGGACAAAAAAAATAGGAATTCTTGTTGCTTTATTATCTGATAAACTGCTAATAAGCTCCCGTTAGAAGTTCTTTACACATTACACCAAGTCGTCTTGGTCTTCTGATCATATATATATTCACATATATATATGCATTTTTTCAAGTAAAGAAATGTTTAACAGATGTAAACTATTTATTGAATATTTGCCACCAAATATTGTTAAATACATTATCTTGCAGCATATCGCTTTCAAGTTAAAATGTCAGAAACAAACACCAATATTTACAATTCTTTTAAGGAATGTTATATAATGACACATTAAGGCGTAAATTCTTTTGGCTTATAATTCTTAAAAGAATGATAATAGCAAAAGTGATGCAAAATCTTCAGTGTGAGATTATGATTAAGCTACATTTTACAAAAATATGGTGTAAGATGGCAATAATCCCATTCAACATCCTGGATTATTAGATCCCTTCAGGAGGGATTGATAATTTATACAGTCAAACTTTTAAATTTACAGATAAAGGCAGTCCAATACTGCCACTGAGAAGTACATCTCTTAACATATACAACTTTCAGGCCACAGTTTTGAAGGTCTGAAGTATCAAGTTGGTTTGATGAATTAGTCGGTTGGCACTTATGAACACATTTATTGCCCTGTTTCAAAAAAAAAAAAAAAAACAATTAATTTTATCCCCCCAAAAATCATCCTTTAAAAATATTTTATACTTAAAATGCTCTACTAGCAGTAGCAATAAAATCAATTTAGGAAAAAAAAAAAAAAGGCAAGATAGTACTGAGTAGCACAAATTTTATCCCAGCTTGGAACTGAAGAGTCCTGCATCATTTGAAACTATCTAGGAATTACTGCCCCCTAGTGGTTCTGGCTGGCAATAAGGTGTTGGTGGGCTGCTAATAATGGGTGGCACCTCAACAACCAGAGTTCACTTATAGGTCAAAAAAATAACTGGCCAAAGAAGAGGATTCAAACATAGTCTCCAGCTGCAGTTTCACAGAAGTTACCAAAAAAAACATCTGCTAAAACATTATACTCAGTCTCAAAATCTGTATATCAATGGGCATGATAAATACTTAAGAAAAAGCTCATTATTTTGAATCTGATTCATCCCAATCTCTTACCTTCTTTCAAAAAAAAAAAAAAAAAACGAGGATTTTACTTTTAGAATATACTTTTAAAAGAAAATAATCATATGGTTTCAATATTTATGAGTCCACAATATATAAAAATATGTTCTTAAAAAATTACTTAATGCTGCACCATATTTCCTATCAGTCCATTTTCATATGACCTGGAGCACAGAGGTGACGCCCTAGTCCCCTTGCGTGGCCTTATCAGTTTCTCAGTAGCAAAGCTAAGCTTGTACAGTTGTCCCTTGGTATCCAAGAGGGACTGGTTCCAGGACCCCCCTCAGGTACCAACAACTGTGGATGCTCAATACCCTTACATAAAATGGTGTAGTATTTGCACATAACCTATGCACACCCTCCAGTACACTTTAAATCATCTCTAGATTCTAACCTGTAATACCTAATACAATGTAAATGTAATGTAAATAGCTGTAAATACACTATAAATGCTATGGAACTTTCTGGAATTTTTTTCCCCAAATATTTTCAATCCATAATTGGTTGAATCCAGGGATGTGGAACCTGCAGATACTAAGGGCTGACTGTATCTTCATCCTAAACATTCCTCAAAAAAGGGGGACTAGGAAGAATTAGATGAATCAATGCAAATTCATCCTCCTACTGAAAAATGGCTCAAAGATCAGGCTCTATTAATAATTTTCAATTTTGAGGAAACAGGGACAAAAGTTGTGGCACATTATTCATACGCAAATAATGGTAATTTAAACAAGCTGCTGGAGAAAAAGTAGTAGAGAGCTTGAATAATCCATATGCCTGTTTAAACTGTTAAAAATAACTATGGCACCAAGGCACCAGGAGTTTTAAAAACTGAACCCAAGTGATTCTAACATACAAACAGGAATGAGAGTGAGTAATTTCAGATTAATGAAAATTATGTTCCAAATGAATTTATACCTTTCAGTGTGCTTATTCCACGATAGTTCTCAATTAATCAGTATCATAAATAATTTTCTTAATGCAAATTATTCTTTTAATGTGTTTTTTGGTTATTTGGGCTTAGCAGGGGAGACCAAGGAAAAATAGTTGTAAGTTTATTTTCAGAACACACCTGCTAGCTTATTAAACTAAGTCAACAAGGTACATTTCCCCTAGACAACCTGAATAGTAGTATGAAACAACACAAAACCATTAATAATATCTAGCTCAATATCTTTAAGTTAGAATAAAATGTAAATATTTCAACCTGTTTGAACTATTTAAAATAATTATGAAAATCAATATACCATTCTAATGTATTTTTATTATTTTTAATATTACTACAGTAATATTGTAATAGTTTGACATGGATATTGGGATCTTAAAATGTCAATGGTGGGATAGGATGTTAGAGGTCCCTGCCAATTAGAGCTGAAATAATCACCACTTATTCTTCTGCTTCAAGCACTGTAGGAAATTGGTCTTGTCCACAAAACTCTACTTGAGGTACAAAGAATTCTCTGTAAGGTATGAAGCTGCAGAAGACATAGCCTCTGCATCAGTTTATACATTATATGTACATGTGTATTATACATAAATCACATAAGATTACTTGGCTTTCTAGAATGTTCTACAGCCAAATGTATGTAAATTTTAAAATAATGTCATATTTACCTTTTTAGTATATACTTCCTGTCTTATAGAAAGCCCTCCCTATTCCAGGACAGTGGATCACAACCGTTTACAGCATTTTAAAAACACGTGAAGCACTTTTACAAAAACACACCTGAACCCTGACCCCATTCCAAGCCAATGGAGTCAGAATCTCTGAAGGTTAGGGCCAAGGCACTGGGATTTTAAAACACTGAACCCAAGTGACTGTAATGTGCAAACAGGATTGAAAACCACTGTTTTAACAATAGTGCAGCAGTTCTTAACAGACCTGCAGGATCCATGACATCTGGAAATTTCTCAGAAATGTAAATTCTTGGGCCCACCCTAGACCTACAGAATCAGAAACTCTGGGTGGAACCCAAAAACAATCTGTCTTTAACAAGCCCTCCTCCAGGTGATTCTGAGGCTATTAAAGTTTGAGAATCACTGCTTCAGGGGTTGGTAAAGTAGGCCAGTAAGTCAAATCTCACTCACTGTATGGTCTGCGAGCTAGGAATACTTTACATTTGAAAGAGTAAAAATTTTTTTAAAAATCAAAATATTATGATGTGACAGCTGAATTATATAATTCAGTATCTATAAGTAAGGTTTTGTTAGAACACAGCCACAAAAATACCACTTGTTTCCACACTGTCTACAGCTGCTTCTGCACTACAAAAGCAGAGGTGAAGTGCTGCAGCTGCAACAAGCCCACCAAGTCAAAATATCTGCCATCTGGCCCTTTTCAGAAAAAGTCTGCAACGCCTGCTCCAGACTAGAGTCATGGCTGGATTATCAACCATTCCCTTTCTATTTTTAACAGTCTATCTTAGTAAGTTGGTGTAAGTATTAATAATATAGTAAAAGGGTTTAATTTATATGATTTTAGTATCATATAAAACCACATAATTTTCTAATTCTTAAAAGAAAAGGATGATAAATGACAATACTTACTTGCCATCTTTAAAATAGGTTTTCAGAGTATCACTGAAACTTTTGGAGTACTTTACAAATTCTTTCTTTTGGTGTTCAAGTGCCTGCAGACATCAAAAATAATTTTAAAAAATACTAAATAAAAAAAGAGAAGTTAACACAAAAGCCAAAGTCAAAGACAGGAGATTACACAGAATACGAACGTACCTTATATTACAGATAAGCATTTTTAGGAGTATTTACTTAAATATATGTAACAGTATATTTAAATGCAAGGACAAACCCAGTCATTAATGATACAAAACCATTTCCAATAGTTCAACAGTCTTATTATTTAATTCAGTAAAATGACTAAGTGTAAACCAATATCTAGGGCGGCAGCTTGCAAGGCTTCTACTAAACTTACCCTGCGGTTCTGGTATTGATATTTCTTGAAGACACTGTTCACTGTATCAAGAAGTTCTTTTATTGCGCTAGCTATATCCCTGTTGGGTGAGGAAAAAAGAATCTTCTTAAAATCAGTTTCATTTGAAAGAAGCCTACATTTTTTTAAAGAATCACTGCACTGTTAACTACCATATGAACACTGCATCAAGCACAAATACTTGACTGGCTAGTTGAATGAGGGTTTTGGCCTGTACCCTCCTGTGATCCCAGCTACTCTTGCACTGCTGACAAAACACTGCACAACTAACATCAGCTTTCCCAAATCAGTAACATTTCATTCAGCATTACGCACTCAAATTTATAAGAAAATACCTCTGCCTCTCACCTTTTCCGGTTACAATTCTTCCTTTTTCTGGCTCATGTAGGTGAATTCAAGCAACCATATCATCCACTTTTGCTATTTCATGAACAATTATATGAAATTTTGCTATTACATGTAACTCATTTCTGTACTTAAAACACCAAATTACAGACCTGATGTAGTTTTGAAACATAGTTTCAAACATAGTTCTGATGTTTAAAATATTTCCTCCTCAGATGTAGCTCTTCTCTCTTAAGACACATCTATTCTCTTCCAAACTTTTGCTGACACTATTTCCTTCAGAAAATATATTTAAATTTCTGGGAGACAAAATCAGAATACTCTTCTACCTTAACCTTTTCAGCAATCATCCTTTGAGTATATATGTATCAGCACTTTTCTCCCCTTTCTAAAGAAAGAGAGAAGAAATCAATAATTCTCATCTGACTTGACTATTCTTCCTATCCATGTACCATTTTCTAAAAAGTCTTCTTATCTTTTGTATCTATGCCCTTTTCAATTTCCATGTTCTAACTTCATAGTAATATTTTGGCAAACTGAACTTACTATAATTCTGCATTCTCAAATAGCCTCTCAGTCTCTAAGGCAAACCTTCTCTTTTTCACATCCATTCTTAGCTGTTAATTGCTACAAAAACTTTTACTGTTCAAATGCAATGCAAGTGTGAAGATATGAATTAGTAAAACATCAACCTAGACCACCCCAAACATAACCTTTTATTACCTACTTTTTAGTCACAAATCTAAGATTTCAGTTATTTCACACCTAAAACATTTCAGCTATACTATTTAAAGAAAACAAAAGGCTCCGTGTCCAGATTTTTGTGTGTACGTGTGTGTTTCACAGCTTATTTCTAGTAAATAAGCATATGGAAATTCTAAAAATTACAAATATACAGAATTTTGGTATAAAAAAGTATTTTAGCCTATTCTGAAGTAGTAATGATATTTTTATTAAATATTTCAATAACTATTTCCTTATTACCTCTTGTATTTCAAATATTGGCATCAGGCTGAAACATTAAAACATTAGATATTCAAACAGGATAATGAATTTACATAATTACATCTGTCCACTCTTTTTTGTTTTTTGGCCTCTAGTAATAACAATTTTAAGTTACATTAACTATTCCTTTCATTTATGTTTTTGAGAAAGTTGAATCCTTCTGTATTGCTGTGATGGGTGTAAGCCCCCTACTGCTTAATAAAATGGTGTCATATGACCATCCCATTATGTGAGAAAAATTAGTTTCAACAAATAAAAAATGTCAAATCTCTGAATATGGAAGATTCTTCAAACCCACAATAAGCTTATTCAAAAGGGATACAACAAAGAAAATTATAGTGATCAGACAGCTGTTTATACACAACCATACCTTCTTGTGTACTTTAATGAATATTGGGAGTCTGTATGTACTTGAAAAGAAAAGGGTAAAAAATCTCCCCAGGTGATTCTGCTGATGAACCAGGTTTGGAAACCACTGCTTGGAAACCCAGAACCTAGAGCTAATCCTTGATCCACTATTTGCCACGAAGCTTTATAAAGACCAAGGCTGTTTATCCCTAGGCCTGGCCTTTTCTAAAACAATCTGCAGCAATTTATGTCAAATATTATGTCATCTGTATGTACATGGAACAGCATTTTCATTTATGGCACTAAGGTTTGCACGAGGGAAGCTAAATTATTTTAGTAACTACCAGAGGGTTTGTCTCCTATAAGAGAAAATACCGGCACACACACACAAAATACTTCAGACAATTAAACAAAATAAAGAACTGGGGAAAACCTGAGGGTAAAATAATTATAATGCAATTATATGCAGTTTGGAGTTAACGGATTCTGTGATACAGTACATATAGTATGTGTAAACAGAAAGGAATTTTAGCAACATGCAGGTTGCTAAAGGGGTTAAGGGGGCAACTCTGGGGAACATATACGCTGAAAGAGAGGACCACAGGCATCAGAAGAAACATAATACATCTTATTAAAAAAATTGCATGGAATAGTAAAGCTTCTAACTGTATCCACCAAATTTGTATAATTATGTTTATACAAACACTCTAAAGGAAGGAAATTCCTACACTGTATGTTTAGTTTGGTCTAGACTGGACACCTCTGGAAAAGCTATTTTGAGGCCAGCATCAAAACCAAACACTGGTAAATTTTCACCTCTGAATATGCAAATGTAGATTATAAAGAGTAAACAGGGGCTTCCCTGGTGGCACAGTGGTTGAGAGTCCGCCTGCCGATGCAGTGGACACGGGTTTGTGACCCGGTCGGGAAGATCCCACATGCCATGGAACGGCTAGACCCGTGAGCCATGGCTGCTGAGCCTGCGCGTCCGGAGCCTGTGCACCACAACGGGAGAGGCCACAACAGTGAGAGGCCCGCATACCGCAAAAAAAAAAAAAAAAAAAAAAGAGTAAACAGATAAATGCATAGCTTTCTGGACTATTAAATCACCAGTTTCCACTAGTCATCCATTAATTGGAATGTATCCTAAGAATGAATTTTATAAAATATTTGCATAAGCTCAAATGTAGTCAAACACATTCATTAATCAAAAGTACTTTTAAAATAATTTGTTTGCTGGATCATTTTTCCTAATCAACTTCATAGAGAGAGGGAAAAAAAATCTTATTTCACAATGCTTTAGGTGCTGTGAGTGTATGCTAGGTTCTGTGCTAGGTACCATGTATATCATTTCAATTCTTACAACTATTACCCTCATCTTCACAGGCAGAAACTAGAATCACAGAAGCTAAGCAAATTATCCAAGGTCACACAGCAAAACGCTGGAATGGGGAGTCAAACCTAAGTCTGCTGATATATACAAAAATATATGGATATTTGTTAGCTGACAGGAATCTTTCCTCCTATAACATATTGTACAGTACTTGGTATAGTAGGTATTTGATCCATGCTTATTGAAAAATATTGTTAAAATATTTTGAAAGAAGAGGATATCCACCTTAAATATGAGAAAGTAAAATATTTTAAAGAAAAATAATAACTGTACAATATGTTGTGCTTGAAGGATAAACCATTTTATATTTTTGTGCAATTTTATCCACTAATTTGTCAAACAATTAACACTGGTAACAATAAATATCAAAAGTTATCAATATATATCAGTGATACAAATAATTATACCTTAGCCATCCATGCTAATACACACATGGTTGAATTTCAGTCTCAGAAACAATACACATTATCAACAAACTTTCCATGGCAAATTATCCCTCCTAAAATGGATATGAAATAAATTTTAATTGCCAATAATCTTAATTCAGTTGGCTGAGTACACTTCAGAAAACAGAAATGAAATATTACTACTGCCCCATAAATGAGAGACAAGACCCCAATTCAGCCCTTGTCAATGACTAAGGACAAGACTCTTAGGCTCTTGACCTCAACTCCCTTTTGATCAAAATGTGGCTATTAATAAATTGGTTTTCAAACGTATCTCTTTAGAGCCACACTGGGTTTAGCAGAGATGTCTCCAGGACTTCCTAAGATGGAAAGAGAGTATCAAAGTAGCAAGATGAGGGCTCCGGACCTACCATCTCTATCCGAGCTTCAACTACAACAACACCATTCTGCCTCTTTCCTACTGACACCTAGATAGGATGTCCTTTACCACACCTCTTCCAAACAGCAGAAACATTCTTTTCTTCAATCACCAGATTAGATCAATGTTATGAATCTATAATTGGGAAGCAGCAGAGAAGTCCCTGGAGTCAGTCTGCTTAGGTTCAAACCAAGTTACAGAAATGTAGCATATGATCACCAAAATAAATTAAACCTTAAATTATTTGAAAATTTTAGAACTAAGTGTTTAAACAGCTGTGTTTGAGATCACTGCTAATTTATCCTTTTATGGGCCAAACGTGTTCACTTTATACCAAACTGAAAATAAAAAGCTGTATTAAAAAACTGTTAAAGAAAGTTGGGGCTTTCCAATAAAGGTAAAATATTTACCTTAGGGTTTATCCCCTGTGACATGGATTTTGGCTAGTCAATGAAGTCTTTTGTACTTTCTGATCTTCAATTAGAGGACCAAAAAGAAGAGGGTCACTCCTTGATAGCTGGGTTGGCACCTATCACCGTTATTTTCTAAAATGGGTCATACTCCTCCCTCTAACCCACTCAAAATAGGTGGCCAAATAGCTAAAATAGAATTTTGCAATGTGAATTACACGGAATACTCTTCCCCTGAGAAGTATGCTAATATTTATTCCAAGGCAGCCTCTTTCAGCTTTTTAAAGATACAATGTATGATGCAGCTTCTTCCAGAAAAAGATCTGTGCTAAGTTCTTCCTTTCTAGCAATTTCTACCTGTGGTTTCACCAAAAGGTTGCATTGATAGTGCCACTACAGTTATTCCCGGCTTTCTCTGTCTTCTACCCATTGAGGCTGAAGAAAATTATCTGACTCTTTAGTTTGAAAATACTTACCTAGAAATTATGCTTGGAGCTTCCCCCTCATTCCTCCGCCCTCTCACCCCCAAGGAGAGTGCCCCTGGGTTGAGGCACTCGTGCCCCTGCTTGAGAATGACCCTTTTTGCTGCTGCCCATCAACCAGCCTCCTGGCCTCACACAGTTCTCAGCCTTTTTTAATCTACATCCCAAAGGCAAGGATTTTTGGAGGTTCACCATTTGGTCAACATTAGAAAGTGCTATTTATCACTAAGGGTACATACATTATTATGCTAATGACTTGTACCATTTCTGAAATAAAAACCAATATTGGTATCCTCTGTTATCAATCTCTATAATTTATCCAACTCCTCTCTTCACTTTAATCTGACATTTATATTTTTCCATTTCTCACGAAGTTCAAACTGCATTCCAGTTTTATGCACATTTCACTGTTTTTAAACATTCTAAAAAAATGTTACTGTACTCAGAAGCCAAAGGCACAGTTTAGAAGTTAATAATAAAAATGCAGCAATTAAAATTTTCAATTTTTTAATTTCAATTTAATATCATACCAAAGTAAAACATAAAGAATGAGTGGTTCCTTTGAAGTACTTAAAAAAAATAAGAACCAAACAAAAAATTGCTTACTTGATTGTCTGCAGAAACCTCACTCTGTCATTGATCTCATCTGGGATCTTACTGAGAATTTGTTTAAGTGCTCGTGCCTTTTCGTTTAGGTCCTGGAATTCTGGCTCCGGTCGTTCAATCATATACTCTGATAAAATACATAATAAAAAAAAAATCATGCAACTTGCTGCCAAATTCAAGTCTAAGAATTTCCAATGTGTTGGTCAAGGAGGTGGGGGGGGAGTGGGGAGATAAAGGCCAGATAATTAGGGAAGACAAGGTTGCAAACCAGAAGTCATTACCGTTCAACTTAGTTCTGTAATTATATTAGGGCTCCCTCCAAATAAAATATCAGAAAATGAAAGACTGAACATTTTCAATTTGGGGTAAATGGAAACCCATGAAACCTTAAAAATTAAAAAGATTAATAAATAAATAAATAAATAAAAATTAAAAGGGAGGCCTAATCAAGTTTTTCAGGCCTTTCAAGCTAAATTTCACAAGGAAACCTTAAAGTAAGTAATATTTGTAACAAATACAATGGCAATGGGGAATATGAGTTTAATAAAAACCTCTATACTGAATGTACTACCAGATTCATTATAGACTTGGAAACATTACAACTCTACCAACTCTTCAATATAACTCAGCCTAACAGGCTACAGATGCTCAAATCTAGAATAATGATGAGGACTTTCTCATAATTTATGGAATCAGTTAAAAACATCTACATCTACTTTTGTTCTCCCTTAATAAACATGGGAAATTATACCTCTATGTTTTTCTAAATTAGTGGGAACTGAATTTAATTCAGTTAAACTAAATTTAACTGAAACCCATTTCTAATTATTTAAAAAAGCAAAAATGTGAAAAGAGGCCAAAAGGATGATTATTACATTGTTCTCTCGAATCTGTGTTTGAAAAAAAAATACGCAATACTAAAGTTTAAAAAGAAGAAACTCATTATTTTCAAACTGGTATTTGCATAAAGTCAACACAAAATAAAATAACCATTCCAAACAGCTTGTCTCTTGGTGAAACTAGAACTCATCAAACATATTAATCAGTAGGGGAAAAAATTAAAGCATGCAGCATAAACAAATGCTTTACTTCAAGTAATTAAATCTGACAAATATAAAATAAAAATAAGAACTACATTTCTATTTTATATGGGTTTATTTTTTCCCACTTTCAAAACAATAGCAATAACAATAAGAGGGAAGGGAGAAGGGGAGGAAGTCCCTTTTATCAAATAAGAAAGATCTGGAGGAAAAGCTTTTCAACAACTGTAAGGAACTAAACAAGACTCTTTCTGATTACCTTCTACATCATCAGCTGCCATTCGAAGAAGAGACTCTGTGAAGTTGACTTCTACACTTTTTTTCTCTAAAATTTTCATAATGATGTCTTGTGTGAGTCCTGGATTTTCTTTTTCAGCCTATAAGAAAGAGGAAGCTAGTTTTGAAATATAGAAACTAAATCAGCATTTCAAAGCCAAAACCTAATTGTTTAGAACCTGTTGGGACCTCCTTAAACTGATCAACTTATAAATAAGAGCAGAAATCTTTGCAAAGCAGGTGTCGTGATGGCACTCACTTATGTTTGGGTACAGCTTGTGCACCCGTAACTTCTTATTACAGACACGGTCCCATTTTCCATTTCAACATAAAGTATTTAACATTTCCTACTTCTCATTTACACTCTCTTGCAATTAAACTAATAACAAACGTAGAAATAAAGATTATATATATACTGGTAGTTCTTCAATTACTTTTTTCAATAGATTAAAGACACTGCAGATTTTTAGCTTTTTTAGCTATTTCGACTTGAGGATCAAGCAGTAACTCATCTCACAATATTTTTTTGCAGATTCTTTACATTTAAATTAACAGAATGTCAGGAAAAACAAACCAAAACAAAAAAATAACCCGTCTTTTGGAGGTTTTGTTTTGTTTGCAGTACGCGGGTCTCTCACTGTTGTGGCCTCTCCCGTTGCGAAGTACAGGCTCCGGACACGCAGGCTCAGCGGCCATGGCTCACGGGCCCAGCTGCTCTGCGGCATGTGGGATCTTCCTGGACCGGGGCACGAACCCGCGTTCCCTGCATCGGCAGGCGGACTCTCAACCACTGTGCCAGCAGGGAAGCCCCTTTTGGAGATTTTATTGAAGCTATGTGATCCCTTAACTACATTCCCACACAACAATTTTCATTTCCTATTTTTGCAGCAAGAGTATTTCCTTCACTAGCTTTCAGAACATCATTAATCCTTTTACTACCTCCTGAGCTTGTTTCACTAATGAGTTTGCATTGATTCGATGTTACTTACACTCTCTACGGTACTAAAATCTTCTAGTCATTTCAAGATTGAGCGTAAAGAGTTCTGAGTTTACCAAAGTTAATTTTCGAGATTTTGGTTTTCCCTTGTAATTCTGTCCCATTTTATTTTAAAAAATTTTATAATCACATTGTTTCTTTTAGGATGCCTGCCAATTTTAATCATTATGCTGCTGATTTCCTATCTTTTTTGCCCTGATATTAAATAGCAAACAGAAACACAACTTATGATCTATCAGATAGCAATCTATTTGCTTCCTGATGTGCCAATTATGTTTAACCTCTGCCTCCTCAATCTGGTATCACTGCAGATTCAGCTTTATTTGGTTCCTATTGCTCTTCACATTATAACAACTTTTGCTTCTCATTAATTTCAAGTACCAAAAACCGAAAGGTTATGGAATGAAAGGAGAAAAAATATACACATTTATCTCAATCCCGGGACCATTTTAACTGCTGTCAAATGCTATACAGGAAAATCATTTTGATAGTTGATTAATAATAATAAAATATGTCCTACTGAATTCCGTTTCTTTTATAACCTGTTTTGATTTTTCCTCTCATGAATATATTTAAGGAAGAATCTACTTTAATAAATAAGATTTGCCATTAAAAGCAAAGCTGTACAAATGTGGCTTAAGACGGTATCAACATCATTAATCTGGTAAACTGCCACAAAATAACATATAGTATACTAATTAAATAAGCCACTATTTGATAACAGTGGTTTATCTTCTCTAAGTAGCATTAAATCTACCTACATAATGAATTATCTTGGAAAGCAGGGGAGCATTCTCTATGTGCTTCCAGAGAATGCCAAAAGAAAAATAATGCCTCTCTGATTAAGTTATAATAAGCTACTGAAAGAATTAAATGCTGAAAGCCTGAGAACAAAGTTTTCAATACCAAGTTCTTTTGCAGTCCCCAAATGCCAAAGCTGGAGCATTACAGAGTTCTTACAGAGGTCCCTAACTTTCTTGTTCACAGTGCTCTTAGTACCAAAAGAAATACCGAACAGTGCTGCGTATTAAGTAAAGTACAAACAACTTAATGAATACTTACATCCTAACAACTTAGTAACCTTTAAAATTACATGAATTGAAAGAAAAATATTTTATTTTATTCTTAAATAACCACAATCCCTAACGAGACGTGTGCACCTGTTGGGCACTGCACAATTTCTCAAATGTTGGAATTAGACCCTTCCACCCTCATTTCCTGTTGTACATTGATTTTCTTGTGATACTTGCATTCTATCAATAGCAGTGGCCAAAAGTCCAGTTTCACAAAGATATGACATCATTGAAAGGAACGTAGCCCAATCAGATATGCTGAAGCTGCAAACTATTTCAAGAGACTCATTCACACAGTGTCAACCTAATGTTGAGTATCACTGCGTTCCTTCAAATTTTTAAAATATCCCACGATGCCACTCTGAGTTTGCTGCATGGTCCTGGAGTGCCTCGGCACATACTTTGGGAACAGTAGTCTAGCATCTTAGCTATTTTTTTTTAATCTTAAAAGCCTTAAATTTAATCAGTGACTCTAGTTGACAAAACAAATATATCTACCCTTAAATCAGAGACTCTATCTATACCTTCAAGATATCCCTCAGAATACAACCTTAAACTCTGCTGTCCAACTTTTCTGAAAAATCCAAGAGTGAGAGAAAACTATCCCAAAGGCAGTTAACATCCACTCTTGTGGAGCAATGATTCTCAACACTATCAGAACTTCCCAGAGGGAAGAGGAATCAACAGCAGGATAGATATCATAAAAGACAATATTAACTAGTATTGTTTTATCTTTGGAAAAATTATTTTAACCCTTTTTCTCCAGATAACAAAACTAGATATTAAAGCTTGATAAATATTACTGTTGTTGTGGACCAAGAACTGGAAACATGAATATATATATATGGATATAAATATGGATATATGGCTGGGCAAGAAACATGAAACAAGGTTTTTTTAATCTTTTTCAAGTAACTTATAGTGTAAAAATTACAAAAATCTTAAACTTTTTAATGCATGTCCTCCTTTAAAGTCATTTGAAATTCTAACAAATTAAATATAGTAATTAAGAATAAATCAATGCAAAACTAATATTATTTTCCTCCAAATAACTTCCACTATCCCCAATTAAGAATCAGTGCCGTGGATAAAATTACCCATGTATTAAGCCAGATCTATAATAATCACATACTTTAAACACAGTTTGCTTTTTAACTGTACTTTAGAGTTAAAACATCAGCTTATATATAAAGATATTTTAAGAAAGAGCTTAATGAAATTCATTATTTTATCTCTTCTATGGATGTCATTGAGTATATACCATATACTACTTCAGAGAGGGTCTTCTTTATGAGGACACACAGGAGAAATTTCTCTCTGTTCCTGATATCAGAAAAGCTAAAAAACTGACTTTTGCCTTATGGATACTACAGTGTGCAACAGATCACTTTTCCTTCTTTTCTTTGGCCACAAAGATGCTTAAAGTAGTCCCCATCCTGCCTCCCTAATGACCAAATATACCCTTCCAAACCACACTGATACTTAACGGAAAGAAGAAAAAAAACCACTAAGGATGGTGCTGCTTCACTGATTCTTTTCATTAACCCAAAGATTTGGCAGGATATATTCTAATGAAATTAGTATGTATGTGTACACAGGCACTGCATTTTAGAGTATTAAACAAATCAAAATAGCTCTAATCCAACACACACAATGTAATTTCTTCTAGTGAAATACGCAGAAGTCTAATGACATTATTTGTGCTATCAGTTAAGAGTGGTATCAATAAACTAATCTTTGCCATAAAAAGAAATCAAGCTGGATGGATTTATAGTTTCAACTCCAATGAGACTCAACTGTAAACTTCTTCTAGATTTAAACATTAAAATACCTTCCTTGAAATATAACTTGTTTTAGCTATTGATGGGAGCAAGCACACAAAAAGTAAATAAAAATTAAGACTTTGGGTGTCTTGATATGTATTTAGGATGGGATGGATTAATTTTTATATGAAAGACTGTACCCAATATGTAGAGTAGGGTCGTCCAGTAAATATAATGCAAGAAACAATGAGGAGCCTATGTAATTTTAAATTTTCTAGTAGCCACATTAAAAAGTAAAAAGAAAAAACATGTGAAGTTATTTTAAGAGTACATCCAAAATATTACCATTTCAACATGTAATCAACATAATACACTTATTACTGAGTTGTATACATTCTTTTTTTTGGTATTCACCTTCAAAATCTGGTGTGTATTTTATACCTGGAGTACAACTCAATTTGAACTCGCTGTATTTTAAGTGCTCAACAGCAACACATAGCTAGTGATTATCAATTGAACATCTCAGGTCTAGAGACAATGAAAAAATTCATTCGAGTGACTCAGCTGTATATTCTCAAAATATCCTTAATCTGACATACACAGAGGTCTTATTTCCCCACTCAAAAATGCTGTTTTATACTTACGTTTTATAGGTAAACAATATGAAGAAAATCTTTGAGTTATAACTTTATGAAAGTTTTAATAAGTCAAATAGAACAGAATTTAAAAATATACTCTAAAGCTAAACAGAGAACACTCTGAAGAAGTCAGTTTCAAAAGCACGAAGTGACAAAAGCTGAATGCTAAGGAAACAGCGCCTGTTCCAGCTCACTCTTTACAAGTGTTTTAAGCTTTAAAGAGTACACTAAAACAAGCACAAGATGACTGAAAAGATTTTCACTAAAAAACCAAACAAAACAGGTTTTCACTAAAAAAATAAAGAAATAAACTGGCAATTATCACATGGTATTTAGATTTATATATAACATACTTTTTAATCATAATAAATTATCTGCATCTCACCTTAATGAAAGCCGCTCTCAGTGTCTGAGCTGCAGACAGATTTACTCGTTCTAGCTGCAATGAAAATTTTAAATCATTATTAACATCGATTTTCTTGGAAAAAGCATATTTCTGATATTTCATTCTGCAGTAATCACATTGATATGTTCATCGATTAACAAAAATACTTGCTAATGATTCTAAATCACCATAATTCTTCAAACAGACAGGCAATCTAAAATTTTCATTAAAATCATGAAAAATTAAGGCATGTATATCAGTCTCTTATTCCTTTAAAAAAAATACTGTACCTTAAAGATAGATTTATTTTAAGATAAGCACAGAATACAAAATAACATTAAGTCCCTATAGAAAGAATAAACATATTCACTTAAATTTCTGAAAACAGGGAGGGTTCAAGATTAACTCTCAGTGCTCTGTTGCAAATACATGGCAAATTATGTGTGTACTGACTATAAAATGACCAAAACAAAGAAAATATCTATTACTTAAGATTCTTTGTATTTACTACCGTACTCTTTTAAAATTGCTTTTCAATCCCTTCAGTCAGGCATTAAACTGAGATTAATCTTTTTTATTAGTTAGCAAATAGCACTGATAAAAGGTTTGACAGTTAAATTGAAGACTGTGGATCATCTGGATTTCAGAGATGCTTTTATCTGTCCTCTATTTTTTTTTTTAACCAGGATTAAAAAATGGTTACCTAAAATCATGAGTCAAAAGTTCAAATGCTTTTAATTCTTATGTCGAATGTGTAAGGTTTACAATTCTGAAAGATAAATGTCCTTATTAGACACTATATAAGTTGCTTTTCAGTGAGCTGAAGGCATGCAATTTCATTAAAAAACTCCATTTTTTGAAGAGTTAACTGCCAGGCTTAAAATAACTAGCTTCAGTTAAAATCAGATTTCCTTAGTCCCTAAGAATTAGGCCAGTTAACTCAATCAAACTCAACATAAATATTTTTTATTTGGGACAATACTAACTGTTCAAAAACAATGTAACCTTCGTAGATTTTTATGCAAGTAGAATATTTCTACAAAAATCTTATGATTATATATCACATCATACAATAAATATTCCTTTCAATTCCTTAAGGCAATGAAAATGTTTCCCTTTATAAATGACATACACACACACACACCCCTAATGAATCTCCAACAGTTTAAATCAATTTATTTTCTAAACAAGACAGAAATGCCAAGAACCTTATCTCCTTACGAGTTATCACCTTAAGCAAAAGGCAAAAACAACAAAATCTGCCAAATAATTTATCTCCAAAAATAAACAATGGGCCATTTAATTTAGTATTTAACTTGGCTTCTACAAATCTTGTAAAATCTAACATTGCCCTTGTGGGTCAAAGGAAAGACACAAGAGGACCCAGGTAGGCAAAAACAGCAAATAAGCAACTACATAAGGTAGGTATATTAATTAATGAAGGTATATTTCCCAAAATTAAAATTTTCTTCTTCGAACCAAATTCATTTAATCACAATAAATCCCAATGAATAGTAAAATAACAATACAGCTCTTCTGATCTCACGTTCATGTTGTGCAAGGGAGGCAGGGGCCGACAGCAGGATGAGTGTTTCCTCCCAGATAGGAACCCATTTCCTTGTTCGGGTTACACCACCCTCTGACCTCTTCTGACAAGTCAAAGGTCTGAGTCAGATGTGTGCCTTCAAGTACTGGCATTATTAACTCATTCTGTACTGCCCTGACTGGTATGTGAAATGGTCAAGGGAAGTAAAAGAAGCCCCAAAAGTCGGTGAAGAACTATAAAATTGGTCAAGACAGACATCTACATCTCTAGATTGCTAGATTAAGTTTACATACATATATATATATATATATACACACACCTTAGGAAAGACAGAAAGGTCAGACTTAACGTACTGAATCAAATCTGTGAGCTGTGAAGCACCTGACCAGAACTTTGCTAAGAGTCATTTGGGGATACATTATTTACCCACAACATCTTGCAATAAACCCACCGGGCTTTTTTACTCATATGATATCAACACTGCCCAGGAAGTACCAGGCACAGAGGCATACATACATTAAAAAAATATTCTGAATGAAACTTAATCTTTCATCCATAAATTTATCTAAATTGTTCTTGAATCTATTTATAATTTCAGCCTGTAATACTCAGGTAGCAAGATATGTTTATACATGCCCTATTAAAAAGTGCTTCTATTTTAGGTCTCTTACATGTGATAGATGATTCCATAATAAAATCATGTTCATCTTACCTGTACCTTTCATGACAGTATCAGTTCTGGTAATAGACTAATAAAAGCTACCATTTACTAAGCACATATTATGGACTATTATATAGAGTATTTTTATGGAGAGTATCTCTAATCCTCATAATAAATCTGTAACTAGCTATCAGCATCTCCATTTTACACAGGAGGAAACTCAGTTTGCATAAATTTACCCAACATAAAACAGCTAATAAGTACAGAGACAGGATTCACACCAGATCTGTCTGGTTCCAAAACCCATACACAAGCCACTCATGCTATCCTGCCTCCCCGTACTCACCCTTTCTGGACTGGAGTCTAACCTATTACTGAATCTCTTCAGCTACTTAAGAACGAACAAAGTCCTGAGTTTCTACCATGTGAGATAAGTCAGTGTGAGAGATACAAAGAAATAGACTATAGTCCTGGAACCCCAGAAGATTAATTTAAGTAGGTAGCTACATGGAAACTGATGGGATCACTGTCAGCTAAAGTACAAAGGAAAGTACGAAGATGAGATCTGAACTGGTCCTTGAAGAATGTGGTCCCTTAAAATCATCTTCCTTAGTGTTTCTTCAGGGTAACACAAGGGGGCATAATGATATTATGTCAGTTTGGAACAGACAAATAATATCCACTTTGTTTCCAATACTTTTACTAATGGGTCCAGTATTTTTCCAACTTTTGGGATAATGGTCTTTGACTAGGGTATGTTTAAAGAGCCAATGCAATCATTTTTCAGTGGTACCTGATAGTGCATACACCATGTTTTAAGTCCAAAGAAGGAGAGGGCATATGATAATGGATACTGGGACATGGAGAGGCACTCCTGGGTCTCTGCCATGTAGAACTTCTACGTCACAAGTAAAAAGAGTTAAAAAAAAAAAAAAAAAAAGAGAATCAGGGTGAGAGAAAAGGGCGCATAACATTTCCCCTCACCTAAAGAGAGGGAAGTGCAACTGGAGGGAAATGACAGGCTGGGTGAGCCCAACATTAAGGTCTCACCCCAACCTCACGTTCTGCGTACTCTCAGTTGTGTGAACTCCTCCTGCAACTGACTCTTCATAGATTTTGAGAGCACTTAACTATTAACTAATTGCAAACTTGTCAAATTTAACTTTCTGGGTCATTTATAAAAATATTTTAAAAGCTTGTAAGTAATTCTGATTCCACAAAGAGCTCATTTATTATATTGCTCCCTCCAGAAATATCATTTCATTCCTATACCTTATTTTCTAGTATCAAGCTGGTTTCTTAAACCCATAATTATAAAAAATATATCCACTTAACCCTTTGGTTGCTCAAGTTTTAAACAGTCTTGCATAAAATCTTTCAGAAGTTTTTTTGTTTTGTTTTGTTTTTTAGGTCAAAATAATTAATTAGTTGGTTCCAAATTGTCTATAAATCTTGCTTCCTCAAAATTAGGTATATTTTCCACATGCTGATATCCCTTACCCTTCTTCCCACCCTCCCCCCCACCCCCACGAAGATTATTGATCATATTCTTTAAAAAGAGTTAAACTGAGTCAAGAATAAAAAGAATAAAAACTCCACATAACACCTCTTGTGATTCAAATGATAATGAGGAGTGTTAGGTCAAAAAAAGGAAAAAAAAGAAAAGCCAGAAGAAAAACAGAAGTAGATGGAATCAAGAGGCCACCCGTTAAATTTTACGAGTCCACAGAGAAAGCAAAATGCAATCATCTGTTTTGTACAGATTGATATTAAGTCCAGTAACTGGTGCTAAAAGTTCCTGGCATTGCCAAGTTGTCTGGCAAAAAGGTAACCAGAGCCATCTAACTAGTATAAAAATATTCCACTAAAACACTGCTTACAAATATGCAAAACTCTAGGGTATGATCGCAATTTGTCAGAAAATTATGTGGAAGACTCAATAGCTAATACTTACTACTAATAGTACACGCCTGGTATTATTCTAGGCATTACAAAACATCAACTCATTTTATTTCCCAGAGTTCTGAGTATTAAGTAAAATTGTTTATCCTCATTTTGCAGATTAGGAAACTAAGACAAGATTATATAGCATAGTAAGTGGCAGAGGAGTAAATCAAATGCAATGCAAAATATTAACTATGATGGCTTCTCGATGGTGGGATTGCAGGTGAAACCCATGCCTTCATTGTGGAGAAGTGTATATTTACTATGCTCAAAATTTGAGGTTTGATTTTTTCAATAGGAAAAATTATATTTATAATTATATTTCACCTTAGAACGTTCCTTTAAAGTCATAGGAAAAGAAGATACATGATATGTCTTTTCCTGGAATGAAGAACTGAACCATATATCTTTCCTCCTCCATATACAAAGAATCAACAAAAGATAATACAGTACATAAAAACCTGATCTAAGACTTGGCATGAGGTTTCTATAAACTCATTATTCCATCATGCAACCAGGACACCTATTTCACAGTACATTTACAACACATGCAATATACTTGGACTCTGAACTCTGCAGCAGCTGATTAAACGAGAAGCTTACTCCTCAGCTGTGCTGGCATAGCTTCATTAAGTTTAGCAAGCATCTAGGTCCCAGAATGCCATAAATAACTTTCCCCTATGAGCTGCAGTAACAGTACTAAAATTTCCCCAGGTGTAAGGATGTCCTACTACCTAAAAATCTGTTCTGCAAAATGACTTCCGGGCTACCATTGTTACTATTATGAATGTAATGTTAAGGTGAGAATGCAAGCTTTTTAACTCTCACAGTACACTGTGGATAAAACTGAGTGAATCAATTTAGCTTCAGAGTAAAACTTTACCCCTACTGTGGTGCTATTTTCTGTAAAATTAATTTGACATCCATTTTATCTTTAAATCTGCAAAGCAGAGAAAAACAGAGCCAAACTAAACTCTAATTTCCCCATGACTATTTATAGAAAAATCCATGTTTGAACTATAGTTAAATATTGTTTAACTGATTAGGTATCTTATTTAAGATGGTACATTAATACACTAGAATGTCAGAGAACAATGCTAGTATTTAAAAAAGAAAAAAGCTTGATACCATGACGTTAGATCAGTAAATTCAATGTGAGAATTAGATCCTGACAATTTAACATAGTATCTCTCAGTCGGCCTCATCCAGACATTTCATTTTCAAATTTCACCTCTAACAATTAGTTCTTGAAGCAACTATAAATCATTTGGCAACATGTTCTAATTCTGGGCCCATTAACCCATGTATGTTTTCAGATCTCAGATTTCTGGAAGAGATTTACTAGTCCCTTCATAGCCATTTCTTTTTCTTTCAAATTAATTTTTTGTACACATGAATCAATTATAAGAGGTATACTAGTATTAATCCCAACAGTTCATTTTACCAGAATCCCACATCTTTTATAACAGTTTTCCAAAGTCAAGATTCAAATAAAATCATTTTACCATATGTAGGAAAAGGTCACTCAAATTGTTAGGAAACAAGCTTTTCTCATTCCTCCCTCATTAACCAGAGGATCAAATTGAAGTTCTGCAATGTAAATTGCCCTCCCTTCAAATAAAGACTCAAAATACCAGATAAATACAGAAAATGCCCTCAAACAACTTGATCCAATAGCCTACAGAGTTAGCTATATAGACATGAAAAGAGGGAGCACCTCTGGGTGGAACTGTCATGATGGTTCTTGAAGAACATGAGAAGTTCAAACACTAAATGTCAAGATAGGTTACTCACCTACCGTTCAGTGACCCTCTCCTTACCTCATACCTGGTACAAGAATAATTAAATAGTTAATAATGTATTTGCTTAAACATCTGTGTTCCCTACAACTCTTGGGAAGAAGTATGCCGACTTTTTCTTCTCCATATCTCCAGACCCTTGCTGAGTACTTGACAAATTAACAGTTGGCATTACATTCACTGAACAGCACTGAAGCACTTGCTTCCAACAATAACTGTAGTCTTGCAATGGCTGGGTAAAGTGTTAGAACAAAATGGCAGAATTACTGGAGCATTGGCTACAGCCGCCAGAGATGGATACAACCAGCCCTAAAAGAGTGCCTCCAATGCTACCACGGTAGCAGGATAATAGGGACAGGTTTTCAAAAGATGCCTCCTCCTTGCTTCCTCTTTAGTAAACTTCTCAATTTCCTAACCACCCAGCTAGGTGTGGTCACAAATCTAAACTCTTGCCAATGAGATGTAAATGGAAGTCTTATGTAGGACTTACAAAAAGGTTACTTTAAGGAAGCTGAATCAGCTGGAAATAACTCCCCACCCCTTGCTCCACTTTTTACCCCTTCTAGACAACAACTTAAGACAAAATAGCAGCGGCCATCCTACATATTGAAGTGACCTTGATAATGGAAGGCAAGCACTAGGATGATGAAACAGAAGATAGGAACCTGAGTTTCTGATGATACTGACTCATAATACTACTACTCCTGGACCACTTACTTCCAGAATTTTTTATGTAAAGAAATAAACTTTAAAGCAAAATAATTTCACATATCAGGATATCAGTTCACCATTAAAAGGAGGGGAGTAATTATCTCTAAGGAACTTCCAGTTCTAAAATTCTCTACATACCTTAGCATATAAACTTAAAAGAAAAACCTAAAATGTATTGGTATTATTAAGTCCTGGAAAATTCCTCAAATACAAAAGCAACTATATATTCTCTAGATACGAAGAATGGTATCTTCCATTTATCAGTAAAATTATGTTTGTTGCTACTGACTATAACTCATTAGGATATTTTTGTGCCTGCTCTTCTGGCTGCCTAAAATGTGCTACTC
This sequence comes from Stenella coeruleoalba, assembly GCF_951394435.1. Classification (NCBI taxonomy): domain Eukaryota; kingdom Metazoa; phylum Chordata; class Mammalia; order Artiodactyla; family Delphinidae; genus Stenella; species Stenella coeruleoalba. The sequence goes on from NC_137150.1 coordinate 46,629,185, forward strand.
CCCAACTCTTCAACACTCTAACCCTATTTATCTCTTTCAGATGTTAGCATATATGTCTCTTTTACCAGTGAGGCCTGGCCCCTAAAGTAGGTCCTACCTGCTATTTTATTTAACACACTTAAAAAAAAAAAAAAAACTTCCTAGCACTTGCCACAATTTTTCATTTATATAATTACTTGTATTCTTTTGTTCAATGTCTCTCTCTCCCCCACTATAGTGAAACCTCCAGAGGAGGAACAAAATGTCAGGGTTTTTCCCTCGATATTTTATGTCCATGCCTGGCACAATGCCTAACACACAGATGGAGTCCATTTATGTAAGTACTTATTATACGAAGGAACAAACGAATGAATAAATGAAGCAAGCATTAAGGAACTGCAGAGATCATATGAAGCAATGTTTACTCACTTACCTCATTAAACACAGGATACATGACTGCATAGAGGGGCATAGAAACCATGGAAGTGGTCTCAGCTTCATTCTTCATCTCTTCCATTGTCATCCTCATTCAAAAGCCAACTACAGTAGAAAAAGCAGTGCTAAAATGCAGAGGAATCTTCATTCACTGCAGCCTTTCTTCTCTTTTTTGTGACAAAAGAACAGGGCACAAAACATATGCTGACCTGGTTAAAGGGGACGAAAGAACAGAGATTTACTATGCTAGAATTAACAATAAAAAATTAAGGTGTTTAACATTTTCATTAAAATTCTTTTGCTAATTGTTCATTGATTTTTGTCACCTAAAAAATAACCAAAACATAGCAAGCATCAAAGATTTAAGGCAAAATTTTAAATTCTACCAAATGTGATTTGGGAAAAAAATTGACCTAATTTATTAATTAAATAATTCACTTAATATTATTTAATTTTGCCAGTGGCATTTTTTGAATCTTTGTCCAAATCTGACACAGAGACTAAGAAGAAAAACCCAGACACTGGTAGTTTGGAAATAAAATATTGAGAATTCAACAATATAAGAGAGAAATTTTGCTTTGAGGAGTTGAAGAAATGTGTTGCTTTTTAAGAGAAAGCAACTGTATTTAATTCCTTTGCTAGGCTGAAATATGAGCCTAATTATAAAGTGAAAGAGTAACAGTAGTAACATACCTGTATATTAAATGATATACATGTTAAACAAAAAGCCATTACTTTTGAATAATTTCTACCATTTATAAAGCATTTTCAGATTATAAAACATATTTCACATGCATTTCGTCCTAATAACTTACCTTAGAGTAACTGTCATTCTAATTTTACAGATGAAAATGTAGACTCTGAGATGATAAATAACTTGCCAAAGATCACACATGCAGAGGCCTGTGACTTGATCCCTGTGCTCTGAATACAGATCTGACACTCCCAAATCAGAAAATAAAGTATGAAGTGAAAACCCAGAACCTCATCTACCCAGGAAAATGTCCAGAAGTTATTCATTCACTGAATAAATAGATGTTTAGCACTTACTACATGCAAGATACAATGGGGGATGAAAAAGGTGTGGTCTTAATCATTAAAACATTATCTGAGCCAGACTGTGGAAGACCTAAGCAGTTTGAAAGCTACAAAGGCCAGTACTCATAGCTTTAAAAACTTCCAATAACCTGTCCCGTTTGAGAACTGCTTACTATTCTTCCATTTATCCCTACCAGTGAAGGGGAACTCAACACTTACAAAAACAGTTTAGCCTTATTTCTGGTAGTTCTAAACATGGAAAGTCTTTCCTGTTTCTGAGCTTAAATCTGCTCCCTGACTTCACAGAACCAAATAAATAATAAATAAAAGGAAGAAAAGGCCAATTCCTAAGTTTTATTCTATAGGACAAGAGAAAATCATTACCTAATGAGACAATTGGTACTTAAGTAGACTGCTTTGGTCACAGCATTAAGGAAAGAATGGAGGAACAGAAGTTGAAGGCAAGGAAAACTTAAGAAATCTAGTGCATCTAGATCAACAGGACCTGAATAATAAGCAAGAGCAAGCAGATAAATATCAATTCTGGCCCTGCTGTTCCTATTTGATTTCTTAATAAGCCATTTGGTAATCTGCTTTTCCACTTAAAAATTAACTGTGAATACCTTTTCATAATAAACTTGGAATAAAGAAGAGGGGCTGAAGTCTGAAGTGCTGTCAAAATGAAAATGATGGATACTGGATGTACAGTATAAGTAGTAAATAAAAAGCATCAGTATCTATGAAAAAAGAAAGTGAAAAATAGCAGTACAGGGCCAACAACAGAACTTGAAGAGCTATTTCATTTTTTTTTTATACCACATCAGTACAATACCACAGTATTGTACCACATCAGAAAATTTTCACTTAAAATATTTATGATTTAAGTCAACTGTCTCTCCCTCTGTATATATACATTTATTTTTATACATATAAATATATATATATTTATTTCTTGCTTCTTAAACTAACTTTACAGGACTATCAGCTACTATTTGTCATCAAGAAGATAATATTATAGCAACATTATGGGCTACATAGGTGGCTGGCCCACTCCACACTTAACCACCTTTTTAAATATTGTTCCTATGGGAAAATGTTCCAAAGAACCAATTTACATCTGGCCTTTTCAGAACACACGTTCACAAGCTGGGGCCAAACAGTTTCATTAGTGTTTACATGAGATTAAAAATCAACAATTCCAATAAGGCTTTTTAAATATTAAATTGTTCTGCCAATTTAAATTCAACTTCAAGTTAAAATATGCTGTCATTCCTTCTACATGCTTCTTCATTTGAAATGGTTTAATGGACAACCTGCCAATTACTCCAAGCCACTCCAATGCCAAACTCAGTCTTAGGAGTTTCTGCCCTGCACTACCCAACCAACCCACAGGAGTCTGTTCATTTAAAGAACTATACTTGGGTGTATCTTAAGGCTCAGAATCAGCATTTCCTGAAACAGCCTCACTTTATTCCATCTGGGCACAACAGAGCCAAAGCTATTTACTCACAAATAAAATGAGTGAACAAAGGGAAGTTCTTGGTATTGATGTATGCAGTTCTTGGGGAGAAACAGAAGCTTCCTAAGTAAAGTAAATTCTACACTTAAAAAATATTTGTAGGCAGGTCTATTTGTCTTGTTTTTCTCTATAGTGAAATCTAGTACTTAGCCCCCTTACATGGTCCTGTATTCTTATAATCCCTTTAATTTTTCTCCCTAAAGAGGGGAAGTTTTATTTATTTTTGTTGGCTCTCCAAACTGTCCATAATATTTAGCTAAAAGAAGTTTGTTTATTCTAGCAGTAAACAGAACCCATGAGTTCATGTTACAGTTTACAAGCGTAGTTCTTTTTTCCAATAGCCATTACAGTCAGCATAGCAGGTACATAGTAGACACTTTATAAACGTTTGTTGAACGAATAAATCAGTGAGTTAAGAGATGGGCAATTTATAAGTTGAATCAGTCTTGCTAATACTTTTCAAATATCAAGGCTAGCAAAACAAAAACAGACCCAGAAATCTAAATAATTTTATTAACAAAGTCTGGACCCAGTTACATTTACCAGTTTTTACTTCTTTTGGCTATCACAAGCTCTTCCTACTATAGTAAGCTAAGAGAATATAAGCATCAGATAACTGCAAATAAAACCAGAATTCCAACAGAAATTTACATGAAAACCAAATAAAACCAAAGAAAATAAAACAGAGATTATAAATTCTAATGTCTCAATTTTATTAAGGCTACCAGGACGCGTTCCTAGGGACATAACTAGTGTATAATTTAATAGTTCACAAAATTTTCAAAGTGCAAGCATCTCCAACATTGGTTAACCTTGCTTTACACATAAGAAATATCCAAAAAATCACCCAACTTTTAGCAGAAAGCAAAACTTTTCCTATGAGAAAGAGTGGAAGAGTGGTGCAGTTTCCAAATGTTGGATGACCTAAGGCATCACAATCACTTCAGGGCCTATTAAGAACACAAATCCCCAAGACTACTCAATCAGAATCTCCAAGAAAGGGTCAAGGAAGCTGTATTTTAACAGCCAGCCTAGATGATTCTTGTGAACAGAACCGGCTGGAAATCACTGGCATGGAAAGAACAGTGGCTAGAGTCAGAAAATAGAGTTGCTAAGGCCAGTCTTGAGACATAGGTAAAATTAAGTTTGACTCAGTACCTGAGACAGGGTTTTTTGGTCCTGACTTTGTAGAAGTTTCACTTAATCACTGACCTTGTTTCCTCATCAGAAACAGAAAGGGGTAAAAATTATATCATCTTAAAGGCCATGGTACTCTAAAATTCAGTGATAATAAAATTTTATTACAGGTATCTCCTAAAGGTTCCAAAGTAATCTCGTGGGAAATTTTTAAAAAAGAAAAAGATCTCATCAGATCTTAAAAAAATTCACTAATTCCAATAAGGAGATCCTCTTCAATAGTTGGTTGATTCAGGGTTTCAAATAACTGACAACCCCTTGCTTTCTCTTAAGCATCCGGCATCACGAATCACACCCAGAAACTGAATTTATTCCAAAGTGGGTATAGATCAATCTGTCAATTCACATAGCTGGAAAGGTGGGCATCTGATATCACAACCTACCTTTTAGGGCCTTCTCATGCCAAAATATTGTAGCCACTTCCAAACAAGAGACAAAAGGTTTAGAGGAGGAAGCTAGGAAAAAGGCAGGCAGAGGAACAGGGTAAGTAAGAGATCCTACTTAGACCAAAATGAGCTTGAACCTTCAGGATACACCTACATCTCTCTCCTTCCTCTGCAAATTATATTTTCTATAATTCAAGGTCCTTCATTCTAACAGTTTTCTTCTTGAATAAGGTAACGTGTAACTCAACCTCCCTGAACATGCACTGCTGTCAGCTTAGTATTGATAGAATTTTGCATTTAGGGACCTCTAGGAACAATCTCTTCTTAATGGTAGGTGTAATATATTACATTTTGCCACTCTATCTGTTTACATGTATCAATTTTTTCTAGGCTTCTCCAAAATAATAAATGCACAATCTGTGCAGAGATATGTGAAAGGAGTGTAAGAACGATCTGAAAACATGGGCTCAAATTCTGTCATTATAAACCATCTTGTCACTTGACCTATCTATGCTTTAGTTTTTTAAGATGGACCAAAACTGAGCTGTATACTTGAAAGTGATATAATTAGATCGAAAGATGAAGTAATTTCTAAATCAAAACATAAAGCCTCTATATTAAATCACTTTAATTTACTAAGTTACTAAGCACTGTATTTTTGCACTTTTAAGTAACTATTTAAAGAAAGTATACATTCTGCAAAGAATTATCACTTCACTGGAAGATCTGATCTCAGTCAGATTTGTAAAGGCACCTCCTCTGTTATACCACAATTTCCAGGAATCGGATACCACCAACTGTTTTTTTTTTTAAAAAAAAAAAAACAAGATAAAAAAGATATAATCTCTAATATCTCTGTACACATGACTGACCAAACAAGCATTTCCTGAGTTATTAAGAAATAATAGAGGTTCTAACTAAAACAACATCTGAAAATTAAGATGTTTTTGAAAGTAGGTAACACTGGCAAATTAGCACACAATGACCCACGAAGGAAAAATGCCTAAATGTAAAATTTAGCAATTTAACTCCATTTACTTTATCATTCTTTGTTAAACTCCATATAGCTTTCACAGACAAGTGTTCCTTAACTATTAAGCAGATCTGGTTCTAAACATATACTTATAAATCAGTCATTTAAAACTTACTGTTTATTTTTCTATAGAGGGTTAAGTGAGGGTTAAGGTTCTAAGAAAGACTTCAAAGTTCACAATGTTACCTAAAGGAAAACAGTAATAGGGCTGTTTGAATTATACAGTGCCCACCCCCACCAATCCAGATTCACTTACTTGAGGTCAACTGCGGTCCAAAAATATTAAATGGAAATTTCCAGAAATAAACAATTCATAAGTTTTAAATTGCTCGCCATTCTGAGCAGCATGATATAATCTCACACCCTCCAGCCTGAGACCCCCAACCATAGATATCGTCTGCTCCCAACATGCAACCATTGACATCATCATGCTTGATCCTCCTCCTTCTGACGTATCATCAGAAGGTCAATAGTAGCCTAACACTACATCACAATGCCTACATCATTCACTTTGCTTCATCTTATCACTCAGGCATTTTATCACCTTGCATCATCACAAGGGTAAGTACAGTACAATAAGATATTTTGAGAGAGACCATATTCACATAACTTTATTACAGTGCATTGTTATAATTGCTCTATTTTATTACTAGTTATTGTTAATCTCTTGCTGGGACTTCCCTGGTGGCCCAGTGGTTAAGACTTCACCTTCCAATGCAGGGGGTGCAGGTTCGATCCCTAGTCGAGGAGTTAAGATCCCACATGCCTCATAGTCAAAAAACCAAAAACATAAAACAGAAGCAATATTGTAACAAATTCAATAAAGACTTTAAAAATGGTCCACATCAAAAAAATCTTAAAAAAAAGTCTCTTGCTAATTTATAAATTACACTTTACCACACATATGTATAGGAAAAAACAGTATATAGAGGGGATGGTACTACCTGAGGTTTCTGGCATCCACTAGGGGTCTTGGAACCTATAGCCAGAAAAAGGGAGGGCCTACTATACTTAGTCAACATTAACAGCACTGTCATTAGTGAGGTAAGTGACAAGCATAGTGACTGTAGAACCAGACTCGATTGGAATCAATCCTGGATCTACTACTTACTAGTTCTGTGACCTGGGGCAAGTTATCTAACTTCTCTGTGCTACAGTTTTCTCATTTATGAAATGAGAATAACAATAGTATCTGTCTCTTAAGGTTGTAAAGATTAAACAAGTTATTACAGATAAAGTGTTTAGAACAGTACATGGAACACAGTAATTATTTAATATTAGCTATTATGATTAAGTACATTTTAATCTAGTATGACAAGATCTCTTTCTAGAGGTCAGGTCCTCTGTACAATCAACCATCTAGCCAGGGGAGTCAAGGACTCTTGAAAACCAGATAAATGGGGGAAGATAAGTGATTGTAAACCTTAGAACAGCAGACCTGTTTTGTTTTTCAAATAAATTCTTTTATCAAATCCTAAATGTGAGATAAAACACACTCAACTGTGCATTTATTCAATACATGTATTAAGTAATAACTATGGTTTACCAGCCCTTCCTCTCACAGGAGCCCTTAAACACCTCTCTCCACAATTTGAGAATCACTGCTCTAGGGACAATCACTACACAAGCATTATGAACAAAGCATCGTAAGAACAAAGGTGAGTGGTCCGAATAGTAAGGATAAGGACTGGCAAAAGATATCCGGACCCAGATTTTTTCCATAATTCAGATAGTTCCAGATCTCAATTTCTCACCAGTAAATTTATCTGTACTGTTGTCACATGCTCATGCATTTAAGAAACCTAAATGTTAAGACCCTAAAATTGGGGCTTCCTTGGTGGCGCAGTGGTTGAGAGTCCACCTGCCAATGCAGGGGACACGGGTTCGTGCCCCGATCCGGGAAGATCCCACATGCCGCAGAGCGGCTGGGCCCGTGAGCCATGGCCGCTGGGCCTGCACGTCCAGAGACAGTGCTCTGCAATGGGAGAGGCCACAACAGTGAAAGGCCTGCGTACTGCAAAAAAAAAAAAAAAAAGACCCTAAAATTTTAAAGCGATAACAACCATTAGTATACATTACTATATATTATCTAGTCCAATCTCCAAATTTCACAATTTAGAAATAAAAGTCCCCAGAAATTCACATTAAGAAACTAGTCACAGATATTTTAAACAAATATGCAATTGAGCTACTATAACCTATTGTACAGGACATCTTAGTCTGCCAAACTGATCTACTTCTAGGCTCACCTTCCCTGCTCTTTGTGTCCTCCACTGGTCCTGCAGCTGAGAGCCAAGACCCCCAGACTCCACGCAGAGTGTTTGGAGATGGAAGCCAGTGGGAATGTGGCTCTGATTCAAGGTCGCCCTAGGGTACTCAGCAGCACAAGTTTGTGGATCTTCCATTTGCTGCTGCTGAGACCTCTGACTCACTCACTTTAAAAGTTACCTGCATCATGTCAGTGTAAGAACTTCCAAATTTGGGGGAGTAGCTTCTTAATACAGAAATCATAAAATGGACAAGTAATTAGGTTTTTCTACAGATGGACAGTACAGAGCAGTAGGTAAGTGCTTAGATTTGAAACAAAGGTCTAAGTTTGAATTTTGCTCAGGTGGGTGATATCATTTGTTAATCTCTTTCTAAACTCAATGAGAAATTACTGGAAATAACGATTGAGGTACTCACCTCACAGAATTAAGAGTACAAAATGCATGTACTCATTACACCGTCTGACACACAATAAACATTCAATTCATATTATTAGTTATTAATGTTTTATCCAAGATTCTATGAACCTGACATGGCATCAGGACTGGAACTAGGGTGAGGCAAACCGGATGCCTAGAGCACAAAATTAAGGTCTCACCTGCCTGACAGAGAGTGAGCGCCTTCTTAAATTTTGTACTCTAGACCCTCCCTGCCTACCCTAGTCCTGTCCCTGCATAGCACACACAAGGATAGCCTAATACTGATATAACAATGTCATAAAGGCCACTTACATAGCTTTTTTTTTTTTTTTGCGGTACGCGGGCCTCTCACTGTTGTGGCCTCTCCCGTTGCGGAGCACAGGCTCCGGACGCGCAGGCTCAGCGGCCATGGCTCACGGGCCCAGCCGCTCCGCGGCATGTGGGATCTTCCCGGGCAGGGGCACGAACCCGTGTCCCCTGCATCGGCAGGCGGACTCTCAACCACTGCACCACCAGGGAAGCCCCACATAGCATATTTTTAAAACCTTTTCTCCCCCACTTGCCAAAATGGAGGCATATATAAATTACTTGGGCCACCCAAAAAAGTTACATATATCATCCAAATCAAATTACATAGTTTAGGAATCCTTAAAAGAATGTGATCATCAAATGCAAGCCTGTGTTAAAATTACCTTTTATTCTCTTAATGTACATAGAGCAATTTAATAAAGAAAGCCGTGGCCCAGAAGTAGGCTCAGTAGCAGAGTGAAATCAAGATGTGATCAAAGATTTTCTCAAGATAATCCATAAAGGGGGATAATCTATATAGGAAAACCAAAAGATAATAGAATCAAAAGGCTTGCTACCTCTGAATTAGCTGATGGGAAATGGGAACAACAAAAATAGCAACAACTGGCTTCTAAGATATTTCTGCACAACAGGTTCAGGGAAAAGGATACACGTCTCTTTGGTTGTGACAATCCTCAATTTTTTTTCCTATTCGAATGCCTAAATTTTTGTTAAATTCTGGTCTGGACAAAATTTAAATGAAAACATTTGTTGGAAGGCAGGAAACAAATCTGTTCCCTTGAATGTGTTCACTTATGCCCATAAAGTTCTTAATCTAGTGGTTCATGAATTAAATAATGCCTAACTGAACAGTCATTTAGCATTTAATTGAGGTACATCTTTTCATTTTCCCTTTTATTAGTATTTGTGATGTTTTAATTTCTCAAATATAATGCTAAAGCTTTCCTTTAAAACCCCTTAGAAATTCAATTAAACTCAAGCTCTCATACTGTCCCTATGTTCTCTATGCTTGGAAGTACAATGTAAGGAGACTGTACCACATGGGTCAGGCTTACCTGCTCTGTAACACTTACAATCTTATATACCTACTATCTTACTTAATGACTCCTTACTGCTTAAGGTTCTCTACAGTATGCAATGTATATTTTCTTATCTTACCTTATCAAATTTCTTTGCACCACAACACTGCCACAAAGCACTTAAACGTTGATAAAATTATTAGCCTCAGATGATAAATGGACTCTGACTCATTTGTTTACCAGCAGATGCTAATAAGGACAAGATTCTATCATGATGATGAACTTTAACCTCACCTTTAGCTCCCAACTGATCTCAAATAAAAATTCTATTAGTCACAAGAAGAAATAAGGGAGATAGAATGGTCTCTGCTTAAACCATACGTACAATTCCACCTGACCTTCACTTGCAAAACTGTAATTCATTTTTCAAGGAAGCACACCAAAATTAAGGTAGGACCTCAGAAATCTTTCAAGTTTTGAAAATACTGCCAAAATGCCAATTTGATTACCGACGAAGGCATCCACAAGTATCTACTTCTGAATAAAAGACCATATTCAAAATGCTTTGTAATTAAATTAGAAAGCCTTGCCACAATGTGAACTGGTATAGGGAGCAAATGAAATCTGGAGGCCATGTCTGATTCATTTACCATTCCCAAATGCCTTTGGTTGCAGCAACCTAATGAAGTCTAAGAAGGCAGCAGATGTGTAACATCTTAGGATTTTGTCCTTCCTGAACTCCAAACTCCACTGGAGTTCCAGTTCATCCTGAAGACAGGATGGTTGAATAAAGCAGGAAGGCATGTTTCAGTGCCAGGGACCAGAAGGTAATTTAGAGAAACTATCATTTTCCCCCCTCCTATCAGCTCTGACCCCAAATTATCAAATGAATTGATGCATGTTCAAGTACTTAATATTATCAGAATGGCTAAATGTCCATATGACGGTCTTTCCATCCCCTATTATCCACCAAATTATAAACACTGTAGAGAAATTTTATTCTGTTCTCTATTTTCTAGTACCTAGCTCAGTACTCTATATAGTCAGTCTACATCAGCAACAGTGTTAGAGATGTGATGATGAAAAGCCAGATATAGTCCATGCCCTTGAGGGTGTGCAGTCTTGCAGGGAAGAGAGACAGTAAATAAATACATGTTAAGCTGCCACTTCACATAACTCCAGGGAGCATACCTGTGTCATACTATATATACACTTTTCTATGCAAATTCAATGAACATGCTGAACAATTTTTTTGAAGAAAACAACAAAAAAGAGAACTATTGAAATAGGTAGGTGATCATAATTCCATTCCACGCATATAAGCCCCAGAATGAAAGAGATAAAGACATGGATCTGCTGCCCCCCCAATCAGACTGAGAGCCATAGTTGTCCCTCATGATGAGCAGCTCACCACACTGTGATTCCACATAATCACACCGTGATTATGTATTATAATGTACATATTTCTTTTCCAACATGATCTCTGAATAACAAGTTAAATACCTGATCCAGCACTCAAAGGAAAAGTAATTCTATTCCAATGCTAGAGGAAAAATGTGTTGACGCTCTGTTAGTTTCCAATGTGGTAACTTCCTAAGTGTTTTTTTTAGAGTAAGCTTGAAGATAAGTAATTTTTGCCTGCCACACTGACCTTAGCATCTAAGATACAACCTTTCTGTAACTGCAACTCTAACTGCCCTCCAATGGCGCTCAATCACTAACATCATTTTACTGCCATGATTAAATATATGGTGTCTTAACTCGGCCAGCATGGATTCAAATCCTAATTCCAAGCAATAAGTGGTTGTGTGACCTCAGGGAGGTTACTTAGCCTCCCTGTACTTTAGTTTTCTCATTTACCTTGGGGATAATAGTGCCTCTACATCATAGGGTTGGTACAAAGAAGATTTAAGGCAATTTTATACATAATATATATTCAATAAATATTTGATAAATGAATGAACCAAAGTATCATTATTATGCAATCTAACTTACTTCTGGTAAACTTATTTCCAAAGGACTGGCCTAAGTAAACAGTAGTGACTACCACTTAATAAGCTCTACTGCTGTTACCCAATAATTCATAAGCTTGCTGATAAAAAATCCTCTTTTCTTTCTTTCTTTTTTTTTAATAGCAACACCTGATTCTAGGCAACTGCATAGTGAGACTGAATATTTATTTCACTTTTTGGGTGGTTAAAAAAAAAAAAGATTATACATACCAAAAATGTAAGGGTGACCTTGAAAAATAAAACTAGTATTATATTACATCCAAGATGCAATTAATTGTATAGCTAAAATGAGAAAACTGAATTCTTCATTTTCATACAGACGAAAATGGACCACCAAACTATACTGTTTACCTTTCTGCCAATAAATTATTTCTAACTGCTACAATAAAGATGCTTTCACTTTTTACATTGTGTGTGTGTGTGTGTGTGTGTGCACGTGCAGATTGCTAAAACATAAATCTCTAAGACTGCAACTTTCTATAACATTTCAAATGCAATAATACACACCATCGATGACACTATTTAACACCTAAATCACTTCTGCAGTTTATATTATGGAAAAAAATTGTTTATCATGGAATTAGCTTAAAATTCTTGGCATACATTACCAATCATATCAACCTTAATAACCCAACAAGATATAAGAAGCAGTACTTCAGTTTTATCTTTCACATATTAGTATGCTAGGTCAGTATCAATTTTTTATCCAAGATTCAAACAACATAGCGACTTACTTTTTAAAAATTAAATTTAGGACTTATCAAAGACTTACATTTAAAAATAAAAACTGGGAGCATTACCAAGTTTTAAAGCCAAATATCAGCAATCACTTTTCGACAATATCTTGCGGAAGAGTAAATGGGTAAATTCATGAAGGCAGGCAAAGCTACAGCAACACAGAGCTGTTGAATTTATTCTATGCCATTATTACAGTACTGTGAAAGATCAGAGAATTTGTTTTCAGGACCAAAACCTGACACAATTTTTCCTGAATTTAGTCTGCATGTTTTGAAAATAATATTTTTACTCTCATAAGTATCTAGGTTAAAGCAAATAAGATATTACCATAAGACTCACTTAAATATGAAAACTTTCAAGAAGCACAAACTATAAGCTCCTTTGAAATAAGTACTACTCACTTTTACAGTCACCTTGCCTAAGGCAGGTGATACTAAAGGTAAAAACTCAAAGGAAGATACTGTGGTTAAAAAATGAAACAAAACAACAAAGAAAAAAGGAAAATGCATGAATTTTGTTGAGGACAGAATGAGATACCATTAGGGAAGAACAGAATCCACTGAAAGTTAGTTTCTTCCACATCTGTATTCTGTTATAATGAATGTTGCTTGCAAAAGCAGGATAGTGACAAGGTGTCCAAAATGCTGTTATACAGAAATTTTGCTGTAATAGAAAATGATTCCTTTGCCATGTCCACGTAGAAAACTACCCTGATTTTACAGACCTCTAAGGAAGAACAAACATCTTTCTACAATTTATATTAAACTTCTGAAAATAACTCCTTTTTATTCAAAGGTAGGGAACATGTCTCCTTTATTAATTTCTGTATTTCTGCCCCTAGTAGAGTGCTGGAGGCACTGTGCATGAATGCACTTACATTTGTTCATAAATTCAGCAAATAATTACTGAGTAGTTAACTTTGTGTCAGACACTACTGTATAAGTAGTGAGGTAAGGCACATGACAAATGAGGGCCCTGCTCAGGTAGCTTACAATCTAGTGAGCGAGACAGACATTTACCAAATAAACACAGAAATAATTAAGTTCCTCTTGTGATGATGCTACAAAGAATTACAGAGTATGGTGAAGATATAGTGGGAACTTACTGTAGTTTGGGGAAGGAGGGGTCAATGGTCAGAGAAGGTTCCCCTGAGAAATAACATTTAAACTGAGACTTGAAAATTAACTAGGAGTGGGCCAGACTTGGGAAGGGGAGGGGAAGCAGCCCAGGCAGGAGGATGTAACGCGTACAAAGGTCAGGAAAGAGCTTTTGTAGGTAGTAATTGAAAAGCACGGTAAATGAGAAAGGCTGGGGTTAAGGATGGAGAGTTAGATAGGAGACAAGAGAAACTGTGAGCATTAAACTGAGTAAGAGGGTAACAGTATTTGAATATTTAAATCATTTTAAGTCTTTTTCTCATGTAAAATAAATAATCTAAGGGAACTGAGTCTTTATTCCACAATATTAAATATCTATAGTCAGAAGACCTGGATTATGCCTTGGTCCCACCAGTTACTAGCTCCGTGATCTTGCACTTAACCAATCTGAACTTCTTTATTCTCTTTGTAAACAGGTACTCAATTATTTTACCTACTGGGAAACACAATGATAACACAACAGTCCTGTTCTTACAGATCTTACATCCTTAAAGAAAAAAAAATCATGTATATGGGACACAACCTAAGCCCTATAAGAGATGAGGTCCAAAAGTTCACACAAGGCTCCTGCAAAACCCAAAATGACAATAAATGTGGACACTGGTGAATTGCAAACTACTATAAAAATATAAGCGTACACATCATTCTGTGAGCCCTAAGTTATTCAGTGTGCAGAGCTCCAAAATGACCACAGTACTCCAGCATGTGACTGAAAGATGATAAATACAATAGAAACATTATCCCGCCATTCCGTTACTCACCATTCGCCATTGGTGAAATATCAGTACTATAATGAAGCTCAGAGATGAAGAGCAGTTGGTGTAGAATCGAACCAAGGACAAAAATTAACACTCACTAGACAAGTGCATTATATTAATTTTACTAATTTCCAAGTTTTCCTGGCTTTTGGTTCAAAAGTCATTCCACAACCTCCTAACTGCATGTCAAAAATAAGAACTCATTTCTCACTTCCTCCAACAAAAAGCAAATGCCTACATGGCCATATAGAAAATACTTTCACATTCTTGCTTTACCATAACTGACTCATATTCAGTTTATGGTCTATTTAAACTACCGCACCCTTCTAACACAGCACTGAGCCAGTTACCTCCACATAATTTTCCATTTGTTCAGTCAGTCTTCCTTCCTTGTCTACTGCATTACTTACTTATGGTACTAATTATTTTTTATTTTACTTCATTCTATAGCATCATACCTCTCTTTCATTTTAAAAGTCATATTAATTTCCAGACCATCTGAGTTTCAATCAAAGAGGAATGTAAGAGTATTTCTGATCCTATAAAGTGTTTTTGCATTCAAAAGTTAAACACATTGTGGATAATTTTAATAATTTCAGAGTACATTCAAAATACTGCCTATTTAAATGGTCAACTTATACAACAGTAAACCATGACTGATTACCTGCTATCAGTAGATACCCGATTTTTAGCTATAAACTTACCAGGAAGAGATCTTAATGTCAATGAACATACTCCTAAAATTCTATTAAAGAACTGTCTAATAATAATATATGTGAACTGTAATTATAATTGGTCACAACAATGGGTAAGACTGGAACAAGCACACTGCTTTCTGCTCAATATAAAACACAAATGTCCATTTTTCCATTCTTTAATATAAAATAAGGATGAGTTAAAACTCATAGATGATGCTAAGAAAAATAGAATATACAAGAGCCTGATGCTATTAATTACACACACACACACAACACACACACGAGCCCAGAAAATGAGGGGAAGTAAATAAAAATCAACAAAAATGTGATGCTACCTCCAAGAAATGCAACGTATCTTCTTTTCTAGTAATGAGCACAACTAGAAATAAACTCTTTCTTGCTGCTGCATTATTTGAAAAAGTGTAAAATAAGTTTCGTGAAAGAATCCTAATCCCATTGTTCTCAGCTGAAAGTAAAAAAACAGAGTAAAGACTAAGGTAGAAAGGGAAAGGAATATCTTTCACCAGTAAGGATGAGCTGTATTGTTACCTGACTTTCTCCTGTCCCATCAACTACCCTTTAAAATGGTAGCACAGTCCATCATTTAATATACCTCTAATAAAAGGAAAAAATAGGTAAGTTGAAACTGATTCTTCTTATTTTTCCAACAGGTTAGAGTGCGTGCTTTTCTTTTGCTGAGGAATTTCTCTCCAGCTCAAAAAAACTCTTCACCTCACAGATGGCTTCTTAGAAATACCTAAAATTCATTACTTTGCAACTTCCTCCACCCTCTTCAAAAAAAAAAACAAACTCCCTACTCCTTTCTGGTGCGGCAGCTCCGATGCAGAAGCTGGATTACAACTAGATTAGATTCAGACGATCTGTCCCTACGTGTGTGACCTTGGGCACGTCATTTATCCCCTCAGTTTCCTCATTAGCATCCAACTGTGAATGCTCTTTGAAAACAGTAAACAGTAAATACATCTTAGGAATTACATCTTTATAGAGTTAAGCTTTTCTACTTAGGGTAAAATTACCTCCTTAGAGGGACCACGTCATGAAACTGGTACTGAATCCGTAGGTCTCTGTCAACATTTGACTCTTCTACAGTTCTCCTCTTCCCTCAAAGGGCATAACCCGAGTCACCTCAAAAGCAGACTCCAAGCGCCCCTTCCTTCCTCCACTCCTTCCCTCTCCTATTTCTAAAGCAGGGGGAAAACAGCAGCCTCATCTCCCCGCCCCAAGCCACACCTTCAGAGGACCCCACCCCAGGCACATCCGCCCTCTCCCTCCTCCGGGGGCACCAGAGGCCAACCTCGCCCTTCCCCTCCCGCCCCCACCTAGAGGAGACTTCCTGGAGGCGTTCAGGCCCGAGCAGGGCAGGCGGCATTTACAAACCCGCTTTACGCCACTCGCGTAGGGTAACCTCGCTTACGCCCATAGGGCCCCGTTCCCAGCCCCGTCCGCTCCGCCTGCCAGAACCAAGCCCGAGTGCCTCAGCCACGACCCCCGTGTGACCCTAGAGCTCTTCTGCTCCGCGCGGGACTACGGTGACTGGGACAGAACAGCCACACCTTACCGGCAACTGAGGCAGTGACTTCACTTGCCACCTTTGGAGCCCTCTTCAACTCCCAGATCAATTCACTCCGGCGACGCCGGAAGGACCCGAGAGGAACCAGGCGTTGTCCGGAATCCTGCCCTGCCGGAGTCGCGCAGGGGCCTATGGGGACTCGTAGTCCCACTCGCCGGTGTTGTCGGCAATTCCTGCACATGCAAGACTACAATTCCCGTCAAGCCATGCGGTGGAGCCTTAGGCGATGGGTGGGGACACTTTTAGCCAATAGTAGGAGAGTTCCCTGTCTGTGCGGGAGGAGGTGAGAAAAAGAGAGAGGGTGCACGGAAAGAAGAGGAAGGGAGGGGTCAGCTCTCACCTGCGCCAATCAGGATGCAGGGTCGGCCCGGGAGGCGACTCACCCATTGTGGGGGCGGGCTAGCGGAGCCGAGGAAGGAAGCGGGGTGGGGGGAGAACTCCAAGTGGGGAACGTGGGGCGGTCGAGCTGCGCGGGCGGAGAGGAAGCCGCGGGAATAATAGGCAGGATGGAGGGAGGGCGCGGTGTGAGGATTCACCCTGGCTGGAGGAGCAGTTTCCCCGAAAGCGGCCAAGCACCAGGCACACCGAGCGGCGAGACCTGCGGCTCAGGCAGGGATAGGTTGAGCCTGGGCTCCTCGCGGAGGTGCCCGGACGGGGCGGGAGGCTGCTATAGGTGTCAGGCCACTGAGTGAAGGGAGAGGGGTCCCCGGGGAAGGGAAGCGGCAGAGCAGCTGCAGAAGTGCGGGGAGCGCGAAGGTACCAGGGAAGGAGATTCCCGCCGCCTTCAGCCAGGGGAACAGCCGGAACAGCAGGGGGAGGAGCAACAGCTGCCGAATTCGCCAACTAGAGGAGGGGGAGGCGGAGCTTAGGTCCCTGTAGCAGCAGAAGGCGCAGCCTGGACTGTAGTTTCCCGGGAGAGAGGAGAGCAGGAACAGGAGAGGAGCGCAGTCCTCGGAGCCTCTGCTCCAGCATCCCGCCAGGGGCTGCAGGTGTGTGGGAGGTAAGCGTGGGTGCCTCTATGGGCGTCTCCTCTGCCCGGGAGAAAGCGTCTTCCAATAGGAATTTTATCAAGGCACAGCCAGAAAGAGTCTCTGACTCGGGTTAGGGAACTGGTGCAAACCCTTTTAGGTGAAAGATGTACGTTTTTGGAGTTTGCGGGGGTATAAAAAGCAAAAGGTGGCTTGACTCAGGGTATAAAGGGCGTGGTTAGTGTTTTTGGCTTGAGTTGTACCATTAAAACTATTCTGGGAAATTTTAATATTGAGGAAACTGCTAATTGAGGACAAGGTGGATGATATTTGGATAGGTGCGTAGCTGGTAAAAAACAAAAATTTTGTCACTGATAGAGAATTACTTCAGAACTGTTTCACTAGGAAAATAACTTAGCATTCTTCTTTACTATCTATCCTTCACGTTGTTTTATCAGATTGCCCTGCTACCGACCTGTTTTCCAGGGTGGTTATACTGCAGGTTCCTAGAATTGAAAGAGATGTCTATTAAAGAAGGAAATACAGTCAGGAATAATCACGATGACTGAACCTATCAGAAGTATAACTTTTGCCAGCAATAATGTAAAACTGTTTTTTAATGGAGACACTTCGCTTTCCTTCCAGTGGCTTTAAACTATCGGAACAAAGACTAGGACTCAGCCTACAGTGGGAACGTATGGTGTACTTCACAGCTGCTCCTTATTCTCTCATTTGTGTCTAGTAATATTTGTACATTTTAAAAAACAAAAGTACCAGAAAAGCTGTGCAAGGATCTTTTCTGTTTAGACAGTGTATGCTAAATGGTTTCCCTTAGTATGTGTTATGATGGGCTCAGGCTTAACACATGTAATAGTGTCATAAAATAATAGTTTATTCTTAGTATTAAACCACGTGTGATTCCTTTGAGTGTAATTAAACACCAATAGGTGAAAATATGTTTTAATACTAAGATGAAAGTCACATCTACCTTTGTGTAACTATGACAAAATTACAGCCTTTTTTTTAGAAAAAAACTGTAAAAAGCTATTTGCCTAGTTCATTTTCTTTTTCTTTTTGTCACAGAGGTTCTCCAGATTACATGGCTTTTAATCATAGTAGCATATTGCAGCACATTTTGCTCTGAAATGCTTTCCTTGTGACAGTTGTATATTTCAGAGTCTGCCTGAATACTTTAATCTGGGTTTTTTGTTTTTTTTGAACTAGGGTCACTAAAATGGAGTAATTACCTTCTATTCTTGTTTGTTTTGTTTTGTTTTCATGGTTTGCTGATTTACTCATGATTTAGGGATTTTATTTCTGTGATACAAAATTCCTTTTTGAAAAGAAATGGCTGGAAAGAATTCTCTTCGTAGCTTCAAGTTCAATCCTACTGAGTGCTACTACTGATAAGCCTAAGTGACTTATCAATGTATATACTCCAACACTCCCTCCCATACTCTCACCCACTAGAGGAATATATAGGGGGACAGATCTTAGAAAAACAGCTGCTTTTCGATTGTCCTCAAGTAGATCAGGTAAGTATTAGAAACAGCAAAGAGCTTAGAAAAAAGAAAAAGCAACAGTAGCCACTAAATTTAGCAGCCATGGTAAGGATGGGATTTTATCTTTGCTACATCACAGGAGAGTCTTAATCCACATAGCTGATATGACCCTGTGAAAATGATTTTAGGGTGAAAAATGGGTACTAGGGTATAGTTAGTTAGGCTTGGAAAAGATTGTGTTTGCCCTTGTTATTTCTGATTAAATAGATCATCCTGAATCAGAGTCTCAGATTCTCTCTCAGGCTCTGCTACTGATTCATTCTGTGAAATTGAATACTTGCTGTCACTGGGTCGTTTCCCCCATGTAATAATTAATAATAATACTGGCAATGAAGTTCTTTCAGGGCCTTTATCAGAAGATCTTTTTGAAAGGGTTTGATTGGGAATCAGTTAATAATCAAGTAAGTGAGATAGAAAATAAATACCAAAACCGTCGAAATTCAGATGTACTTTGAATCCCAACTATTTATAGGTCTTCTGCTTTGAAGTATCAAAAAGGATAGAATCTCATTAGGAATGAATGAGTCTGTGGTATTAAAGTACTGGATTTTTCACCTGTTTCCAAGATATGGATCTTTTTTATTGTGTCAGTGAAAGAGATTGGCTTCCTATAACATTTGAGAGTAAGAAAACCATGTTTTTATAAGGAAGAAAATCATTGGCAGTGTGTGGCACTTAAGTATTTGTTACCTTGAACTCTTGACACATTTTAAATTGGTGTTCACATTAAATCGCAGATAAGCTGAAGACTTCTTGTACATTACTGGTGTTGAAAATGTTCATCATATGACAGTTTACAATTTTATGTGAAGTACTACCTAGGTTAAAAGCATATTATTCTGTGCTTGATTTTTACTCTTTGTGTATGGCTATCAGAGTATGCATGTGATGAGAAAGAAGAAAACCAACGGAGTGCAGAATGTCTCTCAAGTGGAAGATGCTCATGAAATTAGTGTTCTTTAGCTGAAAGACTTGGTTAATTTCAAATTACAATATACTTTGGATTTTTTTAAAAATTTATAATTCTAACTCTAAGCCTATTGAGTAAAAATAATTGAGTGGCATGGGTTTCTCTTTCTAACAGGAGGATTCACTGATGCATGCAGTACAAAAGAGCAAGACGTAAAGGTTCAAGATCAAATGGTTTTTGGGGGGCGGCAGTGGGGGAGAGGTGGCGTACAAGGGGGCATAGATATGAAGAAACCTGTTTGAGACACATACCCTTTGCAAGAGAGCAAGAGATTTGACCTTTTTTTTTTGTTGAATGCCTGTAAGTGATTTCATGACCTGTTTTCCCAGTTATTAATTTCTAGAGGCTTATACCCATAGTGGGAGACAGTACTTTCCTACATTGTCATTTTAACTGGAGTCAGACTGATATTAATTCATTAGGTTTTGAATAATTATGGGTTACTGAAGCAAAGTGAAAAGGATCCTGCATGTATACATTCACTTCTAAGTGAAACTTAATATTATTTGGATATAATATTAAAAGTAAAAACTGAGGTTTTCCCCCTTAATAGCAAAGGTACTTGAACCAGACACTAAAGATGAGCAGGACCCTCCCCTCCCAGCCCCTGCTGCCTTTTAAAGTCATCTCCTAAGGTTAAACAGGCTTTGGGGAGCAAGATTGTTATACAAAGGTAAAGATTTGTTTCTGTCTTATTTTCAATCTTATGTCTAATGTTTTCAGAATTTAGTCCTTAAAGTCTGGATCAGTGTGTTTTAAGTTAACAATTATTAGTTCCTAGACACTATGCTTCTTTCCTATCTCCTATTTGTTCTCAGCACCTTATATAATGCTCAGCAGAAAGAACTTGCCCTATAACCTTACTGAATTAGAAGTGGGGACCAATACTTCTTTAATGTACGCATTGATACATCTTGCACTTTGACAAACGAGAGTCAGTTGCCCTCACAGAATAAGTGCTATACATTAGGCCTTCTGAGAATGACCTTGTGCTGGTTAACCTTTGCAAAAGTGTTACTTGAGCCCAATTTGATTCGGACTATGTGGACTGCAAAGACTTACCTACAACTTCATGTGCCAACATTTCTAAATCCTTCCAGAGATAGGCAGTTATAGGTAAGGAAAAGGATTCTCCCACCAGTGATACTCAAGGTCTGCATTCTACAGCTAAGGAAGCCTGTGGCTCACCACTGTTTACTTCCAGTAAGATACCTTTGTAGAAGCTTATCTAGGAAAAGCATACTTTATTCTATAAAAATTGAATTCGCTCTTCCATTTTTCTAATTGTTCTTTTTTTTAAAAAAAAGAGCCAGACTCATTGTATTTAAGCACATGCGGAATTTGGCATTTATTCCAGAAACAAATTAATCTGATTAATGTTAGAATTAAGAATTCAAATGTGATTTTTCTTTTATTATTATAAGACCTGGAGAATTCTAGTTAATTGTAAATAGTTCTTTAGTAGTAAATTTAATAATAGCAGATATTTAACTATCATTTGTTTGCTTTTTAATATGCCTTTACTAGCATGCGATAGATACACTTTGGCTTAGAACTGATGTTTGATTAATCTTCCTTCTTCGTGGTTCGCTGGCGTTACTCTAAATGCTTAGCATAGTGCCTTGTATAGAGTTAGGTGAGTTCCTGTCTTCTTCACCAGATGCTTAGTATCTTCAGAATTAAGACTGAGTTTCATTTATCTTGGTATTTACTTTGAGAGCCTTACACATAATAGTTTAACAGTAACAGTTATAGTTGACAACCTGTAAAGAAGCATCATTTTACATTTTTCACAAGTACACCTAGAAAACTGAATTTTTTTAAACATGTCTTTTAGCACTAAATTCAGCCCTCGGCCCACAACAGTTGCTTATATTGAGCTAAATATAAATGTCACTGCATTTTGTTGGATTTCTGAATGGAGTAAACATTGCTATTAACTACAACCTTGCATGTGTGTATACTTTAAATGTAAATTTATTAATTCAATGCCATTTGAAATTTGTGTGGTCTCTCCTTGTCTCTAGAACTTTGCTGACTTAAAGATGTACTTTTAAGTAACATTCCGTACTATGTGTATATACACACACTTTATGACTTTTTTTCTTGACACATAGAGACTTAGAGAAAAGTATATAAACGTAACATGAGGCTTTATCTTAACTAAAACTTAACTGCTCTTGAATGTTCTGTTTTCAGTGAAAT
The DNA here is from genome assembly GCF_951394435.1 of Stenella coeruleoalba. NCBI lineage: Eukaryota > Metazoa > Chordata > Mammalia > Artiodactyla > Delphinidae > Stenella > Stenella coeruleoalba. The sequence continues at coordinate 46,651,446 of NC_137150.1, forward strand.
GGTTACAATGGGAGACCTTATTCAGGCTTATTAAATCTAAATTATTCAGGTATTTGTCATCTTTGAGCCAGCATGGGGAAGAGATGAGTTCTGAGATTTGGCATTGACAGTATTCAGTGCTGACCTTCCGTACAGCATAGCTGATGAAGTGTGCATGGGACCTCCAGCTCTAGCCAGTGCTTCAAGGCCCCCTTCTGGTTCAGCCTAGGAAAGGAGCCTTCTGAGCACACAGCTCATAATTGTAGTGTGAGAAGAAAGGCAGATGGAATTTACTTTGATTTAATAACCTCATTTGCCTAAGTGTATTGTTTTTCCCAGATATACCAGAGTTCCCAGTAACAGTAACTCAAGTGTCAGAAAGTGATTTCTATTGCACAATCTAGCAATTCAGTGAGTACCTGTCAACCTGTAGTCTATTTTCCCCTTAGTGTCTTAGCTTCTTTTGAATGGACCCGAAAGAGCTCACCAAGATACTTTTGATATTTTGCCAATATTGGATTGCTTCTGCCATTTTCTTGATAACCTAAATTTTGTTCTGAGCCTAAGTTTTATTTGAGGTCTTTTAATCCTATGTAACTTGAAGAGTTAATTTTATTGTTTTTTCATCTTTTAGTAGTATGCTATAAATACTGTATTATGATGTATAATTTTTGCCACTCACTTGAATTAAATCAATTATCAGAGCATTTAATTGTTGTGTACTTCACAAAGCAATTTAAAATCATTGAAGCAATTAATGTTTTTTAGATACATTCAGCCTTCCAGTTAAGAAACCTTCACATAGTATCCTAAATCTCTTGTTCTATGTCTAAGGCAGGTTAAATTGGATTTATACCATACGTCATTTGACGTATAATACTGGATGAAATTTATACAATTCCAGTATTCTGACAGCTGTGTAACAATGGTATAATTTTTGTCCTTGCTAAGTCGGGGAACTTTTAAAAATTATATTGTGAGGTATTGAGCACAAGGTATGTTAAGCCAGAAAAGTAACTTTTTCTGTATTTCAGAGTTTTTGATTTGTTCTTTTAAAAATAAAATGTCAATAACAAAATTATGAAGACCTAATAATAACTATTCATTTTTTAATATAACAGATTTTGTTAGTAATTATTAATATGAAATTAAACATTTTGAAAGAGAAAGAAATCCTGTTGTCCAAGGTTATCTTAAAAGCCAATTTTTACTCACATTATGTGGCCCCAAAGTAACTGACAATTTAAAAAGTGGTTTTCAAGTATGTATCAATTAGAAATGCTTTCAGCTGCAAGTTTTATGTACAATGACATAAAATAATAGGGATTTACTTTTTCCAGGACAAGAAGTCTAGAGGAAAGCGGTTGTGTCCTTTTTGGTTAGAGGCTTAATGTTGTCAGGGTGTTGTCCTCACAACACCTTGTGCCTGATGCAAGATGGATGCTTCTGCAGATCGAGACATCATATTCTAGTTCAGGGCAGGAAGAATGAGGAAAGGCTTGTGCCTACTGAGTCTTTCTCTTTTAATCAGGAAGTAAAAGCTTTCCCAGTGACCTCTAGCAAATGTCGACTGTGGACTTACTGGCTCATGGCATGTAGCTGTCCCTATTTTTAAGGGATGTTCGAGATATCAGGGACTTTGGGCCTTGGTGGTGGATGAAGCAGGGGAACAGTGGTTCGAGTGTGATTTTGGGGTAACCAGTCCATAGTTTCAGCCATAGTCTGATAATTAAAACCATGCTAACTTTAAATTGTATTCCTTCTCGTTCCGACTGATGTTTATGCTTCCTGTTTGTTCATTTGTTTGTTTGTTTTCTCCGGGTTAGAAAACTCTCACCTTCTTACACCAAGTTTTCACTTCTGTGACTACCAAATTTCAAGTCTCTGGGCAAAGGCATTTCTCAGAGACTGACGGCATCTCTAGTTAAAAGATCCTGTAGCCCATACCACATATAATACTTGTCCTGTACTTTTCATTACAGATGTATTCAGTAACACTTGAAAGGACAATTCTGTTTTAAATCTGCTTTGAGCCTCAAGGTATCAAAGTATCTTCTTATAGACTGAATTAAAAATATGGGTATAATGTAAATGAAAGAACAATTGAATATTAAAAAAATCTTAAAACAAATGCTATCTGCCCAAAAAAGCCACAAAGCCATTGTTTCATAGAAAGGAACTCATTCTAAAAAATGTTAATCCTGGAAAATGGTGTTATTACCCATTTCTAAAATGTGAAAAATATTATCAACAGCTATACCTTGATTATTACCTAGATTATTACTCATTCTTAGAATAATACATCATGGACTTATAGTTTTGAAAAATTAGGATTCCTTGAGATAGGAAAGTCTGAGAAGAAAATTGAAACTGAGAAAATGGAAACAAATATTTTTTCTACTTTAAAAAAACTCATAATCAAAGATGTTGACCATAGAACCTTGGCTATACAGCAGTTGTCTGCATTTCCATATCAACATCTTTATTGTCCAGTCTTTACATTTCTATTATGTGAACTTAGATGAATGGCTTTATAGAGGCAAAACTCTCCAGATATACTCAAGTAAATTTCTAAACTACTATAATCTGTAGCATGGGGTTGGGTGTTATAGAGAGATACAACACAATATTGCGATATGTAAAACCACTTAACTCCTTGGCATAAGCTTTTGTCAATATAGTTAACAAAAGAAGACATCACAAGACATATATATATATATATATAAAAACAAGGATATATGATTTAGGATGATGGTATTACAACAGTTACTATGGTAGATGTCCAGAAGCAGAAGAAGCAGAAGAAATTGATCTATGTGGTAATCAGGGAAGGCTTTGAGAAGTAGGCCAGTGTGGTGTGCTGGTAAGAGCAGGGGACCACAACCGATGGCCTATAGCACACTACCTTTTTTTGTAAATCAGATTTCTTGGAACACAGCTATGTGCATTCATTTACATATTATTAAGACTGCTTTCTTGCTACAACAGCAGAGTTGAGTCACTGTGGCAAAGCCCATGTGGCCCACAAACTTAAAATATTTCCTATCTGGCCCTTTAAAAAAAAAGTTTGTCAACCACTGGTTAAGAACGTGGTTTCTGTTGTCATGCAAAACTGGGTTCAAATTTGGCTATGTAATCTGTAACTTCACTCCAGGGATGTTTATACTGATACACAGAGATTTCACATACAGTGCATTGTAATACCTGGTGTGTATTATATGCTTATTAAATGTTATTTTATTAAAGGTTAGATTTTATTTTATTATGATTTATTATTTTAAGTGAACTATAACTTTTAATTCAAATGGGGATTAGAATCTCTAAATTTAAGTACTCCCTACCCCTACAATAAAAGTTCAAGAAACTGGGAAGGGTGTCATCTTATTGTAAGAAATTTTCAAGAGTTGCACAAAATATTGTATAGGGACAATGATATTGATGTAAGAGCCAAACAACATAAATGTACTGAATAGTAAAGCCCAGACTTTAAAATACAATTAATAAAGACTGAATAGCATATTAAATATTGTAGGAAGCCATGATAGTCAATTAAAAGCGAAATTAAGATACTTTATTAAAACTTAGAGTAAAATGATATTTAAAAGTGAATATAATAAAGAGGAGACATCACTACTAGCCTTACAAAAATAAAAGATAGTATTAGGGAATAGTATGAAAAATTATATGGCAATAAATTAGTTGACCTAGGTGAAATGGACAAATTAGTACAAAAACACAAACTATCAAAACAAGAAGAAATAGAAACTCTGAATATAGACTCAAAAATCCTTATATCAAATCTGGCAACAAATAAAAATTATATACCATGATCAAGTGGGATCTATTCCAGGAATGCAAGGTTGGTTAAACATGAAAATCAGTCAGAAAATCTATTGATATACCATATCAATAGAACAAAAGACACATGATCATCTCAATAGATACAGAAAATCATTTGATAAAATCCAACAGATTTTCAGGGTGAAAACATGAAACTCAACAAACTAGAAATAGAAGGGAACCTCCTCAACTTATAAAGGACATCTGCAAAAAACCTACAGCTAACATCTTTCCTAATGGTGAAAGACTGAATATTTCTCCTTAAGATCAGGACATAAGCCTAATAGAATTGGAGAAAAATAGGTCTACGCAAGAACATGTACACAAATGTTCATAGCAGTGTTATTCATAATAGCCCCAAAATGGAAACAGCCCAGTGTCCATCAATAAATGAATGTATAAACAAAATGTTGTATAGCCATGCAATAGAATATTATTTAACCATAGAAAGGAATGAAGTACTGATAGATGCTACAACGTGGATGACTCTTGAAAATATTATGCTAAACAAGAAAGTCAGACACAACAGGCCACATTTCATTTTATATAAAATATCCAGAGTAGCCAAATCCATAAAGACAAAGAGTAGATTAGTGTTAAGGGACAGCGGGAATGGGGAGTGACTGCTAATGGTTATGGGGTTTCTTTCTGGGGTGAAATGTTCTAGAACTAGATAGCGGTGGTGAGTGCACAGCTTTCAAAAACCACTAAATCGTACACTTTAAAAGCGAACCTGTAAAAAGTGTAAGTGAATCTAATATAAAATGATTTTAAAAAACATAAAGAAGAGTTATAGAAGATTGAATTATAAGGAACCCAGATAAACCCAGAACTAGCAGATAAAAGGAAATACTCTCATTTTATATCTTTTGTCCTCAGAACACCAGGAAAAATTAATGGAGACTGCAATCTAGCCACACTTTGGTAAAGTTGTTTTGTTTTGTTTTTTAATTTTAAAATGAAGGGGAAAAAGAACCTAAAGAACTCCAAACATAAAAAATAAAGGGAGTGAAAATATCAGCTTGTGATCAGACTTCTGTGTCATTTAATGACATAAGGAGTAATGGAATAATGTCTATGAAATTGCAGTGGAATAAGTTTACGATTCAAACTTGCTTTTCCAGCTGAGCTAGCATTCAATATGCATAAGAACAAAAGAATGATCTTCTCAGCCATACAAGGGCAGACATACACATACCACCACCGCTGCCAACGACAACAACAAAAAATGCATACTTTGCTGCCCAAATAATCAAAATCAAGAATTCAAGTTTGAATTCAAGGAACTATAAAATGATGAAACAAATGACATTTAAATAAGTTGTTCCTATTTTGTTTTTAAACAATTCAGATGTTAAAAATAATTCTTACAAGGTGCCTTATGGTAGAAAAAATAATAATATTATGGGTCCAGTACCCCAGGTCACTTCAAAAACACAGAGAGAGATGTATAAGAAAGAATATCACATGCCTCATTTTACAGATTGTGGAGTCAGTAAATGTTGTTTTATTCTTCACATTCATAGAAAAACTATATTTAAGAAAAAAGGAAAAAATGCGATCAATGCAAAAAGAAAAGAATAAGAAGCATGACAAAATGCGAAACAAACATATTGCAATTATCAATAGTTTTGGTCTCTTATTGAAAGGTAGAATCTGCTATGCTGGGTGGAAAACAAAAACTATTAAGTTTTTTAGAGACAAAGCTAAGCAAAATAATATCAGTTAAAGTAGAAGGATGGCAGTGCAATAATAGACAAAAATAAATTTTAAAGTGTAGATGGCATATTTGTAAGATGACAGAATTCAAAGTAAAAAGCTTTAGTCTGGTCAAAAAGGATAATTTATATTGGTAAAGATGTAATCCACACTGAAGCTTTAATAGCCATGAATCTGTTTGTACTGGTCATATAGAATTAAAATACATAAAACAATCTGAAAAAGAAAACATGGCCTTTGGTGTCAGATTTGGATTCAAGGGAAACATGCCAATAAACGTGACGTTAAGAATAAGGAAAGGACAAAAGTGGACTTGGGAAGAAGCAGAAGTGATGACAGTGGCCCAGGGGTGATAGCAACAATGATGTAGATCCAAGATTTGGGACCGGAATCCACAGTTCTTGTCCCTTTATTAGCTCTACCCCAAGGATTACAAAACAAGTCAGAAGTCAGCCCACAGGTATGTGCGCGCGTGCGTGCGTGTGTGTGTGTTTAAATGCCAGTTCTCCACAGTCACCGCCGTTCTCTATTGTCTTATATTGAGCTCGTTGGGGCCATTTGCCTTTCCCCTGCCCGCCCCCCACCCCAGCCTCTGTAGGCATTTCAGTGTGTGAACCCTGGGATGAGGTAAGGGAGATGGCTAAGGAAAAATGGCTAAGAAAATTGTGAGTGAGTAATAAGAGGAGAATGAATAATCGTAGTAGTTCAAAAAGTAACAATTGGGCTTCCCTGGTGGCACAGTGTTTGAGAGTCCGCCTGCCGATGCAGGGGACACGGTTTCGTGCCCCGGGCCGGGAAGATCCCACATGCCGCGGAGCGGCTGGGCCCGTTAGCCATGGCCGCTGAGCCTGCGCGTCCAGAGCCTGTGCTCCGCAACGGGAGAGGCCACGACAGTGAGAGGCCCGCGTACCGCAAAAAAAAAAAAAAAAAAAAAAAAGTAACAGTTGTATACACTTAAAAATGTTAAGATGGATTTTTTTTTTACCACAATAAAAAATAAGTTTAGAAACCTAAAAATGTAGTAACAATTATAAATCAGCTGAAGCATTTAAATCTGTTTGTCTTAAGAGGATTGTGTTCACTCACCTGCATTCAGTTTGCTTCATTTTGTAATAAAAAGTAATGGCTTATTGAGACATTGATACATCACTATGTAAAAATTGTCCCCTTGCTCTTAGATTAAGGAAGTCAACTTTAATTAAAATACTGTCTCATTTCCTCTCTTTTCAGTCTTAAAATTTTTGTAGTTGCTCTAGTTTACTTTCGTATCACCTTCCTTTTTCTGTCACCCTAATTGGAAAATTTTAGTTTTTGGTTTGACACCTGCTTCTTAACTGCCACAAAACATATTAATTATGCTTGTTACTGTTATAGAAACATAATGTTCAGCTAGCTAACTAGCATGAATAATCCATCACTAAGAATCATTAACTGTAGTAATTGCTGTCTTTAAACAAGTAAAGACAGTCTTCTGATTATGTGGCTGACAAAACCATAAACCCAGTTTCACCTAAAATATAATAGTGTGCCAGCTGATATTTCAAGAAATATTTTCTTCTTTCTCCCTTTTAGAATAAGTTGTAAGTGAAAACCTTTAACAGAAAGATCTCATTTTTCAAATGGATGCAGAATCCCAACCAAAACATACCTTAGAACCCAGCTTTCTAATCCAGCCAATTTCTTACTGTAAAACTCACTTTATGCATTCCTCAGCCCCTTCAGCCCTTATTCATAGCCTGTTTACTTTTAATAAACTGTTTAATTTGTATGTTTAGCAATGGTTCAATAATATAAACTCTCTCAATATAAATGGGAGGGGGAAAAAGAACAATGGAACTAAAAGAGCTTCGTTATCTGAAAAGTACATGTCTTGAAACCTCAGTGAAGTCCTGTGACACATGAGCCCTAGGACAATGGGAGATGCTCAGTGGGTATTAGTTGGATGAGTGAAGAACAGTAAGTTCAGAGTGACAAAGAGGATACATTGTTATGTTTCCAGTTTTCTGAGAAAAAAGTAGATTACATGTTTTCTTTAAGTTTCATGAAAATGGTAATAGAAATTTTGGTGCATAAGTAGTAAATTCCCATCATTGGCAAAACACCCAGCCAGGACAACTTATTTTCAGAGAAATTAAGAAAACCAAAAGTTTGCTTTTTATATGTGTAGTTACATATATGTATTTATCTGAATATCTCAAATAATGGTTGTTAATGTTGGGATATTTACTTTAGACATGTGCATATGACGGCTATTTACTTTAGACATGTGCATATGACGGCTTTCTCTTTTCCTGGTTGGGTTTAGAAAGCTCTCCGAGAAGTATAATTTCATCAGCACAGTTAGGTGTGGGAAAATAAGAACAGGATGACTGCACACAGAAATTAATGAAATAGAAAAGGCCACATTGAGCAATGGGTTTGCAATCATATGTTCCTGATACTTGTTTGCATTTCGTGTAGAGACTGTTATTAGTGTGTGAAGATAGGGTGAAAGCTTTGAGGAGGCGGTGGGTGTTGTGCAGAGGGAGATCCAGAGTACTTTACTGTTTTTTGAGACTAGACTTTTACCTCGACCTGTGCACTGTGCTAGTATGTTTATATACATACACTATCCCCCTTAATTTCTATAATAATCCTATGAGACAAGTACTGTTTTAGTCCCCATTTCACAGATGAGGAAAATGAGGCACAAAAAGTTGTGTAGGTTATCTCAGGTATCACCACATAGGACCAAGTTTGCATCTTTTTTAAGCCTAAGCGTGGCTTATATTCATTACTTAAGAAGTGACCAACATCTTCTGTGTATTTCTATAGACTTCTCCATAGTTACTGCATACCGTTTGTGTCATGCACCTTGCATTCTGCAACTATAAAGTCTCCAGCATTCTTAAAAAAAAATGAGAACATTTACAATTATAGGTCTTACCATTTTAAAAATAACGAAAGCAATATTTTAAAATTCTAACTTCAGACAAAACTGGAGGATGTCCAGTGATCCTACCAAAAAATCCACTGCGAGGTTACTTTAAATCAGATATCTCAAACTTCCAGCTGGACAGACTGAAATCCTCCCACCTCACCTCATCCCTACTGAATTGTTTTTGCAGAGTTTATGTTTTAGAAAAACCTTCTTTTTCTTTATATGCCACAGATGCCACTCCTCTCTATTACACTGGCCCAATTCACATATCTGACATCTAAGTTTGTAATCCTGGCTTTAAATCATGAGTCCTTGGTAAATTGAAAATATATTGAATTATTAACAATTTTTTGGAATATATCTGGTAAAATGAGAGAGACCTGTGATTATACAGAGTAACTCAAGCTATATGAGAATAGTTTTTCAAAGCATAGTCCCTACAGACTAAGGTTAGATTATAGAGCTGTCAACCATGTCTATTAATTTCCTATTAATGTTTTTTTCCCTGTAGAAAGAAGCAGGAAGTCAGATTTTTCTTAAACCAGACAGAAAATTTGAGATGTGTCAAATTGCAAGTGCTTACCCTGATGGACGTGTAGGTTTCCCAGGGAGCAGTAGTATTGGGGTTGTCAGTAGTCAGAATACAATGATAAATTGTCAATGGCATTTTCAGGCTGTCAGCTTGATTGACAGGGTAAAATTATTTGGTTAAGTGCTATGCAACATTACCATGTATGATTTGTTTTAATAACTTTTATAATATCTAAGGTAATAAAGAAGCTTCTAATGTTAGCAAAAGATTACTCTTCATGTGTGAAAGGGCAACATTTTAGAACTGTATACTGTCCTGTGATACAAATGGATTTTCTTCCAAATTATGTTTGTATAAGATTGAACTTTATAAAAATGCCCAAATTTGACTGTTTTTGACCTACAAAAAAGAAAAAGACAGTTCACATGGTTTAACATAGTACATCAGCTATTCCGACCTAGATATAATTGTTTCAAACTGGGAAAGTGTTTTTTCAACAGAAACTAAAAGATGGTTTTGTTTCTAGGCTAATAATAAACACGCATTTTGGCCTTGCTTCCTGCTAGGCCCTGTGCTCACGTGGATGGTCATTTTCTTGCTTCATCCTCCTAAGTCTTACAAATATTGGACTTTTCCAGAGCTTGGCCATAGGCAGGCTATTCACCACACTCTCCAGGAAATCTCATCCTTCCTGATAGTCTTAAATGTGCTGACAACTCCCAAATGTCTCTCTATCCCAGACCTCTACTCTGAACTCTAACCTCATTTATCTAACTGTACTTCCTTGCCTCTTCAAGTGAATATCTCATAGGCATCTCAGATTTACCTATCCAAAACAAAATTTCTGATCTCCCTCTCTCACTCCTCTCTGTTCTTAGTTCAACCTCTGCATCTTGGTGAAGGGCACCTCCACCCACCTTTTTGGTCCAGGAGAAACCAAGGAGTTGTCCTTCCTTTCCATTACCTATGTCCTATTCAGTCTATCTCTTATGTAAGAATAGAGACTCTGTCTACTTCTTTTCTATCTCCATTGTAGCCACCTTAATCCAGCCACTAACTCCCTTCACCTAGATTGTTGCAATAACCACCCAATTTGTCCTTAGGCTTCTACTTCTGGACTCCCTTGAAATCCATTCTGTAAATATCAGCTTCTTAAATTGTTGTGCATTTAGGAGAGAATGCAACATCCTTGCTGCCTACAAGACCCTGTATGTCCTGGCCCCTACCTACGTAAGCCAGCGTCTTCTCTCCCTTTTGTTCAGTGATTTCTGTCAGTTCCTCACGGTCACAAAGCTCTTTCCTGACCTCAGGGCTTTGTGCTGTTCCCTCCACCTAGAATACTGCTTTCCTCTTTAACTCTTACTGATCCTGCAATGCTCAGCTTAAATGACACTTGCTCAGAAAGACCTTTCCCGGTCCTCTCTCTAAAGTAGGCCGCCATGATTCTATCATATAGCACATTGTAATTTTTCTTCATTGCACTTAGCGCAGTTTGCAATTAGACATTTATATGTATGTTTATTTGGTTAATATAAACGCCGTAAGGCAGGCACCTTGTGTACTATGTCCAGGGCCCAGTACATAGTAGCTGCTATCTGCTTAAAGTGAAAAACAATCTATCTTCGATGTTGGTGCTTGAAGGAAGCCAGATTGTTCAGAAGAGGAGGCAGTGATGAGGGGCCTCTGGAAGTGTGTTGTATAATATGTGAAACATGGACTGGTCTCAAATCTCATCTTCATTTGGGGTGAGTTAACTCAACTTTTCTGAGCCCCTAGATTGTAAGCTTTTGAAAGCATATACTTTGTCTATTTTATTCACTGCTGTATCCCAACAGTGATAAGAAGAGTCCCTGGTGTATAACAGATGATTAATAAATATTTGTTGAGTAGATAAGCTTCTGTTTCTCCTTTTGCAGAGTTCCTTTCTAGTGACACTCTGAGAGGGTTAATAAAAAAAGTCATAGGAAGTACCTAGTACACAGCAGGTGCTCAATAAATGCTGGAAACCCTAATGCCTTTTTCAAATAGTAATTTTGATTTTTTTTTGCACACGTGATTCTCAAAAGCCCTGGGCCCCCATGAATATTGAGAATGGGGAGACAGTGAGGTAGGTGCATTAGAATAATTTCTGTAGTGTTTTTCAAACTCCTTGCACTTGCATCTCACCTCCACTGCTTGCTACAGAGTGGCTATTTTTAAGTATATTATATTCCTCAGGTGTGTTGAGGCAAAGGTTGAGAAACACGTCTAAATCTTGCCTAGAACCAATGTCACTGGAATAATAACTGATAAATGAAGCCTTCATTATCAGAGAACTGTCAATTTTAGGCAAAAATATTTTTTAAAAAATAAAAGAAACCATGCAATGATTGTTTAGTGTTGCTACAAAAGGCACATTGAGCGGTAATTTTTAAATAATCAAGTTAGTGAATTACAATATCAAATGACTTCAGTGCTGGAAAGAATCTTAAAGATCAAAGACCAACTCTCCCATTTTACTGATGAAGCCCAAAGCGTTCTCTAAGACCACCTGAAACATTGCAGCTTTTTGAAAGGACCTCAGTTCCACTGAACTGCAAGGTCACTGAAGACAGTGTTTAATTGTTGCTTATATCCGTGGTGTTTGCACAGTGCTAGGAACATATTAAACATTCAGAGTATGAGTCTGTGGGATGAATTAATAAGTGATTTTATGAACAAACATGATCACCTGTCTGTTGCACAGGGATTTGTGTTACACAAATCATATTCAAGGTTGATCTTATCTGTTTTCAAAAAGTTCCCTCTCATTACAGTAGCCTAAACTGGTGATATCTTAATCTCTCCCCGCACCCTGCCCTTTCGCACTTGCGTGCACACGGACACACCCACCCATGAGTTAAAGTTATTGAACTTGTAATTATGGCTTCTGGCTGGCCTCTGTATATCCAGATGATCCAGAGATAGAAATATTTCTTAACACCCTTCTTACCAATTGCCAGGTGTTAAATCTCCAGCCAGAGTATAAATGTCAGGGGTATCCGGTACCCTGAGCTTCTGTATCCTTATAGGTCTTTTGTCTTTCATTCTTGGAGCTGCCAGGATCTAGATTCAGTACCCTTTGTCCTTTGTACCCCAGACATTTTTTCCTTCTCTAGCTGTACATTTTAATTTTTTCTCCTATGCCACATCTCAAAAACAGGCATTTCTTGGGGTGGATTGATTTTTAGCAAGGCATTGATGTATGTGAGTTGAACCATCTAAAAAGGCCATAGTAAATCTGGGACAGTTTGAGAAATAAAATAAATCATGATAGCAATGGACTGTAATGCATATAAAATAAATACCCATGAGTCCATACTCATACAAATAAGTAACTTGAATACATTACTAAAAACAAGAGAAGGGATAGCTCTTCCTTACAATAGAAGTCCAACTGATGAAGGTAGAAAGAATGACAGAAGTAAAAAAATCACCATTTGGCAAACACCATGTTCATTGTTGCAGATAAGAATAACACATGGATGTTAAAATGAGTGGCCGAAAGTATAATGAGAAATAGGATATTTGCATTGTCTTAATGTATCCACCCATGAGATACTTTTCTAAACATTGGAGGATACTAAGGGGACAAGACAACAAAATGCAAGGTGAGAACCTGGATAGAATCCAGGACCAGGAAAAGGACATAAATGGGATAACTGGAAACATTTGAGTAAGGTCTATAGATCAGTTGGTAGTATTATATCAATGTTAATTTCCTGATTTTGATTATTATGTATCAGTTATAAGTAAGATATTAACATTTGGGGAAACTAAGAGTATATGGGAATACTTTGTACTTTGTCAACTTCTTTCTAAGTCCAAAATTATTTCAAGACTAAAATTTAAAAATTTAAACTTAAAAATAAATAAATTAAAAAGTTCTAACATTTTCTAACATTTGAATGGCCCTTTATTTAAAAAAAAATGCTAAGAAATAGGGAAGTTTTTTTGATCCTCCCTTGACACAGGAAATAAATGCCCATCATTTCTGTGATTTGCCCAAGGCTACCCGTTATAAAGTCATGTGTCCTGTTAGGTCCTCACCACGGCAGCTTCATTCTCATAGCTACTTTACAAAGAAGAAGGAGAAGGCATTATGATTCCCATTTTATAGACTTGGAAACAGAGTTCCAGCAAGAGTAAAAGATTTACTGCTAGGGAGTGGTGGAATGAGAGCTAAAGTTCAAGTCTTCTCATACTTAATCCAATTTTCTTTTCATTCATATTCCATACATATAGTTATCTCTCTCTTTTATTCAACAAATATCTATTTAGAATTTTCTAGTCAAGGCACTGCACTGAGCACTGTGCGTACAAAAATGAAAATTACTTTTTGGAGGCCGCCTTCAATGAGGTGAGTTTTGAAAGAGAAATAGAAGTTAGCCAGGTAAAAAAAGCCAAGGACATCATTCTGAGCAGGGAGGGTGGTAACTTGACCTCTAAAGATGGCAGCAAGAGTACCACAGAACTGGCCTTGAGGCCCAGCATCCTCACAGTTCCTTTTATTCACTCCTCTGTAAGCAATTAGATCCCATCTACCAGTGAAAGGCCACTTACAGACTGCGGTTTAAAAGTAAACTTTATTTTCTTCACATTAGCTTTGCTTTGGGAATTGTTGTAGAGTTTACTTGCATTCTGCTTCACTGGAAAGCTTAAGTTAGTCTTGTCGCCCGTACATCTCTGTGGTCCAGCTGGCTGGCCTCAACAGTTCCTCTGTGCGGTGCTACCAGTCGGACCTTACCAAAGTTATAATGGTGCTGGAGAAGGGTGGCTGGATAACTGATGTCAAGAGAAGATGCGCCTGCCTAGCACCAGGGCAGCAGAAAGCAACTGACCAGAGAACAAGTGTGGCCTCCAATCCTCTCACACTCTGTTCCTGGGTTGAACATACTGTCTCAGCTTAAATTCTCCAGCTGGCAACAGGAGATTCTTCAGTTCTGGTAGCTTGGCTCCAAATTGTGTGTGTGTGTATGTGTGTGTGCGTGCTCTTGACTACTTTACAACCCTTAACTTGCTAAACCCCCTTTCTTTTTTAATTACAGTAATTTTCAAATTTTTATTTATTTACTTTTTGTTGTCGTTGTTTTGGCTGCACAGCATGCGAGATCTTAGTTCCCCAACCAGGGATCAAATCCATGCCTCCTGCCGTGGAAGCATGGAGTCTTAACCACTGGACCGCCAGGGAAGTCCCAACCTGCTGAACCCTTTAAGTGAAATCTCTCTCTTCAGTTTATCTAATCTGGCCACACATCACGCAGTTCAAATTATCTGAGTTTGCCTTTCCTTCACTGGTTTCACACATGTGCTCAGATTAGTCCAGATTAGTCCATGAGGGGGATGAATTCCACATTGTGGGAACTTAAGGCATTAAACTCTTAGATTCATTCATCACAATTCTGCAAATAACTGTAGCCAAGTCCAGGGAGAGTAAAACCCGATGATTATTCCCTGCATGGTAGATAATCTCGGATATTTAGCTTTGGATGCCGTTGTTTGGGTGGCATATGTAATATATGCATCTGTATTTGAGCAAGATGCAATACTAGTACAGTAGCTACTATTGATGCACAATTAGGGCAGATGAACTCTTCGCTTGTACAAGAACCCTCTTCAACCTGACCTGGAGGGGGAGAAGACAATGCCTTTTATATGGTTTATTCAGTTGTGATCTTTTGTTCTGAGCCTGTCTTCAAACATCGGAATGATAAACTTTGGGGATCACAGGTGTTGTTAGGTTTATCCATTGCAAGGCTAGCCACTGAGTTGCAGGAGCTTTGAGACTTTAAGAATCGAGATAACAAGCTGAAAATTCAGTAATGCCGATTTCAGTTTGTTAAACCATGCATTGGCCCCAGGTTGAAAATTTTATGGGCCTCTACTTTATGGCTGAGGAATTTGCCCAGAATCTCTGTTAATAAAACTAAATTCCCCATTGTATCAGTTTCCAATTGTATCATCAATTGTATTGGCATAAAAACTTCAAGCCATGTCAGCCTTACGGATTTGATTGATATGGTAGGGTGGAGGAACGATGAGTAATACCTTTATTATCTGACTTATGTATGTCTTTAAATGGTATGCTATCTTTCAACCAAAATTACTTGTTTTTCATTAACTCTACAACACTTGTATATTCTACTGATGTCCTAATTTCATGACATTAGAGTGATTTCTGTTGCATAAATGATAGCTTGCCTTGCTTATAAAATGTGCTTCGACACACTCAGTGTCTTCTTCAAACTTATACTGCATTGATTACATCTGGCAGCCCTATATGGTGAAACTTAGTTATGACCCTTCCAATTAAATTATGGTTGGAAACCCACCTCTGCGGTACAGCTCAGTGATCTACTAAATTTCTCAGTGACATTCAGAACATGAAATAATTTTGAGAGAATATATTTGCAATACAAACGTGAGCAGACGAGAAGATTTTCAGTGTGTATTAATTTATATTTCAAGTCATTACTTGTACAGTTTACTTCCCAACCTAATTCTAACCAAAGATGAGTAACACTGCATTGGCAAAAGTATGTGCATAAGATATTTTCATATGCTTAAGCAGAAATATCAAGTACGGTGCTTACGTATGAGTAGATTTGCAGTGAAAGATGTTCTTAAGGCGGGTTTTCTACACCTGCTCCCAGCCTTGTTCTCAGCTAATGAACCTGCATCTTATTTCGTGGAGAAAAGGGAACCCATCAAAAGACTTGCGCAACCTCCCACTACCACAGTGGCTCTGTACCTACCACCTAATAACTACCACCTAATAGCTCTGTACCCATATACTTTAACTTTTCTCCTGTTTCTGTAGGTGAATTGTCTGTGCTTCTAAGGCCACCCCCTCCCTGTGCACAGGTCCTCAGCCTTCTCACCTCACAATCCCGCTCCTGCAACGCCCTTCTCTCCTGAATCATCAATTCCCCCTTCTCCCCTGGAGCATTACTACCAGAAAACAAGCATCCTGTTTCTTCTCCTACCTTAAACAAACAAGCAAACAAAGAAAACTCCCTCTTTTTTTTTTTTTTTTTTTGGCTGTGTTGGGTCTTCGTTGCTGCACAGGCTTTCTCTAGTTGCGGAGAGCAGGGGCTACTCTACTGTGTGGTGCATGGGCTTCTCATTGCGGTGGCTTCTCTTGTGGAGCAGGGACTCTAGGGCGCACGGGCTTCAGTAGTTGTGGCACGTAGGCTCAGTAGTTGTGGCTCGTGGGCTCCAGAACGCAGGCTCAGTAGTTGTGACGCACGGTCTTAGTTGCTCCGCGGCATGTGGGATCTTCCCCGACCAGGGGCTCGAACCCGTGTCCCCTGCATTGGTAGGCGGATTCTTAACTGCCATGCCACCAGGGGAGCCCAAAGAAAACTCCCTCTTGACTCACCCCTTCTCCACCCAGCTGCTGCCCGATTTCTCTGTTCTTCCAAAGAGTTGTCTTTGCTCAGTTTCTGAGTCCCCTCTTCCCGTTCTTCTATAACTCACTATGATCACGTTTCACCCCCTCTCCTCTTCACCCTCTCCATTCTATCTGTGTTGGCTTCTTGCTGATCTTTGGACTAAACAGGCACACTCATTCCTCAGGCATTTGCTCTTGCTGATCCCTGGCCTCCAACCCCAGGTATCAGTGGTTTGCTTCTTCCTTGAAGACTTTGTTCAAAAAAAATCACTTGTTCAGTAAAGACTTTCTAATTATTTTATTTAAAATTGTGATAGTCCTTCACACCCCCTCACTCTCTTATCCCCTTATGCTGAGTTTTTTTTTTTCTTTCCAGGATATTAACACATTCTAAAACACTATAAAACTTTTTATTTTCTAAATAAACTCCATTATAGGGGTTTTTGAGGATTTGAGTGTTTAACCGGCAAAGCTAATATAGGTCCCCTCTACGACCACATTGAATGTCCCGTGACAAGGAAGGGGCCTGGGTTTGGAGCCAGTGAGCGGCTATCACTGAGTGATCTGAGTTGTCACTCAGATCTCTATCATCTGAGTGGTGTTGGGCTGTCTACCCTCTTCAAGTCGCAGTTTGCTCACCTGTAAGTGGGCACAATATACTTAAATCATTCACTCAGCAAATGTTGAGGACAGTCTTAGACCAAGCAATGGGCTAAGTCCAGCCAGTCCTGAGTGAGACAGATGTAATTCATGGAGCTTGCAGTCTAGGGAGGAGATAGATATTAAACAATAGTCCTAGAAACAAATGTAAACAGTGTGCCTCTCACGCCACCAGTGCCTAGTTTTAACCTCAGTTTTACTGACACGTATATCCTAGTTGATATCCTACTAACTTGGTTTTCACACTTGATTGTGTCCTGAAATATCTCTTAAAAATACAGGCAACGGAGGTCCATGTCTAGAATTTCTGATTCAAGAGGTTGGTGATGTGGCCTCCAACCTGCATTTTCACCCCATCCTAGGAAATTCTGATGCAGACCCCACACTGAGAAGTGCTGATTTAAAGAAATAGCTTTATCATCTTTCTTTTTAATAATAGGTAACAATAAAAACATTTTAAAGTCATATCATTTTGAATAAATTATGCTCTCCCAGAAGCCATTTATTCCAGGACTTTTGCCTCACGTTAATGATATTAATTATCCCTAGAGGCTATACACACACTATCTAATCATACTAGAGTCTCAATCTTAAAATAACTCACCCACCTGAGGGCACCTTTTTTTGCCTAGTAGGTTTATTGCAAAAAACAGAAAGAGTTTTAAAATGTCATCCATTTACATGGCTAAAAAGTACAGAATAGCAGAGAGAGCCACAACCAAAAAGAATATTGACCTCAGAGAGCCTTCCTGCCACAGACACTAAGGAAAGCTATCAACAGATGGTGCTGACTGCTGCCATGATTAAGCCTTGCAGATTCAAACGTGAACATAATTTCACTCCGTTGACATAATTATGCTAAGGCAAGTAATTTTGATATATGACATGTGGCCATGTTCTACAATAAGGGCATAAACCCACGAAAGTATTCCTTTGTAAATAATCATAAGGTAAGTTAGATATTACTCAATTCAGATTGATTGAAGCTTGGAAAATCTGACTTGCGGGTTAAAAACAAAAGCACACCAATGATGATTTATTATTGGTCTTTTTTTTTTTTTTGGCTTCTTCTCGTGACTTGTAGGATCTCAGTTCCCTCACCAGAGATTGAACCTGGGCCACAGCAGTGAATGCCCAGAATCCTAACCACTAGGCCACCAAGGAACTCCCCATTATTTGTCTTTAAACCTACAGTAATATCATAGTTAGCTGTGTCCAAGGAAGAATTTGTTTTCCTGTGTGTCTAGAAAAAGACAATTGAAATGTACCCTAGTAAATATCCCAGTATTTTGTTTCAGATGCCTTATGGTAGTTTACCTAACTGTATGTTATTTGTATCCCTCCAGAATCTACCAAACAGAATAAGTTAATATTTTTGAGATGGTTCAAGGTCATCATCATGAATCTCTAACACTGGGTACTACATTAATACCCTGATCTTCATAAGAAATGTGCCTGTAGTAAGTGGTCCTAAGTGGTCCTAAGACTTCAAGGCCTTATTGTTATATCTGCGTAGTTTAGGCCTTAATATTACTTTTATCAATCTGATAAGTAAGTTTGACCATATTTTTATGTGTTTAAGAGCTGTTTAACATTCTTTTGGTAACCTGTCTATTCATATCCTTTGCCTATTTTTCTATAGGATTTTTGTTGGGTTTATTGAATTATAGAGGTCTTGTACAGAACAGAGAACTTATCCCTTAGTCCAGCAGTGCCCAACCTTTTTGGCACCAGGGACCGATTTCGTGGAAGACAATTTTTCCACGGACATTGTGGGGGATGGTTCAGGTAGTAATGTGAGCGATGGGGAGCGATGGGGAGGGCAGATGAAGCTTCGTTCACTAGCCGCCACTCACCTCCTGCTGTGTGGCCTGTTTCCTAACAGGCGGTGGACTGGGAGGTGGGGACCCCTGCCTTAGTCTGTAATTTAAGATTTTTCAGTTTGTCACTTGTCTTTTGACTTTTCTCATATGGCTTTTGCTGTGCAGATTTTTATCTTTATTTAGTAAAATTTATTAATCTTTTCTTTAATGGCTCCTGGGTCTTTGTCACACTTAGGCCTTCTCCATTTCAACACTGTGTGTCTAATACATGTGTGTATAATATATATATTTATATATATGTATACAAATAATAGTACAATATAAATATATGCAACCTATACATATATAATGTATACATATGTGTGTATATATATATACGTATATGTTTGTATGCATGAACCATATATATGCATATATATATATATATTTACTTATGAATGTATGTTTTAAAATTCCCATGATTTCTCACTGGAATTTTCAAGTTTCAGTTTTCACTTTTAAAGTTTGGTCCATCTGGAACTTATCTTGATTCAAAATAATAAATTAGAATATTCATTTCTTTATTTTTTAATACCTGGATATTCTGTTCTCCTAACACGAGTTATCACTTACTGAATAATCTCTCTTACCCCACTGATTTGACATGCTAAGTTCTATCGTATACCAAATTATATTTCTCACCATCCCTATTCTAATTATTATAGCTTTTTAATACATTTTAGTATCTCATCACTGTTCTTTTTTCCTCAGAGTTTTTCTTGCCGTTCCTGCTTTCTGATTTTTTCTACATAAACTTTATTTTTTATTTATTTTTTAAGAATTTATTTTATTTATTTTATTTTTGGCTGCGTTGGGTCTTCGTTGCTGCGTGCGGGCTTTCTCTAGTTGTCTAAATCTTTTTTTTTTTTTTTTTTTTTTGCGGTACGCGGGCCTCTCACTGTTGTGGCCTCTCCCATTGCGGAGCACAGGCTCCGGACGCGCAGGCTCAGCGGCCATGGCTCACGGGCCCAGCTGCTCCGCGGCATGTGGGATCTTCCCGGACCGGGGCATGAACCCGTGTTCCCTGCATCGGCAGGTGGACTCTCAACCACTGCACCACCAGAGAAGCCACAGTTGTCTAAATCTTTTTAAAGCCATCTGCCTCCCTGCCTCCCACTGCCCTTTATTTCTACATTTTATTTGTTGAAACTGAATCAGTTGTCCTATGGAGTTTCCCGTCATCAGGATCTTGTCAATTACACCCCCACGGTGTTGTTTAACATGTTCATCTGTCCTTATTTTAGGAAGAATACCCTGTAGGAGATTAAGTATTCTATTCTTTTTGCGTCTATTTCTCAGCGACGTTTCAGTTTTTCTTTAGTGTATACCTTCCTTGTTTCTTTATGAGCATATTTCTAGGATTTTTAATGATATAACCTCTAAGAAGAGCAGTTTGGCAACACTGATCAAAATTACGAGTACATGTGTCTTGTGACCTAGCAACTTAACTTCTAGGAATTTATCCTGCAGAGATAATTGCACACCTGTGAAATGATGTATTTCTGAAATTACTCATTGCCTCATTATTTGTAATAGTAAAAGATTGCAATAATCTAAATTCCCATTGGTAGGAGACTAATTAAGTAAATTATAACATGCCCATGCAGTGAAATGCTTTGAAGCTGGTAAAAGAAAAAATTAGGAAGTTCTTTATGTAATGATGGGAAATATTTTCCAAGATATGTTGCTAAATGAAAAAATGAAGTTGCAAACCAGCGTGTGTATATTATGTTCCGTAAGAAAATGGGAAATACATATACTGAATATACATAAGATATTTCTGGAAGATAACGCTGGTTGGTTCCACCAGGAGAAATTGGCTGACTAAGGGACAAGAGAGTGTGGGAAAGAGAATCTTCACTCTATGCCTCTTCATACCTTTTGAGTTTGTACTCTGAATGTTTTACCTATTTAATTTTTTTAGCTTAAAAAATTTAAGTATTGTAATGTATTATGTAGCAGGTTAAGATCCCAATTAACATAAGTTATGTTTAAAGCCTGTTGTAGCATTATTTGGCACACAGAATTCAAGCAGAGTCAGTCTTGTAGAGGGAATTCCTGCCCAACACGGACAGCCTGCCACAGTAAAATTAGCAAGGAATTTGAAGCCTTCAGGCAAAAGTTCAGATCCCTTTTCTATTCCCTAGTAAACTTATGAACATGGTAAAAATATCTTAAACTTACTAGGTTTCAGTTTCTTCATCTACAAAACGGGGTTACCTTCACCTACCTTCCAGCTTGTTATGAGGATTAGCAATAACTTGTATTACGTCCAGATGGCTGATCCATTATGTTATTATTTCAGCTCTAGAATTCCATGAATTAATTGGTCCCTGGGGAGAAAATTGAGGTCAAGGATATATTTTATGGGAATAATTTTCCTTTTCATTTTGAAACTTAAATATTCCTATCATATTCTTGAAGTTTATTAGCTTGAACCTAGTCTTCAAGCTCCCAACCCCAATATGTAGACTCTCAAGCAATCCTAGAAGTGAGAAATCGGGCAACATATCCCATTCTATTTGGGTGGCCTCCCATGCACCTGTCTCAAGTTGAGCTTTGCCTCTCATTGTTTTTCTCACTGGGACTGTAAAACTGTATATTTAAAATGATAGTTCTAAATCTCTGTTGCAGTGTAAAACCTACGAGGCTCAGGATGCCCATCATTCAGTCATTCTTTGCAAGGCCAATGATGTGAATTTTTTAAAAAAGCTAAGTTGAGAGAGCGATTTCATTTTATTCCAATTTACTTATAGACAAGTCTCATCTGCAAGATAGACTCCGACACATATCTTGGAGTCCTAAAAATATACTCTGAAATCTCTCTGACACAACTAGCTTTAACTTTCGACAATGCTTAAGACATGTAAGAGGCAACCCACGAGTTAACAAAGCGAAAAGCCAGTATCCTTGCCTGCGTTTCACCAGACTCTTCTGGATCCTTCAGTAGTTAACTCAGAGGAAGAGAGCTGCACCCTAACAGGTCAGGGCAGTGAGCGCTGGTGCTCACGATATAAGACCCATGAGAAATCCTTCCCATCTTACCTGTCCAGTAATGGGAAAAGCCTTAAGGTGCTATGCAAGGAGCTTGATGGGGACCATTTCCTATCAGTGAGGACTATTAAACTTGGAAGACATTCAGAAGAAATGAATTAAGCCTATATCTCTACAGAGCTCTGAAAAGAAGAGAAGTTGATTACCATTTGGAGTAGTTTAACTCTGCCTTGTGCAGAAGAAGTACACTAGCTCCCTTTATTTTTATTTTTATTTTATTTTTTGTCGTACAACATTTACATTGGCTGATATCCTTGATTCATCTTTCTACACACTTCCTAAAGCTGTTACTATATTGTAAATATTTTTCTGAAAATCACAGGGAAGTGTACCAGAATGCTTTCATAGAGCCCTTTATATCTACATACTTACGTTCTACTTGTTTGCCCACACTCAGCAATAAAAATTACAAGTTGCTTTTTCAGTCATTCACAGTGATGAACAGGAAGAGGAAACCAAAGTACTGTTAGAAATCCCCTATTACAGTGTGGCAGGTTTATAAATAGAGTTAACAGGTGGATATTTTCAAGCAGCATTAATACAATGTTAGTCAATATCAGGAAAATTTTGTACTTTAAGTTTATAAGAGTTTAAAAAACAAAGTAGTGAAATTATTTTTTGACATGTTCTTTCTTGCTTTCACTTTTCCCACAGTCTGTAGTCCAGCAAGAGACCATTTAAAAAGGAATGTATGTAACTTAATTTCCACAGGGTACAGAAAGTATGAGCCATGAGGATTTTGTATTTTTTCTTTTAAAGAAAGAGACACTTAATTTAGGTTGGTGTTTTGTATCGGTTGGAGAGTTCCTTCTGTCAGTTTCTAGCGTTTCCAGCACAAGGTGAAGAGAAAAGAATTCTAAGACAAAATCATAATATTTTTTTCCAGATTTCTTAAATAGGATGCATTTTAAAAATATGAGATATTGTGACCTCTCAAAACAGTGAAGCAACTGTATGAAATATTAAGTCACAAAGCAGCCTATGAATGTTCTAATCTTCAGCCTGGCACACGATAGATGCTCAGTAAGGAGCAGGTTGAAGCATATGAAGTTGCTGATATCTGACCACTTTGACTTCCAAAAATGGCAATTTCACAGGATTCGATATAATACTAATATCCTTCATTATTCACCTTGGTGTCAGAATCCCATGAGCCTAAACCGTCTTACTAAAAGAGCAAGCAGGTCTTGGTAATGTTATAGTTATTAGCCAAGATAAGGAAGTATATTTGTGTGGCCTTAACAGACACTGAGGCAAAGTGAACCTATGCATTTCGCCTCAGGAGAGTTTAGATGTCCCCAGACCCTCACACACAATCTTATAAAACAAGGCAAGAGGGTAAAGCTAAAGGAGCAAAATAACAACAGCCGTGAGGGCTGCATTATAGTGGGGAGAGACAGAGAATCTGAAAAGGAAAGAAAGAAGGAAAAAGAAAGAGAGAGAGGGAGGGAGGGAGGGAAGAAGGAGAAACAGAAACACTGTAATTATAACCCAAATATAATTTAATAAAAATACGAATATAAATACCTAGTATCTGGGATACTTTGGTGTGTCTGGCCAGGAGCCCTAACCACTACTGTCCTCTATTAGGATATCATCACATTACAATAGTGTATTTACACTTCTGACTGTAATTATCAAGACAAGTTTAAAACTGGCTTTGAGTGCTCTGAAAGTCTTTCTGTGAGAATTTTTTCTTTAGGTTGGTGCACCAAATAACTTCTCGGGATTTTTCACCTCATTTCTCAGCCTTTCAGGGTGTACTCAAGTGTTAGTGAATGACTGAAAGATGAGTCAGGCTACTACTCCCTCCATTGGCAAAATAATTGAGAAGCAACCTTACATCTGGGTATTTTTAGACTTTTAGGGACACATCCAACTTTTAAAAACTTTATTACACAAGCAACATTTTAATATTGAAAAATTAGAAAATCAAATATTTTTGAAGCTCTGAATAAAAAGGTGAATATCTCTTTGAACAATGTAGACCTAACACATGAAGGAAAATACCCCAGAGGCATCTCTTGTGTCACCCTGTTCTCCTCTACATCCCTAGTAACTAGTTGTCAAGGATAAATATTTATCGTACGAGTGAATGAAATTCTGTATTCACATTTGAAGTTTTGGGCTTTTTTTTAAACATCCATAGTAGCTCATTAAATATCCTTTGTGTACAAGAAGATGTTCCATATAAATGACTTCCCTTCCTCATGTATAAAATGAGGGGCTGGACAAGGTGTTTCCAGCAGAAAGGTACAATCTTGTAAACAGCTAAACCTTCAGGCCAGGGAAGAGAGCAAGCAGAGGGATTTCTTAAAACATTAATGGGTAAGCTGAGACCATTAATGTATGGCTTAGTTCCAAAATGGCCTTGGGCCATGCATGACCTTGATAGATGATGACTTTTTAACCTGTCTCTCTGAAACTGTTCACTGAATTTTGCCTAAGGGCTTGTGTGTCACTTGTTTAGCTTTCCCAACAGCACATTCCAAAGGAAGTCTTTCACTGGCCAGTAGGAAGTCTCCCCCAGTTGTGCCAAGCAGAATCATTCATTACCATTTAATGGAGAGCCCAAATCATAGTTCCAGGAGGGCTAAGGCCCTGCCAGCTCACTGGTTCTTGGGGGCATTGACTTTGTTTTCCTCAGTAGTCACCAGCAGTAACCAAATGCCTTTGGAATTCCAAAAGGAGCCTCCTCATCAGTTGAGATCTCTCAAAGAAAGAGAGTATGTTTTTAAAAAGAGACGCGTTTTGTGAGGCTCACGCGACTGATTTTCTGTTTTTGATTCAAACACTTGTACTATGGTCAGGAATCAATGTTACTGAAGACTAAATCTGTTTAGCCTACTTCTAGCTCTGTACTTTCAAATATGGTAACCACTAGCCACATGTGGCTGTTTAAATTAATTAAAATTCAACAAAAGTAAAATTCTTGTTCCTCAGTTGCATTAGTCACATTACAAAACCCAATAGTTACTAGTGTCAAATGACTACCTTATGAACAAGAACACATACGTAATATTTTTATCATCGCAGAGAGTTCTGTTGGACCACATTTTTCTAACTTTCTGAAGGATACAGAGTAATCAAATATTTTGGATTTTAATTTTAGAATTTCTTATGGCCTAAGGTAGGAAAACTTTTGGCCAGAGATTTATTTATCCAGCATTTATTTATTGAGTCAAAACAATTTCCCAAATTTCCCAAAACAATTTACCAAAACAATTTCCCAAAACAATTTCCCAACAATTTCCAGCATTTATTTATTGAGTCAAAACAATTTCCCAAAACAATTTCCCAAAACTTTTGGCCAGAGATTTATCTATCCAGCATTTATTTATTGAGTCAAAACAATTTCCCAATTTATTGAGTCAAAACAATTTCCCAAAAAAAAAATAGCCAAGAGGCTATTTTTGTTGTGAAATATTCTTGAAGGTTTATAGCCCCTATCTCCTACGAGATAGATGATGTGGCCCAGGGAGGTTACTGGGAAAACTCAAAAACTCCTTGGAAGCCTTCGGTACTTCCAAAGAAAGGCAAGCTTCTCAGTTACTGTTCATCTTCATTCCAATTAGCCTGAGAACTATATATTAATTATATTAATATATACCAAAGCACTTTATAAATTCTGGGAAGTTTTGGCACTGTAGCTTCCTTTGATTATTTCTCCACATTTCTAGGACTAGTTAGTCCCTAAATGAGCAGCCCGCCATAGACTCTTCCAGCCCTAATCTACCTCTTGGATGCATGCAAAATACTCAAGAACTTTAAACCTATAGCAGAGCCAGCTCAGCACTGGCTGCTATATGATCAGTAATTCCAAGCCACAGAATTCTACCAAATCACTTTGGGATACCACTGGTACAATACTGATTCAACCAATAATTAAGGAATATTCAGTGATTCAGAAAAGGCTAATATTGCAGTTCTTTCCTATTCTGATTATTGAGGTATCCCATGAAAATAAACATTTTTTTTTTTTTTGCGGTACACGGGCCTCTCACCGTTGTGGCCTCTCCCGTTGTGGAGCACAGGCTCCGGACGCACAGGCTCTGCGGCCATGGCTCACAGGCCCAGCTGCTCCGTAGCATGTGGGATCTTCCCGGACCGGGGCACGAACCCGTGTCCCCTGCATCGATCGGCAGGCGGACTCTCAACCACTGCGTCACCAGGGAAGTCCTAAACATTTTTTAAAAGAAAATTTTCTAAGTTTGATTTAAAAAATTAAAGGAAAATTATTTTTTAAAAGGTTATAGTCTTGATTTTAATACAAATATAAAATGAACAGATGTCAGAGATTTTATTTAGCTCATTAATTAGTGAGAGATCCAGTAAGATGTTACAAACGATTCACGAGAGACTCCAGAAAGCAGATGAATACATAAGTCTGTCAGGAATACTGAAATATGTTTGTTTAACAGGTGCAAAACTGGTCAATATCCACAGGACAATAATCAGTTGCATCCCACCATCCATGTACACTGTGCATTTTTATAGACATTTGCATCACTATCAATTCTCTGCAATTTAGAGAATTTTAAAATTGTTCAAAGCCTATGAAGGGCCCAAACCCGTAGTCAGAAAACTTGGAAGGGTATTTCTAGGTAATGTATAGTTTTTCATGGAAGATGCCCAGTAATCATCTTGGTCCATTTCCGAGTCTTTTATAATTGTTTTAGGGTAGAAATCTTTATAGGTTACTTTCTCCCTAGTTCTGCTTCTTTGATTTGCCTGGCCATTTTCTCCTTGTTTGAGAGATACTCGATGAGCTTTCTTTTTTGCTTGATTCAATAGAACAGGAAAAAGAACCTAAAGATGTATCTTATTGAAAACTCTAAGTTAAGAGACTATTGAAAAGGGTCACAGTGGGCTGAATAGCTGAAGGGAGAAGCGAAAGAAAGAAAAAGACGAGAAGATTAATTCATTTACATCAGAATTTCATAGATGTTGCAATTACAGAATTAAACCTCTTTGTTTCTCTTATTTCCTTGTTTCTGACCTCTTGGCTTTAAGACACATCTCAATTTCATAACACCTTTTTTAGGACAAAGAACATTTTAAAAGGAAAAAAATATACACTTCTCTTTAAAAATAGCACAATGGAATATATTTATTCATACCATAGCATATTATTCCCTTAATAATCAGAGTTTAAATCTAAGTCTTCTTATCGTTCTTCTGAATTACATTGGGCCATCATTTATCATGCATATGACATTATACTTTTCATAATGTGTTTTGTTTTTGTTTTTGTTTTTTTGCGGTACGCGGGCCTCTCACTGTTGTGGCCTCTCCTATTGCGGAGCACAGGCTCTGGACGCGCAGGCTCAGTGGCCATGGCTTACGGGCCCAGCCGCTCCGCGGCATGTGGGATCCTCCCGGACCGGGGCACGATCCCGCGTCCCCTGCATCGGCAGGCGGACTCTCAACCACTGCGCCACCAGGGAAGCCCCATAATGTATTTTCTGATCAAAACTTTTTAGTGCTGTTGTGATTGAAAATGTAATCTTAAGGCATTTCAAAGAATAGTGATGTGTTCTCTACACTTCCATTTGATTCTTTGATTTATCCATCCCCATGTACGTATACAGCTAATCTTGAAAGTTAACAGCAAGCTTTTGCCAGCTTAGCACCTGAACAATAGTCCTTCACAAAGCATGCATAGGTAATTCACCTTTTCTTGCTTTGAAAACACTATGATTTATCCTGAGAAATCTGGCAAATTCTTCTGCCTTTAATTGTACTGCTTGGGATCCAACAGACAGTTCTTTGTATATATCCCAAGGACAAAAGATTTATCTACTAGTGCAAATTAACTCTTACACGTGTCTTCTGTTCTTGGGTGCTTTAGAAAAAAATCTGGTTTTTGTTTTACAAGAAAATCAGTTGGTTCATTTCTCTAGTGATGCATGCTTGCCTCACTTACAGTAGGTTACATTCTCCTTTCTGTTCTCGTCCCTGTATGTGGTCCTCTTTCTTTTAAGTACTGCCATCATAGTATGGTCCTGATAATTCTAGATCCAAGTTGAAGCAAAAAACTTAATTATGGGAGCCAGCATCAGTGGAAATAAGTCAGCTGAGAGAATAAGGATAGACAAATAGCCTAAAGTTCACACTTTTCCAGGCTATGACACTTATACAGGCAATGGGAACAGTCACACAATTTGCCTCTCTGTCTGAGGGCCAGCTGGACATTGATTATAAGACTTACTCCAATTTCAGAAAAGGTAAAATTGGGGGTGGGGATGAACACCGTGCATGTTACAGTTGAGGAAATTTGCTAAATTATAGGTTGCTTAAATACATATTGTTTCACAAGGTAATGATTTCTTTTTTTTGTATGTCTGTGAAAAATTTTCCAGCTTCATTGCTGCTGATCTAGGTTAACACTTTCTCTTAATAAATCAGGAAACACAGACCTGGAAAATTCAACTTGTTCCAAATTTCATCAAGTGAGCTACTGCTAACCAAAATTAGAGTAGTGATTTCCAAACACTCAGTGCCTACCCATGAGGGAAAAAACAAACAAATAAACAAACAAAACCTTCATGAATTCAAATATATCCACTTTAAATGACTGTCTTATTTTCATGTTGAAACGTTCACTCTTTTATGTGATTGCTGTGTTCATTCTTTCATGTGATTGATGTGTTCATTCCTTCATGTGATTGTAAGAGTCATTATTCTTGTTAATTTTTTTTGCCCCCATCCCAATATATTTACTTGGTAAAATAAAAATTTAGCAACCCTATATCGGTTCCCTAAGTTAAAACATTACTAGTCCTTTACATGCAAAAATCTGAGAATTAATAGGCCAGAGGGCTTTAAGACAGTGTTCTTTGCATTAGGCATTTCTCCTTAGTTATTTCCCATGCCTGTTGCCTGCTGAAGAAAGGACCTTCTTCAGCTTTTCGTCTCATCTTCTAAAGAGCGAGCGCCTCCCTTGTTTTCTCAACTCAAAATTATGAAACCGTTTTTTTAAAATTTCAAATAATTGGGTTATCTAAAAAGAAATGTTTCATATATGAATAATCAGCCTCTCTATAAATAAGACTAATTACCAAGGAAGTTAAAAAAAACTATCTTTTTTTATTGTTCTAGCTTTAGCTCTGTGATTCCTCATACCTCGATTACCAGAAGATTTAGTTCTCCGACCTGTTTCAATGAAGTGTTTTCTGAAGCAGGATACTCACGTACACGTGCCCATAACCTACCTTACTACTGGCAATGGGAGGAGAATTGCAAGAATGAATGTGGTTTATTCACAGCTCAGCTGCCTTTGCCTTTTCTAGCACAACAGCACAGTCTCCTGCTAGTCTGGTACTGCAGCCACTTGCTTTTATGTAAAGGCATTTTATTCAGTAACTTGAAAGTAATGAATCTACAAAGTAACGCTCCGTGCGAGAGTAACGTATTTTAGAACGCGTTGATTATTATGATTAATGGTGGGGCCCTGGCATTTTGTAGATGAATGTTAATACAGTAACATTTGGGTATCACCTTTTGCAGTTTTTCAAGGTGGTATACTTGTTTGTTAATGCATCCCATGTCCAGCCATTGCATTATGCCGACATTGGTGACAGTGCCACTTTGTCAGGCTGGAAAGACAGGCTCATACTCAATAAGGAAACACTTTATCAAGGGAATAAAAAATGGAAATGAGCTACTACCTGTGGGCTCAAATTAAATTAGCCTGGAGAATTTAGAAGCAGCAGCCCCTCTTGCTGTTCCTTCTAATGCAGCTGTGTGGGCCTTTATATCTCATGCTGTACTCATTCAACAAACATTTATTGGGCACCTACTATGTGTAATGCATTACATATCCGAAGATATAAAAGATGAATGCAGGGGCTTCCCTGGTAGCACAGTGGTTAAGAATCCGCCTGCCAATGCAGGGGACACGGGTTTGAGCCCTGGTCCGGGAAGATCCCACATGCAGTGGAGCAACTAAGCCTGTGCACCACAACTACTGAGCCTGTGCTCTAGAGCCCATAAGCCACAACTACTGAGCTCACGTGCCACAACTACTGAGCCCGCACTCCTAGAGCTCGTGCTCCGAAACAACAGAAGCCACCGCAATGAGAAGCCTGTGCACCACAACGAAGAGTAGCCCCCGCTCACCACAACTAGAGAAAGCCCGTGCACAGCAACAAAGAGCCAATGCAGCCAAAAATAAATAAATTAAATAAATTAATTTTTTTAAAAAAAGATGGATGCACTTCCATTTGTGCCTTCAAAAAGCTTAGGAGACGAGATGACACATGTACGGAATTATCTGTAATAGAAGGCAACAGTAGTACATGCTATTGGAGAGGTAGAGATAAAATATGCCAAGATTTCAAAAAAGGGGGAAATAGTTGTTTTAACTGAAGACCTAGCAGGGTATTCATAAAAGAAAAGGAAGTGGAGCAGAACCTTGAGGAGTGGTTAGGATTTTAACTATTGAATTAACTATTGAATTTAAAGTGCTGGCAAGAGTAAAAGACTAAATATCGCAAGAACAGTTTGCAATGCACGTCGGAAATGAAGATAAAAATTAAGCCGGAGCTAGAATTTTACTTATTTGGGAATAGTATGAATAGGGATAATAGTTGAAGCACCTTTTTGTTTTGAGAGAAGTTCACAGGAGCAGCAGTAAGAAGAGCATTACAGAGGAGAGGGCCAGGCATAGGTCCGTGGAGGATGCCTATGCTTAGAAGGGGAAAAGGAAATCTTCCCCTCTCCTCTGAAAAAAACAAAACGAAAAAACACTCATGGACTTCCCTGGTGGCGCAATGGTTAAGAATCCGCCTGCCAGTGCAGGGCACACGGGTTCGAGCCCTGGTCCGGGAAGATCCCACCTGCCACGGAGCAGCTAAGCCCGTGCACCACAACTACTGAGCCTGTGCTCTAGAGCCCGTGAGCCACAAATACTGAGCCTGCATGCCACAACTACTGAAGCCCGCATGCCTAGAGCCCGTGCTCCACAACGAGAAAAGCCACTGCAATGAGAAGCCCGCGCACCGCAACGAAGAGTAGCCCCCGCTCACCGCAACTAGAGAAAGCCTTCGTGCAGCAACGAAGACCCAACGCAGCCAAAATCAAATAAATAAATAAATATTAAAAAAAAAAAACACACTCATAAGGAGGAGTCTGGGGTGGCAGAGGTGAAGGGGGCCAGGGCCAGGGGTGGAGTAGGTGGGATCAAAAAGGCTGCACCAGACTTCCTTTGAAAGAAGGAAAGATCACTTAACCATAGATCAAATGTGTGCTTCCAGAGCAGAGTTCTTTAAATCTTTATTAAGGAGTTTCCCAATATGACTCAGTGTCCTGCTGCTTGCTACCCTGGGAAGAGCCCTGTCTCACAAACATACGGGTGTTCTTTCCAGGAATCCTCTAGAAGCTTGAAGAGACATGAGTGGTTTTAACATCTCTTTCCCCCAGTAAGGCAATGTTGCAGAACTGTGGGTCCATCAAACACTTCTTCTTTCTGCATTGGACCATCTGCTGTAGACCAGGGGTTCCTAACCCGAGGCCAGCAAAATCCTGGCCAGTGAATGTAATGTTCTGTTCCACATGTGTGCATTTCTTGAGGAGATGATTTACCCTTCACCTGATTCTTAAAAGCATCTCTTTTCTTAAAAAGATAAGAACCACTGTAATGGATCATGCCCTGCTGCACAATGATGTAAGTGCCCTAAAGACAAGAGCCTGTCCTTATAAATTTTGGTATCTTCATGATACCTCTATCAGTTTTGGCTGAGTGAATGGGTAATGGTGCTACATTCCATGGGCCAACAGGAATCATAAAATACTCATTTTGACTCTATAGCCTCTTGCTTGAATTAGCAAGTATACAAACCTAGAAAACATATTTTTTAATGATAATGTCCTTTATTAGTATAACCTGTAGCTTAAAATGAGTGCTTCAGACACACACACTATCTCCTTTATTTCTTTAATAATTGTGCAGAGTAGGGATTGGTATCTTCATTTCATGAGTGGCGCCAAGACTGAAAGAATGCACATGACTTGTCACAGGTCATACATCATATGCCAGCTGTTATTATTATCTCATGGTACATACATAAATAAAAATGCCTACAAACACAATAGACTTGGCCTTACTTTCTGAGATGCTTATTGGTTGGCAATAGGTTTTTGTTTTATATGAATGAAATCTTTTTATTAGCTTAAAATGTAATCCTCATGTGAAATGCAGTGGTTTTGCAATAGTTGTGTTATTGAATGACAGATACTACTCTCATACAGTGAGTTTAATTTCTTGGTCTTGTACTAGATAACATTAAATGAAAGCAATGGGTCTTTGCTTGGTAGAGTGAAGATGGCACGTCAGATAGCAGTATAGCGTCATGATGAAGAGCAGGGGCTTTTGAACCAGACTTGGATTTCAGAGTTCCTCTAAACACTATTACATCTTAAGTATTAAATACCGGATATGTTTTAAGTTCTCTTTCAACTTAGAAGAGCACGTGCTATATTTCTTCCATCTGAAACTAGAGAGAGAGAAAACTCATCTCTTCCACTTCACTTTCCCTGGAGAGGACAGAGGAAGAGAGAATGTCACAGCAGCCTCCCATCAATGGCCTAGGCCAGCGGACGAGCAGGACAGCCGTGCTCTGGCATCTGGCTTCTGTCCCGATGCTGCCTGCACTGCAGACTCTGTTCTGCAGCAACATACTTCATCTCCCGCCAGTAGCTATTCTCAGCCTCCTCACCGTTGTGAGAGTTCATATTTACATATAGGCTGAGCTTTACCTTCCTAAACAAGCAAGAATTATTTAAACCTTAATACAAAAGTGGGGGGCAGGATACAGGGGGACTTGGAACTTCTCAGACAAAAAACTGATACCTGAAACTGAACCCAAAAATATGAAGGACTTGCAAAGTGGTCAGGCAAAATTCTCTGAAATTGGAATCAGAAATATTACAGGGCTGATTGGGACATTCTGACTCAAAAACCTGTAGGAAATGCACCGCTCTTAGGTTAAACATGTGTGCACTCTGTTAACTGAGTAGTGGAGACTGTTAATGCTTCATACTAACAAAATACAATTTTCCAAATGTGTTTGCTCAATATCACTTTACCTGGGTTGTTTTTGAATTTTATTTTATTTTTATACAGCAGGTTCTTATTAGTTATCCATTTTATACATATTAGTGTATACATGTCAATCCCAATCTCCCAATTCATCCCACCACCACCACCCCCACCCCAGCCACTGTCCCCCCTTGATGTCCATACGTTTGTTCTCTACATCTGTGTCTCTATTTCTGCCTTGCAAACCGGTTCATCTGTACCATTTTCTAGGCTCCACATGTATGTGTTAATATACGATATTTGTTTTTCTCTTTCTGCCTTGCTTCACTCTGTATAACAGTCTTTAGATCCATCCACGTCTCAACAAATGACTCAATTTCATTCCTTTTTATGGCTGAGTAATATTCCATTGTATATATGTACCACATCTTCTTTATCCATTCATCTGTCGATGGACACTTAGGTTGCTTCCATGACCTGACTATTGTAAATAGTGCTGCAATGAACATTGTGGTGCATGTATCTTCTTGAATTATGGTTTTCTCTGGGTATATGCCCAGTAGTGGGATTGCTGGGTCATATGGTAATTCTATTTTTAGTTTTTTACAGAACCTCTGTACTGTTCTCCATAGGGGCTGTATCAATTTACATTCCCACCTACAGTGCAAGAGAGTTCCCTTTTCTCCACACCCTCTCCAGCATTTGTTGTTTGTAGATTTTCTGATGATGCCCATTTACCTGTTGTTTTAATGATTTTTTTTTTTTTTTTTAAAGATCAAGAACAAGGAAGCTGCTTAACTGTTTGAATCGGCAGTTTACCTTTCAGATGCCTAGAGTGACAAAGTGTGAGAATGTGAGGAAAGAGGGACTCCTGTCCCCAATGTGTACCAGTCAGACTGTTTGTGGGGAGACAGAGCGTGTGGAATGCTGGTGTGCCAAACGGCAGGAATATTATTCTGAGATATCTGGGCACTGACACTGCTTTCTCTTCCTGAGAGAACACGGTTCAAGTACCAGATAAGCTTGATATTTAGAACAGTCATTTAAATAAAATCACTGGAGTATTGGTGTAAGCTGAAATGGTCATGTAAGTCTAAGAATGAAAGGACATTGTTGTAAGAGGGAGGCGTCTCCCTGCACAGAGATGGTCACTGAGGGCAGCAGCCTGCTAGGGAATAAATAAATAAGGAAAACCACATAAGGATGTGCCAAATCTGCTTTTTCTCTGAGTTACCACTTCCTGTGGGTTCTGCAGTCTGGGCTGAATAAACTGGGGCTCCTGGCAAATGTGTGTTGATCTCTCCCCACTAGTTGGTAACCCAGTTGCATGGTACATTAATTTCATAAATTGTAGTAAATGGGTAAAGGGGCATTTTCAAATGCCTAACTTCACTAATTCTTCTTAAACCCTGTGAATACCTTTTGGTTTTCATCTTAATTGTCCTGTCCCTGTGTAGTTTAGTGTACACTAGAGTGAATTGTTTCAAAGTCATGACTGAAATATGCATGATGAGGCCATGAAAATTGATAAATTAGCCTCACCAAACATTGTTGAATATATATCTATATATACTCAGCCCCATGAGGGTGAGACCAGGGCTATCTTGTTCTTGGGAGTATCCTCAGGACTTAGCAGTGTTATTCGCTCATTTGACTATTAATTGACTTAACAGGATCTTCCAACAAATCCTTTAATGGGCTTTTTTGTTATAGAGACACTAACATTCCATATGTTTAAAAACTTTTGGTTTACTTACAACTTTGCCATGAAATTATTTTTTTTACCTTTCACTCCCTTTCTCTGAGGTAATTAATATTAATATGTAAAATATTGTTCTCCAGGCTTGAAACTATTCCAACATGGCTTTCCTTGGACTCTTCTCTTTGCTGGTTCTGCAAAGTTTGGCATCAGGGACCACTTTCACTGATGAAACCATTGCTGAGTTGTCAGTGAATATGTATAACCATCTTCGAGCCACTGGAGAAGATGAAAATATTCTCTTCTCTCCACTGAGTGTCACCCTTGCAATGGGAATGATGGAACTTGGGGCCCAAGGGTCTACCCTGAAAGAAATCCGTCATTCAATGGGATATGATAGCCTGAAAAATGGTAAGTGTGCTTAATTTCTCAAGATGGTTTGACATTAACATTCAACTCAGTTATGTTGCCTTATGCCTGAGGCAGCAGTATTTACAAAGAGTAAGAAAGAGGTCTCACTGAGGTGATATGGATAAGAGAACCATTAGGAAACCCAAGAAAGTTCTTAGTTCCTAGCTGTATCCCTGGCTGAGTTAATCCAAGGAAATTGTATCTTTTATTATTATTGTTTAAACAAACCTCACTATGATAAACAAAAGCAAACATGTTCTTGCTCTGTTGGAGTTTCCAGTTTAGAGGGAGAGGCATATATTAATCAATTATCACATAAATAAATGAGAAATTATAACTGTGATGAGTACTATAAAAAAACCATTATGCTCTAAGAATATCAGAAATTTTTACTTAAAACCAACAGTACCTTCATTATTTAAATGGCATCCAAGAATTTTTTTTTATAAATTTATTTATTTTATTTATTTACTTTTGGCTGCGTTGGGTCTTTGTTGCTGCACTCAGTCTTTCTCTAGTTGCAGTGAGCGGGGGCTACTCTTTGTTGTGGTGCGCGGGCTTCTCATTGTGGTGGCTTCTTTTGTTGCGGAGCACGGGGTCTAGGTGTGTGGGCTTCAGTAGCTGTGGTACATGGGCTCAGTAGTTGTGGCTCGCGGGCTCTAGAGCGCAGGCTCAGTAGTTGTGGTGCACGGGCTTAGTTGCTCCTCAGCATGTGGGATCTTCCCGGACCAGGGCTTGAACCTGTGTCCCCTGCATTGGCAGGAGGATTCTTAACCACTGCATCACCCGGGAAGTCCCAAGAGGTTTTTTTGAATGTTGTATTATCATGAAAAATTTTTGTACTGGAGAAAATTTCTAACCAAAACGTATTTTGTAATTACTTTTCAATGATGTATAATTTCTATTTTAATGTTTCTAATATACATGTGAATTAACTCATTAAAAAGTTGAGAACTAAAACAATTTCAATTGGATTTTCTAGTTGTAAGGTTAAAAAAAAGTCTACTTAAAGTAAAATTGAAAGGAATATTTTGATTTTTAAACTAGAAAATTAAACTTGATAACAGAAACAGATTATTTCTGATCATCTAAAATAACTCATTTAATTAAAGTAACCTAAGTCTTTTGAAAGAAAACAATCCAAGTATCTCTACTTCATAGATTTTACCAAGAAAGTCAATTAAAATGAAAATAATATCAGTTGATAATACTAAACTTCAAAAAGTTAATTTGAACATCTAGAAACAGCACAAATATTGGAACCTCCGGAGTTACCATGTCAGTGCGGCGAATAAGCCAGTGCTTTTCCTTTGGGCCTCTGTTCTATTAATCCCCCTTGCTGTGTTTTCGTGCTCCTCCACTCTCCAGGATCTTTCACTGTGTTTGTTCCACTAATAAACTTATCTTTTGTCATTTTGCAGGTGAAGAATTTTCTTTCTTGAAGCATCTTTCTCACATGGTGACTGCTGAAGAGAGTCAGTATGTGATGAAAATTGCCAATGCCCTCTTTGTGCAAAATGGGTTTCATATCAATGATGAGTTTTTGCAAATGATAAAAAAGTACTTTAACGCAGAAGTCAATCATGTGGACTTCGGTCAAAATGTAGCTGTGGCCAACCATATCAATAAGTGGGTGGAGAATAATACAAATAGTAAGTCATTTGGTTCCTTTCTTTCTCTAATAGCTTAGTTTTAACTCCCTTTTACTTCTGAAATTATTTGTCCTCTCGTTCCTTTTACATTTTGAATGTTACATTGCATTTAGTTGAGTATCTACTAATTATTTTGTATAGATTACAGCCTATTTTATTTTATTTATTATTATTATTATTTTTTGCGGTACGGGGGCCTCTCACTGCTGAGGCCTCCCCCGTCGCAGAGCACAGGCTCCGGACGCTCAGGCCCAGAGGCCATGGCCCACGGGCCCAGCCGCTCCGCGGCATGCGGGATCCTCCCGGACCGGGGCACGAACCCACGTCCCCTGCACCCGCAGGCGCACTCCCAACCACTGTGCCACCAGGGAAGCCCTGATTACAGCCTATTTTAGAAGCATTGTTTATGAATAAATATTTGAGAAAAAGTTGATTCTTTTGGCATGTATAGAATATTGGTACTGATAAATTAATATGAAATCTGTGCTCTCCAGTTGGTGAGTTTCATTCGAATGGTAATCTTAACTACTGTATGGAATTTTGCTTGGGCTGACCATTTAATAAGTTAGATACTAGTTAGAATCACAGTTGCTGGCTCTCTTAACAATATGATTAAAATAGAGTAAGAGAGTTTAAAGATATTTGTTGGCTTTTAAACCACAGAACTTGATTGCTAATCAAAAAATTTGTACAGGATTCCTTTAAAAAAAAGAGCAGCCCATTTTAAGCCCAAACAAATGGAGAGGAATTAGAAAAGGATGCATTTGTTTCAAATTTTAATTCTAAATCATATTTTTAAAATGTATTTAGGGGGGCTTCCCTGGTGGCGCAGTAGTTGAGAGTCCGCCTGCCGATGCAGGGGACACGGGTTCGTGCCCCGGTCCGGGAAGATCCCACATGCCTCGGAGCGGCTGGGCCCGTGAGCCATGGCGGCTGAGCCTGCGCGTCCGGAGCCTGTGCTCCGCAACGGGAGAGGCCACAACAGTGAGAGGCCCGTGTACCGACAAAAAAAAAAAAAAAAAAAAACTATTTAAGCTCTCCAAATGTTTCATATTTTACCATTTTATTTTCCGATTTTACCAACAAAATAATTGAAATTAGAATAAAAAAATGAGACCAAATTGAAAGTAGATTACTATGGCTGTTCCTTAAATTAATTAATTCATGTTGTCAAAACTCTGAAAATAATGTTAATCTAATACATTTTATGCTGGAACAACAACAACAAAAGACCATCATCCCATACCCTTTGTTCTATATTCCCCCAAATGCTGAGGCACCTTCTTAAGTACCTAAAGACGTGCTATGACTAATAAAATGAGAGAATACGGAGTGAATGTGGTCCTATCTTTTCTAACTGTGAAATTAAAATGTAAGATAAAAGAAACATGGTTATTTTTTAACATTCAAAGAATAAGAATAATAATTCAGCTGCATTAGATTGGATTATTGAAAGCTGTTTATTTCCAAACTCTTCTTAAACAATTTCAGCCATTAATAAAGTCCCAATGTCTTTCAAAATGGATTTAGAAAGGAACATTATAAGTGATAAAAATTAAGGTATCATTAGTTAAGTTGGCTTTTACTCATCTGTTTTCACCTAATCAAAAGCAGTTGTTATATCTGATAGATATCCAATGTACATGGGGGAAAAGTTTGAATTGGATGACATTTTGATCATGTACATTGTTCAAGAATAAACTTAGAAATATCTGTTGAATGTTTAATCTGTCTTAAGATTGCAACTAGAAAGTAGTAAAGCCTGAGATTCTGTTGTATGTGGTTCTGTAGTTTGTGCAAATGTCAAGATACTACTAGTTAGTGTTATTTTAGGTGGTGTATAACGGTATTTTAGATGCCCTTAGTCTGTAAGTATATTTGTGTGTGTGTGTGTGTGTGTGTGTGTGTGTTACATTTTTTCCTTTTAAAGTTAGATACTTTTAATTTTTATTGTAAATTTTATAATGATATAAAGTTCATCTCAAGCACTCTCTTGGATGGTAGTTTGATAATCTTTTGGTTTCCTTTCACCTTCAAATTTAATATGAATTTTCATCCATTCATTTTTTCCTGAATAGGTCTGTTGAAAGAGTTGGTATCCCCAAGGGATTTTGACGCCGTCACTCATCTGGCCCTCATCAATGCTGTTTATTTCAAAGGGAATTGGAAGTCACAATTTAGACCTGAAAATACCAGAACTTTTTCCTTCACTAAAGATGATGAAAGTGAAGTCCAAATTCCAATGATGTATCAACAAGGAGAATTTTATTATGGTAAGACAGTTTGGCTTTTATTTCTCTCTTCTTGCAGTGTATCAACAAATTTCTAAGAAAAAAACATGAAATATTCGTTACTCAGATTTCTCAACAATCTGGTTTGGGCTACAATTCAATTTTCTTGGCCCCATTTTCACAGGCCTCTAATTAGATCCTGAGTGAATATGATATGTTTTGATAGTTTTCCAATATGTTTCTTAATTTATGAAGTTGATTACACCTACAGAGTGGCTTTATTCATGTGAAAATACCTGACCTGTGTCAGAATGTTCTGAGTCACTCCAGAAAGTCATTCGCTTTGGGGTGGTTTTCAGTGAGCCATATGTTCCACCAGCTCTTGATTTGGACACCTCATCACTTTTTTTTTTTTTTTGCGGTATGGTACGCGGGCCTCTCAGTGTTGTGGCCTCTCCCGTTGCGGAGCACAGGCTCCGGATGCGCAGGCTCAGCGGCCATGGCTCACGGGCCCAGCCGCTCCGTGGCATGTGGGATCCTCCCGGACCGGGGCACGAACCCGTGTCCCCTGCATCGGCAGGCGGACTCTCAACCACTGCGCCACCAGGGAAGCCCCACTTTTTGAATTATAAGCATTCCTTTAAAATTTTGCTTTCAGACTTGTTTATGTTTGGTCAGGCGTAATTATTCATTCATAGTTTCACTTACTGAGAGTCTATAATTTGTGATACAGGTCAGCATCCTTGGCATTGTTTTCAGGGATATTTCATTGGCCTTTTCAGAAGTTTAGGGTGCTAATCCTTTCTCCATACCATACTGAACTGTAATTATTTATTGTCATAAGCAGAAATGTAATTGCAAGCTAAGTATATGTTAGAACTAATATTTTATTCTATTCAAAGGTACACAGTAAAATTAAAATATTATAATCACAGTTAATCAAATGAACAGTCAAAATAAGAAAGGGAAATACCTATTTATTTGAGAACCAAAATGTTTAATGTGACATCTAAAGGACCTAGATCAGTTAAATGAAAATATTCAGAACAAAAGCATTATGTTTGTTTTGAAAATGGGGGAAATTTGAAAGTAGTGGCAGGACCATTTGTTTTAAAGACTTTTTTTTTTTTTTTTTTTTTTTTTTTTAGTGAAAGCCTGGTCAACTTAGCTAAGTTCATAGAACACAAAGCCAATTACCTAATTTACCTAATTACCTAATTTGGAGATTTTAATCACCACAAATGCTCTGGATAACTACTGCCTAATGAAGTAGATTTCACTTTGGCTGTGCTACCTTGGCCTCAAAACTTTTAGCTGAGGTAATAATAGAGTACCAGGTATTATGTAGTCAGTTTTTCCCTTCTCAGAAATCAGGTGGGTATTGGTAAATGTGATTTACATCCAGCTTGGATCCAGGGCTTTATTTTTCTAATCATGACTTTTCACTTTTTTAATGATATCCTTAAAATATATTCATTTGAGATATCTCATTTA
Organism: Stenella coeruleoalba; assembly: GCF_951394435.1. Taxonomy (NCBI): domain Eukaryota; kingdom Metazoa; phylum Chordata; class Mammalia; order Artiodactyla; family Delphinidae; genus Stenella; species Stenella coeruleoalba. The sequence continues at coordinate 46,691,951 of NC_137150.1, forward strand.
AAAATAAAAAGTAAATCTAGAGAACATGATATGACAAATGTGAAACAATTCTGGGGATCCTAAAATAAAATAAATTCTGTAGGGCTGAGGATTCACTTGAATTTCAGGGCTTACTTTAAAATAAACCCTCTTCTTCTCAGATGCCTGAATTTTTTATATTCTACACACTATTTTGGAAGAAAGTTATAACAAATGTAAACATTTTAGTTAAGCCTTGATAGGGGCCTTTTATCACCTTTCTGTTCTTTTTAGGGGAATTTAGTGACGGCTCCAATGAAGCTGGTGGTATCTACCAAGTCTTGGAAATACCCTATGAGGGGGATGAGATAAGTATGATGCTGGTCTTGTCCAGACAGGAAGTTCCACTGGCCACTCTGGAGCCATTGGTCAAAGCACAGCTGATTGAAGAATGGGCAAACTCTGTGAAGAAGCAAAAAGTGGAAGTGTACCTCCCCAGGTGAGAGGTTCCTGTGTGACTCTCTCTGATAGCATGGAGGGAGGGTATCAATGAAGGTTCTGACGCAGAGAAACTCTTGCCACTGCTGTTGAATTCTGTCTTGTGTTGCTCTCTTCTTCCTCCTCTTCTTTCTCTTCCTCCACCTCCTCCATCTTTTAAAAAGTATTCTTTCATACTCATTCAGTCCTGCCCAGAGACACAGGCTGACTCATTGATCATTCTATACTACTTATCAAGACCTAGTTTCAGATATGAATCAATATTCTTAGCTTCATTTTAGAAGATTTTTCAACAGATTGTCTCTGAATATCATTTGCATCTACAGTCTTCTGTATTTCATTCATATTTAAATTGATAATAGCTGGAGAAAAAATAATCTTCTACTTTGTTGTAAGAAGTGCAAGCAAGTCATGGGCTAGGTGCCAAGATGCAACCATAAATAAGTAGGAAGAAGCTTAAAATTCTCCGTGCAGGGCCTTGATGTTCTGACTACCATCCACTTCCTCGACCCTATCTCGGGCCACTCACCACGTTCAATTTTTTGTAGTAGGTACTATCCCTGTGCTTGTAGTTATGCCACAGACACCATAGGCTCTTTTATGCCTCAGGGTCTTTATGTATGGATTTTTGTTTTGTTTTTGGGTTTTTTTTGTGGTACGCGGGCCTCTCACTGTTGTGGCCTCTCCAGTTGCGGAGCACAGGCTCCGGATGCGCAGGCTCAGCGGCCATGGCTCACGGGCCCAGCCGCTCCGCGGCATGTGGGATCTTCCTGGACCGGGGCACGAACCCGTGTCCCCTGCATCGGCAGGTGGATTCTCAACCACTGCGCCACCAGGGAAGCCCTTTACGTATGTTTTTGCATTGGCCTAAAGTGCCCTCCTCACATACCTTTGCCAGATGTTATTTACTTAGCCTTCAGCGTACAGGTCTGGCACCAGTTCTTCTAGGAAGCCTTCCATGAACCGTGTGATGGAGCAGGTGACCCTCACTTTGCCTCACTTATGCACCTCCCTGTTATGACAGTACATTTACATTACCACCCCACAACAAAATTACCTTTTTTGTAGGTCTTGCTTTCCTTCTGTAAATTCTTCTAGGGTAAAGTCAGTTCTCTCTCCTATCCTAGAGATACAGTGTGTTTGCAAAATCAAACCCAACCAAAGATATTATTCTGCCCTTGAATACTTTAAAACGTAATAGGGGAGCTAGACCAGCAAACCAAATTTATAAACATAATATATAAATTCTAGGCTAGAAAACAAAACACGCAAACAGCCAATAAACATGTGCGTGTGTGTGTATGTGGAAGTAGAGTTCCAATATTCATTGCATGTAAGAAAATTACACAAATATGATTAATTAGTATGAATATTGAAGGATGATAAATATTAGTATTAAAATTGAATTACTGGGCTTCCCTGGTGGCGCAGTGGTTGAGAGCCTGCCTGCCGATGCAGGAGACATGGGTTCGTGGCCCGGTCTGGGAAGATCCCACATGCCGCGGAGCGGCTGAGCCCGTGAGCCATGGCCACTGAGCCTGCGCGTCCGGAGCCTGTGCTCCGCAACTGGAGAGGCCACAACAGCGAGAGGCCCGCGTACCGCAAAAAAAAAAATTGAATTACTAAAACCTCATTGACTCATTCATATTTATTCTAATTTCAGGAATTGTCATTTAAAATTACATCTTATATGAATGCTTATTTTTCCAAAACTTAGCTGATGTCTGCTACATTATGTTAATGAAGGAGAGCTATTTGGAACTGTAGACATTTTTGGCTAGAAATATGCGTATATTGATGCATTATGTTAATGTAGTTCATAATATACAGCCATATATAGTATATAGCCATATACTTCTCAGTCTACATATAAAAATTAAGGTAATCATAGTCCAAATGTTTTTTCTTTTTAGCTAAGATATTTAGCTTGCATAACTTACCATGACAATACATTTATGTAGAAAGATTTCACTGTAAGTCTATTCTCAAGGAGAGGTAGCCAATGAATATCTAACATACAAAACCAGGTTTTTTTTTTAATATATGATAATTGACATCTACATATTTAATATATGAACAATATATCTTAACTCTAAAAGAACAATTTACTTTTAAATATTAATTAGATGTAAATAACTAAATCAGATTTAAACCTTCATCCAGTGACCTTTTATCATTAATTTTGTATTTTTCCCTTGCATTTTTGTAAGGAATTCTTTTTGATAATATGAGAAATTCAGTAGAGAGTTAATGCTTCTTTTATTAAATTCTATGAATTGACTGCAGCATCTCCAAATGCCTTAATTCTGTAGGGATGCAAAATTATTTAAGAGTATTTTAAAAGAATTCTAAAGGAATGTTTAGTAAGTATCACATATTGTAATTCAACCACATTCACTAGAAAATGTGGCCTTCGGGTCCTGTCCACTGAGAAACTGAATGTGGCAGCAGAAGAAAATTAAATTTTCATTCTCTAAGAGATACTCTTCAATTATGAAAGAGTTTAGCTTGCTTGCTCATATTAATGCCTGTTACTAAACTAGGCATGGTTAATTACCATGTATCCATTTCTCCAGGAGTTCCATGAATTCTCCTTCTGCATGGCTAATGCATAGAGTGGGAGGCTAAGTAGCTAGATAAGATAAATTTGGTGTCCCTTTTTAAGAGATTGAGTGTTTCCAAATACCAATGTGTTGGTAATAATCAATGGGAACTATCCACCCCTCCATTTTACAGCATTAGGACCCACCAAATGTTCAGTGAAGGAAGTGATTTATGTGACTCAATTTTAGCAAAGGTAAAAGTTTTCTAATAGTTGTGCTCCAGCTTTACTCAAGTGTCTGTCTTAAAGGGTTTGTATAGTTTTTTCACATGGAGACATTACTCTAAAAATGCAACTGTGCATTTCTGAATTTGACCACATTCTTGTCCTACTTCACAGGTACTTTTACTTTCTATTATACCAGATTTTATACAAGTTGCTTTAAAATACTTTCCCTTAAGAGGCATAGGGTACTTGGGGGAGGGGGAGGGGGGAAAGGCAATTACTTTTATATTAATATTTTTTCCCCTGAACAGTAAATCCTACAGGAATCAGTTGCTGAATTGAAATTGTATTTTTATCCAAAATACAAGAATCTATTCAGAAGAGGGTAAGATTGCTATTTCTATGTGATATCACCAAATCCAGTGAAATACCACAAGATTTATGCACAGTCATACATCTCTAAGATTTAAATGAGATTGCCAAATATTCTTCCAATTTATCCATGGTAGAAAATTTATCCATGGTAGAAAAAATAGTTTGGCTAATATGTAAAAGTATATATTATATATATATATATATATATATATATATATATATATATATATATATATAATATATGTAAAATATCTAAAAAGCACTTTAGAATGATGCCTGCCATAAAGTAAGCATCATATAATTATTATCTAATATTACTATTTTTGTTTATTTTTAAGTCCTAGTATTTATCTTTTGTTAATCAATCTTTTTATATACTTTTCCCTAAGTAGGATTTTTTTAAACTTGGTTCTAATGAAATTACCCTCTTCATTGTATATTCTTACTTTTCAGTCTTACTGATACAGCTTAGGTATAAAAAGATCTTTCTATTGATAAAATAAAAATGAAATCTCTAATACTTGGAATGCAGATGTACCTGGCTGTAGTATCTTTCCACTCTTACCTTTGTAGTCTTAGGTTTTTCATTTGTGATCAGAGTACTAGAAATCAAAGGATAAGTGTTCTCTATTTTGTAACCAGAAACCATCCTGCTATTTTGAAGTGACTGTCTACTAAAAAAGCACTTCAGTTTCATGTCTGTTAAAGAAAACCAGTGCATAAGCCATCTGATTTTATTTTTTATCATGAGTGCTTTTATTAGGTTTTTCTTCAAAGAATTTGATTAATTCTTACACATTTTTATAAATCTCCTTATGTGTAATATATATTTGTTCTTTTCTAACACTTGCTCCACACTGTCCCTGCTTAGCCTCCGATGCTTCTGCCCTCCGCATACCTCTTTAATTTATTCAGATAGAAAATTGCAAATACAAGATTACATCAAATGCCTTTACAAAAACAGCCATGACTTTTGGTTTTAAAAAAGTAGCATTGTGGCTTTTTATTTTTAAAAGCAGTGGGTGAAATGTAAAATCTTCCTGTAGTTTGTTTGTTTTTAAATAAGCCATTGTTGGAATTATAGTGATTAAGGGTGGGAGGACTTCGCAGTCAGAAAGATCTCAGTTCATATCTTTATTCTGCCACCTACTAGCTGTGTGATTAGGGAAGTTGTTTAGCTTTACTGAACTTCAGTTTGTTCTTCTGTGGAATAGAGGTAACAATACCTGTCTCATAGGATTGTGTGAGATTATCACAGGGATGATTAAATGAGATACTAGACATAAAAGGATTTGCATAGTGCCTGGGACATAGTAAACACTCAGTATATGGGAGATGATAATGATTATTTATATTAATATTAGTCTATATAAAGAGGAAAGAGAGAGTATATGGATAATAGCTATTTTTTAATAGTTTGATAAGGAACAAAGACAAGGAATGGATAAGTGGAAATTGCTTACATCTTGTCTTCAACTTTAAACAAACACTCTCGTGGACACCTAGATTTTATTTCACTTCACCCTACGTATGTGGTCTTATGCCAGATACTACAAATATTAAAATGAAAAAAACACTAGATCTGACAAATTTACAGTTAAAGTAGCAGAGATTAGTACACCTATTTAATCAAATTACTCCACCACTACTAAAATGCAAATATTCAACACCTTAACATCGATAATAATGTGAATGTTACACATAACTGCAATATGGTAAGTACTCTTAACATATCTGCCCTTTACTGCATGCCTCCCTACAAGCCAGCATCATCCTAAGATGTTTAGAAAACTTATTTAATCCCCTCAACAATACTGTGAAGTAGGCATTATTATTGCCATTTTCCATATGCCAAAACCAAGGTTCAGAAATTAGAGAACTTGCCCAAATTCAATCTAGCTAAAATAGCATTGTCACCTAAACAGCCTAAAAAGTGTGAAACAAACCAAGCTGCTTTTAAGAAGTAAAAAGAACCCTTACTGAAATCTTCCTTCACTTTCTTATTTTAGGTAGATCAGGATATATATACTACTACCTGGATCCACATCTCAACTCCGCCACTTACTAGCTGTATGAACTCGGTCAAGTTATTCCATCTCTCTGCTGCTCAGTTTCTTCAAATATTAACTGAGGACAATAATACCTACCTCAAAGAGCTGTAGTGATATTTAAATTAATCTGTTTTTGTTAAATTAATCTGTTTTATATTGTTGGAACAGTTCCTATTATATAGTAAGCTACATATGTGACCAATAAACAAACAAATAAATAACAAAGCACACAGAGAAAACACTTTAAGAATTCATTCAAGTCACTGAATATATTCTCCAATGTATTTCCCTACTCATCCCCCTTTTCTACTTTCACAGTCAATATCCGCTTTTTGTGGAAAACAAAATAAACAATGTTAGGTGCAAGTTAAAGTGTAAGATAAAAATATTACTTATTTTTAAATAGTACTTAAATAGTATCTATTTTAAAATAGATAAAATTTAGTACTTAGTCTAATATGTTTGTTATACTTCTACTCATCTGTTGGTTTTCCCCTGATTATTCCTCTTGGTGTCTGAGTCTTGTTTATAGCAATCATTCTCTTTTCATTCTTCTTAAAACCAGACATCAGAAATGATGCTAAAGTAATGTTTAGTGACTATTACAGACTTAGCTTTTTTAAGGACACAGCCCATTGCCTAAAAACTTATATTTATGATCTGTATTGATTAGGAGGCAACATCTTTTAAAAAAGGAAATATTTAGTTCTAACCAGTTTTTCACTTTTTATAAAAAAGTAATAAAAGCCTTTGCTTTTAAAAACTGCACTTGTTAATACAGCCATGCTCGGTCCATATCTTTCACTGGAAAGATGGGTGATACAATTCATTGGTTTGATACAATCTCATTGGGAGAGATTCCATATTAAGACCAATCTGGCTTCCTACTTAATAATTTAATACTATTCTGTTATGTTATTCTTTTCGATGCTCCCTTTTTTTACAATAACAATCAAATACCACTTATAGTCAAAATCCAGTTTTAGTATAATTTACCCTCTATAAAACAGACTTTTAAAAATCAACATATCTAACATTTTATTCCTGTCCCAGGTAGCAGGGTAACTAAATACTTTTTAAAGGCTGTAACTAAATACTTTTAAAATGCTGTAACTAAATACTTTTTCCCCTCTGTGTTCTCCAGGTTCACAGTGGAACAGGAAATTGATTTAAAACATGTTCTGAAGGCTCTTGGAATAACTGAAGTTTTCATCAAAAATGCAAATTTGACAGCCTTGTCTGGTAGGAAATAAACACCAATTTAAAAAAAATGTTATTCCATAAAGTTTTTTTAAAATGATGGTGGTGAAACCTCTATTTATTAAGGAGTTCTGAGGTAAAATATAGTTATCAGTTGCCAGATAAATATAAGAAATATATTTAACTTCTACAAGCAAAACTATACAGTCACAACATTGTTTGTATTATTCTGCTCCATGTCTATCTTTGATAGCAGAGTATATTCTCCAGAAGACCTGTCTTATGCATCTTTGAATTCCCCATCACATCTGACAGAATGCCTTGCAGAGCAGATGATCAATAAATGTATTGATTGAATATCTCAATATGTCCGGTTATAATAAATCATATGGGAAAGAAAGAAGGAAGAGAGGATAAATGAGTGCCTGCTGTGAGAACTAGATGCTTTTAAAAAGAACATCTGTGAGATGATGTAACTATTATCTTAAGTCTTCAATAAAGAACAGTGGTTTTGAAGAAGTAGCTTCAAAATATACTTGACATATCAGGTGTTGAGTAATTTATTTAAAATATCTCAAGGGAAAACAACCAGTTAAATTATTTGATACAGATGCCCTAATTGGTCAGGATAAAAATCTTAACATATTAGGATCATTAAAGTACTTAGAAATGTAAAATCCTTTTGGAAATATTTTTAAAGCAGCTAATCCCAAGACATGTATTGAATTAAGGTACCTGTGAGTGTAAGATTTAGTTAGCTTAGCTAATTAATGATAATTTTCATCATTTCTATAGAACATGGGAAATAAAACAGTATGTTTTCTGATGAGATAAAGACAGACTGATATCAAGATAAAACAAGAGTTCAGAGCCCTAGGAGCTTGGATGTGAGCCATGAAGGTAGAATAAGTGGAGATTCAAAGGGTAATGGGTACATTGAGGCAGAAATATATATATATATATATATATATATATATATATATATATATATTTGTGGTTCAAGCACAGGATAATTTAAAATTCTTATGCTCCTTTCCTTAGGAATTCAACGAATGCTATATTGGCCAAATTCCAACTAAATAATTATATTTTGCTTTCTTACCATGGCTCTGTTTTCAGTTTGATTAGAGATTCCTCAGTGTGTCACCCAAACATTTAGGCAGTTATCTCACACACATAGAATATTTACTGCTTTTCAGTCCCGAAGGAGTATCACTGCAGTGGCAAATCAATTACTGTGGTCAGTGTAGGTCAACTTTTTTGACGTATCTGGAAGGTTCATAAGGTAATATTTAATTGCCTTTGCTATGTACAGAGACAATAGGGCATAAATGTACATATGAGTGCAGATTTGAAATCACACTAGGCTCTTTCAGAGTTCATAGAGTCTATAGCAGAAAGTCTTTGCTCTTTGATCAAACCTCCATCAGACCTGAATCCTTCTCAGCATCTTGCTCACAGCTGCATTCCCAGTACCTGGTCATCCTCAAACACTACCCAGTTCAGGTCTTCAGGATAACTGATCTAAAACCAGCTTCTCAAGTTTTCAGTGGGAATTCTTTGATTCTTAAATTTCTAGTTTTGCCACAGTCTTAGAAGTCCCAGCATGCCAGCTACCGCAACCGATACAGTCTTCATTCTCTTTCTCTCTTTCACTCACACACACACACATATACACAAATACATACGTTACTTTATGAATCATTCATTCAAGAACTTTCTAGTGACGCAGCTGTAAAACTTTCCTCTCTGCTTCCTCTAAATTCAATAGCCTTTATTCCCTGCATCATTTTGGGGCACCGTATGCTCTGCCTTACATGATTGGTGTCCTGTTCACATGTATACTTCTTTGCCTCCCCAAACGACATGAAAACCTTGATGATTAAAGTGTTTATGACACTCAGTAACCCCACAAGTACCCAGGAAAATTATTAGCATGTATTTGGTTATTACTTTCTACTTTAGTGAGAATTTTCATGGTGTTTAGGATATACAGATTAATTCTATTCAATGCCATGTCTATTCCTTTCATTTAACAACTCTTTGTGAGGCAGATAGTGTGAGCAAAGGACTAGGTCATAAAAATGAAGAAATAATTAAGATATCCTACCTGTTCTGAAGAAGCACATAGACTCGTGGGGAGAAAGACATAAACAGCTGGATTTAATAAAAGGAAGAGTGATAGAAATGTATTATTGCAGTAGTGGTTCTTAACCAGGACAATATTGCCCTTCAGGGAACATTTGACAATAGCTGGAGACCTTTTTGGTTGTCACAATTAGGGAGAGCTACTGCCATCTACTGGGTGGAGGCCAGGGATGCTTCTACATCCCTGTGATCTACACTGCACAAGACAGCTTCCATGACAAAGAATTATCAAGCCCAAAATTTCTATAGCAATGAGTTGAGAAACTCTGTACTAGAGAAAGCATTACGGAAGCAGAAAGGAAAAAAATCAAAGGGGAGAATGGGAGGGAGCATATTGGGTCAAAAGATGGAGGAAGAGACTATATGTATTTTTCTTCTTTCTATTTTCATATTGAGGTAAAATTGGTAGCTAACATTACATAAGTTTCAGGTGTACAACACAATTTGCTATTTGTATGCACTACAAAGTGATCACCACTGTTAAGTCTAGTTACCGTCTGTCACTGTACAATTGACCTACTTCACCAATTTTGCCCACCCCCTTCCTCTGGTAACCTTCTCCTCTGGCAACCACCAATCTATTCTCTGTATCTCCATTTTAATGGGTCTTTTTCTGGGGTTTTGTCTTGTTCTTCCATTTGGAATACACTCCTCTGCTCCCTCATTCTGCTTGACTCTCTGTGTTTGTTTCTATGAATTAAGCGAAACAGGTGCCTCTCCCAGTCTTGATGAAATGACCACGTGTAGGAGATGAACCTTATTGTTCAACCTTTCCCCAGCTCTTGGTTGACTCCTGAACCCTTGTGATTGTCTAAGTAGCCTGGTTAATACTTGATAAATCCCAGGTGTGGACAGTGTGTGAAGACCCAGCAGTGTTCCAATAAGACGGAGCTCAGTCAGCACCTGGTTTTAGGCTGATTAGAAGCCAGCTCTTCAGGCAGCAGCTTTTAAAGTATGCAAATCCATGCAGCCCTGTGGGTCCACAATTATAAACCCTGCTGACTTCCAGACCAGACCTGAACATGTTCCTGCGTGACAGTTTGCAAAAATCAGGGTTTCAGATGAATGAATAAACTCTGGGGAGGTACCAGTAAGTTGTGGCGAGGCCAAGGGAGGGCTGAAGGATGGTATCTCCCTGCCTACGTTCCCTGCGAGCTCCTCTGTAGCCCCTAGAGGTGTAACAAACCTGTAGCCTGTCCCTCGGGTTGCAGCTCCAAGACAAGGAAATGGACCTTTTTCACAGACAGACTGGGGATGGTTTTAGTCTGCTGTCTGTGCAGTGCCCCGGGGGGTGATAGCCTGCACAGAACTGTTTCTCTGATTGTCACAGTCCTTTGGGGCCCAGAAATGCAAGCCCTTCTGGCCACCAGGGCCAGACAATCAAGGGGCGCTCCCTGTGTGGACTGTGCTCGCCCCTAGCAGGGAAGAGCATTGGGGGAAGGGCACACCCTTGCCTCTAGCGAGGGAGAGCAAGAGCGCTGGGAATGGGGCACACCCAAGGCTATAGCAAGGCTATGCTTGTGTGTGCCCACCTGCACTAGCAAGGTATAGGGAGAGTGCAAAAACGGCGCTCACCCATGCCTCTGTCCCCAAAGAAAGTCCCAACTTGTCCCTGCCCCTCCAGCAGATGCTTTAAGATGAGCAAATGAACCTCCTTCACATATGGTCCAGGCACTTCTCTAACTGCTGCCTTTGTACTGGGTCCTGGGATGAGTGAGACAGTGTGCAAGTCCTTTCAAAGGAGTATCTCAGGTCTCTACCCTGGGTGGCCTGGACATAAACCTCTTAGGTTTCCAAAGCCAGATGTTTTGGGGACCTCGTGTCCTCAGTGCAGGTCCCTAGGGTTGGGGTGCCCAACGTGGGGCACAAATACCTTGCTCCTCAGGGTGTAGCTCTGGACCTATGAGATCCCTCCCTGTTGGAGGTCTCTGCACAGGGGCATGGAGTTTTTGGTGGGACTGACCCTCTGCATCTCCTACCATGAGGCCCTTTTATCCTTTGTGGTGCCTCCAGTTGGTCCGCTAATTATTAGTTCTTTTTCAACACTCGTTCCATATGTAGCTTTAGGTTTGGTGTGTCTGTGGGAGGAGTGAGCTCAGGATCTTTGTACACCACCACCTTAGATCACCCCCCTCATAAGCATGTATTTAAGCTTCTAAATGCATAGAACATTTTTGAACAACATCTTAGAAAATGATAGAAGTGGTTGCCTCGAGAATACTGGCCAGAGGCTCTTAGATGAGAGCAGGGGTTTCGTTTCATAGACCACTGTGTACTGCTTGGAAATTTACCTTGTGTATGTATTCCTTCTTTAATTAAAAGCCTTATGTAAAAACTGGGGAAATCTTTTAAAAATAACATTATTAGTAGAATTTGAAAACTCGAAAGTACCCAGAAACCAATTCAGTACTATTGGGACACTACTACATTCTAAAATCATGTAATGAGATTTTTATCTTTCTTTAAAAATAGTTAATGTGATTCAGCAGTGGACCAAAAATACCCTACATGACATTCTCTTGCTTCTGAAAAACGGAATGACTTGAGAGTCTTTTGCTAAGACCTCTTGAATCCATGCTTTCATTTTCTGTTCCATGGCATCTACTTTCATTTCAGACTCTCATTACTGCTGCCCTAGACTATTTCAATAGCCTCCTAAACGGTTTCCAATCTCTCTACCATCTAATCTGTCTTATCTACCACTGCCAAGATTAATCACCTTAAAACTCACTCTCTGATCATTCCAGCTCCTGTTCAGAGCCTCCCTTCGGTCTGCTGTGCACCGTCCACCGCTCGGCAGGGCGTTCAGACCTCAGCTCCGTCCAGCCTCATCTCTGGCTGATTCCTTACACACAGCGTGTGCTCCAGCCAAACTGAACATTCGCTCTGCACCTCACATCCCCCCAGCCCTCATCTTTATGAAATTTCTCCCACCTGAAATACCTTTTGAACTGAGCCTCAGGTCAAATATCTCCAACTTTATTAAGCCACCATGATTACACCAACGAGAAGTAATCACTCCTTTTTAAATACTACAATATTCTATTATTTTTCTTATGCCACATACCACATTTAATTTCATATTATCATTACTTATGCATTGGATATCTCCCACCAGAATTTAAACTTCCACATAATTGATCCTTGTGTGTGTTTAAGAAGCACCCAGCACCGTGCTTTCTGCTTCGTACTCCCTGAATGAAGGAACAAATAAGATGAGATGCTCTGTATTTATTGTGTTTTTCACCTCACTTTGATGTCCATTGCTTTTGACGCTAAATTCCATGAACATAAAACATAGTAAAGACTCATGCGATAAACATGGAATCTAGAGAGTGCTGAGAATCATTTTCTTCTCAGGCTCTATTTAAAATGCTCATCTAGTTGCAGCGAAGATCCTGTTATAGAGTAGGGCTATTTTTGTAAGGGAAATGAAGGACCATCAGCATTTGGATTAATAGATAATCCTCTTGGAAGGTGTAAGGGGAAAGAGAGAGTACTAAATCCTTCAGCACGAAGCATGAGCTTTAATAAAGGAGCCAATGAAATAAAGGAATTAAGAAGAAACAGCAAAAGCCATATTCAGGTCAGACTCAAGCGCTTAGATTTATGCTGGACTGACTCTTACATCCTGCCCTTGTTTGTTCTCTTTCTCCTTCTACCTGTAAGTCAGAGAGCTGTCTTTCTCTTCCAGCACCGTAATTCCAGTTCTACCCCACTTTCTTGCTTGGACTGTTGCAACAGCTGACACAGTTGATCTTCTTGCCCCCAGCTGATTGCTCATCCAATTCACGCTTTTCAGCTGCTGCCACCCATATCTTCTAAAATCAAAGCCGTCATGTCCTGTTACTTGTGGCCAAAGCCCGGGCTCTCTAGCATCATGGTCCGAGCTCTTAAAATCAAGCACATCCCCCGCCACTCCCCTCCTCCTTCTAGCCCCAGCTTCAGCTGTACCTTCAGGTCCTCACCGCTGCTTCTCTCACTTTGCAGATATAATTCTCTGTTTGGAATGCCCTTGTCCCCTTCTCTTTCACTCTTCCACTTATTCTTCAAGAACCAGTCCAAATGTCAGCATCCCTGAGAAGCTTCCCCTGACGTCCTGCCCTTCCTAAATGGTTTACTTTCCCTTATCTGGATTCTGATGGTGCAAAGTGCTCTCACAAGTTCTACTTTTTCCTTGGATTGTTTGTTCTTATACCTGTCACTGAGCTCGGAGCCCCTCAGAAGCCTGGACTGTGTCATAGACATCTTTCTGTCCTCAGAGCCCAGCATGGTGTGGGGAGCAGGATAGATGCTGGGTGGGTGCGTGTCCTGAGAAGATGGTGCTGGGCTCTGCCTTGCTCCAAGTTGGGGGCTTCTCTCAAGCCTCTGGCCCTCCTCAATCCCCATGCTCCAGCCACACAGGCTTTTTCTGGGTCCTTGAACACACCTGGCTTGTATCTGCCTCTGCACCAGCCTTTCCCGCCAGTCTGCCTGGGACTGGCTCCTCTGTATTCTTTAGGTCTCAGCTCAGATTAACCTTCTCAGACAAGCCTTTCCTAACATCCAATGTCAAGTAGCTCCTCTTCCTTTCCCTAGTCACCAGCCAACCCATCACTTTATATTATTTCTTATACTTACCATACCCTGAAACTGTGGTCATTTATTGATTTGCTTTTTTTTTTTTTTTTTGCGGTACGCGGGCCTCTCACTGTTGCGGCCTCTCTCGTTGCGGAGCACAGGCTCCGGACGCGCAGGCTCAGCTGCCACGGCTCACGGGCCCAGCCGCTCCGCGGCATGTGGGATCTTCCCGGACTGGGGCACGAACCCGCGTCCCCTGCATCGGCAGGCGGACTCTCAACCACTGCGCCACCAGGGAAGCCCTGATTTGCTTTTTTATTGTCCTTGTTATTTAATGTCTTCTCTCCCCCATTCGGAAGGAACTATTTAGCTCACCATAGTATACCCAGTGCATCAACAATGTCAGGCACATAGGAGGTGCTCAGTACATGAATAAACGAATGAGTGAATAAATGAATGAATATTTGCTGGTCTATAACAAAATCTATGCAGAGAAACAAATAAGCAAACACTATTCCTACCTTGAAGGAGCTCAAATTCTAAAAACCTTTCTAAAGTTCATGGGTGGGGCCAAAGCTAAAGGTATTTTAGCAACTAAAGTACAGAGACAGAGACATTTTTGGTATCCTAGGGTTCTGTTATGGAACTCCGTTCATTCTGTTATTTTAAGCATGTCCTTGGTGATGCAGAAATCCATTAAAATTGGCTGATTAGGAACAGTGCCACAAAGGAAGTAGTGGCATACTCTTGCATGAATGGCCATCTGGCCAGCGTTATGTCAATCACAGGTACTTAGAGCCTTTGGTGCCCTGCACGATACCTCATACGAGCAGGGTACTTGATAAATATTTGCTCAGTGACTGAACGAATGCCTAAGTATTTGGCCTTGCTTTTTTCAGAAGAGCTTGAATTACTGCCCAGCTCTTCTCTGGGGAACCTAGGGTTTGCTGGCACTGTTTCCATCTTATCCATCGTGAAAAGCCTTGCTCCACGCTGCCTGGAGAAAAGTAGGACCAGTTATTTGGCGGCAATGTCTGCTGTGGCCAGAAGAAGACTACTTGGGACCAGTGTGTGGGTTTTTTTTTTTTTTTTGGTAGTTCTGTTTGCCATTGATTTATTTATTTCCATTTTTAGAGAATAGTTAACTTTTCTCTAACAAATAAGACAAACTCATCAGTGTAAATCTCTTTAACTCCCCTTATATTATGATTCCTTGAATACCTGAGTGCGTACTTGGTGGCGGGAAGTGTGCAAGGAACTGGGGATAGGGAGAGGAGATAAATAGGACAGGAGGGTCCAGGCCCTCAGGGAATAAGTGCAAGGCAGGAAAGATGGCCTTGATTGACATATAATTACACAAGAATGAGCAATACTGGAGGCCAAACATAGAAGCTATGAACTTGCCTGTATTCCTGTATGATCTGATCTCCTTCTAAGATGTGGCAGCAGACACATTCTTGCTTAAACTACTTTCAGCTTATATTTTATTTTAATGTGACAGCTTGAAGTTTGTGCCTAGAGAAAAAAGTTTCATTTTCTTTTGTTCCCTCAGTGTTCATGATGTGATTTCTTACTTGTTACATTTTCTCCTACTTGTACATCCAAAGGGGTGGTGTTTTGCTGAAGGTTAAGTGTTGTGAAGTCTTGTTTACAACTGGAGACATTTGCTGTCCTTGGTGTAGCAGTTAGTCACCCCCAGGAGTTGGAACATTGGATTCAATCTTGATTTTGCTGTCTTTGAAATATACATGATGACAGTGGTCTGTTAGATCCCATTCCCTTTGCTCTTCTACTCAATTAGATTTTTAAGTTTTCTAGTGTGTGTGTGGTCTTTGTATTCTTTCTCTCTCTGGGGCTGTTTTCCATCAATTTTCCTAGACCGTCTACTTAGTTAGTGTCACATATTTTATTTATTACAAGAATAAACTTTATAGCCATAATTGTGAACAGAATTGTGGTCGTGGTGCCCACAGAGTGACAACACCCAAAGTCTTACAATATGAAATAACTAACACCTTTCATTCAACAGTTACTAAATGTTGGGTTAACTACTGGAAAATTACACGTTACCAGCAAACTCCTTCTACTTAGGTTAGTTCATTCATTAAGCTCCCTAAATGCCAGAAGCCAGGGGCACTAGGGGAAGGACACAATCCTTGCCTGAAGGAAGTGGACAGTCCAGGAAGAGAGAGATAGCAATGTGAATATGATATATTATGAAGGCTTAAATAGAATTAGATCGTGGGTTCAGTGGGAAAGAGTGGTCAGTTCTACTTTAGTCGTAGGGTGGGAATCGGGAGAGAGCAGGAAAGTCCTGGTAGGGTTTGAAGCTGAGCCTTAAAAGTAGATTAGGTGTCTCACTGTACAAGGGTTCAGTGAGTTTCTGGGGAAGCAAAGACACAGAAGTGATAAAGTGTGGTATGATCAGGCCATTGCCATTCAAATAATCTGGAGCACAGTGTGTAGAGTGAAGAATGCTATTTGGAAGAGGCAGAGGCAACCTCACGGAGGCCCTCATATTACATACTGAGCAGGTGTGTTATATACTAAGGGGGAGATGGGAGGTAGAGCTAGCAGGAGAGGTGATAAAGGGTTTTAAGTAGGGGAGTAGCATGAATTGGTTTGTATTTGATGATCATCCCAGAGGAAGCTTTAATGTGAACGGGAGGCAGTTAGAGTAGTTTTAACTGCTGTGTCATGATACACTGACATCCCCAGAAACTCATTTAAAAAAGTTGTTTGTATGTGTTGCTGGGTTTAATTTTCTGATTTCGAAGAACTTTTACCTCCATATTAATAGGTGAGTTTGGTCTATGATTTTCTTTTCTTAGACAGTCCTTTTTAAATTTTAATAGCAAGTAAGATGACCCAGAGGTGACTTAGATTGCTTTTACTCTCTTTCTAGAGTCTGGAATAGTTTTATCTCAGAAAATTCTGTTGCTAGAAGGTTTGGTTAAAGTTTCCTAGAAAACCATCTAGGTTTTAATTTTGAGGATAGGGGAAGATTCTGTCTACTGATTCAACTACTTTAATGGTTACTGGACTATTCATTCTATTTTTTTCCTTGATTCAACTTTATAATTTAAATATTTTTATGAAGTTGTAGTTGATGGCAAATCTTCTATTTCAAAGTTATCTGCATAAAGAAGCATAAGAAACTTGTGGGGAGAGTTGGAAATATTCTTTATCTTATTTGTAGAGGTGGGGTCATAGATATATACAGCTATCAAAATTTACCAAATTGTGTATTATAAATAGATACAATGCATAGTAAATAAAGTATACCCTTTAAAGTTAACATTATCTGCAGAAAAATATATAGTATTTTTTGTGATTTTTAAAAATTCTCTTCTGTTATCTTTAGGTATGTTCTGCTTTTTTGTCTTAATATTGTTTACTTGGGTAATTTCTCTTTCTTCTTTGTGAATCTCATTATAGGTTTGTCCATTTCATTATCTTTTAAATAACTAGCTCTCTGGGAAGAACCCTCGGCATTCTTGCTTTCTTGATCTTTCTGCCATGATGTCTTGCAGCATCCCTCCCCTCAAAACCGTTCTGTGGAGGTAAATGAGAGCACATGAGAGGTTTGGGGTCTAGAGGAGGGTATACTTGGGGCAGACGCCAGGGTTGAAGGGAGGAGATTCCTTCTTTGAAGGTGCTTAGTACAGTCAGCAAATCAGGCTCAGGGGATATTGCAGGCAGTTTCCTTTGTGCAAATTAATGTGTCTGAAATATCATTCGGTGTTATTGAAAACTCCCCTCAAATTTCTTTTTCTTTTTTTTTAATAAATTTATTTATTTTTGGCTGCATTGGGTCTTTGTTGCTGCACGCGGGCTTCTCATTGCGGTGGCTTCTCTTGTTGCGGAGCACGGGCTCTAGCCGTGCGGCCTTCAGTAGTTGTGGCACGCGGGCTCAGGAGTTGTGGTTCACGGGCTTAGTTGCTCTGCGGCATGTAGGATCTTCCTGGACCAGGGATTGAATCCGTGTCTCCTGCGTTGGCAGGCGGATTCTTAACCACTGCACCACCAGGGAAGTTCCTCCCCTCAAATTTCTGAACAGGGCTTACCTGGCAATGTGGACACTCCTTATCCTTTAGGAACTGGGTGCTGTCACTTTCGCATTTAGGGCCATTGATGCATGACTCTACCTTAACTGGCAGACTGATGAAAATGGGCATCAGAATCTGAAAATAATATAGCATCTGTTAACTACTAAATAGTTACGTTTTACTGTCTTGGAATTTAGTGTTTGTTTTGCCTACTAAATTAGTTTGACTAGTTACTTAATGCAATTGATATTTTTTCTTTTTATTTGCTAAAAAAACCTAGTCATCTGGATTTGAGAAAGCTAATTATACTTAATTGTTTGATGTAAAACTTTACTGCTTTTAATTTTTCTTCTGGTTATCAAATGTATTCTAGAAGAAAATATCATAATCTGTGAGATGGACAATTTCATAATGCAGTGCTTCTATCTTAATGCTGAATATGAGCTGAGGAAGGAGTATCCCTATTAAAATATATTCAGAGATGCCACCAGTTTGTCTTGGGGCTTATTCAAAATAAGCAGGTGCTTTGCAACAGGTGTACCAAAAATGTTGTTGAACATCGTTTTCTATCGGTATCAGATAATCATGTGTCTTTGAAAGTATTACTAAGTAGTTTAGTGGGAAGTCAATTGTGCTTTTACTAAATAGGGCTGGGCATGAGCAACAAAGTTATTTATCTTAAATTTGAAGTAGACCTCCTGGGATTAGAAAAAAAAAAAACGGTACAAACTTGAGTAATCCTTTATCTTGCTTCTTGTGCTATTTTCCTTTTTATATATATTGAAGTATCTTCTGTTTGTTTTGTTTTAATCTTGGGGAAAAGTGGGAAACCCAAGACTGAAGGCTATTGTACTGTATGCCTTGCTAGGGCTGCCGTAACAAGGCACCACAGACTGAGTGGCTTAAATAACAGACATTTATTTTGTCACAGTTCTGGAGGCTGGAAGTCCAAGATTAAGCTGTCTTCAGGGTGGATTTCTTATGAGACCTCTCTTCTTGGCTTATAGATTGCCATTTTCTCCCTATGTCTTCCCATGTTGTATTAGTCAGGGTTTTACAGATAAACAGAACCAACAGGATGAATGGATGTACATATATATATATGGAGAGAGATGGATATATGCATTTGCGTGTCTATATATATGTAGAGAGAGAGAGAGAGAGATTAAGAGATTTATTTTAAGGAATTGGCTTGCACAATTGTGTAGACTTCGGAAATATAAAATCCGCAGGGTAGGTCAGCAGGCCAGAGACACAGGAAGGAGTCTGAAGGCTGGCAAAATTCCTTCTCGCTCAGAGGAAGCTAGTCTTTGTTCTAGTAAAATCTTCATCTGATTGGACGAGGCCCACCCACATGATGAGAGTAACCTGCTTTACTCAAAGTCCACCAACTTTAATGTTAATCTCATCCAGAAAACATCTTTGCAGAAACATCCAGAATAATGTTTGACCAATTATCTGGGCACTGTGGCCAAGCCAAGCTGACACATAAAATTAACCATCATGCCTGGTCTTCCCTCTGTACCTGTCTGTGCCTAAGTTTCCTCTTCTTGTAAAGAAACCAGTCATACTGGATTAGGGCCCACCCGAATGACTCATTTAAATTTAAGACTATCTCCAAATGCAGTCGCATTCTGAAACCTTGGGGATGAGCGCTTCCACATATGAATTTTAGAGAACAAATTCAGCCTGTAACAGCCATTAATTTAAAAGTAAGCATAACTAGAAAGACAATTCAAAGGGAAAGACAGTCCTCCTAATATTAAAAATGTGTTATTTCCTCTGACTTTAGGATAAAGCATGTTTTTGAATCCTCAGATAAACCAATTAATTGGAATGGGAAATAGCTTTTTAATATATTCCTGTTTCTACAACCTAGAAGTCAATTTTGTTTTCCTTTGCCAAGGATATTTCTATTATCACAGTAATTAGAGATTAGAGTTTTAAAAACTTTTTATTCTGGTTATACGTGGATTTCTGTTTTCATTTTATGTTTTGAAATTTCAAGTTAGGGAGAAACATGTAAGAAGTTTTATCCTGAGTTATGAACTAATTTGAGGTTGCTATTAAAAACAGAGCCACGTTTCTGCTTTTCCTGGCAATATAAGAAATAAACGATGGGAAAATTACCAATAAAAATGAAGGAGAAAATCAACAAGAGAATATAAAATAAGGACAAAACAGAAAATACATCTTCAATGGTTCTTTCAAATCATGAATGTAATCTTACAACATTATCTCTTATGTTTTATATCAGTATCTTATATCACTTATATTTCTCAAATCTGTTTAACTAAAGAAAAAGTGCTTCCCCTTCTCTGATACCGAAAAAATGCTTCTGTTATCTCTTTTTTTGCAGATAACAAAGAGATTTTCCTTTCTAAAGCAATTCACAAGTCCTTCATAGAGGTTAATGAAGAAGGCTCAGAAGCTGCTGCTGCTTCAGGTGCCAAACTATTGTTTTCCAAAATCTTCTCACTTTTTTGAGATTTGTATTTTTAAAGCCATCTTGGGTGGGGAATGGGGATCATTTAGAACTAAGCCAAAAAACTGACCCTGCTCTAACTTAGAAGTCAAGCTAATGATGAACCTGCTAGAATTTTCCAAATAGGATATGAAGCATGCACTCATTTCAGTGCCCCATACAGAGTAACTCCCGTCTCTAATGAGAGGCAGGAGAAGATTGTCAGCTCTGCAGAATAGATTTTCCTGCTGTGCTGCCTGTTTAAATATTTTAAATATTTCCCTGCTGCCCAGTTAATCATTTTTCTTTCTACTTAATTATTTTTGGAAGTTAGTTCTTAATTTTGTCAGTGAAGAGCTTTGAGTTTTTAAAAAGCACATGTACAAACAAGAGTGCATGATAGCATGCAATACATAATTTTAAGTTAATAATAAAATAATTTTAAATAAAATTCTTTTTAAATTTACCTAAATTACGTGTCCAAAGCAAAATGGTAAATGTCCTTGGTTATTTTGAATGTTCTGACTTCCTTAGTTAAGCAAGAAGGATTTTTCTTTTTTTTTTCATTTGTTTCTTTGGATTTGTTTCAATATCATGTTCAACAGCCGTCATGAAATTTTGGCAGGATTTTTCCCTTCTCCGGTAAAATGCAACATATCATATTTGCGCAAATTCTTTTTAACTTCTGCATACATTTGTCCATTAAAAGGATCTCATCAGTTAAAATGGTGTTTTCGGGAGGAAATAGAAACAGTAGTCTCAGGCACCGAGAAAGCTTAAAATCTTACATAATTTAATCTTGGCCTTTTCCTGACAACAAATCACCCTGCAGAAAGTATAAAATGATTATCCCACAATAAGGATCTCGAGAGAATTCAATTTCCCAGCTGTAGGAAACACCACTGCATCTCTCCCTGCTGTATTTTCTCTTTAATCACTGCTGTTCTGGCCACTTGCTAGAAGCCTGGTGACTTGCTATGTAAAAATCCCCATTTCATGTAAAAGAAATAATGATTTGAGAATATAAAGAAACTGATTTTTGCTTGTTTGCGGTGTTTTTTTTTCCCCTTTCCTTGACTCAAAGGTCATTTTAGTAAAGCTGTAAGTATTTATCTGAGAATAAAAATTTGTAACATGCAAAATAAATTGTTCTATAGGGAGGGAACTGTGTGTGTGTGTGTATTTGATTTTTTTTAAGATCAAGTAGAAATGTTAACACATTTACAATTTTTCTCTAAGTCTTTAAAATCTTGTTTCGTGTAAATCATTACCTTTGCATTAAACATAGATAGTTTGGAGAAATTACTCATTAGTCCCCGCACATCCACAGACATGTAATTACTTTCTCTCTGCGTTACAGGAATGATTGCAATTAGCAGGATGGCTGTGCTGTATCCTCAAGTTATTGTCGACCATCCATTTTTCTTTCTTATTAGGAACAGGAGAACAGGTAAGTCTGTTATGAGAACAGAACTTTAATAAGCCAAAAAGAAATCATTTTTTTAATTGAAAACATTTTCCACATTATTTATCAGATGTGTTCAAATGATTTTTTAAATGAAAATAATTTACTTACATTTTTATCTTTAGAATTTATGAGTATCCAAGGACACAATACTTATCATTGAATCTTTTACTGCTTGTATATTCAGAAAACTTATAATTTATTCATAAATCTGAGGTTATTGGAGACCAGTGTTCTTGCTTTCATTTATAATGTACAATTAGAACACTGCTAATTGTAAGCAAGAAGGAAAATAAATATCTTTTGTTCAACTCCTCTTTTGTTCATTCCCAACCCAATGCAGGTACAATCCTATTCATGGGACGAGTCATGCATCCTGAAACCATGAACACCAGTGGGCATGATTTTGAGGAACTTTAAATCATTTTATTTAAATAATAAGGAAAATAGTAACTAAGCACATTATGTTTGCAACTGGTATATATTTGAGACTTGTGTTTTACAATATATCTTAAGATAATACTTAAAATAGCTCCTGATAAAAGCAATGTATGTAAATTATAAGCCAACTTCTCAAGGAATGTTATCCGTATTATTGAGGTAATGATCCTCTCATGTCATTGTGTTTGTTGTGCTAGAATTTAAAATAAAAGTACATAGTGAACGTGTGAACAGCTCTGTTTTTCATTTTAGAAGTTGTAGTATAAAGATACCTCTAGGTGAAATTTGGAAACAATGATGTTTCTGGACATCTTAAGTCTTTTATAATCATGCAGAAACAAAGCACCAAAGTAAATTAGCATCATACACTTATACATAACAAGCAACAACAAGTGAGGTGAAGACAGGTACTCTGCAAAAATTCTAACTGCTGTTTCTCTGAAGACAGTGTATAGTGTAATATAAAAAGCTGCACACTGAACATCTTCTGTGTGGCTCCATCACAAAACTTGTTAGAAAAAAATAGGGCTATGCCAACCCATAGATTATAGCTATAGCTTACTGACTTTGTCTTTAAAGATCATTGGCTTTATAAGGGTGATGTTTTGCTGTGGCAAGTAAAATCTGAACTGTAACATAGTTCCCAAAAGTGCCCCAATAAGCCAAATGAGCAAATTAATGATAAAAATATGCCCTCTGGTATGTCACCGGAGAGTTAACTAGAAAAACTCTGTTAGTACAGATACTAGAAACTAGCAGATCATAGGCTGAGAGCTGCCCACAGGGATGTTTTTGTTTGTTCTGTGCAAGAGGTTTTCATGTTTTGAACTTGAATGTCTGTAACTGGAATAACACATTCCTTGTTTCCCCATTGGTTACCTGATGGCTCCAGGATGCATTTGTGTTTGAGACCTCTTGAGAGTTGTAATAAGTCCTTTGCATAATATTTTGTTCTTATTTTCTAGTATAAGAGTAGTCGATTCCAATGGGGACAGTGTCAATTTCTTAAGTTCTCCAGTAAATTATTTTGTTATCCTGTGGCTGAAATAATGGCATTCCTTTGGGGGGGAAGAAAAAAAAAGAATGGTCTTGTCGTGTTCCATGAATGGAACCAGGTCCATTTATTGCCAAATTTTTGATTCTATGATTAATAAATTCTTAAAAAGTTTGAAACGTTTCAAAATTTAACAGAAGCAGTTTGTATGTGACTCTCTTGTGTGTTAGGTATTTTGCTATGGTTTGGAGCTGTTAAGAAGAATTGATATTATTATTAACTTTGATTCTGTTCAGGAGAGTTGTGGTTTGAAGCAACCAGGCCTGATCCTTGACATACTGAATTCTAAACTTGGAGAAAAAACTTGAAAATTTGCTTTTTAAACAAGTTCCTTTGGTGATTTTGTTATACATTAAATCTTGAATATTGCTAAAATAAAGGATACAGATGGAACACTTATACACTAGTTGTTTAAATATGATTAATTTATAGAAAATTAGGTCAATCAATGAAGTATCCTAAATTAGTGCTTCTCAAATTTATGTGTAATGGAATCACTTGGGGATCTTATTAAAAATGCAAATTCTCATTTAGTAGATCTGCAGTGGGACCAGAGATTTTATATTTCTAACAAGTTCCCAGGTGATGCCATGGCTGCTGACCCACAGATTCAGGTTGGTAGCAAAGCTCCACTTAACATAGGTTTACATGTTTGATATTTTTACTATGGAAACAGAAAAACTGTATAATTTTCATGCAACTTGGAGAGATTCAGGAGTTGGGGTTGTAGTTTACATTAAGAGTGCTATGAATTTATACAAAAAGAAAAAAATGGTTTCACCCTAAAGTTTTTTTTTCTGTTACACATGGAAAAATGCAGACTTCCTCTGCATATTAGAACACTTGAAATACAGTTTTTAAAAATATAAAGACATTTATAGGCAATGCCCATGAAAGAATTTATGAGTATCCAAGGACACAATACTTATCACTGAATCTTTTACTGCTTGTATATTCAGAAGACGTATTCATAAAGCTGAGGTTATTGGAGACCAGTGTTCTTGTTTTCATTTATAATGTACACAGGTTGGGCTAACTAATGTTGATTCAGTATTGATATTCTGAGTTTGTGATGTTCTTTATTACCATATCACTACTTCTTCTTTTTTTTTTTTTTCTTTTTGCGGTATGCGGGCCTCTCACTGTTGTGTCCTCTCCTGTTGCGGAGCACAGGCTCCGGACGCGCAGGCTCAGCGGCCATGGCTCACGGGCCCAGCCACTCCGCGGCATGTGGGATCTTCCCGAACCGGGGCACGAACCCGTGTCCCCTGCATTGGCAGGCGGACTCTCAACCACTGCGCCACCAGGGAAGCCCATCACTACTTCTTAAGCATTACATATATTGCTATACCTGTGTAGCCGTCAGTCAACTAAATGAGTTACCTATAAGGAAGAGTAAACATTATTAGACAAGCGTGTGGCTTGTCTAACGCAATTGTGCATTTTATAAAGCCCAAAATGCAATTTGTGTTAGCTGACATAAGATTAAACTCTACCATTCAGAATGTTTACCATAAAATATTTCAATACAATTTAGATGTCCCTTAAATGAAAATGGATTCTGCCCTGTTATTAGCATGTTTGTGGAGTGCTTAAAAATAGAATACTTGATAGTACCAAGTTTTTCCTATTGTTTGATTTTGTTTATAATTTCTTCAATAATTTCCTTTCTATTGAAAAAGTAAATCTTTTTTTTTTTAGTTTCTTTTTCTTAAATTGAGGTATAGTTGATTTACAATATTATATTAGTTTCAGGTATACAAGATAGGAATTCAAAATTTTTATAGATTATACTCCATTTAAAGTTATTATAAAATATTGGCTATATTCCCACTGCTGTACAATATACCCTTGTGGTTTATTTATTTTGTACATAGTAGTTTGTACCTCTTAGCGCCCTTACGCTATCTTGCCCCTGCCCTCTTTCCTCTCCCCACGGTAACCACTAGTTTGTTCTCTATATCTGTAAGTTTGTTACATTTTCGTTATATTCGTTTGTTTTATTTCTTAGATTCAGCATACAAGTGATAACATACAGTATTTGTTTCTCTTATTTCACTTAGCAGAATACCCTCTAGGTCCATCCACATTGTTGCAAATGGCAAAATTTCATTCTTTTTTATGGCTGAGTAATATTCCATACATATACATATACTACATCTTTATCCATTCATCTGTCGATAGGCATTTAGATTGCTTTCATGTCTTGGCTATTATTAATAATGCTGCTATGAATACCGCAGTGCATATATCTTTTCAAATTAGTGTTTTCATTTTCTTCAGATATATACCTAGGAGTAGAATTACTGGATCATATGGTAGTTATATTTTTAATTTTTTGAGGAGAAAAATGAAAAAGTATAGTTCAGTTCCATTTCCTTTAAAATGTATGTTAGCACAGATACACACATGCACACACACACACACACACAATGTGCACAGCCAGCTTATGAAAACTTTTCTATTTTTCTTATATTTTGGGGGGGGAAATCAATAACAGTTATACATCTGCTTTTATTTTAAATAATTTTTCAGCTTCACTGAGGTATAACTGACAAACAAAATTATATATATTTAAAATTTACAATGCAATGATTTGATATATGTATACATTGTGAAATGGTTACCACAATCAAGTTGATTAACACATCTATCACCTCACACAGTTACCTTTGTGTGTGTGTGTGTGTGGTGAGAATGCTTAAGATGTACTGTCTTAGCAAATTTCAAGCATGCGATACAGTATTCTTAACTATAGTCACCATTCTGTACGTTAGATCTCCAGAACTTATTCATCTTATAACTGAAAGTTTGTACCCTTTGATCAATATCTCCCTATTTCTCCCACCCACCAGCATCTAGAAACCACCATTCTTCTCTCTGTTTCTATGAGTCTATTTTATTTTTTTTGGTTTCGCATACAACTGATACCATACAGTATTTGTTATCCTTTGTCTGGCTTATTTCACATAGCACAAGGCCTTCTGAGTTTATCTCTGTTATTATAAATAACCCCCTCAGCCCTGGCAACCACCATTCTATTCTGTTTCTCTGTATTCTACTATTTTATTTTATTTTATTTTATTTTTAGATTCTGCATTATGGGTGAGTTCATACAGCATTTGTCTTTGTCTGGCTTATTTCACTTAGCATGGCATCCTTCAGAGTCATCCCTGTTGTTGCAAATGGCAGGATTTCCATCTTTTTATGGCTGAGTAATATTCCTTTGTGTGTATGTATACATTTGTGTGTATTTGTATATATACATATGTTACACAGGAATGCATATATTACATTTCTTTATCCATTCATACATCAGTGGACACTTAGGTTGTTTTATGCCTATTATGAATAATGCTGCAATAAACGCGGGAGTTACAGATATCTTTTCAAGATACTGATTTCTTTTCCTTTGGATATATATTTTAGATATCAACTGCTTGTCATATATATGGTTTGCAAATATTTTCTCTCATTTTGTAGGTTTCCTTTTCATTTTGTTGATAGTTACCTTTGCTTTACAGAAGCTTTTTAGTTTGATGTAATCCCAGTTGTTGCTTTTGCTTTTGTATCATATCCAAAAAATTATTGCCAAGACCAGTATCAGGATATTTTCCCCTATGTTTTCTTCTAAGAGAGCAAACCTAGAGAATATGAAACTTAACTCAGCTGCTTTGTTTCATGTCTGCCAACTAAGTTATTCTTGAGGGAGTCTGAAGCGTCTACATGCACATAAAAATAGCTAATGAAAAAAACTGTGTGTTATGAAAACTGGAAGAGATATTTCCACAAAATAATCCGTTTACTTAGAGAAGATAGTTTAACATTAATAAGCTAAAAGCTAAAGGTGCATTATATATATATTGGCTTCTGATTTTGATGAGACAAAGATGCATGGATTTGTGAAAAAGGTGTTTAATAAAATAAAACAAAACCAATGCAAATAGAACACGTACTGTCCTTTGTCCAAATTCACCCTTTATTATGTATTGAGTATAGACACACTTTTCCTCTCTTTGAAAATTGCAGAGTTTTTTTGTCTATTTGGGGGAAAATTACATGGTTATTTGTGACATATGGCATGTTCCAGAAAACGTTTTTTCAGCAGTCATCCCAGCTACTAGCTGATACAGCAGTTTTTTCTCTTTTTTGAATAGGAGACAGTGTTTCATCTCTCCCCTTTTCTGAAACTTTTGTGATAATTCACAAATATATAAATCTGACACCTGTTCACGCAATTGCTCTTTATCGGTTATTCAAGGAAAATTGCTGATGGAGAGATCATATTTTTCTATATGATTGAGTCACCTCCCTTCAAGTATTTTCTGCTTAAATATTTATAACCAGGTACCTATGGAAAAACATGGGCTGTGCGCATGAGAGAGAACCAAGTTTAAACAGATCTGCCACTTACTAGATGTCTGTCCTTGGAACAAGATTGTTTAATTTTCATCTGTATATTCAAATAGTAACACCTACTTCATAGGATTATCTGAGGATTAAATGATATAATGTGTATGAGGAATATAGTAAGTACTTGACACATAGCAGTCAGTCATGAAAGGCTAGCAATTAGCATTAACATTACCATATTTCAGCTCTTCTAAGGCATATAATTTTTCACATTTTAACATTAAGAGAATGGAGTGATCAATGGTGTCTTACAGTTGCTGGTGAAGGTAACAACCAAGACTTAGATGGCCTTGCCCGCGCACACAGTAATCTTGTTGCATGACGGCTGTCTGACTGTAATCTCTTGGCTTCTCAGTCCACAAACCATTTGAGAAAGAATCATAATGGCTATTTGAAGAAGCATTGTGAATCCTGGTTATCATCTGAAAACCTTTCACTGATTTTTCTGTCAGATAAAGTGCCAGTTTCAAAACTCGTGGAATACTTATCAATAGCTTAGAAGAAAGTCCTAGAGACAGAAGTTGCACTACGGGCATGACTGTGTCACCAGTGCTCTTAGTGCTGTAGAGGATAATGGTGTGGGCAAACGTGGACATCAATCACTGCACAGAGAGTGACTTGGAGCCGGACTCTGTATTTTAGAAACATTTTACTTTGCTTATATTTTCTTTTTAATATATACATAGGTATGATCTACAATAAAATGTATTTAAATAAGTCTAAATGGAAGATATACTTAATGTTTCAAATGAGTTTGAAATAAACATTCTGTTTAACATGTCACAGTTTTACTGAAAGTGATTTTTTTCTTTCTAAGCTGTACGTAAAACAAAGGAGTGTCCTACAACTGATGTCTTGAATTGGATGAACTAGCATATTATTCACAGCAAGACTTGTGAAGGAATCACATTTATTAAAGTACATAGCGAGTGGAAATGTTGTCACGTATAAATTCCCAGGGAGATTGCTTTCATTGGCTCTCAGAAGGGTTATTTAGAGGTTCAAATTCAAAAAGAGGGGAGGGGAGAGTGTGTGAGAGAGGAAAGGAAAAAGGGAGTAGAACAGCAAATATTCACAAGCTACTTGCAAATGGTAATTATTTTCAGCAAAATGACTCCACAGTATCTGAAGCAGACTGAACTTGGTCATTAAAAAACATCTGAAAGAAGAATTTTTCTGACATCCATCACATAGAAGTGACTGTTAATGACCAGAATGCATGTAAGGAGGGCAGAGTGGGAGGGTGGGGATATTAAATCTAGTTTATCTTTTTTTTAAAAAAATTACATCTCTTAATGTAGCTTAACATTCTTGCCTTACATACTGTACATGCTAATTAGAGGCAATCCATGAGGAGGCTGATAATTATCAGATTAAATGCCAGAGGTTTAATTTTGTCCTGAAAATTTTTTTTCTTCCAATAAAAATCTTTCCTCCAATAAGATTGTTTATAATTAGCTGGTCTTAACAATTCATAAGCTATAGAAGCTATAATCACACAATAGTTCCTTAGCAACAGACTTTTAATTTTTAATTTCATTGTCTTTACATGGATTGATTTCTAGGGCGTTTCCTATGTCATAATGATGTCAATGGAAGAAAATTTTAAATGAATGCTAGATCTTGGTATTTCTGAAAGAAAGTATTTTTCTAATTGAAATTATTCAGAAATATTTACTTGAACCAAATAAGGTGGAATGCATTTTGTTCATTTGGCTTCTACTTCAAATAGTAGTTTCTGAGTTTTTTTATTAATATCTCTTACATTAATAAAGCTAAAATTCTTTAGCAAGAACTAAAGTGTTAGCTTTTACCTGGGCAAGTTTTAAAAGGGAAAATAACATGCCACAAGATGTCACTGTAATCCTCATAAACTGATAAGTGTAGTAACTGCTTTTATTTCAACATTTAAAGAAGTTAGGTGAGAAAAAAACTCTCACAATAGGCACAAAGCAGTTGGTAGCTTTACCGTCTATCTTTTCGAATCTAAACATAACTATAAAAAGTACACCCTGGAATGAGCCTCTGGCATTCAATGACAACTTTCATAGAATAGAGTAAGAATCTTTCATTCTTCTTAAATAAAATCATCTTCATTTTTATGACATAATTCTATCTATCCTATTTTTTGTTGTTGTTGTTGTACGCGGGCCTCTCACTGTTGTGGCCTCTCCCATTGCGGAACACAGGCTCCAGATGCACAGGCTCAGCGGCCATGGCTCACGGGCCCAGCCGCTCCGTGGCATGTGGGATCTTCCTGGACCGGGGCACGAACCCGTGTCCCCCGCATAGGCAGGCGGACTCTCAACCACTACGCCACCAGGGAAGCCCTATCTAGCCTATTTCTGATTCAGATTTCAAGTAGGATAATACTTTGGACTCATTGGAAATAAAAACTCCAGGTTAAAGATGCAATAAAAGCTCTTTATACCAGTTCTATGATGCCTTTGATGTTTATGGAAGACTCCACTGCCAGCCAGAATGGACATAAAATTGTGAGAAAAACACAGCGTGGGGCTTCCCTGGTGGCGCAGTGGTTGAGAGTCCGCCTGCCAATGCAGCAGACACGGGTTCGTGCCCCGGTCCGGGAAGATCCCACATGCCGCGGAGCGGCTGGGCCCGTGAGCCATGGCCGCTGAGCCTGCGCGTCCGGAGCCTGTGCTCCGCAACGGGAGAGGCCACAACGGTGAGGGGCCCGCGTACCACAAAAACAAAAAAAACAACAAACAAACACAGCGTGGGCCATTAAAAAAAAAAAGGAAAAAATTCTTTCCTGGTAATATACTCAAAACAAAAATTATAAGTGAACTACTCATTCTTGTTAACTTCCAGTTGAAAATCTCCTTCTGATTCACATCCCATAGACAAAGCACACAGATTAAAAGGGAATGTATGAACCTCGGTTTCAACTATAATGAAAAACTCATGGGGAAAAGTGAGTTTAGTTGGTTCTTTCAAGATCACTTTTACCATTACTGGTAGAGAGGACAACCTGTGATTTATTAAAGTTCTTTTAATGTTTTGAACATGTAAAATAATATTATATTCAGAAATTTTAGGCTGTAGTTACAAGGGACTGATTGTTTTGCATACATGGATTTAGAGGCTTTTTTTAAAAAAAGTTGTCCTTTTTTAAAAAGGAATGTCTCATTGAAAAAAAACATTTTAAAAAGCAAATCCCGTTGTACACCTGAAACTACTGGTAATATAATATTATACATAACTATACTTCTATTTAAAAATTTTAAAAAGCAAATCCCTGTAACTAGTTATATGAAAGCCTTCGCCACCTGCAACTTTGGTCATCACTTTTGCTTTTACTGAAATTTTCTCCATATTTATTCACTTAATTACTAGTTAATCATGCTACAAAGAGCTACAAAGATGAATCAGACACAGAGCCAACAGACTCTTAAAGCTCTTGAAACCCAGTTGAAGGAAGCAACTGTTTAAGCAGATGAGGTTAGGATAGAAGCTCATACTGGGTGCAGCTGGGCATAGATGAAAAGGTGAGTTCACCAGGAAGGGGGGGTAAAGAGGTCCAGACTATATAAATTTCAAACAGGAGGTAACAAAGCCCTTCAGATGACTGTTTTTTTCACTAGATATGCTGATTTATTTCCCTCTAAACTGAAAGAAAACCTGCCAAAATGCATGATTTCAGTTTTCTTTTCGGTTTGAAAAATTTACTTAACTCATCAAACCAACCATTTCATTGTTAATGTCAATGAAATATAAGAAATTGTTTACTTGGAGACAGAAAACATTTCTAAAGAGATGTTCTCTGAAGTAATGCTCATGTGGCTGCGTAATCATATTGAATCCCACACTTATTTGCTTCAGCACATAACTTACTGCAACAAAGAAGTGCTTGTCTATTGATCTCCTGGTCTGTAAAAAAGGAAAAGGTGAAAAAAAGTTATAATACTTTAATGGAGAATAGAGATACAGCAAATCCTATGAGTTTATCTTGTCAGCTAGAAGTTCTGTCCCCATTAGTAAAGCATGTTTTGATCCCCAAACCTAGTCTCCGGAGTTAGGAAAACAGCTTCTCCTCTGTGATAGCCACAGCTAAGCCTACCTGTGGGAAGTCCCAGCCCAGGCATACATGGCAAACTCCTTGGCCTTGACATTCAGACTCAGGGAAC
Organism: Stenella coeruleoalba; assembly: GCF_951394435.1. NCBI lineage: Eukaryota > Metazoa > Chordata > Mammalia > Artiodactyla > Delphinidae > Stenella > Stenella coeruleoalba. The sequence goes on from NC_137150.1 coordinate 46,723,542, forward strand.
AGAGATTACTCCAGTGCTGGCACAGAAAGAATTTCTGTGGCCAGAGGTTTTACATCATTACAAGGTGACAGAGTTCCTACGTGGTAGATTTCTAGCCATGGACAGACATATAAGCTGATCCTGGGCAATGACCTGGCTGGAAGTAGACAAGAACAAGTTCACAGTCCTCATGGTCTTCCAACTTTGGGGAGATCTCTCTCCAAAAACATCACCAGGACCACCAATTCCTGGGTAACCTTTCTAAGGTAGGAATGGAGTACTGTGCCCACCCACTCACATCTGGTGGTGTTTGCATCTTTGACCGGCTTCTTTGCTCTTTGGGGAATAAACTCAAGTACTGGCCGCCTAAACTAGGTCCGAGACATTCCCATACCCACCCCGCAACCCTAACCATCTTCTTTGGTCTGACCTAGGTTCCTGCTGTGGCTTCCTCTTAAAGTAAGAATGTCAGTTACTGTCAAACAGAAGATATTTTCCTCAGAGAATTAGATTTTTAAAAATTTTACAACAATTATCAAAACAAAAATCCTCAATAACAGAAAAAAAAATCCAAACAATATGATTATAAAATAAGCAGAGGAAACGAATAGATATTTTTTCAGAGAAGACATTCAGATAGCCAACAGGTAAATTAAAAAGTGCTTAACATTACTAATCATCAAGGAAATGCAAATCAAAACCTTTTAGAATGGCTGTCATCAAAAAGACAAGCAGTAACAAGTACTGGCAAGGATGTAGAGAAAGGGGAACACGTGTGCATTGTTGGTAGGAATGTAAACCTGTGCTGCCACTATGGAAAACAGTATAGAGGTTCCTCAAAAATTTAAAATTAGAACTACTGTATGATATAGCAATTCCACTTCTGGGTATACTTTCAAAAGAAATGAAATTACTGTCTCAAAGAGATATCTGCACCCCCATATTCATTGCAGCATTATTTACCATAGCTGAAACATGGAAATAACCTAAGTACCCATGGATAAAGTACCCATGGATGAGTGGATAAAGAAAAGATGATGTATACATACAATGAAATATTATTCAGCCATAAAAAAAGCAGGCAATCCTGCTGTTTGCTATAACATGGATGGACCTTGACGGCATTATGCTAAGTAAGATACTGCATGATCTCACTTACACGTGGAATCTGAGAAGATTGAACTCACAGAAACAGAGAACAGATTGGTGGCTGCCAGAGGCCGGGGTAGAGGGGCGTGGACTGAAGGTGCTCAAAAGGCACCTCAAAACCCCAAACCTAACAGTTCATAGAAGGCAAAAGACAGGACTAGTCCTTTGGCAAAAAAATGGCTAACTTTTCACCACTCGTTCCTTTTTTATCCTGGGAACAGCAGATTCCAGCTTGCCTTGCAGTGGTGTGCAGCTAAGTAACTAAATTCTGGCCAAAGGTATGTGAGCAATTATGTACGTCATTTCACCACTTTCTCTCCCTTCATCTGCTGACTGGCTGTGGAATATCTCTCAGGGGGCTCAGGCCCTAAGAGCTGGAAGAACTCCAAGAGGGAAGGAGTCTGGTTCCCTGAGCTGCCACTTGTAGAAGAGATGTCCAGAGAGCCAAGGGACCAGGAAGGACTCATTTGACCTGTGCACGAGCAAAAACCAAAACTTGTAGAGTTAAGCCACTACATTTGAGTTTGTTTGTTTATTATAGCATTTATTATAGCATGTTTATTATTATTATTATTATACTGTGACTTTTCTAAGCATACATATAACTGATTTATTCTCATATGCATGCTGTATACCTTTTCACCTTTTTTCCGTTTTTCTCGTCCTTGACATTTTATCAAAATAATACACTATGTAATATACTCATCCCAGATACAAGGTGGTCTGCAGTCATCAAGACACATTTATTTTACATTAATGCTCGATCTTTGTGAGGTCGCTTTCATTAGAAACTGTTGAATAATGCAGGACATTATTTTCGGGAAGGATTTTCAAGTGCTGGCACCTTATGCAGCTCCCTTGCACAGGCCTACTGTGTCAACTAATAGGTATTAATAGGATTTATACCACCTCTCTGCTTCTGACTCCAAGAACCACATACGTGAAACAGTTCTTTGCTTCCCGGACCAGTCATCCTCAGGACACTGCATCTTTTGCCTGATTCTCTCTCTCAGGAACTTTAAACTGCACTTAAGAAGAGACCTGATTGATAGATCGCCCTCCCACACGCTCAGGCTGAGGCTGCTACAGGTATTAACAATCCTTACCCCCATCATTTCTTCCCAGGTCTGAGCCACCAGGAAAAGAAGTCAGGCAGGATAATAGGAGATCCTATTAATGAATAGTTATTCATTTTTAAATTTATTCATTACTGACTGAGAACCAGCAGGCTCTGTGAGGTCACAGGGAAGCCAGAGAGCTTGGTTCAGTCCCTATCCTCAGAGAGCTTACACTCTTAGAGAAAGAGGTGGGAGGAAAGACAGACATATACTAAGGCAGTTACAATCCTGTGTGAGGTGTGTGAGAGAGGGAAGCTCAGGGTGGGTATCTGTCAAAATTAATTAAGCCGTGCAAACTTTAGATTTCTGCATGTTATTGTATGCAATATAATATATTTAAAAAATATTGTCTAAACAGGAGCCTATTAAAGCATTTTTTTTAAAATAGCATTTGTTATTAGCCTTCTCCCTCTTCCGTTGCAAGGAACACTTCCTTTAGACTCATTTTCATGCAGCATTTATTGAAATATATTTACCTGTTATTCTGATTTCTATTTTGGGTCTTTATTTTCTCTTAAAAATCAAGATATTTACTGATCCTTTATAAACTAGCCTACTTTGGGGGTATTTATGGCATTCTCATTTCACAGGCATAACACAAATGAAAACAGTGCTAAAATACTTTGAAAATACAACATGCAATGGAAGCTCTAAGTGATAACAGAGAAGATGAGGAAAGACTTGCAGGCAATTTAGCAGTTTTGGGTGCATTTTTCCACCGAGAGAGGAGTTCAAGCTATCAATATAAGAACTCAGCTCTGAGAATAAGTTTCAGAATCAAAACAGAACTGATAAAAGCCCCAAACCCAAAATGGCAAGCAAAAACAAACAAATAAAAGCAATAGCCTAAAACAATCTGCCCAAATACTGCAGTGGCGATGCTAAAAATAGAACAATTTAAAAAAAAATAAATAAAAAATAAAAATAGAACAATTTTTAATAAAAGTATAGGAAAATAATAGATCACTGAATGTGATCTTTGATACATGTATTTTAAGCTGATTTTCAAAAATAAATAATTCTATTTTTTAAGAGCTAAAATCCTGACACATTCAGCATATAATACTATGAGTAATATACCAAGTAGTAATGTTCTGGCATTATGACTGTGCATGACTACAAGGCAGACCTTAATGTAATCAGTGTTTCCTCTAATGGTGCTAATGGTGACTGTTCAGCTTCGACCCTGACCGAGATTGCTTATTATTTCACTGGTTTAAAGAAAGTATGACCATTGCTAGGACTTGGCATCAGCCACGGATGTGGCAACGTAAACATTATGGAAACTTAATTTGTGCACATCTCAGGAACAGAATTTTTATCTTTGTGTACTTCGCACTTCCGACCAGCCCTTAAAGACCTCCTGGGATGCCTAATTTATTCTAAGGTAATGGAGGTACAAAAGTTTTGTGCTAGATGCCCCCCAACCCAGCCCCTAAATAATCAATTATTTGCACTGAAAGAGAACCTGGTTCAATCTGCATTTTGTAGTTAAAGAAACAGAGACCCAGAGAAGTGCAGCTCTTGCCCAACATAACCATCATTATCAATTTCGTCAGCGTGTTGACACTTACTGTGCACTCTCTGTGTGCTGGCCATTGTGCTTTATATGTTGTACCATATCATCCTCTTAATCCTGGGTGCTATTTTCATTTCCATTTATTAATGGGAAACTGATGCCTGAAGCAGTTGTATACTGTGCTCAGGGTCACACAGCTAAAATGTCAGTTGTGGGGAGTCCTTCTTCAGAGCCAGCATTCTGAATCACTGCACCAGTGCCTGTTGGTTATGGAATCATAGAACCCAGGCTTCAGGACTACTAAGTATAAGTCGGTAGGGTTATTAAAAAACTTGCCACATTTTAGGCACTCCAAAATGCTGGTGAGCAAATGAATGAGTGAAAATGAAATGCACAAAACATAATGCTTTGTCTTCAAAAATTTATCTGCAGCAAATTTTCACCAACACATTTGAAAGAGTGGCTCCATCCATATAGTTGGACATCAGTTTCAAGATTACCTTTCAAAATTGCTTGTACATTACAATCACTATGTTAACAGAAAATAAAATATAAGGCAGCTCAGAGAGGGAAAACGTGTACTGTCTATAAAGAAGTTGTGACCTGAGAACATGACTGAGATATCTGAATGTATCTTAAAGAAAACAAGAATAAATGTAAACAGCAAAGAAATTATCAATGATAAAACTGAAACTATAACATTTTTAAAGAATTAATATAACATCAACTTTTTGAAATTTCTAATAAAAAGCTAGTCTATACAGAATATAATATGTATATAAATATATCTATATTTCCCTAAATGGGAGTTGATTTATATGCCAATATACTGCCATCTGATACTTCTTTATTGAAGCTTTAACATCATCTAGCAGGTACTGAGTGAAAGGGACAGCAAGGCAGACAAGAATCTATTGTAATCTACCAAAATCATGTCTCAGATTTTCTAGGAAAATACCAATTTAAAAGAGATATTCTGCCCACACTCCTTATTATAAAACACCCAAGTGTTTCTGAAATTTCTACATTTTAACACCAGCATGCCCTCTCCCAGACCTTCTCTCAAAGCCAAAATCAATATATTCAATATCAATTTATTTAACAAATATTTACTGGCCATCTATTATATGCCGGGCCCCTAGGATAGAAGAGTGAGAATTATTCCTAACTTTAGGTTCAGAAAAATAAGTAGCTTTATGTCAACTTGATGGTAAATTGTACATTAAAATTCAGTTGACCTTTAAAAAAGGCTAAAACCATCTCTTTCTGCTGGATGTGTGATTGCCTAGGAAACTTCCATTACAAAGAAGCTAAAATAGGTTTTTGTATTTTCTTTTACATTCTTTTTAGTATTTTGGAGAGTAATTAGTCTTTTAAAATTAAAGATGAAAAAATTTTAAGTTATGAGTTTAAACAGAATTTATCTCTATATAAGGGGAACTTATCCATGAATATTTACATTTTAGTGGCAAAATCAGATAATCCCTGCATGATATTGTAGCCAATGTATTATTTGAATTCCATCATGTAATATTTTTTACTACTGCTCAATAATCTCAATAACTTCTGTGATTTTGTAAAAGTAATATCTATTTATTGTATAAAATATGAACTAAATGTCCATCAAAACAGGAATGGATGAATAAATTATCGCAGATTCATACAATTTAACACTATGTGTCAGTTAAAGAAAATAGAGTTTCAGGGATTACTATGAAAAAAATTCTCAAAAACATAGTATTGAACAAAAAAATATATAGTATGATACCATTTCTATAAAATTTTAAGCCATATAAGCCAAGCAGTACCATATAGTACTAAATGGATGTACACAGTAAAAATATAAAAGCCTGTGTCAATTAAAAAGGCTAGAAATGAGATCAAGAAGGGTATCCGAGGGAGGAAGATATCAGATGTATGTGTACTACAGTACAGCAATTACCTTTACGCAGCAAGTATAGGTGACTCTAGGGCTCATCTACCTTTCCTTAAGCATCCTAGTGCTGTCTTCAGTCCAATGTCAGAAAGTGGTTGTTTCCTATAATTGAATTTTTAAGTTGTTTAATCCTCTTATTTCCTTATGGTTTGAAGTGCAAATATTATTTAATTCCGAAAAATAACCAAAAAAAAAAGAAGGAAGGAAGGAAATAAGGAAGGAAGGAAGGAAAAGAAAGAAAGAGAAAGAAAAGAGGAAAAAAAGAGGAAAGAGGAGGGAAGGGAAGGGAAGGGAAGGGAAGGGAAGGGAAGGGAAGGGAAGGGAAAAATCCTCTGAAATTGACATTGTAAAAAGTTGTTAAGACTTGGCATTTTGAGTTTTCAGTTCTGGGATGTTTGTTTTGTTATACTCTACTTTACTGTATGTTTGAACTATATCATAATTTTATAAATTATTGAAGATAGAAATAAAAGAACATTTAAAAAATTCTGACAAGCCAAAAGGAAAAAAGAATTTTTCATTACCATACCACCACATATATTTTGTTACCATTTTAAAAAGTATACACATATTTTCAGAATATTAAATATTTATCCTTACATCTTTCCTGAATGGCATTTCATTGTGTGTCTGTAACATGCTTTGCTTAATCGATCCTACCTTCCTGAAAATGTAGGCTGTTTTAATTTTCATAATTTTAAATAATGCTTTAATGAATGTTCTTGTACATGTATTTTTTATACATAACCATGATAATATCCTTGAATATAGTCTTATAAGTAAAATTTCTGGGTCAAAACTATACACTGTTTTTTTTAGGATTAATCATGTTTTGAAATTGCTCTCCAAAAAGATTATATTAAGTTATATCAACAGACTATGAGACAGCCCATGTTCTCAGAGTATCATTTATTGCTTTTAAAAAATCTCCAATTGTTACAGGTAATGGAATTTTACTCTTTTTACTTTTGGAAAATGTTTCATGTCTTTTGTCTATATGTTAACTACACATTTATCTGTTTTCTTATAGCTCTGTAAGATTCTGATATTAAATACATTAACCTTTTCTCATATGTTGTAAATATTTCCTTCATGTTGTGTTTTGTCTTTTATTTTGGTTTAGAGTGTTTTTAGTCTTGAATTTTATAGTTAAATCTATCAATATTTCTCCTTATGTTTTCTGCATATATATATATATATATATATATAAAATCACTTATGTAATCTTTAGCATTTCTGTTTCATTTTGCATTTGGATATTCAACCCATATGGAGTTTATTTTAGTATATTTGGACATATGGTGCTAGGAATCTATTTTATTATAGATTATTACAAATAATTGATCAGCTGTTTCAAAAGCATTCATTGAATAATCCAGACTTAGCCTGCAAACTTAAACTTTTTTCAATACTTAATTCTCATATGTCCTGTTTGTGAATTGTGTATTTTCTTCCTATATTGAGACAAAATATTTCTCCACAAAAAGATATATTTCTAGTACTTTTTTTTTTTTTTTTTTTTTGCGGTACGCGGGCCTCTCACTGCTTTGACCCCTCCCGCTACGGAGCACAGGCTCCGGATGCGCAGGCTCAGTGGCCATGGCTCACGGGCACAGCCGCTCCGCGGCATGTGGGATCCTCCCGGACCTGGGCACGAACCCGCGTCCCCTGCATCGGCAGGCGGACTCTCAATCACTGTGCCACCAGGGAAGCCCTCTAGTACATTTTTGAAAGAACTTTAAGTTTTCCTAGAGTTCACATTGTGTTAAAATTTTTAATGCAATCTATGTAACTTAGACCTTTGCTTTTTCTTACTTTCACTGCTCTTAGAATTCTAGTCTTGCTCATGCCTAGAGAAGAAAAAAAATATTGAAGCATGATCTATTGGTTACTGACATTTAGAACCATTATACTCAAAATCCCAGGAATTTGAACTCATAATCAAAATAATTATAATATACCGAGCACAAAGACAGATAATACTCACTGGCTAAAATGTTACTAACAGGAAATTCTGAAACTGGAATATATTAGCCTTTATTTAAGCTACTGAATATTATATTATTGAAACCTAAGTTTTTACATCTCTATGATTTGTTCCTCCTCTGGGGCAGTGGATGGAATGAAAATTCATAGGACATGATCTGAATGTTCTTATTCTTATCCTCTTTCTCGCCCACGTACAAGGAGTACTTGCATTTCACACATTACCCCTTCCCAAATTACGTGCGGTTACGCTGCTATGGCCATGGAAAAAAGAATGTTCATAAGGTATTTCTTCATTGGACAAGCCTCCCTGAGCCTTAAGATCTGCATCTGTTTGTTTTCTCATTAATTGAACTGTAAATGTGTACAATTTAACTCATAGAAATGTATGGACGATTAGGCTGAATCTACCCCCAAAGAACACATTTTGGCCCTTGTCTTCCCAGGTCTCTAGAAAACTCAACAGCAATTTTTCATTACGGAAATTTTAAAATACACAAATAGAGAATAATAATAATGAAATACCATGTGTCCATCACTGAGTTTCAGAAGCTATCAACATTCTGTGATTTTTGTCTCAATAGTCTTTGATATGGTGACATCTCACTCATTCTGATAACGCTCTCCTAGTTTGCCTCTTATTCCTCTGGTGGCTGCTTCTCAAGTCTTCTCCTTTTTTCTTTAAACTATTAGTTTCCCCTTAAACTCAACCACTCCCATAGCTTCATTCACCAACTCCTAAATTCATATGTCCGCTCAGGCATCTGCTTGGGGGAACATTAAACTCAGTGTAACACATTACCTTTCATATTCTCCTCAGTCCAACTCATCATTTCATATCGCAAGAAATGATATATCCACCCAATTATTTATTCCAGAAACAGAGATATGATCCTTGATAATCCTTTCTTTCACCATAAATCATCAAGTTACTCAATTTAGTCTCCTAAATACTTTTCAAACATGTCTACTTCTTTCCATCTCCATTGTCAACACAATGATCAGCACTGTCTGATGAAATATAATGTAATCCACACATGCAAGTCACCCGTATAAGTTTGTATTTTCCAGTAGCTCCATTAAAAAAGCAAAAAGAAACAGGTGAAGTTAAATTTAATAAGATATATTGTTTAATTCAATATATCCAAAATATTATCATTTTAACATGTAATCAATATAAAATATTATTAATGCAATATTTACATTCTTTTTTTCTTACTAAATCTTTGGAATCTGGTGTGTGCTTTATACTTACAGCACACTGTAATTTGGACAAACCACATTTTCAAGTACTCAGTAGCCACATGTGGCTAATGCCCACCATATTGGACTGAGCAGCTCTAGTCCAAACTCTGACCAACTCTTTTTGCAGTGTCTGTTAATGGGCTTCACATGCCCATTTGGTTCCCTTTCAGTTCATTCTTTATGGGTAGCCAGAGTAATTTTTTTCTCAATGCAAATCTGTTTTTATGAGTAAGCTTAAATCCTTCAGTGACTTCCCATTTTTCCCTTTGGTTAAAGTCTGAAACTTCCAACAGAAACTACCCCATTTGATATCTGACCCCATTTGATATCTCCAATCGGTATATTGTGCAAAGTTTCTTTCCATTTCACAGCCTTTATACAAGCTTGAAATATTTTTGCTCCTATCCATCCTTAATTCTTAAAGTACCACTTAACGGAAATTTTCCTTAATACCCCTTTCCTCTCGCTTCCCCCAGAACAGGTTAGAATTCCAATTACATAGCCTGATGGCACACAGTACTTTTATTTCATGGCAGAAATTACGTGTTATTATTTGTTCAACATAGGCCTCTCATTCTTATTCATCTTTGTTTTCTGGCACCAAGAACAATGCTCGGCACTGAATAAATATAAGTTGAATGTATGAATTTGACCCTCTTAGCATGATTCACCTGAGAAAAAGTCAAGGTTGCCAAGATGGGCTTAGACCAATTCACATCCCTGGGCTAAGGGAGGGACTCTTTGTCCTTGAGCACAAAGCTATCCCATTCTTGAACAAAATTAATGTTCTGTTAACAAGAAAAAAGGAGAAAGAGTTGGCTATTGGGTAGGCCACAAATATCATCTACCAGAATTTCCAATTTACCATTGTGATAGGCTGCTCACCTACTCTGGTTTACATCAGCCCTGAGAAAAGCAAGGCAGAGCCATCTGGAGATAAATTTGTGGATGGAGGAGTTTTGTTTTGTTTTAAACTGTAAAAATAAAGTGGAAGAAACACACTGTATTTGTCAGGGTTCGCCAGAGAAAGAGAACCAATAGAATATATATAGAGAGATATATATATAAGAGGAGCTTTATTATAGGAATTGGCTCATGTGGTCATGGAGGCCAAGAAGTCCGACAGTCTGCTGTCTGCAAGCTGGAGAACCAGAAAAGCTGATGATAAAATTCAGTTTGAATCTGAAAGGTCCAAGAACCAGGACTTGCAATGTCCAAGCACAGGAGAAGAGGGGCATCCCAGCTCAAGAAGAGGAAGAGAGAATTTGCCCTTCTTTTTGTTCCATTAGGGCCCTTCAAAGGATTGATGATACCTGTTCACATTGATGGGGGCAGGTTTCTTTACTTAGTTTACCGATTCAGTTGCTAATCTCTTTTGGAAACACCTTCATGAATGTATGCAGAAGTAATGTTTTGCTAGCTATTTGGACATCCTTTAGTCCAGGCAAGTGGAAACCTAAAGTTAACCATCACACACAAATTATTATCCAATATTCACAAACATTTTCCTGCATCACTGCATTTGGTCCTCCCCCAAATTCTGGGCAACCTCATTAATTTGGTGTTATTACCATTTTGCCTAATTTACAAAAGAGAAATCCCAAATCAGGAAGGTTAAGTGATTTGTCCAAGGGAATTTGGAAATTAGACGTTACGACTTGGAGAGGGACACAGGTGATCTTATTCCCAAACCCAGACTCTTTTCCCCACACCAGTGGTTCTCAGTATCAGCTTCACCAAGCAACTTGTTAGAAAATCAAATTCTTGGGCCTCACCCCCAACCTAAAGAATCAGAAACTCTGGGAGTCCAGCCCAGCAGCCTGTGTTTAACAAGCCCTCCAGGTGATTCTGATACACACTTAAGTGTGAGAACCACTGTATAATACCCTGCTACCCATATCACTTTCCCCAAAACTGATCAAAAAAAATTTTCTGGATATTTTATGATTTGGTGAAAAAAGAAAAACACTGCCTTTTCCTGGAGATCAACCCAGGAGATCTTGGTATGGGCACTCAGGTACATGATAAGAAGCCAAAGTTGTATTTACCCTACTTCCAGATTCAAAGGGCTCTTGAAATTAAGAATCTACCCAATGGACTCCTTTTCCAAGGTTACATTCCTGAATGAAATGAGGAGCGGCCAGTTACCCTCTACAGCTCGAGCTATATTTCTATGTGAGCAGACAAGGAGAGCTAGGGAAAGTCTCTATCTCATAGAACTTATTTTCTTTTGTACTTAACAGTGAGTTACAGTGAACTCTCTCCTCTGCCCAAAACTTTCTAGTTCCCACATACTTCTGTGACCCAACCTTTTTACCACACAAAGCGCAATATTTTCTGCTTTTTAAAAAACCAAAAACATTTCAGGGACGAATAATCATCTCTGACAAAGATGCCCTAATTTGAGCTCAAGATAAATTTGTCTTCTTCCAACTTTGCCTCTGTCTTTTGCTGTGTTTTCAGGACTACAATAATTCTAACCCATAATCATGAGCTTATGCCCTGCATACTATCTACGATCCACATTTCTGGCATATTTTGTGAGAATAAAAGGAGTCATAGCTGCAGGGTCAATTTCAGGCCCAACGGATATACTGGGAAAGTCTGTCTCCCTCTCCTAGTTTTGGAGCCCAGCTTCCTCTGTTGGTAATGCCTGACCATGAGGATTATCCACAGGCTTTTGCTGCTGCTTGGTTTCCTCAAAGTTCTACTCTGTCTTACTTTACCATTTTGTTCTCCCCCAACAGCATATCTCATACCTTGGATCCTATTAACATTTACCTCCACACAAGGAGGAAGCACTGTGCTGATTTTGAAGTCATAGCTGATGACCTTGAGCAAGTTACTTAGTCCTTCAGTTCCTCCTCCTTGAAATGGGCATATGCAGTGATTCTCAAAATGTACGGTACCTTAGAATTACCTGAAGGGCTTGAAAAAGAGAAAACAGAGTGCTGGGCCCTCCACAGAGATTCTGATTCAGCAGGTCTAGGGTAGGTCCTGAGAATTTTCATTTCTACAAAGGTCCCAGGTGATGCTGATGCTGCTTGCCAAGAGACCACTCTGAGAATCACTGAAATAACGTCATTAGGATGAGAAATACTATTTATAAAGTGCTCGATTCAAAGCAGCCACCTAGTGAATGTTACTCTCCTATCTTCCACCTCTATTCTACATGTCCTCAAAGCAAAGGAAATGGATGATAAAAATGAATTAATGACACTGGATTTGAATGAAATTGAGCTAAATGCAATTATCTTTGGGCAAGGCTTTTCTGGAAGCAAACCAAAAGAGATATTTCTGTGGAAATAAACCAAAGGAAATATTTGAAGTAAATGGATCTTTAGAAGCTATTAATAAATATTGGCAAGGGCATCACACAAAGGGCACTCCTGTACATTGTTAGTAGAAAAATAAAAATTTAGAGGATGATTTGGTAGTACCTACCGAAATGTGAAAGATACATATCTTTTGATCCAGCATTTCACTTCTAGAAATATATCCTTAAGAAAAACACACAAATGCACAGGAATATAGTGCAACATATTTACACAGCAGCTTCTAAACTCAAGTAGGCAAGAAATGTTATTTTTTTCCTCTAAGTCAACTTGATTTATACTTCAAGCCCATCGCACCAGGTGGTAAAAATAAATCTAATTCATTTCGGGATTCACTCCCTGACATTGTTCTGGAGTTGCATCTGAGAGCCAGGAGGCATGCACAGAGCAGAGCGGCTGAGGTATCTGTGGATAGTTGGCCTTACGTCATAATCCAGCCATGCTGTCATCTCCTGACTTGGCCATCATTCTGTTGGTACTTGGTAGATTTTATACACAGATTTCTGCTAATCTTATCACAAGATTTCCTCCTTGTGGTCCCATCCTGTCTGCTGCTTCTACAACCCCCATACCGTGCTGAGCTGCCAGGCACTTTGGGAGGCTGGGACCCTCATTCCTTTGATGCCACTTTCAGATGCCTGGGATCATTCTGATGTTTTTGTGCCTTGTAAATTCTGAGGTTGTCTAGGGCTCTAATCAACTACATAACTATTTATTTCAGTCCCACTAGTAGAGTAGATTAATAAAGTTCAATTGCTGGTTTTGAAAGTGTCACGGATTGCCATTTGAAATCTTGTATTACTTTAGTTTTTATCAAATACTGAAGAACGGAAAATAACCATTTCAATGGTAGAAAATCTTGTTTTCAAGTTAAGTCCCAGATGTAAGCCACTCCTTAATCAATGACTCAGTGATTATAACTTAGCAACATGCAAGTCTGGGTTAATTATATATAGGTCTATTTTTGTATGCATTGAAATGAGCCTCTGGTGGTCAAAATAGTTTTATATTTTCAAAATGATAGCAGCTGTTTATCCTTAATTTTGAGAAAAATTCCGGGAGCTATGTACTCCACTTTTTGCTCAAAAGACAGGAATGACTTCACTGTTTAGATGCAGAAAGAAATATGTTAAATCATTCGACCAATGCTACTTGGAACAGACTTCTTTAAAGCATATTTTGATTGTGTAACTGTTCTAAACTAAACTTGGCTTGCCAAGTCTCTGTCTGTTATATAACCTCTGAGAAAATACAAAAGTAAGAAATAAAGAGAGAATTAAATAAATGACAATAAGGTTGAGGCATTTCAGCATGCATTTTTTAAGCACCCATAACGTGCCAGATGTTGTAGATCCAAAGACAGATCAAACACAGTTCGATGAGATCTCAGACTAGGTGGAGAGATAATCAAGTAATAGAAGGTTCCATCAAACAATAGATACAAAGTACGGAGCCAGATAGCCTTTATCCCATCTGAAGAAAAGCTTCACAGTGGAGACAATATTTAAGCTGTGATGGAAGAGACACATATTCAAGAAGCAGGGACAGAATTTTACCAGGACAAAAAATATCCTAGTTATTAGACTGTTAGTTCTGTGTTGAAAGGAAGAATGTCTGATTTTCCTCCTACATCCTTAATGCCTTGAAGAGCGCCTGGATGCCTAAGAGATAATATATATTTGCTAAATGAGTGAAAGCATGATTTCAAGCAAAAGTGAGCAGCTCCTGGTGGTTCTATCAGGTTAAAGCACAGAAAGACTGGGGTTAACAGATAGAGGCCAGAAAGCTGGGTACAGACCAAATTCCTTAAGTATGATCTTCTAAGGAATTACAATTTTGTCTTGCAGATGATGGGAAACCATTAAAAGCCTTTGAGTAGGGCAGTGACACAAGTGAGTATGTAGTAGGATGTTGGGACTAGGGCTGAGTGCTTGGGACTAGAGCTCATAGGTGAGGACCAATGCTAAGTACTTCATATCATAAAAAGAACAGTCAATTATTCAGGAACAGGATTTACCTTGACCTCCCTTGACCATCACCCCGCTTCCCACACATGCATACAAGCAGCATTGGGAAAATGAAAAGAGGGAGTACAGCATTCTTGGTAAGGTGGAACGTTCCCTCACTTGGCCAGGATGCCTGGGCAACCCTATAGACTCTGCTCCCTCCTCTAACCTCCATGCTCCTTCACAGGAAGCCCTGGGAATCAAAGTGGTCCTCTTCTGTTCTTTCTGCGGGCCATGGACTTGGGGAATGACTCCCTCCCTCTGACTTTTCTTTACAGGAATATCACAGAACAGTCCCTTTTGCTGGGCAAACTATTACAGCAAGCCTCCTGCTTTCATGCATTTCTAGATTAGTAGGAGAGACCAGTCTCCATGGTTCAGTCCAAGAGTCACTTTCAAGCTTTCCGAACAATTCTTCCACCACGCTCTCCACTGCACTCTGATGCATCAGTGTGGTCCCAAGATCCCGCCACTGATCAAGCATTCAGCCAGGGATGGAAGCAAAACGCGTAGCTCTGTCTCTTGCAGTGACCTTCAAGGCCTTATTCCCAACTCCTACCTCCAAGCCTCATCGCTTGGCTTGAAGGTGGATGAAATGTGCACACAGGAAGAAGGGGGGAAAGTCTCTCTCCACAAACACTGCCCTTGGGAGTGTATTGTTTGGTGGAAGTTGGGATTGTAGAAGAAATTGTTTCCCCACATCTTAGTTTAGAGGGTCGTTGTTTAGCCCAATTTCTGGCTGCTGTCTTTGGAATGTGGAGCTAATTAGCACTTCTTGTCCTGATCTGTACGTCCTAGAGGCCAATTTCAGGGCAACAGGAAAAGTTTCACTCAACATTCAACAATGGTTCCCAAAAGAAATATAATGTAAGACACATATGCAATTCTGAATTTTTCTAATAGCCACATTAAAAAGGTAAAATAAAAGGGAATTGCCTGGTGGTCCAGTGGTTAGGACTCTGCACTTCCACTGCAGGGGGCACGGGTTTGACTGGCTGGGGAACTAAGATCCCAGAAGCTCCATGGAGCATCGAAATCAAAATTTAAAAAAAGGTAAAATAAAAGAGTTCGGATTTAATTTCATAACATACTGCACCCCAACCAATCCAAAATATATTTCAACATGTGATAAATATGAAAATATATCAATTAGATAGTTTTCATTTCTTTTTTCATACTGTCTTCAAAATCTAGTGTGTATTATAATTACAGGACATTTCAGTTTGGGCTATACTCATTTCAGTGCCCAGGAGCCACTTTTGACAATGCTGTTAGAGATTATCTTGTGATGAAACCTAACAATGGTCCCTTATTGCTCATAGAATAAATCCAAATTTCTATTACAAATATGTTTGTGCTTTAGACGATTGTCCTGAAGGATGAAGGGGAAGGTGCTTTCTCTTACCACAGGCTTAGAGATTTCACCCTCTTCATATGTCTTTACTTATGAATCAATTATTTAGAAACTCAGCTGTTTTAAAATATCCTTTAGAAAAGGATTTTTTTTTTTTTTTTTTGCAGTACACGTGCTTCTCACTGTTGTGGCCTCTCCCGTCGTGGAGCACAGGCTCCGGACGCGCAGGCTCAGCGGCCATGGCTCACGGGCCCAGCCGTCCCACAGCATGTGGGATCTTCCTGGACCAGGGCACGAACCCGTGTCCCCTGAGTCGGCAGGCGGACTCTCAACCACTGTGCCACCAGGGAAGCCCTTATTTTATTTTATTTTTTTAGGATTTTTTTTCTAACTCAGGTTACTGCCTAATTAAATAGAGGCAAGTATCTAGAATAACTTTTCTTTAATCTTTGTATCACAACTTTTAAAAAATTGATGAAATTTATTATCTCTTAAAACACAAATCAAGGCAGCTTCTTCCATAAAGGCAGCTCAATATAGTCCTTTGCAGATGGATGGGTCTACTTCAATGGCCTGGTAACTGAACATAGGCTGGATATGCCCCATCTGCTCTGTTTCAGATTTATTTCTTCAGACTGAGCAAGAAAGAATCAAGAGTAAAATTGAATCATTACTTTTTAGTTTTTTTTCTTTTTTTGGTTTGGCAGTTTGCCTCATTCCACAGAGACTTTACGAGGTCCTTATGTCTTAACTTTTTGAAGGTAAGAACTGTGATCTAATCTGTATTCTGTGGGTTACTTAGCACACTGAGGGCGCCCAATAAATATTAAACAGGAAGACGCTATTGAACCACTCTACACCATACACTTCCTAGTTCATCCATTGTGCCAGCTTCCAGGGCAGAACCATTATGAATAGATGGGTGGTTGGATAAATTAATGAGTGAATTTATTTGATAGTTTGCTGCCAAAATTTTGCTACCTAAAATTAAATCATATTTCTTGGTCTCTCCCATCAATCACAAGGAGAATAGTCTCACTTACATTAATAAAAAGCTGAAGTCTGGACAAATACAGAGTAAGATCCCTGTCTCTGAAAAGTTTAAAGTAGAGGTTAAAGCCTAATAGACTCCATTTCCATCAACCCATAAAACCAGAACCCCCAAATGACCTTCTGGCACCTCAAAATCAAAACACTTTAAGGATATCAAGTTGGGAAAGATAATCTCCTTAAATAATTAGAGACCATTCAATTATTTTTAAAAATCACTTATTTTTTGGAAAAATCACTTGTTTTAAAAATTCTGAAAGACGTGTTATTGTTCCAGCCTCACTGTCTTATTAAAATAAAGGCTATTGTCTAAAATTAACTTGTCTTTGAAATTTGAATCACAACTTTAAAAAAATTAAATAAATCTAGTATCTCTTAAACCACCTGTCAAGTTTCACTGTGTACTGAGGCAAGTCAGGGCATCCCACTTGTGTATGAGAGGATTGATACCCTCAGAGCCATGACATTCTGAGCCCCTGGATCATCTCCTTCGTTTCGCTCTATACTATAACTGCTTTCCCAAATTTTGGCTTCTTAAAGAACCTGCTGGTACCTCAAAATCAAAATGACACCTTCCTGAACTTGTCCGGACTTCATAACTCCCAATAGCATTTATTCAATAATTTTATGTGTCAGACGCCATTTCCCAGGGATGCAAAAATTAGTGTTTTACTACTTGCTCTCAATTTACTCATAATCTGGAAAAGAAGAACGATACAAGAAAAAAATGGAGTTAGTATAATGATAGAGACATGCATAGCCTAATGGAAGTACCATGAAAGGGTCTCTAGCCTAAACTAGGGCTCAGAGAAAAGGTTTCCTGAGGAACATGATGCCCAAGAGAATCAAAAAGACCAATTGGGATTCCTCAGTGAGTCATAAAGGCAAATCGCCTCTGCATTTTTCTGGAATGTATACTCGTCGTGAAGCTCATCATTAGTACATTCCATATGGCATAGCTCCCATTCTAGACAGTGAGTCCTGTGAGTCAAGGCCCACATTAGTCATAGACTTCTCTCTTTCACAGGGTCTAGAATAATGATGTCTTTAAGACATCAGTTCTCTGTCAAGTAGTCCCATTCTGCAGTAAACAGGTGATTTGGGATTAAGAGGTGTACAAGCCCAGTAAAAAGGTTTATATTAATTACATCAGAACTACATCTTGCAGGACTTGCCATTTTTCTCATATTGAAGCAGATATAGACACTGAAACCTTTTAAGAAATAACTAACTCCCAATTTTTATTTGCTGACTAAATTAAAGGCCACGAAATAACTCTAAGACTCCATTTTGAACAGTGTGCACATTTGTCAAACCTCACCTAGAACAGGGTAGGCAGCATAGCGAACACTGAATGGTGCTAAAGAAGGCAACTTGTCATACCATATATCAAAATGATAGCATCGAAAATCAATGCAAGACAAAGCAACTTCAACCGAAAGAGACTGGTTGAATTGTAGCTTCCTTATCCCTCTTCTGTCTCCTCCATGGTCCTGGGACTCCAGGAATTCGCAGTAAGATACGAGTACGTGCATTTATATTTGAATATAAATGCACACAAAATCCTGGTAAATATAGTCCTAAATGCTTATAGCAATTGTCTCTGATTAATATGTCAGAATCAAATAGCTTCTTTTATTATTTTCCTGTATTTTCTATTTTTTGGCAGTGGATACGTATTACACTGATAATCAGAGAATCTATTATACTGTTAAAAGTTGAATCCCAGCTTTCCTCGTTCTGTGTGTATGTGATGGGTATCTTGATATGGCCTGCAAGTTTCTCTCCATTCCCAGCCCCATGACATGGACCCTGGTCCCTAACCAGTATATTTGTCATGAGTAGGACATCATCCTGAAAATTTTTTTTAGCTAGACGAGAAAGAAGGTATTTGAAATTAGAAATGCTGGAAAAGGCATTTTGGAGTTTATCTGCACACAGAAGATGGCTGACATTGAATTATTCCCATACCCACATTCACTGAGTACCCTGACTTTGTTTATGTGGAATGTTCAAGTCACACGTTATGTATGCAGATTCCTCCAGCAAGTAATGGGTTCTCTCTTCTTTGACCTTCAAGCTATGCAGTACAACCATGTGATAATATTCAATTTTCTCTATTTTGCGGATGTGACTCTAGACTGTAAACTGAGAGAAACCTTGTTTTTCCTTTTTGTGACTCCACAGAGATGAGAACTCAGCTGGTTAAATAGAATACCCTATTCACTTCTTCAGTATCATGGCGAGAAAGTTGAGTGCCTTGGGGAGTTTGAAAATGTGATGTTTAAAAGGATACTTTTCTGGTCCTTAAAACTAGTCTCACCAAGCACATGTATATAATAGATATCTGGAAATCTTCCTCACGATGAATGGACTATTTACTAATCTATACTTCACTGTAAACAAAATGATGATTAAAGTGTATGCTGTTATTGTTGAAACCATGCCATAGAAATATAATAGATTGTCTAAATCAAACCTAGGAACATTAAAAAAACACAAATAAAATTGCCCCTTCCTGAGCAGTTAATTTCTGCATTTTTGTTAAATCTTGGCTTGCTTATGAGAGATTGTTACCTTCAGAAGAAGGGAGATGAACAGGTGACGTATCTGACAGGTCACTGTAGTGTAGAAAACGGAAGCACTGAGTGTAAGGTGGTGTTTCCTAATGAATTTAGAATTTGAAGCCCTGACATTTTTTAAGATGAGAACTAACTGGTTCAGGGTTCTGAAAAGGATAAACTCATCAGGAGCAAGTCCTTTGCTGTCCAACTGAGTGGCATTTACATTACATTCTTCAAACAGCAGGGCCCCAGAGAACATTGAGAACTACAGACATTAGAATCAGATTTGGGGCTGCAGGTAGGAATGAAACAAGCCACATATGCTGACAGCAATTCTCAGTCCTCCATAGGACCTGGCGTTCAAGAGTTTTGCAGGAACTTAAGCCGGAGAGAAAGATAGAGAGCTGGCAACCACACACCACTCCAAGATTTTAGCTTTAAAACAATTTCATGTCTTTTCTTGGCCTGATTCTAACTTAGAAAGGAGACGGTCTGGTAGGCAGTTCTTCCCAAATCTGTACATGCACACCGGTCACCTGGGGGTCTTGTCTCTGAGGATGCTGATGCTTCTGGTCTTGGGACTGGGTAGCAAGCGCCTGGAATACCATAGAGCCCTGCATGGTACACTGAATCTGTTGGGTTCCAAAGGATTAGAAGAGCTCTGCCTTTTTTCAAAGCTGGCTGTTTAAACCAGTGGAAGGTGGCACTGTGTACAGTGTGTGCAGCCCTTGATGTGATGGGAAGCTCCAGGCCTGGGCTCTGCACATGCTCAGGCCACATCTGATGCATGTGATGCTAAAGGGGAGGCCAGCTCCATTTGTTTCATGGCTGGAGGCCGAGGGATCCCAGAATCACAGCTCAGACAGTGGAGGTCATCTTCACACCTGCCGGCACAGCCTCATAACACCTGCTGGCACAGCATCATAACACCTGCTGGCACAGCATCGTGACATAAAAGACCGTGTCCTCTTTTAGAGGACGCAAGGTGGAGTACAGGAGGGAACCCTAAGCCCCTGCCTTTGTGGCTTCCCAGACTTCAACTTTCCAGAAGACATTGTGTCCCTTCTCTAGGTCCCCACCTCTTTGTAGAAGGTTGAGCCGGACCATTGCCTCAGTTCATTTTTTCAATATCTGGATGGCTTCCTAAATTCCTCTCTGGGACCAGAAGGGTGGCAGCATCTGACCTGTACTGCAAGCTTTGACTATCACCATCACCCCGGCTGTTCTTTGCCCAAGACACCTTTGTGCAAATCAGAAGGTGACCCTTCATGTGGGAATGAAGATGTGGGCAAACCAAGGGACCACTTGGCAGGTGGAGTGGGGCTGGACTGAAGGTCCGGCTGGCCCCTGGTGGGCACTGGTGCAAGGCACAACCTGCACCACTGCAGCAGTAACTTTCCTCCAGCAGCTCCCCAGCCCCGGCACCATCGTGCTGAGAACCACCCAGACCCCTGGGTGCATGTCCAGCTGCCAAAGTGTAGATGATGATTTAGGGAAAAAAGTGCTTGGAGCTCTTCCAAAGTGACCTCATCCCTGAATCATCCCTGGCAGCATCTGGCCTTTCTTGGCTCACATGGGGCTCCACCTTTGGGTGAGGCAGCTTCTCCCAGAACCCTGCCTCCTACCTGAAAGTCTTGCAGGGGGCCTTGAGGAGAACTGGCAAGTAGGCCAAGGCTGCTGGTGGTTCAGAAGCACTCGATGTGGGGTGATGCCCTAAGAGTCCCCACACCGGACTGAGACACCTCTTCTGCATTCCTAGTGGGGAATCCACCCTGGGCTCTGCAGGGCCAGAGCAGCCTGACTCATTCTGCGGCTTGCACCAGAAAAATCGTCAAAAATAGGCCTGAATCCTTGCCAGGCCTGCCATGAATTCTGTGCACTATGACCTTAAATATACTAGATAAACCAGAAGCCTAAAATTGCTCAACTCTCAGAATAATAGAATTTAGTCTTCGTCTCCTTCCTTAAGTTGAATTCTTAACTGTTAAATTTCAGGCTTTCTTTGTGGATGTAAAAATGTTCAAGGCCACAGTT
The DNA here is from genome assembly GCF_951394435.1 of Stenella coeruleoalba. Classification (NCBI taxonomy): domain Eukaryota; kingdom Metazoa; phylum Chordata; class Mammalia; order Artiodactyla; family Delphinidae; genus Stenella; species Stenella coeruleoalba. The sequence goes on from NC_137150.1 coordinate 46,744,817, forward strand.
CTATACATTTTGAAGTGAGGTGCTCATAAAATTAATTAATTTGCCATTAATTACCATCTGATTTATATTCTGGTGGTTGTTTAGAAGAGTACTTTTGGTTATTTATTCATGATTTTGTTGTTGCTTCCTAGTTTTATTGGATTGACTGAAGAATATAGCCTCAATTGCTCTCTGTGAGACGAAATATGATTCACAATTGTATATGCTCTAAGATATGAGAAAAGAATGCATATTCTCTGTCAGTAAAATACAAATGTTTTAAATATGTGTGTGTGTGTTTGTAAATATTTGAAAAGGAGTCTGCTGACCTTATTTTTAATGCATTGCAGCTTTACTTGATTAAATTACCTTTGTATTTGTGAAGGATTTTGCTTTATGTATTTTTGATGCTGTGTGCCTGGTGAATAAAGATATAAACTTTGCTTTGGACTTTAGCTTTTACCATGATAAAATAATCCCTTTGTCTCATTTAATGCACTTGTTGTGTATCTTGCTTCATCTGATGTATCGATACTGTCAGCCCTTCTTACATTTTTATTTGCATTTGTCTTTGTGATTCTGAACATCCGTTTCTTTTCAACTTTTGTCTTCATTTTATTTCAGGTGTGTTTCTGACAGACAACATATATCTGTGCATATTTTAAAATTCAGTTTGATATTCATTGTTTCACGATAGGGAAATTTGGTTCATTTGAATTTATTATGAAGATTAATAGCTTTGTCTTAGTCTCATCATATTTAATATTTACTATTTATTAATTTTTCTATTTTTATCTCTCCCTATGTTCTGGCTCATCATATTAAGCCTTTTGCTAGTCCTCCTAAGTTTTTCTTCTATCCTTTCACTCTCACTTTTAAATTAATGTTATTTGATGATTCCCCATGCCTCTAAATATTACCTTACTATTGTAAGAATCATATTATAATCTATGTGTCTTACTAACACAGAAAAATTAATATTTTATTTGCCTATCATCTCCTGTCCCCCGTCCCAACTCCCTTGAAGAGAAGACATTTCCACCTGTACCTGCTGCTCCATTCTAAACGAAATCCCCACCCTTGCCAACAGGCAATGCTTGGGTTTTGCAGCAACAGTTTCATAGTTCTAATGTTTCGTATTCTGGTTAAATATTCTGAGACATTTTCTTCAGTTTAGGAATAAGTACTCAAAAGTTGAATATATCCCACTCATATCATCTTATCCATTTATTTTATCTCTATATTTTAAAATCCATCTCATGGTTCAGCATTAGGGAATTCACCACTATGATTCATTAAGTAAACCAATTAAAGGTGGAACAACATATTGCCTATTTATGCTTTTGGTTTTAGTAATATCCTTTCACATTCATAATCCAGATCATGAGATAAGCAAGATTTTATCCATCAAGGCTACCCTTCATGACTGCCAAAACTGAAAAAACATTGCTGCCATTTTAGTCAACAGTTAAACTTTACTATAAAATATTCTGACACTAAAGGAACCTGCAACTCACATGGTGATGCTCAAATCGCATTTGCCAATTCACCAAACTAGCAGATTCTGCAACATGGAATTCTATGAGCTGGGTGTGGATATGTCCAGGCCCTCCATGGGAACTGACCTTAAATACCTCACAAATACCATACCTTCCAGGAACTCACATTTTCTTTATTGAATGTAGAATTGTGAAATCTGTAGGAAATAGCTGAATCATTATTTCTTAACTATCTCCTGTCTATTAAAGTAGGAACTATGAAATAGCTCAAGGGAAGCCTAAGAAATTTCTTCCATTATATTCAATAGCCTGCACCCAAATCACATATGAAAGGATGTAGACAAATAGAAATTAAAACTGAATTTTGCAGAAGAGGTTGAAGAACTTCCCCAGGAAAAATTAAATGTATAAACTGAAAATTGATGTAAGTCATCAGTTCAGTCCTAAATAGACTGAAGGATCACAACAGTTTTGTGGACATTTTTCTTTTCTTCTCTTCCTGCTTTCCCAGACTTCTAAAAAGAGGTCTGCTAAGAGTAATAAAAAGATAGATAAATTTTATCTATCTGAAGGTGTATATAAATAAATTCTCTTCACTAATGGTAAGGGTGTAAATTGGTATAGAATTTAAGGAAGACTGAAATGTATATACAGATCTTTCTCAACTAACGATAGGATTACACCCCTATAAACCCATCATAAGTTGAAAATACTGTAAGTCGAAAATGCATTTAATACACCTAAACTACCGAACATCAGAGCCTAGCCTACCTTAAACGCGTTCAAAACACTGCATTAGCCTACAGTTGGGCAAAATCATCTAACACGAAGCCTACTTTATAATAAAGTGTTGAGTATCTCATGTAAGTTATTGAATACTGTACTGAAAATGAAAAACAGAATGGCTGTGTGGATACAGAATGGTTGCAAGTATATTGGTTGTTTACCCTCATGATCACGTGGCTGACCAGGAACCGTGGCTCCTGCTGCTGCCCGGCATCACAAGAGACTCTCATACTACATATTGCTAACCCAGGAAAAGATCAAAATTCTAAACTTCAAAGTATAGTTTCTACTCAATGCATATAGCTTTTGTATCCTCGTAAAATCAAAAAATCGTAAATTGAACTACTATAACTCGGGGACCATCTGTGTTGTTTTTTTAAAGTGCACACACTTTTAAAAACTTAATTTCATTAACATTTATCTTAAGGAACTGTTTAGGCGGTTGGGCAAAAATGTATGTAAAAGTAGGTTCATTCATTGTTCTCAATAGAAAAATAACTGAACAAATTTTACAAACATCTATTAAGAAGGGCCTGGTTAAACAATGTATTGTATAGTCATACATTCAGTAATTTAGAATGGTCGTTTAGATCTCTGCATATTGACATTAAGTAATGCCCACAACATACTAAGTGAAAAAGCATAAACATATAGAGAAATATGCCTATGTCTAATGAGAGAAAGTCTACATAACTATTTATGAATACATGTGAAAACATTTGGAAGACCATGGTCTAAAACCTTATTGGCGGTATTTTTTTGCAGGAGTGGGGAATACGTTGACCATATAAGCTATGCTGTGGGGAGTTTTTTATGAATGGCTGCCAGTGTTCTTCCTCCTCCTCCCTCTTCTTTTCTTCTTCATTATTTCCTCCTTCTCATTTTCCCCCCTTTACTGAGGTTGACCTATTCACTCATTTGCAATAAATAAGATATTCACATTCCAATGAAAAAGAGAAGCGATTAAAGTAGGATAAACATGAAAAAGATGGGGAAGACAACTTACAGTGTATAAAAGTGTGGATACTGGCACCTTATTTTTTTAAAACAAAAAAGGGAAAGAAAAGAAAAACGTCACTGACTTTTCTGAATGCTGAAGTTTTAAGTTCATTCCCACTTGAAGTGGCAAAAAGACAAGGATGTCTGCTATCACTACTATTATGCAACACTTTCTGGTAAAATTATATATTGCCCTTGTAATTAAAAATCCAATAAGTTTTCTAAGCCAACATATTATAATCTAGACTAGATTTTACACTAGTGGGGTCAAAATTTTAAGTACATTTCATTGCTAAAATTCTCAAAAATAAAATGATATAAATGACAATTTATGAACTAGCGCTCTAATATATGAACTCTTTCCAGTAGGCCAGAGGGGAGGGGGGGAACACGAGGGAAATTTCCAGAAACAGAAAGCAGCATTAAACTCATTGTAAATACTTTTTGACACTTTAATTGTAATCTCTTCATATTTTTAGCTACACATAAGACTGATTCAGTCACACACTAATAAGTAAGATGTACAAGATACATCACAGTAAAACTTCTTGTACTTTTCCACTCTTTGCATTTATTCTTATTTATTCGTGTTACACATATCTTCCTTTCTACTAAACTAACATTCAGGATATAATCAAGTTTTTTTTTAATTGAGGTGTAGTTGTTATACAATGTTGTGTTAGTTTCTACTGTACAGCAAAGTGGAGTTCCCTGTGCTATACAGCAGGTTCTTATTAGTTATCTAATATATACATATTAGTGTATACATGTCAATCCCAATCTCCCAATTCATCACACCACTACCCCTCCACCCACCGCTTCCCCCAGTTGGTGTCCATATATTTGTTCTCTACATCTGTGTCTCTTATTTCTGCCCTGCAAAGCGGTTAAACTGTACCATTTTTCTAGATTTCACATATATGCGTTAATATACAATATTTGTTTTTCTCTTTCTGACTTACTTCACTCTGTATGACAGTCTCTAGATCCATCCACGTCTCTACAAATGACCCAATTTCGTTCCTTTTTATGGCTGAGTAATATTCCATTGTATATATGTACCACATCTTCTTTATCCATTCATTTGTTGATGGGCATTTAAGTTGCTTCCATGACCTGGCTATAGTAAATAGTGCTGCAATGAACATTGGGGTGCATGTGTCTTTTTGAATTATAGTTTTCTCTGGGTATATGCCCAGTAGTGGGATTGCTGGGTCACATGGTAGTTCTATTTTTAGTTTTTTAAGGAACCTCCGTACTGTTCTCCATAGTGGTTGTATCAATTTACATTCCCACCAACAGTGGAAAAGGGTTCCCTTTTCTCCACACCCTCTCCAACATTTATTGTTTTTAGATTTTCTGATGATGCTCATTCTAACCAGTGTGAGGTGATTCCTCATTGTAGTTTTGATCTGCATTTCTCTAATAATTCGTGATGTTGAGCAGCTTTTCATGTGCCTCTTGGCCATCTGTATGTCTTCTTTGGAGAAATGTCTATTTAGGTCTTCTGCCCATTTTTTGATTGGGTTGTTTGCCTTTTTGATATTGAGCTGCATGAGCTATTTATATATTCTGGAGATTAATCGTTTGTCCATTGATTCATTTGCAAATATTTTCTCCCATTCTGAGGTTGACTTTTCATCTTGTTTATAGTTTCCTTTGCTGTGCAGAAGCTTTTAAGTTTCATTAGGTCCCATTTGTTTATTTTTGGTTTTATTTCCATAACTCTAGGAGGTGGGTCAAAAAAGATCTTGCTGTGATTTATGTCAAAGAGTGTTCTTCTTATGTTTTACTCTAAGAGTTTTATAGTGTTTGGTCTTACATTTAGGTCTCTAATACATTTTGAGTTTATTTTTGTGTATGGTGTTAAGGAGTGTTCTAATTTCATTCCTTTACATGTAGCTGTCCAGTTTTCCCAGCACCACTTATCGAAGAGACTGTCTTTTCTCCATTATATATCCTTGCCTCCTTTGTCATAGATTAGTTGACCATAGGTGTGTGGGTTTATCTCTGGGCATTCTATCCTGTTCCATTGATCTATATTTCTATTTTTGTGTTAGTACCATATTGTCTTGATTACCGTAGCTTTGTAGTATAGTCTGAAGTCAGGGAGACTGATTCCTCCAGCTCTGTTTTTTTTTCTCAAGATTCCTTTGGCTATTCAGGGTCTTTTGTGTTTCCACACAAATTTTAAGATTTTTTTTCTAGTTCTGTAAAAATGTCATTGGTAATTTGATAGGGATTTCATTGACTCTGTAGATTGCTTTGGATAGTATAGTCATTTTTCACAATATTGATACCTCCAATCCAGGAACATGGTATATCTCTCCATCTGTTTCTGTCATCTTTGAGTTCTTTCATCAGTGTCTTATGGTTTTCTGAGTACAGGCCTTTTACCTCCTTAGGTAGGTTTATTCCTAGGTATTTTATTCCTTTTGTTGCAATGGTGAATGGGATTGTTTCCTTAATTTCTCTTTCTGATCTTTCATTGTTAGTGTATAGGAATGCAAGAGGTTTCTGTGCATTAATTTTGTATCCTGCTACTTTATCAAATTCATTGATTAGCTCTAGTAGTTTTCTGGTGGCATCTTTGGGATTCTCTAGGTATGTATATTCTCATGTCATCTGCAAACAGTGACTGTTTTACTTCTTCTTTTCCAATTCGTATTCCTTTTATTTCTTTTTCTTCCCTGATTGTCGTGGCTAGGACTTCCAAATCTATGTTGAATAATAGTGGTGAGAGTGGACATCCTTGTCTTATTCCTGATCTTAGAGGGAATGCTTTCAGTTTTTCACCATTGAGAATGATGTCTGTTGTGAGTTTGTCATATATAGCCTTTATTATGTCGAGGTAGGTTCCCTCAATGCCCACTTTCTGGAGAGTTTTTATCATAAATGGGTGTTGAATTTTGTCAGAAGCTTTTTCTGCGTCTATTGAGATGATCATATGGTTTTTATTCTTCAATTTGTTTATATGGTGTATCACATTGATTTTACCTTTTAGATTATTAATAAGTTAAAATATTAGTGACAAACACAAACTTTTTTTCAGCTTTATTGCATATACACGAACTCTTACGCTTTAGAACAGGTTAATGATTAAGAGGACACCAAATATTGGTTGGAAAAATGCTTCCTATACCCTGCTGGTTAGAGAAAAAGTGTTGGGCTCTCAATAAAATGATAGGTCCGTAATATTCCACTGGACAAAAACCAAAAATGGAACTTCTTTCAAATATATGCTCTCAGTATACATTTCCAGTAGCATTTTTGAAGTTTGCTCTTTTATAAATGAATATAAGGTCCTTCTTCCCCCTTCCTGCTTCATAGAAGAAAGTCTCCTCTCCCAGCCAGAGTATCACAATGCCTGCCTGAGTCTTACATCACTCACCTCTTCTGGGGGCTCACAAGACAACTGTTGGTCATTAAGACGCTTGAAAGAACTGAGGTGTGGGCATGGCCAAGCCTCAGGTGGTAAGACTCTCACCCTTCATTCTGTTCCTAAAAGCAGATATTTAGTAACTGACAAAGCTGTGTTTTGAGTTGTATTCTGTGGTGACTGCACAGCATGGAATTATTCAAGCGTGTTATTTTAGCAATCCAGACAAGCAGATTTGTTACTAGAGAGCAGAAATATTTCTGGTACACATAGGGACTAGATAGTATATCTACCCATATTTAAACTTTAACAAATCTTCTGATAATACTTTCCTAAATTATTCTTGAGTATAGTCATTGTGAAACATATGATGTTCAATTGCACTGATGTTTTTAAAATTTGCAATTTAGGAAATTTTGAAGTAATTAAAAAAACTTTTAATAAAAGCAATTAAAAGTTATTGCTAATTACTCTAGGTCAAAAAGATTTATGTAAACTTTTCAAGTATCTTTTTTCCCTAAGCCCATATTTTGTTATTTTATTTGGAAAGCTCCTGCAATCAATGACTGTCCCCAAGCGTCTCTGCCTTCCTGACATGCATTCCTGCATCCCTTTGCTGTTATTTCAGGAAGGAAGGATACAACAAGCCCTGGGGGAAAAGAGCAACAATTGAAACTTAAGAGTTGAATTCCTAATGTAAAATAAAGACATTACTGAGATTGGGTTCAAAACAAATATTTTGTCTGTCTCCTTGGTGGTTTCTCACTTGCCAGTCGGAGCTGAAAAGCTCCTTCCCTGTCAATGCAAGCAGGGAATGCTAATACATCATCTGTCTTTGAAGTGGAACAAATACCCTTTACTAACAAAACTGATCCAAAATGTAAAAGAATATATTAGAGCAGACTGTGATGGTTGTCAATAAATATGTTTTCATTACAACTATTCATTCACAACATCATGAACAGCTGCAGTATTCTCTTACGTAAATGAAAACTACCCTTCCCGCTCAATCATGTCTTTACAAAGTTAGGGGGCTCTATTTTAAACTTTATGTTACTTGACATTGAAGATAATTCTAATTATATAAATACTCATATACACAATTATTAATTCAATTTTCATTCTTTTCCTGAACTTCACCCCTTTAGAAATCCATGTGATGCCAATGATGGACATAATGGTTAGGAATTTTGTTGGTGAAGTCTTTCCAGGCCTCAGTTAAAGCAGCACAAGAACTGATAGTGAGGCAGGAGATAGATGGGCCCCAGGCTGGGCAACTGGAGTTTGTCCCCTGTGGACAGATACTCTGAAACAGCAGGAGTGAGAGAAGAGCTGAGCCCTCCCAGATAAAAGATAGAGACCACATATTTCTCATTCTCGAGGTCAAGGATACCTTCCCAACTATAAATGCACAGAAAGCCTCCTCGGAGGTCTAAAGAGAGGGGGCATCACCTCATAGTAAGGGATGTTAACCTACCCATAGGCCTCTTCACTAGAATCCACCTTGGCTAAGAGATGCACGTGCACACGTGGGAGGACCCTGAGACAAACCAAATATGGACTCAGAACCAGGCAAAGAAAGATGATTGGCCAAAGCAAACCCGGAAGAAATGCCCCATAAGTGATTCAAACTACCAGGAGGGCGCCACTCTCTCTCTGAGTTCACCTGTATCTACCCACACGTACCCTTTTTCCTCCTAATAAACACTTTACTTGTTTCACTACTTTCCGTCCCTATGTGGAAATTCATTTCTACACAGCTGACGGGCCAGGGCCTTGTCACTGACCACTGGTCCCTCTAGTGGCTAGGATTCAGCGCTCTCACTGCTACAGCCTGACTTCAGTCTCTGGCCAGAAACCGAAATCCTCCAAGCTGCTGCAGGTTGAGGTCACCCGAGATCAATATGATGATAATACCTAGTTCATAGGCATTGTGAGAATAAAATAATACAGCTAACATGTGCTAAAAAAATAAAAATGAACAACAGGCCCCAAATGGAGTCACTTGCCCCAGGACAGCAAACCAAGACCTAACAACTAAACTAACTGCAGTTTCACCCTCTCCCAGGAATGTGACCTTTCCCCAGTCAACCTGGGATTACCGGATCAGCACTAGTGAGGTAATTTGTTTGACAGACTCTTGTCTCTCCCCTAAAGGAAGGTAACCTTGCCTGAACAAATCCACTTCTTGTTGGAAACTTCCTTTTCCCACCCCCTTCAGCCTATAAAAGCCTTCCATTTCATACAAATGGAGCTCCTTTCTACTTGCTAGAGCTCCTTGGAGCTCCTTTCTACTTTCTAGACAGGATGCTGCCCAATTCATGAATCACTGAATAAAGCCAATTACATCTTCAAATTTACTCAGCTGAACTTTGTTTTTTAACAATGGAGAGTGGCGAAATAAATGCTAGCTAATTTTTCAGTCATAATTTGAAGGTACTGTTTTTGTTACTTTACTATGAATAATTAAAAAATATTTTATTTGCTGTGAAACTAGCCTTAAGTACTCCAAGATTTCTGCATAAATAACTAGGTACTTACTACCACCTTTTGAGATACAGTTCCCATACTGCAATCTCACAATTGTCTTTATGAAAATGTGTTAAAGTTGAAAAAACAAACTTAAGAAATACTCCCCATTGAAGGTCCAGCTTACATTGAAGAGAAGGCTGTGTGTCCTCTTGAGAGGGTTTGCCCCCAAAGAGCAAATTCCTGACTGTTCCTTCTGCTTGTCTGATGCTTCAATACTGTTGACATTAAAATAGGGCCAGTTCCTTGTCAAGTCAGGCAACCAAAGTCACACTACCACCAAAACTGACTGAAAATTTAAACATTTAGATAATCGGTTTGGTGGATGCTTCACCAAATTCTCTGAACTACCAGTTACTCACCAACGAGTTACAGAACAGCAGTAGTTTAACATGATCTAAGGCTTCCCTGGTGGTGCAGTGGTTAAGAATCCGCCTGCCAATGCAGGGGACATGGGTTCGAGCCCTGGTCCAGGAAGATCCCACATGCCACAGAGCAACTCAGCCCGTGCACCACAACTACTGAGCCTGCTCTCTAGAGCCGGCAAGCCGCAACTACTGGAGCCCGTGTGCCTAGAGCCCGTGCTCTGCAACAAGAGAAGCCACCGCGATGAGAAGCCTGCGCACCGCAACGAAGAGTAGACCCGCTCGCCGCAACTAGAGAAAGCCTGCATGCAGCAACAAAGACCCAACGCAGCCAAAAATAGATAAATAAAATAAATAAATTTATTTTAAAAATAATAAAATAAAATGATCTATACATCATTATTATGTAGAGGATCAAGTAATCATGCATCCAAACAACACCAGGTGTGAAAGATAACCCTTCCCCTTCTTCCAAGACAGTCCCTGAGGGGTTGGACAGCCCCAGAGCATTGTTGGAAAAACACTGAAGTAGATTCTAAATTCCTTTTCAGTGCTAAAGTTTGAGAAGCCCTCAAACTTGGAACGGTAGGTCATACAGATTAAGCTTAAAGAGTAGTATACTACAATTCATTGATAAATGGCTCTTGTTGTTCATTCAATGCAAACAGGTTTTAGAGCTAAATTCATGCTTTTGTGAATGGACTTTTGCACACATTAAAACATTTAGTTCAATGGCTATATTCCTGTCTGAGTAAATCATAGAATCCATTAAGCTCAACATTTTAATTAGTATGTCCCAAACTCCATCACTCATCACCTGGGTGGCCTTGGTCCAATTACTTAACCACTCTAAGCTATAGTTTCCTCAACTATAAAATGGGGGGAAGATCATTATGACTCATAAGGTTGTTAAAATGATTAAATAAATGATGCCTGTGCCCTGCCTGACAAGTAGTAAGTGCTCATTAAATGTTCATTAATAGAAGAACTAGTAGTAGAAGCTACCATATTTGGAGAGCCATCGATTCTGTTTTCTAAGAATTCTGTTAGTGAGAATTCTGTTTTGTTTTGTTTCTGTTGCATTGCTATATACAAGAATGCGACTTCCATCTCTAAAATTACTCAAATAATGAGTCAGGAAAAAATAAACTTAAGTCAAGAGTTTGACAGTCTGAACTGGCTGAATACTTCTAAGGAAGATAAAACTGCATGCACTTTTTTGGTTGTTTTTAAGTAGATTTTGGACAAGAGAAAGAAGTGAAGAAGTCCCTCTCCAAAGAAAGCCCAGTTTGGCGGTGAGAAAACTTTGGAGACAGCTGAGTAGAAGGAGAGTCAGCAACTGACTTTCTCTTTGTGTGGAAGAAACACTAAAGAGCCCATCCAGAACTGTGGGATAAGAGAGGAGGGTGGAGGGAAGACAAAAGAAGAGGCAAACAAGGGGCTGTCACCATCCACCACTTCTGCTCTGAATACCTTTGAAAAAATAAAGTTGTAGGAACAAGGAGAAAGAGAAAAGTCACCATTTTATTCCCCCACTTGAGATTCAGTTAGAGGAAAACATGCAGACGGCAACAACCCCAGGATGGGTTCTCTCGGGGACAAAGTTCACTTGGTTCTATGGATCTCTAAAGTTCTAGCCAGCTCCTGCCACTAGAAATAAAACATGGGGCAACAGTAGCCCAAGCCCTGGAGACCCCTAGGAGTCTCCTAAGAGGGTTCAGTATAAAGTTGGAAGAGTCTAGAGAATTCATATTTGCTCAATTATTGGGAAAGAATAAACTGGGTTAGATACCACTTGTTCCTAGATTTTGCATTTGTCTAAGCTTCAAATGAGATTTTCTTTCAAATTTATATCAAGAATCATGAACATAATCTGTTCTGTGCAACTTCTATATTCCAGTCATGGTGCTAAGCACTTTATTACATTTTATCTTATTTAATACTCACAGCTTCACTGGGCAGGTGGAATTATTAGCTCCATTTTCTAGCCCAAGAAACCCAACCTTGGAGAGATTGATTAACTTGCTCAAATTCACACAGCTGGTGACTGGCTGAAATGGGATTTGTACCTATTTGATGACATATTTGATGGTGAACATACCCTTTTATATTTTACAATAACTTTTCATTTAATTTTGTTTTCTTATCTTTGAAATATATGTTCATTGTAACAAAAATACAGATAAGCAAAATAAGTATATCTTTGCATTAAGGGTTTAATTTGCTTAAGAAAAGTTATTTATTTCAAGATCCTACTTAGCAGTTTTGCAACACTTCTCTTCCTATGGAGGGTTAACTTTTTGAGGATTTTCTCTCATTTACCCACTATTCCTAGGATAGTTCTTTGCCCATTATGGGCAATCAGATGTATGTGGACCAAATAAATCCAAGAGAAAGCTGCTTGTTGGGGTTACCACACCAGTTGAGATCACATTTCCTAACTGTAGTTCCCAGAGTTGGGTGGTAATACTTGCCCAGCCATCCCAGTTTTCTGGATACAGAGCAGTGTGAACAGCATCACAAGTGCTATCAGAGAATTTGGTTAAGAGTGAATATCATGGACGTGTTGCTCCATTTTTTTTTCTACTCTCAAAACATCTTTGAGCAGTAACTTATTCACAGATAAAATTGTTTTTCTCTTCAATTTTTTCTTTTCTTTTTGAATACTGTACTTGGTTTTGGGGGAAATATGCTCAGTGAAAGAAAGAACAAAGAGTATATGGTTGACAAAGAATAAAATAATAAAAAGTATCAAACTTAGAAAGTTTAGGTTCGGGAGTTTTACTCTTTGGGTGTATCCTTATTTAAAAAATAATTAGATGATAAGAACAAAAAAAAATAATAATTAGAAAGGAGAAGCAAAAGATGAAAGTGTCCAAATAAGATTCCTGATCAGTTGTTTATTTTATTGATATATTTTATCATGTATTTCAGTTACAATATTTATTTATCAGGAATAAGAGAATTTTAATCATAAAATTATATAACATCATTCCAACATTGGATCTTGTTATTTTCTTCACAGGTATGGTGGAGAGTCATTCCTTTGCATGTCCAGATAAGATCTTTGTTGTCTTGGGGAGCTGCTCCTCCTACATTCCAAAATATGGTCCTCATATGGGAACCACATGACAGGGGCTGCTGACCACATTATCCCAACCCCCAGGATGGGGCCTGGGTGCTAGAAGGCCAATCGGAGTATTTTCATGAAATTTTTCTAACGGAATCTGGCAGGAAATAGCTTTGTTCCTTGTTAGTTACAAAGCTATAAGAATATAAGCCCCGAACTATCTGCTACCAGTTCCTGCCTCATGGATATCACAGCCTAAGATGATGAAGACAACAATCGGAAATGGGAAGAAGTGTATGTGCGTGTGTGTGTGTGTGTGTGAGAGAGAGAGAGAGAGAGAGAAAGAGAGAGAGAGAGAGAGATCCATTGTCTCTGAAGCTAAATCTACTTTCCAAGGTTTGCCTTTCAGAACAAATACACTGCCCATTTGCAGAGCTAGTTGAGCTGAATATATGTTGTTTAACTAAAAGTCCTGACTGATAGCCAAAATTCAGGGTGCTAAGCAAACAAAGTCTGCAAGACATCTATTTTCTAGCTTCTATTCCCCTTGACATCTGTCCTGAAAGATTTATATAGGAAATGTTGAAGTCTTTTGGCAAGTGCATAAAAATATTATTCAACAAATGTATTCCATGCCTCTTCCGGGCCAGGCACTGTGCTAAGTAGTAGAAATACTAAAGAAACGGGCAAGAAAGTACCCTGTATCCATGGCAGAGGCATACATCAAAGCCAATTATTATAGAACTGTGTAAGAAGGGCTTTAATAGATGCCTGTGGAAAGTGTCATGGAAACTCAAAGGAGCAAGCAAGTTCAAATACTTGAACTTTGAGTATATTTTGAAGAATGGTAGAATTTTCCCAAGCAGAGAACAGAGAAAAGGGCACTGTGGACAGCAGAAATAACATGTTGAAGGGCATGGACAGATGAAAAAATACATGCCACATTTGGGGAATAACAAAACCTTTGATGCAACCAAAACATAATGTTGTGGAGTTGGGTAATAGTGAGGGATTTGGCTAAACAACTAGGCAAGACTCAGATTCTAAAAAGTCTTAAATGCCATGCTAAGGAGTGGACTTCTTACTGTAGGCTGTGAGAAGCCACCTGAAGTTCCCAATCAGATGAATGACACCATCTAATTTGGATATACATGTATATAATGAACACACATGTACCCATCACCCAGTGAACAATTATATCAACTTGTGCATGAGGTTGGGCAACTTTTCATACAGTTCAGAGTAATTTTCATATCTTTTTCTATGAATTTTCTGTAGATCTGTTCTTGGCCTTTTTCATATCAGTTTTTAGAAGCTCTTTATATATTAGAGGTACCTTTGTATTATATATCATTACACATTTCACTGTATATTTTGCAAATATTTTTTCCCAGGCTCTTATTTGTATTTTTTACTTTGTGTCTGATATGGTATTTTTACCATGAAAAGATTTTTAATTTTCATCTGATAAAATTTGTCAATCTTTTTTCTCATTGCTTCTAGATTTTGAGTCATATTTAGGAATGCTTTCTCATCCCCTGATTATAAAGGAATTCACAAGTGCTTTTTCAAATATATGCATGGTGCTTTTTTATACCTTTGATTTAAATATCTGATCTGTTGGGAATTTATCCTGGCTTATGGTGTAAGAAATGGATCCAATTTAATTTTTCTCCATATGGCTACCCAGTAATCAGAACAACATTTATTTAAAAGTCCATCTTTTACCCAGTGATGTGTGATGCCACATATAATGTATATTAATTTCCATATGCAATTGGATATATTTCTGGATTTTCTCTTTTTCCTTTGGTTTGTCTTCCTATTCATGTGCTAATATAGAATTGTTTGAATTACAGAGGCTTTACAGTACTGTAAGTGGCTTTTACTCCTAGCCCTTAAATTAGGGAAAACTGACATCTTCATGATGTTGGCCTTTCTTTCTCTCCTAGAATTGATATGTCTTTCCATTCATTAAGATCTATTTTTTTCCAAAAGAAATTTCCAGTTTTGCTCATATAAGTTTTGGACATTTCTTGTTAACTTTATGTTAAAGTATTTTTTCTCTTTTATTTTCTATCATAAATGGGGTCTTCTCTTTAATTATATATTCAAACTGTTTTTTATTTATACAAATATATGTTTATGTATAGGTTTGTAAACATATATACATACATATGCTATTAATTTTTATATCCTCATTTTATAACTTGTTATTTTATCGAGATTCTCTTGTTGATTATTGTATTTTTCCATGGATTCTTTTGAATTTTCCAGCTGTATAATCACATCCTCTCTTAATAAACATAGTTTTACTTCTTTGCTTCCTATTCATAGTTCAGTAATTGCTTTCTCATGTCTAATTGCACTGGTTAGTATCTGCAACATAATGATAAATGTTATGGATATGGTAGGTACCTTTGCTCTTGACTTTAGAGGAAAAACTCTACAATATTAAATATTAAACAGTAAAGTTTTCCCATCTTTGGGGAAACTGATTTAGGGATGGTAATATATTGATTTGTAAGATTTGGATCTATCATCTTAAGCTTTTTGTAAGACATCAGAGTGAGGATCTCCATTGTATATGGCTCTATTTTCTGAGAAAAAGCCCTAGATGGAATATTTATTAGGTCCTTACTTTTTGCCAGATACTGTGCTAAGCGCATTACATGAATTGCTTCATTCTAACCTAACAACAAGATTTAGAGTTATTATCATTCTAAAATTCCAGGACAGGAAACTAAGACAATGAGGTTAAGTAATTTATCAATATCACCTAACCATTAAGTGGTCAAACTAGTATTTGAGCCTAAGCAGTCTAATGCCAGAGCTTAAATATAACCCCTATGTGATGCTGACTCATAGGATTTGGAGAGAAGCTAGTTATTCATTGCAGTTGAAACATTGGTAATGAATTAAATGCTCAAGATTTTATAAATCAATAGTGAAGAGTGATAAGAAAAATGTTGAGAGCCAAAGAATTAAAGAAGAGACAGAAGAGGAACCCAGGGAAGAGACTGAGAAGGGGCAGGCAGAGAGATGGGAGGAAAATAAAGGAGAGAGTACATATCATGGAATGAGAGAGGAAAGAGTGTCAGGAGTGATGCAGAATTCCAGTAGGGAATATGGTTTATTTTCTGACCCTGATTCTTTATTTTCAAGTTCCAAAATTTCCCATCATGCTAATCAATTCCTGTTCTTTCACTATTTTCCAAAAAAAAAAAAAAAAAAGATACCTGGTATGAAATATTGCAGGATATCCACAGCTCTCTTAATAAAATGTTCACAAAATAGTCAAACAGAAAAAAAAAATCCCTTTTTCATAAGTGAAGAGTAGTACTTGCATTACCTTAGGAAAATTACAAACTTACAAAGGTTCACCTTTTGCTTAAATATATTTCAAGTTATCAGTCAAAATATAAGTATTATAATGTGCAACCCCACAAAAGGAATTTGATTAGTTAGAATTATAATCTCTAGCAGATTCTAAAATTCAATCTTTATATGTGGGGGACAGCATTAAACTCTGCAGATAACATTATCCTAACAGCTCAGGTTTCTTCCTCCTCACTGTACTCTTCAATTGCAACTGACATATAAGGAAGAAATAACCAACATAGTAATCAAATGAACAAACAATTTATCAAAAAGTTTTTTTTAATCCTCTGTAACTAGTTTAACATAGCAGTAAATATATTAGCTTTGCTTTGTGATCTTTATTTACATCATGTCCTTCTTTGTAAGATATAAAATGCAAGATCAATGTGGTTATCCATTTGGCCTTGGTTGAAAACATTCCAGTACAACACTGCCATTCATCTTCACAGTCATTTAAATGCAATTTGTTACTCAGTTTTGTGATTTAATATTATGTTTTATGGAGCTGATAGGACTCCAGAATTGCTTTCTGAATTATCCATCTTGTATATGTATATGGGAAAGCTTTTTCAAGCTCCCAAAATGAGTTCTTCAAGAGCAGGAAGGGTGGGGAGAATGAATCAATAGGGTTTTACGTTTCTGCAGAATCATAATTTTAAGTGATCTTATATCCAGTTTCAAGTAACGATTTGTTGACTATGGTAACATCTGCCATCTTGTGGCTGACTTCAGGTACTACAGAATAAACTCAATTGTATTTTTACGGTAATAATAATAAGGAAGAGGGCAGGGTTTTGGTCGTTGTATTACAACTACATTTCATGTAGGAAACATACATGTTTTTATTTAACAAACTTTTTTTGTGCCAATTTGATCTAATCATAATTTACTCCATTTTGTGTAGGCATCTTGAAAGTAAAGGCGAAAAATAAAAACAGAAAGAAAATAAAGAGAAAGAAAATAACATTTTTAAACCTGCCACAATAGAAGATATAAACAGTAATAATTTAATTATATTTCTTAAGTTGTTTCAGTTTTAGGGTGATTCCACTTTATCATTGAACAAATGCTAATTTATTCTTGAAACATAATTAGAATAAAGTTAATATATTTAAAAGAAAACATCACAGATAAAAATGAGTGTATAAATCTCCCCCTTTATTTTTACTAATGTTAAATTATTATATACATATACTTCACCATCTCTGACAGAATTGACTTTAACTGGATAGTCTCCATGCCAAAGGTAATGATTGATTTTCTGTCCTTATCTCACTCAATTCTCAGCAGCATTTGACATAGTTGACAGATCCCTCCCTCCTCCTGGAAGCACTTTCTTCACTTGGACTCCAGGACACCATATTCTTCTGGCGGCACCAGCTACATAATTTGTGAGCCCAGAGCAAGATGAAAATGTGGGCTCCCTTGTTCAAAAAGCAAGGAAAAAACGCCCTAAGGTAGTAAATTATAAAGCTTTTTCCTTTCTTCCACTGTCTCTCCCTCAACTTGTCATGTTTTTTTAAATTTGCTTTCTATGTTGTTCATAAATAAAGAAAAATTTAGAATTTAAATTATCGACATGAATTTTACCATTCAAATTTACATTATGCAATGCCAGATTTAATGAAAATATAAGAGCATTTAACTCGCATGAATTACACAATTCATATTTTGTAGTCCATGCACGCATATATATTTTTAATTTTTTCCAGAACAGTGGAAGTGCTGCACAAGACTAATCTAATTATTTTTATTTCACTTCTTGAAATGCATGCATTCTATCAATACTCTCTATTTTTGGCTTATGGATGAGAAAGGAAAAGTCTCTATGGCCTCCTCTATCTTTCCCGCTCCTTCTACATTTCCTTTTTCAGGGTGAGTGGTTGGCTAATACAGGGAAGTAATGTAAGCAGCTCTTTGCAGGAAACGACCCTCAGCAGGAAGCCCCTTTTCTTGTCACTTTAACAAAACTATATTGTAACTAACTTTTAAACCAAGCACCTCCATGCTCTACTCATCTCTGGCCCTAGCATCTTCCCTGGCCCGGGAAGATGCCACGGAGCAATTAAGCCCGTACGCCACAACTATTGAGCCTGCGCTCTAGAGCCCGCGAGCCACAACTACTGTAGCCCGCGCGCCTAGAGCCCGTGCTCGGCAACAAGAGAAGCCACCGCAATGAGAAGCCTGCGCACCGCAACGAAGAGTAGCCCCTGCTCTCCGCAAGTAGAGAAAGCCCGCACACAGCAACGAAGACCCAACACGGCCAAAAATAAAAACAAATAAATAAATTTATATATATAAAAAAATACCTTCCCTAACTGGTCAGTTCTTTCCGTAGATCAAAGAAGTAGAAATGAAGAATAAGTAATTAACAGATAACAACATGTCTTCCCTAGCTTCCCCTTCAGTAATCTTCCAAACAAACTGTGTGACCAAGTTCTATGAACAAGATGACATCTAGAGGAAGATCACGAGTGACAAGCCTGCACACAGTGGGGAATGGCGATGACTCTGACCCTCATCTCAATGATTAACTGAGATTGCTTCCTTCCTTTCCTTTAAAACTTTCATGGCCGAGCAGAATCTTCAGAGGCGGTTTTTGGGGAACACTTGAGTCCACCGTCTCCGCAGATTGCCGGCATTCTGATTAAAAGCACCTTTCCTTTCTACCGTTTGTCAGTATGTAACTGATTCTGTACGCAGCAAGCAGCAGGACCCAATTCAATCACAGCAGTAACATAAGTAAGGAAGGATCGGATAGGGTTCTTTGGTTGTTCATGCTTCTTAGATCACCACTGCCTTCTGTCTGTTTTAAAAGCAAATTCTGGTTTGAACAGAAAGCACCGCCTCTCAAGGCTGTCAGCACCAACACCACCACTTGCTCTGTTGTCGGTGTAATATACTTACACGTACTTGATTGGCGCCTCATTGAACACCCAATGCATCATGGGTCCCCTAGAACTCTGTGCTCATGGGGCATCAGGAATATGAATGGGGTGTCAAGGAATGGCTGATACACATAATGTGTGTATCGTCTCTCCTCGCTGGCATGCTCCATTGTCCCATCAGACTTCACCTACAAAACACAAGTTCAAAGATAAAATAAGTAAGAATTGGTGGCAGCTTAGCAACCAAGTCTGGGGCCCTTCTGAGTGCAAAGCACTGTGTGCTGCACTGGTGACATGCCCATGAAACCTGATCTGCTTCCTGGGTTTCTTCCTATATCACTGGCTGCACCTTCTCAAACTTTCTCATTGGCTCTAGATATTATGACTTGGGTCAGTGCTAAGCCTTATTTTATTTATTTCTTCTTTAGCTGATGTCATCCAGCCCCTAGGCTTCAAATGTCATCTATGTGTGAACTACTCCCAAATTTGTTCTTCCAGCCCTGACCTGTCTTCTGAGCTCCAGTTGTACACATCAAACTGCCTGCCTGGCTTTTCCACTTTGATGTCTAAGGGGCATCTTATATCATCTCAATTTCCCACAAACTTCTGCCTACACTTACTATCTTAGCTCACTATTTACTAGTCACTTCATCACTTAAACACAGGAGTCTTTTTTGACTATTCTCCTTCAATTCCCTTAAATCTAAATCCAATACAAATCCTATCAGCTTTACCTTTATAATATACCTCCAATTTAACCAGTTCTCTCTACCTAGGTGGAGAGAAATCTAAGACACTATTATTTATTTCCTGAACTGTTGTAATGGCCTCTTAACCAAACTCTTTGCTTCCATTTGTTTCTCTATGGTTCCTTCTCCACATGGTAGTTGGAGTGATCTTTCTAAGAGAATCATTTCACAAACTTTCCCTGCTTAAATCTCTTGAGTGGCTTCCCAGCCAATTTTAAATAAAATCCAAACTCCTCAAAGGATCCTCAGATCATGCCTCCCCTCCAGACCTTTCATCCTACCACACTCTACCTGGTGCCCTGCGTTCCAACTTCCCTTTTTCCTTGCTGAAAACACCCCAAGCTCAGTCTCATCTTAGAGTCTCTATATTTGCTGTTCCCTCTGGCTGGAATACCTCTCCCCTCTCCTAATCTTCAAATTGCTCACTTTTTCAGTGTTTTCAGTACTCTGTTCAAATACTGTCTTCTCAGAGTGGACTTTCCTGGCTATTCTACCTAAAATAGCATCCTTGCCCTGCTCCCCGACCTTATATACTCTATACTATTGCCCTGTCATCCTTGCCCCACTCTCCAACATTGTATACTCTATATCATTACCCTGTCTTTTACTTTTCAGAGCACCTGTCTGTAACTGTACTCCTTACCCATTTGTTTACTTGTCTGTCTCACGCACCAGAATATAAACTCCAAGAGCACAGGCGCTTTGTTCACTAACTGCTGTATTTCTAAGGCTTCGAACAGTGCCTGGCATGCAGAAGGTGCCGAATATTTGTGGAATGAATAAAGGAATGCTTTATCTTTGAATCCCTGGAGGCTAGTATAGCACAATGTTTTCCTCAGTATAACCACTCAATAAATATTGTGGAAGGAAGGAGGTTGGAAGGAAGAATCTCCATTTCTCAGTTTATTCGTTCTATATAAAATGATAATTAGCTTACTTACTTCTATGTGATTGGCATCTAAAATATTATTTCAAAGTTAGATGAATTCTGCCAACATACTTAAATTTAAAAAACTTTAAATATATCTTATTATACTACTAATATGGCTAAAAACTGCTCTTTATTGGAGGGTGAATGGGATTAGGGTTTAAACTGTAAGAATTTTTTTTCATGGTCCAGGATAGGAATTGTTAGTCTTTTTGTTTTTTTACTTTCAGCTCTGATTTACTCTACTAAAACGTATATACCCAAAACATTTGATTTTCTATTTAGTTGTAATAATCTCATGGGCAAAAGTCAAAATGAGATTTGAATTATGCTTTGTTGACGGGTGACTGATTGCCTAATGAATATCTAAAAGACATTTCATTGCTTTTGTTGATAAATATGACATTGTATTTTCATCTATTATGCATGAAAACTGATGAAATATCATTTCTATAACTTTTGGAAAACAAGCACTTAGAAGACCTCTTTAAGTGCAACAAAAGCAATATTACATCTCAGTAAGACTAGCCCTGTTCTAATAGACATTCAGTAAATACATAGTGAGTGAATTTGTATGGCTTTTTCATTTGAACTCAGAATACACATGTTTAATGAAATAGCTGTCTTTTATGAATAAATTCAGAATCTGGAATGTAGATATAGATAGGTAGCTACTATATCTACCTATATAGTATATATATCTACCTATAAAGTAGATAAAGTACCTATCTTAAAGTAGTAGATAAAGTAGATAGCTATATCTACCTATCTTAAAGTAGATAGGTAGATATAGCTAAATGAGTGTAGCTATAATAAAATAAAAATTGGTTTCACTTGTTTGCTTATCTTTTAGCAATCTCTTTCTGAACCACCACTCCACATTGAACTACATACCTGAAGGGATAGTCAGCTGCTTTTGGGTTAAGTTCAATAAGCATTTGTTAAATAGCTCACATCTGCAACAAGAACTGTGCAAATACTTGGGAATAGAATCATGAATAAGATACATTTTCTGTTTTTTGAGGTTCACAGCCTAGTGGGAAAACTAACAGATACCTTCTTATTTCAAAAAAATGTAAAATACAGGGCTACAATAAAGATGTTGCCTAAGTAATAAGAAAGCAATGTGGACTAAATTATCTTGAAGGACAAACAGGACAGAGTTAGGTTGAGTTAAGGTATGTGGAGAGTGTCAGAGAAGGGGGAGTCAGAATGAGACACAACACATGTGCTCTGGAAATATTCAAAATGTTCACAACAGGCAACCACTCTGAGGGTCTTAGGTATCACCCTGTAAGCAGTGGGAAACCACTGAAGGGTTTGAGGCAAGGCAATGATGTAGGATAGAGTTACCATATAGAGCTGAGCTTCTCAACACTTCAAAGTTTATACAAATTACTTGGGGATCTTCTTAACTGTGAATTCTGGTTCAGTATGTCTGGTGGGACCTGTGTTTCCTACAAGCTGGCAGGTGATGTGCTGGCTGCTCACCAGTCTGTGGGCCACACTGTGAGTAGCAACATTTTAGGGAACTTGCCTTTAGGAGTACCCAATAGGGACAAACATGATAGTTTAGGTAAGAGATGATGAGAGTTTAGGCTAAAGCAGTAGCAGTCACTAAAGATATTTTGGGGGCAAATTGAAAGAATATTTTTTTAACACATTTAATGAAAAAAGTTGAAACATTCAATAATGTTTAAAGTCTTTTACAGTCAGTACACATATAACCACCACCTAATTCTACAATTAAAATTTTATTATGCTTGCTTTATCACATACCTATTCATCTATCCATCTCCCAATCCTTTCATCTATCTATCATTTTTATGTATTTCAATGTAAGTTGCAGATACCAGTATACCTCCCCCCTGCAATAAAAAAAAAAATTAAGATTGATTGAAAATAGGGGTAAAGGAGTGTGGTTTGTTTCCTAAGTTTATGCTTGATGAGGAAGAATGTAGAAATAAATTTATGGGGTGGACTGGGAGATGCTGTGTTGAGTTCAACCCAATATCACTGAACTAGAGATGACAATTTAATATATATGTTATGCGTATATACGTGTAACGTCTACAGCTCTAGTTATGGACTGGGAATCATTAGCTGGTAGTTAAAATGAGAGGAGTAGATGAGAACGCTCATAGAATGTAGACATAGAAGAGAAGAGGATCAAGGATGGCATTTTGAGAAAAATGACACTTAAGACATGTACACGGGTAAATGATAAAATAAAGGAGACTACGATGGGATTAGGGAGACAAAAGAGAATCAGCAGAGGGGAGAGGGACAGTAAACATGTCCTTGTAAATCTCCTCACTGCTTGGGAATATTGTGGTTTTAAAAATGCCGACATTACACTTTATATTTATGATATCATCTATATCACATTGTATTTATACACTTATATTTAAAATGCTGACATTATACTTTTAGTAGTCAATCTCAACTTCACACTGCTTTATGTACATACCAGTGGAAGTAAAGAGCCATTCAAAGCAGATTATATTAAGTCACTTTCTCAATTCTCACTTACTGAAATGTCAATAAATGTTCCTTGTTTTGCTTGGAAAAGGGAAGGCAACTAACTGGACCCCTGATTCTCGTTTCTCAGGTGAGAGGTCCTTTTCGTGAAGGGTCACTGACCCACAGACATGTTTACAACATAGTGAAAAGTGACTTCCAAGTAATTTTAGGCTCTTAGAGCATTGGAGGTGGTGAGAAAAAAAGAGGTATAGTTTTACTTTAGATTTACGGAGGAATCTAAAATTTCATTTGATAAATTATTTTAAAAATATATTTTAGTTCCAGGTTATGGCTATTTAATGGAGAAAGAAAGAGTTAAAAAGGATGAAAAATATGAGAAGGAATTATGGAGGACAGGAAGGAAAAAATGGGATAAACCAAGCAAAAGAAACAGAAGAAAAAATAGAGACAGTAAAATTAAAAGATCTTCCCAGGAGGAATAAATTTGTGTTTCATTGGAGAACCATGTATTGTCCAAGGAGGCATAACCAAACTTTTCTTATCAAGGATCGGAGAGTCAATATTTTGGCTTTGCTCTGTTATAACTATTAAATTCTGCCATTGTAGCACCGAAGCAGCCATAGACAGTAAATTTTTAAAAAGCATGTGTGTGTGTGTCTATGTTTCGATAAAGCCTTACTTACAAAACTCAGGCAGCCATCTGGATTGGGCGGCTGGCATAGTTTTTACTGACCTCTGCATTAGAGCAAAGGCCAAAAAATGGGGTCAGCAAACTTCTTCTATAAGGGCCACATAGGCCTCTAGCTTATTCTTCCTTTTTACCAATGTTTGTTTGCTTTTACAACCCTTTAAAAATGTACAAAGCATTCTTTTTTTTTTTTTTCGCTGTACACAGGCCTTTCACTGTTGTGGCCTCTCCCGTTGCGGAGCACAGGCTCCGGATGCGCAGGCTCAGCAGCCATGGCTCAGGGGCCCAGCTGCTCCACGGCATGTGGGATCCTCCCGGACCGGGGCACGAACCCATGTCCCCTGCATCGGCAGGCGGACTCTCAACCACTGCGCCACAAGGGAGGCCCACAAAGCATTCTTAACTATAGGACCTACAAAAGGTAACCGTGGGCCAGATTTGACCAGTGGGCAGGTGGTTGCCTGGCACTTGTCTAGAGCACACCTTTCTGTCTTATCTGATTCCAGTTTGACGGGAGGTATTTTACAACTCCGTGCTTTGTAAATAACTGGTACAATGCAGAATAATTTTTGTCTATAGACACGACATGCAAATTCTGTTCCATAGAGGTCCAACTGACTTCCATCACTCACTGTGGAAGAAGCTAGTTTTGTGTCTATTTGCACATTCATTTTAATATTCCAGATTTATAAATATAACTGTTTAGAGTTCTTTTTAAACTGACTGTAACATCTTACCAGTTTATCATTAATGAGTTAAAAAAAATTTTAACACACGTTCATTTTTAAATCTGTATGAGAATCATGATTTTACTTTTTTGTAAATTACCCTTTGAACACTGGCATAACCCTTATTTCCCACAACACCTCCCAGGCTTTCACTAGAGACCTCAGTGGTAGAGTGAATTTTTCCTGCTACCTTGAATCTGACCTTTTATAACTCCATCCATTCCCTGACACCTTCCTCCCTAGTACCTGGTCACTCTTCCACACACCCCTCCTCAAACCAAATTGTTTGTTTGAAAAACCATCTCCTTCTAAACTTTGACATAATATGGTCTTTTCTTTTGTATATAGGCATAATCTCACTCATAAATTTCAACTTTGGAAAGGCAAAGATTATTGAAACAATTTTCAAAAATCTTGGCAATGAAATAAAATTGAATTTAAGGCCCACTTTGACTTGGGAAATGAATAATCCCACTCCTGGGTCTATGTAATGACTTAAATGTCCATATACTTATGGACAATTATTCAGAAATGAAAAGGAACAACTGCCACTATATGCAACAATATCAGTAAACCTCAAATGCATTATAATAAGAGAAGGAATCCGGATTCAGAAGTCACACACAGGGCTTCCCTGGTGGCGCAGTGGTTGAGAGTCCACCTGCCGATGCAGGGGACACGGGTTCGTGCCCCGGTCTGGGAAGATCCCACATGCCGCGGAGCGGCTGAGCCCGTGAGCCATGGCCGCTGAGCCTGTGCGTCCGGAGCCTGTGCTCCGCAACGGAAGAGGCCACAACAGTGAGAGGCCCATGTACCGCAAAAAAAAAAAAAAAAAAAAGTCACATACAGTATGGTTACATTTTCATTACATTCTGGAAAATAAGAAACTATAGGGACAGAAAACAGATCAGTAGTTGCCAGCAAATGGAGGTGTGGGGAAGAGATTGACTAGAATGATACAAAAAGGAAACTTGAGTTATCATAGAACTGCTTTCCTCTTGATTGTGGTAGTGGTTACATGACTGTATGTGTTTTTTTAAATTTATACAACAGAACAGCCAAAAAAATGAAGTTATTTTATATAAATTATACCTCAATAAACCTGACTAAAAAATCTACCTATCTACCTACCTACCTATCTATCTATCATCTATCTATCCACCTACCTACCTATCTTCTTCATCATCATATATTTACTTTCCTGAAAAATCTGAAGATTTAATTTTTTAAGTTGGAAAACAATCTCTAAATATACAACTTACCACAAAAGTACTACTTAAACTGATTTAAAAATTTAAATTATAGAAATACTTCACTCTTCCTAGTTTACAGAGAGTTTTTATCATGAATGGTATGGGATTTTGTCAAATGCTTTTTCTGAATCTATTAATTTGACCATGTGGTTTTTCTTTTTCACCCTGTTGATGTGATGGATAACATTAATTGATTTTTCAATGCTGAACTAACTTTGCCTATCTGGGATAAATTTCACTTGGTTGTGGTATATAATCTTTTTATATTTTTCATTGTTGGAATCAATTTGCTAACATTTTGAGACATTTTGCATCTTTGTTCATGAGAAATATTGGTCTCTAGTTTTTTTGTTTGTTTGTTTTTTCTCATAATGTCTTTGTCTGGCTTTGGCATTAGGGTTAATGCTGGCTTCATAGAATGGATTAGGAAGTATTCCCTGCGCTTCTATCTCCTGAAAGAGATTGCACAGAATTAGTATAATTTTTTCTTTAATGTTTGGTAGAATTCACCAGTGAACTACCCAGGCCTGGTGCTTTCTGTTTTGAAAGGTTATTAATTATTGATTAAATTTCTTTAATAGATTTAGGTCTATTCAGATAGTCTATTTCTTCTTCTGTGACTTTTGGCATATTGTGTCTTTCAAGGAATTGGCCCATTTTATCTAGGTTATCAAATTTGTGGGCAGAGAGTTGTTCATATCCTTGTATTATCCTTTTAACATCCATGGGATCTGAAGTGATGTCCCTTCTTTAACTTCAGATGTTAGTAATTTGCCTCCTTTCTTTTTTTTCTTAGCCTCAATAAAGGTTTATTGATTTTATTAATCTTTTCAAAGAACCAGCTTTTGGTTTTCTTTCTTTTTTTAAATTAATTTTTATTGGAGTATAGTTGCTTTACAATGTTGTGTTAGTTTCTGCTGTACAGCAAAGTGAATCAATTTTACATATACATATATCCCCTCTTTTTTAGATTTCTTTCCCATTTAGGTCACCACAGAGCACTGAGTAGAGTTCCCTGTGCTCTACAGTAGGTTCTCATTAGTTATCTATTTTATATATAGTAGTGTATATATGTCAGTCTCAATCTCCCAATTCATCCCATTTCCTCCCGCTCCCCCATATACAGCTTTTGGTTTTAATCACACTAAATTACCAAAGATGCCCAAATCACAATGCTCTCTCACCTCCAGCCCCTTGCCCATGTTGTTCCTTCTCTGGAAACACTCCCATCCTTTTCTTTGCCTACCTGACTCCTGCTCAACTCCCAGTGTCAGCCTAGATGCCAGAAAGTCATCTTTAACACTCTGCCATCCCAGTGCATTGTGCTCCTCCTAAGTGATTCCTAACTGTTCTATGGTTACTATTATTGTAGCACTTTTCATGCAAATTAATAATTTCCTATTACTTCTTTCACCTTTACAAGTTTCTTTTTTTAAGGGAGTCTGACCTGTTTACTATGGTACTTCTGTCACCTAACATGCTGCCTAGCACACACGGTAGAAGCTAAATGTCTTTTATTATAAACCATGAGAGAATTTTTAATTAATCTGAAAAATAATTTGTTTAAATGACAGTTCTTTATAAAAATTGATTTATCCTATGATTTAAGGAGCAATGACCATTCAGCATTTTGGCCTTATTTACCATATTTATGCTGTCAAATTTTGCCATTGGAAAATATAGTGAACAGCGAATCCTATTTGTTGAAGAAAATAAGAATAAATGTTTTAAATATAATTGAATTTTTCTTTGGTATTTATCATAATAATTCTTTTAAATCATTTCTCTCAGAGCTGCCAGGCTAAGTAGTGGTTTCAGTTAACTGAAATGATTTTAAATTCAACGAAATGACTTGATGCCTTTAGACTTATTTCTACCAGACTAGATATCTCACATTAAAACATAAAGCAAAGCGTTCAGCACAATAAAGCCAGAAATGGAATCTTATTGTTAGAGATTGTCACTAAGCACTTAATAATTTTACTTGTAATGACAGGTTAATTGAATTCAAAAAGAAAAGTAAGAAAAAATATTATGAGTTTTTAGGAATAAGTTGATTTTTAAAAGTTGATATGATATATGCCAACATCAGTATATTAGCCAAAATTTGGAGATAAAAACTAGAGTACAATAAAAGTATAGCATATACAGTGGTTTCATTAAATGTTGAACATCTATTAATCTCCTTTCCCCCAAAGAAGCAACTCATTATGACTGGGAAACATCAGTAATTTTAACAGGCATTGGCTAAACAAAGTAGAACTCTTGGTACATATTATATCATATTTTTTTGCAAATGTAAATTTTAAAAAATGAGTTTCATTGGCATTTGGCTAGTTGCCATTTCTACTGTAGAGAGTATAGTCTCTAGAATTTACCAGGTAGCATGTGTTAGGCTATAAAAGACGATACATGCATGAGAAAAATTTTAATATTCCGAGTCAGCAGTGCAATAACATCAGATTTGAGGCAACCTCACATACTATTTAGCTTATTCTCTTGCACCTTTTATCAGAACCATCCTGTACTCATATTTTAGGTCTCTCAGAGTTGAGCTGTTAACTCATCCCATTATTTATCTGAAAGCAAAAAAGCCTTTCTTCATATTTCACATAAACCCCTTGTGTATACATGATGTTATTGTACTATAACACATGAGTTATATTAGCATGACATGCCCTATAGCCCTCTGTGAGTTTCAGGATGATAACTCCACTAAATAAATAAAATGTTCCTACTCCATTATGAACACTCCAGCAGCCTGTTTCCTTCTTAGAATCAACTCCAGAGTACTGACTGCCCAAGACCCAAAAATTAGTCTACAAGTTAGTATCAGCAAAGCCAAGAGCAAACAGGGAAAATAAAGAAAACATAATAGGGCTTTTTTTTTAAACAGAGACATTTTGTTAATTTAATGGAGTATTTTAAGATAATTTTTTCCTATTTGGATTATTTAATAGATTTTTCATGTTAGAAATGATGATGATGACTTCCCTGGTGGTGCAGTGGTTAAGAATCCACCTGCCAATGCAGGGGACACGGGTTCAAGCCCCAGGCCAGGAAGATCCCACATGCCACAGAGCAACTAAGCCCGTGTGCCACAACTACTGAGCCCATGAGCCACAACTCTGAACCTGCGTGCCACAACTACTGAAGCCCACATGCCTAGAGCCCGTACTTCGCAACAAGAGAAGCCACTGCAATAAGAAGCCCGCGCACCTCAAGGAAGAGTAGCCCCCACTCGCTGCAACTAGAGAAAGCCCGTGCGCAGCAAAAAAGACCCAATGCAGCCATAAATAAATAAATAAATGAATAAATTTATACTAAAAAAAAGAGAAATAGAGTTACAGATGTAAAAAATAAACTTATTAAAAAAAGAAATGATGCAAGTACATAGTATTTTTGTTGTTTTTAGTTACCACATTTGGAAAAAAATTGTTAATTCAATGCCAATTAATTAATTTAAAAATTTTTGCATATTTATAAAAGACTCAAAATTGAAACTACTATTTTACAATATGACTCTGTAGTATTAGCTACTTTTAAGTAAATTAAATTTTTGATTAAAAATTTATATTGTATATAAACATACATATGCAAATATATATATGCTTGTATAACTATGAAAGAAGTTTCCTCATGAAGCAAGGATATTTAAAAAGATCTAAAATGACAGAAACCTGACCTATCTCATGCTTTCTCTTAATCATTATTGCCTAATAACTATTTCTCTCAGTTTAAGTTTAGAACTCTCTTAGTCTACTTTTTAATGGGTGCTGCTGAAGTCCTTGTTCTGCCTATTTCTCTTTGGAGGTAAGATCTTGTTCTCAGCTAATTAGAAAAGTACTCCCTCGAAGAACTCCCAATTCCCTGGTTTCACCTCACCAGTGAGTACCTATTATGTGCCAGACCCTGGCCAGGTCCTCAAAATTTTGTTACACTAAGCACATAACTGTTCACACCACAGTAAAAAGAAAGGGCAAAACCTTAATTTGTCTCCAATTTAACCTTACAGGAAGGAAATGAAGGCTTTTTCCATGATTATTTTCTCCCCAAAGAATAGAATGTGAGACAGGATCCATACATCTGTGTTAGAAATGCCGTGGAATTTTTCTCAGTTTTTCTCTTGTTTTCCGATCAGTTATTCTTCACATTCCTATAGGAAAATATGCACTTTCTACACAGTTTTTGTGTAGATATATTTTCTCTTCTTTTTGTTTTGTATCATTTTTGGAGGACATATTAGGGATCTGGTAACTAGCCTGCTGCCACTGTCTTAAGCTACACACAAATTTTATCTTTTGGTTTGATTTCACAATACTGAGAAAATACTGCATCAGACAGAGGAGTACTTGTAAACAGTAGCCTTTTTTAAATAGCTCACATTCCAAATTTGGGATACTTCTTTTAACTGGTCCTGAAGCTTAAGAGAAAAGTAGAAGGATTTTTTAAAAGTTAGTTGTCTAACATCATGTACCAACTGTTTAACTGTCCTTAACTGATATTAGTCAACTTGGAAGTTATCAAAGGACTTTACTCAGTTTGAATCTTGATTGTTTTGAGGACATTTCAAAAGTACTTTTAATTTTGAGATATTACTTTTTAAAAAGCATCAGATACATCAGTGCCTTGTAGTTCCTTGTAAGGATGCTGATCCTTTCTTTGTAAGACAGCTAACCACTGAAGCGTTTGATCAGAAGAATGACTGCATACTAACAGAATCACGCTGGGTGCTGTGTTTGAGGAGAGAATGTGGGTAGTATGGTCTGAAGCAGGAGACCAGTGAAGTGTCTGTTGTAATAATACTGTTAAGAAATATGGGATCTCACACCAGTGTTCATAACAGCACTATTTACAATAGCCAAGACATGAAAGTAACCTAAGTGCCAATGAATGGATAAAGAATATGTGGTGTGTGTATATATATATATATATACAAACACACACACACACACACACACACAATGGAATATTACTCAGCCATAAAAAATGGAACATTGCCATTTGCAGCAACCTTCTCAATGGATGGACCTAGAGATTATCATACTAAGTGAAGTAAGAGAAAGACAAATATTACATGGTATCATTTATACATGAAAACTAAAAACATGATACAAATGAAGTTATTTACAAAACAGAAACAGACTCACAGACTTCAGAAACAAACTTATGGTTATCAAGGAGGAAAGTGGGGGAGGGATAAGTTAGGAGTATGCGATTAACAGATACACAACACTATATATAAAACAGATAAACAACAAGGATTCACTGTATACCACAGGGAACTATATTCAATATCTTGTAATAACCTATAATGGAAAAGAATCTGAATATATATATGTGTAAATATAACTGAATCACTTTGCTGTACACCTGAAACTAACACAATATTATAAATCAACTATAGTTCAATAAATAAATAAATAAATAAGAAATATGGGGTCTCACAGTAGCCATGGAGGGCATGAGAGGTGGTCAGATTCTAACTATATTTTGAAGGTAGAGCTTACAGGATTTCATCCGGGATTGGGTGTGGTATTTGAAAGAAAGAGAGTAGTTAAGGATGATTCCATGATTTGGGGTTTGAATAGATGGAGGGTATGAAAGGGGCTGATCTGGATAGGAGATTTAGAAGTTTATCTTGGGAATATTAAGATTGAGGTGACTATAAAACATCCAGAGGAATTTCAAGTAGGCAAGTAAATATATAGGTCTGGGGGCTTCCCTGGTGGCGCAGTAGTTGGGAGCCCGCCTGCCGATGCCGGGGGCGCGGGTTCGTGCCCCTGGTCCGGGAGGACCCTGCATGCCGTGGAGCGGCTGGGCCCGTGGGCCGTGGCCGCTGAGCCTGCGTGTCTGGAGCCTGTGCTCCGCGGCGGGAGGGGCCACAGCAGTGAGAGGCCCGCGTACCGGGAAAAAAAAAAAAAAAAAAAAAAAAAAAAAAAAAAATATATATATATATATATATATATAGGTCTGGGATTCAAGAGACAGAGAAGGGTCTCGGATGGAGTTATAAATATTGGAATCATTAGCATATAAATTGTTTTTAAAGCTATGAGGCTGGATAAGTCACTAGTAGAGTGAGTTAAGAGAGAAAGAAATCTAAAGACTGAGCTATGGGCACACCCGTATTAAGAGATTGGTAGCATGAGTAGGAAATAGCAAAAGAGATTACAAAGTAGAAAGAAAACCAATGGAGTGTGGGGTCCCAGAAGCCAAATGAAGAGAGTGCTTCAGGGAAGACAGAGTAACTCGACATTTCAAATGCAGTGGATAGATCAAAGAAATGAGAACTAGTGAATTTAGTGGCTTGAAGGTCATTAGTGGCCTTGCTAAATGTAGTTTCAGTGGAGTAGCGGAGTGAAAACAATACCTGAGTGAGTTCAAGACAAATGGAAAGAGAATTGGATGCAGCAAGCATAGACAATACTTGCAAAGCTTTTCCCCCATGTTGTAATGGATGTAAAGCAATGGGATAAAGCTGGATGGAGAAGTAGACCAAAGGGCATTTTTGTTTTGTTTCTGCTTTAAATGGGAAAAATTACAGCATGTTTATATCTTTGTGGGAATGAGGCAGCAGAGCAGAGAAATTGATGATGCAGAAGAGTTTCTGGATCAATTGTCTTGAGTAGAGATGAAGTGATAAGATCTAGTCCACAAATGAAGATAGAAGCATTGATGTCATACCTGTTAATGAGAAGAAAGCAGAGTAAATGGGCAGGTAGATGAGAGTAGGTGGATAAATGGATGATGGGACCCTCTGGAAATTCTTTTCTGATTGCTAAGTGAAAGTAAGGATGGGAGCAGAGATCTTGGAAGTTAGGAGAGAGAGAAGAAGGTGAGGATCAACTGGGAGACTGGGGGAGACACTGGATCTGAGGATTCTGGAAAAGTCGGAATCGAAACACTGGAGTATGAATAGGTTTTGCCCAAGGCAGTGGAGGTATGGGATAGTTGTTTGGAGCTAGAAAGCTAAAAAGATAAACTAAGACCAGTTTTTGATTTATTTATCTTACCTAATTCATTTTGGGATAACATTAGTCTACAATTTTTGGACTTGGGGAAATTCTGAGGTTGCTTAGAAAAGACAAGGATAAAAAAATGTCTGACATTTGGCATCTCTACCCCTATCATGGGAAAAACATCCAGAAAATTTGAGATGTAATGTTTTAGATATTTGATAGTTTTTTTAAAAAATTATACTAACTTGAATAGAAACAAGTAAATTTGTAGATCATTATCAAATATGTTAAATTATATTTTTTAGCATAGAAAGTTTTTAGGCTAAGTTTCAGCCTAAAGCATTTTGTATGTAAAATTAAAGTTCTAACAGTAACATAATGTGGAGGAGAATGTGTTTTCACTCTTGATATGAAGCACATCTCTAAGGTTACTGAATAGTGTTAGTCTATGGATGGATTACCACTGCATGGAAAAAGGAATGAAAAGGAAACATAATGTTTTTTCCGACATGCCAAATATCTTGTTTTCAAATGAAGTTTTGAATAAAATGGTTTCCTAAATGTCTTGTTCTCTAAAGCAGTAAAGACTATGAAAGTGTTTACTGTGCTTTTGGCAAACAACAAATTCTCAGTACCCAAAAGCAGAGCTAACATTTTTCTATTTGGGGGAAAGGAGGCATGCAAGTAACAGGTTTAGAGAACTTTTGTTTTATCAGCTCCTGAAGTTAAAAATTCACAGAGCTATCTATACACATATCAGGCACTCTGAGCAGACTTCTTGGACCAGTAAACAAGTATACAATATAATATAATATTCTCGCCCTTTTCTGTGACAAGTTGTAAAAATTTGCTTTGAAACGAAAATCTGCTATTTCTTTCCTTGTGCCGAACAAGGCAGAACTCCGTACCTTCAATTCAAAGGTGTTTTATTTGAGCAAGGTTCAAGCTGGAATTAGATAGCTTCCCTTTTGCCTCTTCTGCTTGTTCTGAAACTACAGGAGAGAAGCACGAAACCAAATACTGAGGGATACATTGCACTAGTACCACTTCAACTAAACTCAAGCCAGATGCAAACAATTCAAGAAACAATGGAGCTGAAGACAGCATACTTTTCAGGGATGCTAGGGCCATTTGTTCCCTCTGCTATAATTTATGTTCCTATAGTCAAGGTTCAGTTCTACCACAGTTTAGGCAACTCACTGGAAAAAATGATCACCGTTAGCTGCTCCAGGAGCACAGGAATTCCTTAGATGAGCACTGAGAGATTGGTAACAATACCTCCTAAAGGGCCAGGTTGCTAGGTAACAGGTTGTTTCCTTGGTCACAGTGAATACATGGAAGACCCCCAAAGGAGGCTGCAGATTCTTGGTGGATGGCTCTCATAGCCCCTCCTGGGAGGAGGATGAAAAATGTCTTCAGAAAAATAGCCTTATGAAGGCCAGAGGAACTTTATGCACCAGCAAGACATGTCTGAAAGGTAAGCAAATGAAATGCTAAAAAGTAGCCTCAAGTCATTCCTTAAGAGAAAACAAAAAAACAAACATAGGTAGTATTCCTGTATTAAATTTCATTTAAAAATGTAAAATCATGCAACCTTTGTTACTGATGATGGCTGCTTGGAG
This sequence comes from Stenella coeruleoalba, assembly GCF_951394435.1. Taxonomy (NCBI): domain Eukaryota; kingdom Metazoa; phylum Chordata; class Mammalia; order Artiodactyla; family Delphinidae; genus Stenella; species Stenella coeruleoalba. The sequence continues at coordinate 46,779,106 of NC_137150.1, forward strand.
AAAGAAGCCACCGTCTCCCCTATAGCAGGCAACAGGCTACAAATGCAATTCAGGTGATCAATACTGTAACAGAGAGAGCTGGACCTCTGTCTAGTAGTGGTACATTTATAGCTACACAGGGCTCTTTAAGAGAACGAGTGTGAATTTCAGGGGGAAAAACAGTTAAGACAGACAAAAGGAAATATCTATTAGTTAATATCCATGAATTATTAGTTAATATTAGTTTGTACCTATTAATTATATTTAAATGAAATTACTAGCACAAAACAGGACTTCTACTAGATCAATAAAGCCACAAATGAGATTAAATAAGAGGGCCAAAACCCAATCCTTTTTTCCTCACTCCTAAGCGTTAGAGCTGTTACATAAATATTTCTCAAAGCACGCTGATAATTAGACAATATACAATTAGGGGGGTTGCAAGTTTCTTGAGTTTTTTTGTCCTTCTATTAGTGTTGAAGTTGGCTCTCATCTTTTAAAAAAGTGAGATTTGCACCTTCAATTTTCAGGATGAAATACACTGTGGTTTCATGAGTGTATGAAACGTACTTATAGCTCCCTAAATTTACTGCTTATAGTTAATGTAGGAATGATGCTTAGGAAGAGGTTCAGAAGCTGAAGCAGTTCTATTACAGAAGTTTTGTTTTTGTTAGCAAACTGTGTACATCTCAAGCAGTGTCCAGATGTTTTGTTGATTTTAATGTTATAAACTGTGTCATAATTAAAATTGGGCACGTGAAACAATAGTTTTTAAATGGGTAGAAGTTCTGTGAACAATTATAAACTTTATTTTTCCTACTTGCTAACACCCTTGAATACACTATACCAAGAGGAAGTTTACTTGTGAGCTCTGTGAAAAAGTGATCTTTATGATCAGTATTATTTTTAAACTAGTAAGTTTTATAAAATTATTTTAGAGACAGTGTAAAAAGTAATGGCCAGGCTACAACTTAAACTTTAACCTTCAACTTTTGAAGGAGGAAGGAAGGAAGGAAGGAAGGAAGGAAGGAAGGAAGGAAGGAAGGAAAGAAGGAAAGGAAGGGAAAGGAAAGGAAAGGAAAGGGGGAGAGAGGGAAGGAAGGAAGGAAGGAGGGAGGTTGGAAAGAAAAAGAAAAAAAAAAGAAAAGACGTTTTCTTAGTGCCAGTATTTGTTCAATCACGTTTCTGCACATCATGAAATAAGTCTTAGTCATACTACTTTCCTAACAGACTGTCACTTTCATTTGGAATTTTATTATAGTTTTGTTTCTGTTCACAAGATCTACCTAATCACATGTTGTCCTTTAGTGTCTATATTCTTCCTTTGTAGTGTTGTATGTGGTTGAATTTTCAAAATTATAACAACATAGGGAGTAGTAAAACATTCTTTTAATTCTTAATTTTATTTTATTGTTTTTTTATACAGCAGTTCTTATTAGTCATCCATTTTATACACATCAGTGTATTCATGTCAATCTCCCAATCTCCCAATTCATCACACCACCACCACCACCCCCCCGCAGCTTTCCCCCCTTGGTGTCCGTACGTTTGTTCTCTACATCTGTGTCTCAATTTCTGCCCTGCAAACTGGTTCATCTGTACCATTTTTCTAGGTTCCACATATATGCACTAACATACGATATTTGTTTTTCTCTTTCTGACTTGCTTCACTCTGTATGACAGTCTCTAGATCCATCCACATCTCTACAAATGACCCAATTTCGTTCCTTTTTATGGCTGAGTAATATTCCATTGTATATATGTAGCACATCTTCTTTATCCATTCATCTGTCGATGGGCATTTAGGTTGCTTCCATGACCTGGCTATTGTAAATAGTGCTGCAATGAACATTGGGGTACATGTGTCTTTTTGAATTATGGTTTTCTCTGGGTATATGCCCAGTAGTGGGGTTGCTGGATCATATGGTAATTCAATTTTTAGTTTTTTAAGGAACCTCCATACTGTTCTCCATAGTGGCTTATCAATTTACATTCCCACCAACAGTGCAAGAGGGTTCCCTTTTCTCCACACCCTCTCCAGCATTTGTTGTTTGTAGATTTTCTGATGATGCCCATTCTAACTGTTGTGAGGTGTTGCCACATTGTAGTTTTGATTTGCATTTCTCTAATAATTAGTGATGTTGAGCAGCTTTTCATGTACTTCTTGGCCATCTGTATGTCTTCTTTGGAGAAATGTCTATTTTTGGATTGGGCTGTTTGTTTTTTTAATATTGAGCTGCATGAGCTGTTTATATATTTTGGAGATTAATCCTTTGTCCATTGATTCGTTTGCAAATATTTTCTCCTATTTTGAGGGTTGTCTTTTCGTCTTGTTTATGGTTTCCTTTGCTGTGCAAAAGCTTTGAAGTTTCATTAGGTCCCATTTGTTTATTTTTGTTTTTATTTCCATTACTCTAGGAGGTGGATCAAAAAGATCTTGCTGTGATATTTGTCGAAGAGTGTTCTTCCTACGTTTTCCTCTAAGAGTTTTATAGTGTCTGGTCTTACATTTAGGTCTCTAATAAATTTTGAGTTTATTTTTGTGTATGGTGTTAGGGAGTGTTCTAATTTCATTCTTTTACATGTAGCTGTCCAGTTTTCCCAGCACCACTTATTGAAGAGACTGTCTTTTCTCCATTGCATATCCTTGCCTCCTTTGTCATAGATTAGTTGACCATAGGTGCGTGGGTTTATCTCTGGGTTTTCTATCTTGTTCCATTGATCTATGTTTCTATAGTAAAACATTCTTAAGTATTGGGAATCTTCTGAATAACAGCTATATATGTGGTTACAGTAAAGTTCTAAGAATTTCTAAATATAATTTTGTTAATGGAACATAGAGGTATCTTAGTCTATCTTCATTGTTTTTGGTATTTTAATGTAACTTCTTATTTCTATATATCAGTGAACTCACTAATAGGTACTGAAGTTTACAAGCTTTCCCTCTAGAGAAGTTTGATACATGTTTGTTCTTTTACTTTTGTTGTACCTTAATGTGGGGACCTATTTGTGTTTCTAAGAATGCACATGGGGTTGGAACAACAGGGTAAAGCAAAATTCATAAGAATACAACGTCGCATAAGATTAAAACCTGACCCATTCAGATAGAAATAGAGAAATGATAATTTTAGTTGTATATTTTTCAAAATTACAGTTAGTTGTGCTATGTTTTTAGAATCAACAATCTAAATAATTTCAGATATATCTGTTACAATCTGGGCCTTGGATACTAAAATTTGAGGGATATCTGTAAAACACACGGTTTTTTAGAACAGTTCACTGCTATATGATTATTTACTCAATTTATGGGTTTAGTTCTGGGAAATTAATTTAGAGCCATCCCAAATTTGAACATAATAACTTGGTATACCAAATCTGCCATTCCAGAAACTAACACATTATGATACCAAATTACTTCTTGATTTCGTGAAACTTCCTTTCCGAGTACTTTATATTATCTCATCACCACCTCTAGCATGCAGATAGTAAAATCATCACCCGTTTTACAAATGAATACATTTAAATATAGACATAGAGAGGACAGGGATTCTGGATTTTAGAAGATAAGAAGAATGGTGAAAGAAGTCAAAGAGGCTGGATTGATATCTCCTTTCACCCAAATTTAATGCTCTAGAGTCCGTGGTAATTTTCCTCTAGCCAGTAACCTACGAAGTGCCTGGGTTTAGCAAGATTCCACTAGATTTGAGAACCTAGCTCAATATTTTGGGAGGAGAAAGAGAGCATTTGAGGATTTGGGGAGTGTCCTTTGCTAACTGAAAAATATGATTGAGCTTTTTCTTCCTTTCGAAATACAAAGCTCTCATGATGCAGCACTGAATGTAAATGGAACATTTAGAAATGGAATCATAGGCAATGCAATTTAGACAATGCTGGGTGTCTGTAAGGTGCCCTCTGGCCTTCTGGTTGGTGTGTGTCCAATATAGCCTCCCGCACCTCAAGAGCTCGGCTTCACCTCAGAAACTAGGCCATCTGCCACTTTCTCCTTCACTCTCCTTACAAAGCTACATAATCACCAACTTGACATTTGAATTAAACAGATAGCACCCTGTTGCAGCCGACAATTTATGAGGCTTATAAATTCCTGTTTGTAAAGGACATTGCAATCTTCCAATGAAAGGGGCTCATGAATTAATAGATTATATTATTATTGTTTTTCATCCTGCAGTCTCAGCTCACCCGATTCCTTCTTGTTGGCCATTCTACACTTTTTAAAACCAAGAATAGATGGCCAATTCAGATAATACCACCTAATTTAAAGACACTATAAGTTACTCCTGACAAATGTACAGTTTTAGCCATGGCACCTCCTCTGTGGCAGCTTTATACTACAGCATTAATAAAATTAATTTCTCTTTCATAAGGATTTAGAGTTGTAATTTATGATAACTGTTTGTTCACTGCACGCAGAAAGATTAAAAATGAGTAAACCAATATACCAACTAAACTGCAAGTCTAGCTTTATTTTCTTTTGGGGAGGGGCAAGAGGAGAGGGTTTTAAAAACAGCTTGATGTTATCTGGAATGGTGTTCTCATAGGTTCTACTACTAAAGGCTTACCTCAGTAAACAGTCAGTGCTAAGATTTACATGTTCTATTAACTAGTAAATTATTTATCTGTAGTTAAGTGGAGCAACCAGAATAAGAAAGATCAATATTAATGATTTTCCTTACTAACAACTGCACCCTAATAAATGATACAGATTTACAGTTATTTAAAGAATCACAGTAGCTTATCTGAATCTTATTTGAACCCTAGTAATTAAGAACACTTGGTCATTTACTTGTGTGACTTGGGCAAGTTATGCCACCTCTCTGGGTCTCAATTTCCTCATCTCTAAAATCAAAATAATAATGCTACCCACTTTGTTTGGTGACTGTAATGATTAAATGAGTTAATCGACGTAAAGTTCTTAGTACAATGCCTAGCACATAGCAAGTGCTCAAGAAATGTTAACTGTAAAATTATTATATTAGTAATAGTTGTCATCATGGCAATAATGTTGCAAAACAAAACAGAAAACCTTTTCACTCAGGCAGAGTCCACATCATCTTCTGAATATTAAAGGTAAGGAACCACCAGAGGTGCTAAGTGACCTGAGGTCACAGCAGTAGCTGTTTGTAGATTCCTAAGACTCACAGGTCTTGCAGTTTTGACATCAGTGATGTGTGCATTAAAGCAGATGGAGTAGAAGTTTGAGGGTGATCTACCTTTTCTTTTTTTTAAACTAAAGGATCAGAAATTATATTTCTTTGCTGATATTTCTCCCCAAAAAAGCAGACCAAAGAGAACTTCCGTATGGAATTTAAGATAGAAGTAATGGAACAAAGAAGATTTTCAGAATGTCCCAAAGGTTTTACTGCAAGATTCCAGAATACTGCCCTTCACCACTGCCCTCTGGTGTGGCGCCCAGGAAGCGTATATGAATGTGAGAGAAGGAATCCAGCCTTTGGGACCCACAAAAAGATATCACACTGAAAGAGAGTCAGACTAGTCATCTACTGGTTAGAATCTTCTCAGATCATCTGTCCTTAGCTGAAACTCTACACCAAATTCAATTCATTCCATTCTGGCAGGGAAAAAAAAAAAAAAAAAAGAGAAAAAGAAATAGTGGGGATGTTATTTGCGTATGTACTTGTGTTACTGAAGTTTTAATTACCTTCTATTATTCATAAATGTCTAGTAGTAGTCAGGGTAATGGCGCAAGTACTAAGTTAAACTCTCAAATCTGCTAATGTAAACTAAGATGATGAGATAATTTTCAGTTACCTGTAAACGTGATTTTACCTTGAAGCTGCTGGGCTTGGTCTTGTAGCACTACACAAGAAAAGTGTACTGAAAACCCAATCAGCCGGATCTCTCTCATCAGATATTTTGGTTATGTGAACTTATTTTTCCCCCCTGTTCTCTGCTTTAAGCAAAATAAGACCATTTCTCACACTTACGAGTCAGCCTCTCATCACTGTGTAACCACCACTGAAGTTTAGAATCACAGAACACCAGTCACTGAAGAAAGATTCAGTCATGTTCATTACCCTTATTTTCCTGATTTCATTTTGGCAGAAAATGGCTAGCATAGTTTCATAAAGACAAGTGAATCCAAAAAGTCAGTTCAACTTTTATCCTCTGTTCATCCCCTGAAATACTGTTCCATTTTGCCCCATTTTTTTCTCCCTGATTGTTGGCCAAAACTCTGGTCATAGATAGTAGGATTTACCTGCCTCAGGAATAATAAATTTTGCACAATGTAATGTTGTTCTTCTAATGTTTGTTAATTTGTTGTTATGGTAAGGTATTCCTTGGTAATGTCAAGAAACAGTATCCAAATTATTAAAGAATTGCTCAAGTGTAAAAGAACTGAAAGGCATATATTTTCTGACTTTTTCACATAATTGAGACAAAGTCCTTGATTTGTTATTTAGTAGCAGATGGAGGAATAATTTTCTCCTTGATAATAGGACACAGTTTTGTTTTCTTAATGGCACAGTAGTGCTATTTTTTGAAATGATGTAATGGCTATGCTCTTCTACTATAGCACATCAGTTAATGAATGAAAAATGAAAAACATTTTTACATTGTACTTCATGAAGGCAACTTCAATATACAAGAAGTGTCAGTTTCTTGTAAGTAAAATTGCTGTAGAGCTACATAATAACTGTGTCATAAATACAGAATGCTGTCTCTTAAGATTCTTGGAGTCTGAAAAATGATCCCCAAAGAGTAAAAAGAGGTCAGAAATAGATACAATTTTTAGTTTTGCTTAACATGAAAAAGCATATTTAGATATTTTTTAATTGGTTTAAAATACTATATAGCACCAATGACAGAAGGAGAAACATATAACCATTGCTAAGGAGAAAGGGAAAAGTGCAAGAATAACAGTGAATAATAAATATAGGAGAGCGAAAAAGACATTTTATATCCCAGTGGCATAACAATGGGAATACAGAGAGAACTGGACTGTTGTTAAGTGAAATGTTTGAGTATTATTTCAAAGTGAGTAAAATTGATTAAAGAACTTGAATTTTTAATATGTTTGCCACCAATTTCAGGGAAATTTCAGGGAAAATGGAAGGTCCAGATCAATGGAAAAACCAGTATGGAGTTTAAGGCTTGTTTGTGCCAAATCTGCAATGATAGCTCTACTAGGAATGATATTCCAAAATTGGGGATGACTTTCTCGTTCATATCCCATAAGCATGTATTCGTGTGTACCATTAGATTTACTTTTCTAAGATCTGCAATCTGTGTAGACACCCTTACCTTGGGAGAGAATTTGTCTTAAGTGACTGTTAGCCATAAAAAAATGTGTGTAGGACTATGACAGAATTCCTAGGGTATCATTTATCTCTCCGCTAATTGGAAAAGTTGGTGTTTATAATTTGTTTATTGTTGTTTTATACAAAGGTATTTACATTTAAAGACTTTAAGCATTTTCTTTCATTCAGCTCTTCAGGTCAAAACACAAGCAGTCAGGAGATTCACCCATCTAATTCACCCTACACCTCCGATCTGAGTGAGTCACACACTGGCTCGGCTCTCTTGAGGAACAGAACTTTTTATTCACGTTCGGACTCTGGAATATCATCCCTGGTAAATATTTTTGATTAGCCCTTTACCTAATGGTAAGTTTAAAAATGTGTTTTACCTTGGATTTCACACTTTTTAATAAGTGTATAATTATAATACACTTTTAATAAGTGTATAAACTTTATACACTTATTAAATAATTGTATTTTAATAAGTGTTTAAACTTTTAATAAGTGTATTAAACCTATCCTTGTAATTGGGGGGAAAAATAAAAGGTTGGTACTCTCAGTCCCAACTCAAAGAGGCAAGGGAAAGAATCTGAGGTGGAGGAAGGAAGACAAAAGAGACCAAGATGAGTAGAAAAGATAAATGACCAGAGAAACAAAAATGGCATCCCTTCCTTTCCCCCACTGAGTTCAAATTCTGTCCCTAGTCTAAGATTTATCTCCCTTCTTTCTGGAATGTCCTTTGGCCAAATTTTCTCCTCGTAAACTCACCACTTCCAAGACTTCTCTCTAACACATCTAAGTGGAATCAACCAGGCCTTTTCTCTTTTCCTTCTTTCAAAATTGTTCCACTCATCCCACTGGATCAAAATGAGTTATTTATATGTCTGCCTCCCAAATTACAGAAAATGAGTTTTTCAAGCACAAATGCCATATTTTATTTAACTTCGTATCCTCAGTGTCTGACAGAGTGCCTGACACATAGCAAGGGTACAATATATATTTGTGAATAAATGAATGGATTGAAATTCAAAATATTCAAAAATATTTATTGAACAAATGGATTAATCAATTGGTCCATCAGAATTAAAAAAGAACAGGGTAAGACACAAATATTCACTATTCCTTTAAGAAGAAACAACGGTCACAGAACTGCAACACACTGACAGCCTTACATAAATATAAACAAAGAAATGCAAAGGCTCATTTTCCTACAATGTCAGAAATCCCAAAATCAACCTCATAACTCCTTTCAAAAACAGACAGGGACTGGTGGTGCAGTGGTTAAGAATCCGCCTGCCAATGCAGGGGACACGGGTTCGAGCTCTGGTCCGGGAAGATCCCACATGCCTTGGAGCAACTAAGCCCGTGCACCACAACTACTGAGCCTGCATGCCACAACTACTGAAGCCCGTGTGCCTAGAGCCCATGCTCCACGACAAGAGAAGCCACCACAATGAGAAGCCCACGCACCGCAACGAAGAGTAGCCCCGGCTTGCTGCAACTAGAGAAAAGCCCGAGCACAGCAATGAAGACCCAACGAAGCCAAAAATAAATAAATAAAATAAATAAATTTTAAAAATGGAGGAGGCAGCATTTGCAATGAATATTAAAGGATGAATGCAATTTTAAAAATAAAATAAGATGAAAGAGTTTAAAAAAAAGACACGTTTTTGTATAAAATTAGATGTCAATTGAAAAATGGAAACTTTATTCTCAAATGCAGCTTTAGCTTAGATCCTTTCTCAGCAAGAGTCTCATGAAATAGCACCAAAAGGTAAATGGGGTGTGGCAACTACAGGAAATTTAACTTCTAAGAAATTTTTATTCTATGATAGGAGCAAGCAAAAAATTCCAAAAGCACATAACAGGTTGGGAAAGAAGCTTCCATAAACATGTCTGAACAACCAAGAATGGGCCAGAGACTACATTTTTCAATAATCTGAAATGTATTTGTGCTTCTTGTTTTTTTATTTTATTTATTATTATTATTATTATTTTTTATGCGGTACGCGGGCCTCTCACTGTTGTGGCCTCTCCCGTTGCGGAGCACAGGCTCCGGACGCGCAAGCTCAGCGGCCATGGCTCACGGGCCCAGCTGCTCTGCAGCATGTGGGATCTTCCCGGACCGGGGCACGAACCCGTGTCCCCTGCATCGGCAGGCGGACTCTCAATCACTGCGCCACCAGGGAAGCCCTAATTAACTTTTTAAAGTTGCTCTTAATGAGGGAGAGAGCTTTTGTTATTTTTAAAATGAAGATATTAAAATATTTATGGAACAACTAAGGTCATTCAGTGATGAAGTAAAAGATCAAAGCTAACTGATTATTAAAAAGCCACCTCTTCCCAATTTATTTTGAGACAGCTTTTCCCAAATTCTGCTTTACAGGATGCACTAGTCCCATGTGCTGCTCTAAGAATAAAAGGTTCTATGGTTTAAAAGTCCAGGGGAACACTTTGTAGTACAGACTCACAATATATGCTAAGATACTAAGGCTCAGAGAAGTCCTGTAGTAAGAGAAATGCTTAGTTCGGTTTAATCCAGAGCCTCATAAGCTTATTTAATGGTGGAAATGTTTTTCATGTTAGTATCAGTCAAACAAATGTACAGCTCAAGCAAAGCATAAACTATGCAAAATGCTGCTCTGTGAAACGAATGCAGTTGTTCCAAATATTGTAATGACATTTCTTCAAATCAAATATTCCGGTTTCATTTATATATGTGCATAACACTGGCTAACAGAAGAATGAAGCTATGGCGTATGTATTTAACATAATATTCCGTTCTGAGTAATATGCCTTTTTGTTTGTGTTAACCTTGAAACTATCATAAGCTATGTAAAATACAGGAATTTTGATTGATTACAACCTCAGTAATAGTAAACAACATAAAATTGCCCTAGATGTGATCTTGGCACATATTCTGGTCAGTAATATACTGTCCAGAAAAGGAAGATGACCAGACCTGAAATATTTCATTCAATACTGGCTACACATTTTAAGAGCAATGTCAATAAAATGGAACTCTTCCCAAGGAGAACCATGTTTTCCCTGGATATTTAATAATTTGTAAACCATGATCTGTGAGTAATAACTAAATGACAAAGAAGATGACAACTATTACCAAACACTTAAAATAGTAGTCACATGTGGAGGGGTTCTTCTGTGTAGCCTCAAAAGGCAGAACTTGTACAACTGGACTAACTTAGAGGGATTACTTGGGGTCCATATAATGAAGAGCCATTAACAATTACAACTCTTCTAAAATGGAATGAGATTCTTTATGAGCTAGTCAATAAATATTAAAGGACAGTTTATCACAGGTGGTGTAAAATGGGTTCATGAATGGGTAATATATTTATTTCTGCTGTCATTTGTCATCAAACATAAATCAGTTGCAGGTGTTGGAGATGCAAAGTTGAATAATACATAATTTAGATTGGACTAAGATAACGTTTATGAGCGCACCATTAGGTAATTGGAGTTCAATTTGGCTGAATGTTTGGGATGGGTTCGCATTACTTGCACCCATAAAAGTAAGTGAACTATATATTGCCAGATGATATTTCTCTTCTCTCTTATTTTAAAGCTTCCATCAGATTCTTTTAAGTACCTTACTTGGCACAAGGTAGAACAAAATGACATCCAAGGAAGTCAACTGCGTTGCCCAAGAGTAAGAGAAGGTAAAGGAACAGAAGTGTGTGGTCTTTGCGTACATGCTCCTAGTGGATGTTTTTTGAGGATCACAAGACATTACTTGGGGATTAAAAACCTGTATTACTTGCAGGTAGAAAAATTTCCCGTTTCAAGACCATAGAGTTGTTAATATAGTGAAGCCACCTTTAAAAGTATATTCTTATAGCTGATTATATAAATAATAAATGTTCAGTATTAAATATTGGAAAATAGAGAAAGAAGAACCTGTAATTCAATTATCCAGAAATAGTCACTGTGACTTTTATTTCCAGTTAGTCTTTTTTTGAAAAGCATGTATATATTTCTTTACAAAATTATGTGAACAATTGTGTTTCTTGAGTTTTTTCACTTTATATTTTGAGTCTTTCTTTCCGCCATGTTATTTAACATTACCCCAAACAAGTTTTTTAAAAGTTGCAGATCTTTCCATCATAAGGATATTATTAACTTTACTTAACCAATGATCTTTGTTGGAATTTTATGGTCATGAATAACACTGTCACTTCAGTGGATGCCTTTAAGCTGATTAATCCTACATCGGTTTTTTAAAAAGCGTAAAAAATAATCTAAATAAACCAGGTAGTCTCATTAGTATGTTCACTAAGCATTTTAAATTTGGTAAAATAACCAATGTTTTACTATTCCTTTTTCATCCTATCAGATTTTACAAGTGTACTGGTGTGACAGTATGAAGAATTTTTTATCTGCAGCCCCAATATACATAATGTTTGATTTCTATAAGTAGCTTCAATAGATAAGTTGTGTAAGGGCAGAGAGTGTGCGTTTCTCTTGTCTCTTTTGCATCCCCCATAAGCTGATGAAATAATATTAGACATAATTCCTGCTGCAGTGAGTATTTATTCTTTACAAAACATCAAGTATCTTGGCTACCTTATATCTGTATTTGCAAACTTGCAGATACATTGTCTATCGTACAATTGTAATACTGATTTAAGAAAAGTTGCTTTAGATATACTCATCTGCCCATTTCCCCACTCCATTGCATTACTTTACCCACCAATGTCTTTCTTCTTTCACTCAAACTCAATTGACAAAGAGTGATTAAAATAATATCATTTTCTTTCTTACGTTTTAACTCTGCCATATCTATTTGCAGCTAAGCACTGGCTTATGTAAGAAAACATTATTTTATATTATAATGATTTATATTATATTAATTTATTTTATAATAATAAAATATTATTAGATAGTACTATTAGAGGTAAATTAGAACTTCCCTTTGGAGAACTTAGAATATTTTTCAAAGAGCAAGAAATTATGGGGAATTAGTGACATGTACACACTTCTATTTTTAAAATAGATAACAGGGGCCTACTGTAAAAAAATTTTTTAAATGAATAAATAAATAATAAAAAAGAAATTATGGGGAATTAGGAAGGAAGGAGACCAGAGGCCGTGGAGGCCATGTGTGTCACGGGCATAGAGTTCATCAGCAAAAGAAAGAGAAAGGGTTACATCAGGGGCTAACGAAGGCAGGGTTTAATTGGCTCTTAAACTTCAGTGTACGGACAAATTACCTGGAAGTGTGTGGTAAACACAGATTCCCAGGCAGCATGCCCAAATAATCTGATATAGTTAGTCTGGAGTGGGGCCCTAGAATCTGCATTTGTTAAAATTATCACAGGCAATTCTGTTGCAGATGATCTGAGGGCCATGCTATGGGAAACACTGGTTTAGGGGGCTTGGGGAGAGGCAGGAAAGGAAGAAATTTGAATAGGAAGTGAAAACTTGAGAAAGTAAGGGTGTTGGCATTTATATGCGCGTGCATGCACGTGCATGTGTGTGTGTGTGTGTAAGTGTGTGTGAGGGGAGTGGTTGATAATTGTGCAAGCACAACGAGGCTTTGGAGCACAGGTGAAGAGCTGAGGTTTAGAGAGAACTGTAGAACTGAAGAAACTGGAAGAGATGACAGAAGAATAAAATCTAGGTGTAAACTGAAAATGAGCATGTGTAAAGAGTCCTGTGGTCTCCCTCCTTCCCTGATTTAAGCAGCCAAGTCATGCCCTGAGGTCGTCACTCAGCAAACCGAGCCTTCGTCATGACCATGCTAGCCATTTATGCAGAGGCTATCATTGCTCTGCAGAGAGAAGGCACGTTTTCCTTCTACAAATCATTAACAACACCCATTCTCTTGCAAGTGGTAAAAAGAATGGAGCATGATCTAGGGGATGGGAAACAGTGGAAAATCCCACCACCTCAAACCGTGAAGAAAATAGATGTCCTTTGTTTGTTGCCCTAAATTTTGTTGAAGTGTTTGGTTTTTTTGCTTTGTTTTTGGGGTTTTTTTTTTGTGAGATGGAGAACAAGTGCATTTCAGAAGCATTCTGATAAGAATGACCCTCTTTCTAGATTAGATCCTGAAACACCCATAAGACTACTTCAGTTGATCTCAGTTGCTCAAACTGTACATCCAGGAAGAGTCCCTAAGAAAAGAAAGGTTAGCTGGTGTGTGATAAACAGCAATTTCCCAAGGCTTTGATTGCCAGATAGAGACGGACTTAACTCCTCCCAGATAAACGAAGCAAAAGAGCAAACTGTTGGCAGAATTCTTTTAGAGAATAGATTCTTTCTGTTTGAAAATCTCCCAGCAAGTTAATTCAGTCACTGCTGTTAGGAGTTACTAATCCAGGGAGGGGACAAAGAACAAGCTCAGAGATGGCAGGTGAAAGCCAACATCCCTGGGCTGCCAGATATTCCAGACTTCAGTTCTCAGCTGCTAAGATATATCTTCAATTATCAACCAGGTCTGAGTTTAAAAAAAAGAATCCAATTTAATAGAACTCCTCACAGTGGAAGAGACCTTCGGCTTCCGACTTCAAAGAAATCTTTGAAAGCTGCTTTAGAAAGAAATAATTGAAAGAACAGAAGATCGATAGAACTCAAACAAACAATACAGGGCAGAGTTTAATAACTCTGGGGCATCTATTGCACAAAGAAAGTCACCAAATTTGGGGGGGGGTATTAAAGACAATAAATCTCCCCAGTCAATTAGGTGATGGTTCCAGTTTTTCCAGTTCTACAACTTTTAACTCCAATCATCCTAATCAATGAACAAGATCATTTCCTAGCACAAGGATATTTTATTTGTAAAGTGATTGGGACACTACCACCTTCAGGGGTAAGTGATTCCCTGGGTGGCAACATTACAGTTTGTTATGAGAGAAATGTCTAAAAGGACAGGTTAGATTCTTGGCTTCCACCTGTGCCTGATGAAAAAACTGATGTTTTTGTCAATAATGGAATATTGGACTGTTGCTCTTATCGCCTTCCATAAATCCTTCACAAACAGACTCATTATCTCCCATCACAGTCCAGATGAACTTGCCACAAAAGCAAAGTTTGTTCCTGATACCTTCAATATCTTTTCTATGCTCTTTTCACCTTTGAAATTAGGGGAATCATGAATTCCAGAAAAATGAAGTTGGGGGGAAAGGGGTACAAATGGTGCCAGGTCTGACTCAAGAAATACAATATATTAGAGTTTGAAGGGAATTGAAATCATTTAGTTTAGGATTGCTGTCAGGGGCCTTGGTTGGCATCAGAGCTGAAAGAAGTTTGCCTGGGGTAGCATGAGAAGAGTGTAGGGGTCTATGGCAATAAGAAGCCTATGTTGGTGTAAAAGTATTAGAAATCAGTATTTTTTATAAAACATTATCAACTTCAAACATAATTTCTCACCAAATTCAGCCCTTGATGGGCCCTTGATGCTAGTCTTCCCCATATTTTTGCAAACTTGGAAAACCGAGGCTCCGAAAATTAAAATTCATCATCTGGAGTCACACAAGTACCTGCTACTTAACTCCAGACTGGAAACAAGATATCCTTTCCCTAACCCTGGAAGTTATGTGCAAACCCGATTTGGAACACAATGCGGTTGGAAAATAGTAGGAAATGAGTTTGGAAATGGAGATTGGGATAAGATAGTAGAAAACCTTGCCTGATGAACTAGGCTTTTTCATCTTTATTTGGTAAGCAATAAGAAACCTGAAATGTTTTGAATATGTCAGTCCTGTTGTAAAAGCTGTGTTTTACGAGAGCTGGGTGGCAATTTGTGTCATTTATGTTGAAGGAGAGAAGACTGCAAACCAGGAGATCCAAGAGAAAGTAGTTACGGTTCAGGTAGCAAGATATGAGGGTCTGGACATTGAAAGGGAAGGGATAGGTTCTCAAGGGGAAAACTGGTAGGACTAGGTGGCTAATTGCATTGAGAGACAAAAGAGAAAGAAAGTCAGGAGTGACTTCATAATCCCTAAAGAGAAAATTATATGAAAATTAAAACCATTATACTGATGATTTTTCTCACTTGCCTGGGCTAGAAGTAATTTATGTAAGATTAAAAGTTAACTCTACATGTTGACTTTTCCGAACAGTTAATAGAGGTCATTCCTCCCCTTTAATCACTCTAGAAAATCATCAAATTATCTCTGAACCTCAAAATATTTGCCCAGAATTAAAGAGTCTAATAAAGAATACAGATATTATATATTTTAGCCAGGACATTTTTCCTAGCAATGTGCTAAACTGCATTTAAAAAGAAATCTATAGGTGAGAATTTAAGCTAAAGCTGACATTTGATCCTCTGTGGAAACCTAGACCATAGATAGCAAACTTGTGAACAATTTAAATTAAAATAATCTGCAACCCTATTTTTTTTTCTGATAACTGTATTCACTCTACTGTAAACTTAAAAAAAGTAAAACAGATGGAAAAGAATAAACTTGCTGATTTGTTTGCTATTTCCTCTCTCTTGTATAACTCATCCTGTGATGGGAGGGCCTAGGAAGTCAGCCCATCAGAAATGCCACAAGGCTTCCTGCGGCAGGAAGAGAAACAAAGGAACTGGGTGGCTTAAATATTTAACAATCATCTCGTGATTAATTTACTCTTGTCATACCTGCACATCTGATTTAGTGTTCTCAAATCAGAGGTTTCACTTTGTTTTGTTTGGAAGACATGAGAGGAAAGTTATTCAGCAAATTTCAGGGAAAATGATTTTCAACAATTAGAAAGTGTACAAAGTGGTCAAGTCCTGGCATCTTTTCTGTTCCCATCTCTTCCCCAACCCAGTTAAGGCAGGCAAGCAAGAGTGTGTTAAGTCGCATAAATACATTTTGTTACTGCTCACACTATGTGGGCCTAAGAGTCCAATCCTGTCTCCCTCAATCCAAATATCTAGTGGAAGTTTAAAACAACCGGCCAAGCATCCAGTGAGGCTGTCAATCCTGTCTTCCTAAACCTACTTCCAAGATCTCACCTTGTGATTTCTGCTCAGGACCCTCTGCGGAAGAGTTGTTCTTCAGACAGGAGTGTACCTTGCCTCCACGGAAAAGAGTCCTTGAAAAAAACAAATGGGAAACATGGCTGCAAGAAAACTGGGAGGACTGCAAGGTGAGAACATAAAAACAGAAGAAGAAAAAAAAAGCCTATTTCCCTCATTGATTAAATTACGACACTTTTTTTTTTTTAAGGGTATTTGCCAGCATAAACATCAAAACTTTAAGCACATCTTTAGAACTTTCTCTGAAAATAGTGGTGTTTGGGCTCTCCGTCTCTTTTTCCATCCCTTCTCTTCATCAAGACTTGCTACTTATTTTCTAATCTTTATTTTATCTTGATATTGCTGAACTTTGGAAAAAGTTTAAAAGAATTGAGAATGAAATTGGGTTTTTTTGATAATAAAAAAGTCAAATATTGAACAATAATCCTTATGAGAGAATTTATGATGCAATCTTGAATCCTTTGAACAATGCAGTAAGCCAAAATTTTTGAAGACTCAGGGCAGCCAGTTGGGTCTGAACAGAGCTATCCTGGAACAAATCAAACTTTCACCAGTGAAGGATATGAGCTGTGGTTTCTTGGTGCTGAAAATGACTCCGCTGGCTGAGCCACTGGCATTGAAACAGTCCCTGTAGTTAGCCCGACCACTACCAATCTATGGGGCTGCCATCACTCAAGCTTCTAATTCCAGTTGGAGCAAGTCATGTTTAAGCAGAGGACTGAAGATTTAACTGGGAAGACTAAGCCATTGGTAGCAATAAAAGAATAAATCAACTTCTTTATAGCAGAGTAAGATGTCAATATTTTTTCTTCGAAGTGATCAAATTGTACGTGAGGATTTTAGGAAATCTTCCCCAAATGAGACTTACTGGGATCTCCTGTTGCCCTTTTTGTTTTACAGATTGATCTTGTATGTTGTAGGATTATAGAATTAGGGCGTGGGAAGGAGCTTCAGGGAGGGTCTGGTCCCAACTCCTTCCTTTCAAAAAGGAAAGGAAAGTTTAGAAAGAGAAATGATTTGCCCAAGGTCACACAGCTAATTAGCAGAAGACAGGAAAATAGAATATTGTTTCCCAGTACAGTGTTTTCTTTCTAAAATTAATTTTAATTATTCTTATATAATGGATGGATACATTCTACTCTTTAAAAATTTAAACAATGCTCCTATTTATTTATTTGAAAAATTTAAACAATACACTTAAAACTTTGACCTCCACTCCCAGGATTCTTTTTAGAGGTAATCATTCCAGTGTATACATGCATTCGTTCTTTATAGCTGTCATTTAAACCATGGATATATTGTAAAGGCCAATGGAACCTTCCTAATAAACTATCATAGAAAGTTTAACTGGCCTTTAGATAACTATACTGGCAGAGAATGGCTAAATAAACTTTAAACTATCACAGAAAACCTTACTGGGAAATAGTGGTCAAAAAATTCTATTTGAGAAGGTGATATTTAATGTAGAAATGATAAATATAATATCTTAATATTTCTTTGGTTTTATTTTAAATTAAGACCTTTTATATTTTGGGAAAATAAAATTTAAAGTAACAAATTTTATAATGTTTAATGTCTAAAAATATCAAGACCTTATCTTTTTAGATAGATATCGATAGTTCCCTAAAATAGTAAATTATTTTGCTTCAATTTTTTAAAAAAAATGTCATTTTATGCAATAATTTCTATTCACAGAAATTGATGGTAAAACTTTGGAAACAAAAATTTAAGTTGACTTTTAGCAATAGAGTTTACAAGAGCAATGCTACCACTGAGAGTGGTTTTAATTTCCTTGGGATCAAAGTTGGGGCTTCCCTGGTGGCGCAGCAGTTGAGAGTCTGCCTGCTGATGTGGGGGGCGCGGGTTCGTGCCCCAGTCCGGGAGGATCCCGCATGCCGCGGAGCGGCTGGGCCTGTGAGCCGTGGCCGCGGAGCCTGCGCGTCCGGAGCCTGTGCTCCGCGGCGGGAGAGGCCACAGCGGTGAGAGGCTCGTGTAAAAAGAGATCAAAGTTGACTGATGTTAAAAGTAAAAATAAAATACCCACTATCTCTGAAATATGCCAAGTCATCCTTATGTATGTATCCCTGGTTATTTTTAAATAAAATCATATTTTCCATCTTTTGAATGATGGTATCTTACTCTGAAATGTATATAAATGTGATTTCTGAGTATTTCCAAGGAGGCTAAAGATAACTAATCATTTAAAGCCAAACAGAACTTTACCTCCTCTACTTTTTACCCCTAGAAGTAATTTACCCCTAGAAGTTTCAGAATCTGTTTGAGGGTCTTTCCCTCTCTCCCTGATACACCCCCCCCCACCAACCTTGTGTGTAATTCTAATCAGGATCCAGTCAGGATCTTCACCTTCCCTCCCTACCTTGAGAAGCTCTGCAATAATTTTGTGTTTGGATGTGTGAATATTTTAGAAGACCAAAAAACAAAATAGTAAAAACTGCTGGTTTAAATATACAACACATATTAATTTAATAACTATTTTTAAAAGTTGATAAAGCACTTGCTTTTTCTTTTTATTTGTTTTTCCTTCAGAATTTGAACCTTTCATTTCAGGATTTGGGGGACCCTTATCAAGTTGCAAATTTTAACAGGATTCTTAGAAGACTAATTCGAGTTGAAACCCTCTGGTTAGTGGATAATTCACTGATGGATTTAAGTGCCGCAAGATTGCCAAGGTATCTGCTCCCTAGCATGTCCAATTACTAAGTTAAAGTGAAGTCTTTGCTCTATGGGTACGTGACCATTGTCTTTTCATACTGTGGCTCCTCGCATGTGGTCAGGTCTTAGTGAGAGTGCTAAGCGATGCCTGGGCAAGGCAAAAAGGGAAATTTATAAATCAAAATGTCACACTTTAGAGGAAAAAATCTATTCTTTGTCAAATTAATACTGTTATTATCAATTATTAAGGGAGTAATTTGTAATCATAGAACATATTGGCAGAAAAGCCAGCTGTGTTCCTTGCATTGTCAACTGGAAATACAATTACATTATATATACATTATCATTCTAAGTTAGTGATTTTTTGTCATATTGTCTGAACACTTGTGGGGAAAGACTCTACAGGTAGTTGACAAGAGTCTTGGCTTCAGGGTCACATTCTAATGGAGGGGTAGGGGTTGCCAATCAGAACAGTGACAAAAACAAACTAAAAATTTTAAAATTTATATGGCCTCCTTGATATTCCAAGGACCCTAAGCTACTGAAGTTAAAGATAATCTGTCTCTTTGCTCAGGATTGCTTGAGAACTCTGTGGCGAGCTGCCCTTTGCTTCACCAGGCAGATGGGTAGCTGGAGTGAGCTCTGGTAGCCATCAGAGAGGCAGACAGAGGTTCTCAGAAGAGAATTAGGAGATGAAGGAAATCAAGCAGCCACAAGAAGGAAGGGTAAATCCCAGAGCAGGTTAAGATACACCTCTGAGCTGGGCTGAGGTAGGGCAACAAAAAGAGATCATCAGGGGTGGGATGGGGGGGGTGGGAGGGAGACGCAAGAGGGAGGGGATATGGGGATATACGTATACATATAGCTGATTCACTTTGTTATACTGCAGAAACTAACACAGCAATGTAAAGCAATTATACTCCAATAAAGATGTTTAAAAAAAAAAACAAACAGATCATCATAGTTGCACAGGAGAGGGAAACAGTCAGGCAGACAGAGGAAGTGTCAGAATATGCAATGGTCCCTGGGTATCTTCGGTCATATTCAAAGCCCCTTCCCAACTTTAGACAGACTTGGATAGCATTTGATTTTACTAATGTTCTTTTCAAATGACAAATTTAAAAACACCTAAATAAAAAATTTCAGAGGAATCTTAATATCACTGCCACCTTAACTTATTCAGTTACTTGATGTTAATTTGTTCAGTTTTTTTTCTCCCCAGACTCTCTTCTAGGGATAAAATAGTGATGCATTAGTTATATTTTTCTAATACACATTTAAATAAACAGACAACAACGACGAATTTTAACAGTAACATAGCCTACTTTGGAAACACTGAACTAGAAGACCATTAATTTGGAGTATGTGAACTTGACTTGATCTAGATCAGTAAACTTCCAAATCTTTGCTATCATATAAAAAAGAAGAGAGAGAGAGAGAAACTCCAGTGACTGAATAAAAGATTTGACCGAGTTTTAGTATTCTCTAGATGTATTCTTTTGGCCTTTCTTTCTTTAGAAATAGGATGTGTCATATAAAATTATATAATTGCAATTCAAACTTTACAACTGTCAAATCAGTGTATCAAGAGAAAAGAAAATTGATGCATGTATATTCATAGCCTCCTTCCCTTCTGCCCCAGGTGAAAAACCACACTTGGTTTGCCACTCGTCTCCCCTAACATTATCCGACTAAGGATCTATGGTAGGGTGAATCTGAGAGGCTGAGAAAGTGGCAGGGTATACACTGAAAATGAGAGAATGACTAGCAGATGAGAAAACAACAGATTTCAAGGAGGACAGAGAGACAGGATCTGCTTGGGCTGGGTTTTCAATTAGAAATTGCAATAGTACTAACGTGCATCTAAAGATTATGTATAGGGACTTCCCTGGTGGCACAGTGGTTCAGAATCTGCCTGCCGATGCAGGGGACATGGGTTTGAGCCCTGGTCCAGGAAGATCCCACATATCGTGGAGCAACTAAGCCCGTGTGCCACAAATACTGAGCCTGCGCTCTAGTACCCGTGAGCAACAACTACTGAGCCTGCCTGCCACAACTACTGAAGGCTGCATGCCTAGAGCCCGTGCTCCGCAACAAGAGAAGCCACCGCAATGAGAAGCCCGCGCACTGCAATGAAGAGTAGCCCCCGCTCGCCGCAACTAGAGAAAGCCCGCACGCAGCAACGAAGACCCAAAGCAACCAAAAATAAAAATAAATAAAAAATAAATTTATTAAAAAAATAAATAAAGATTATGTATAACCTAGGAAAGAGTGGAAACCTAAAGTTATCAAAGATATGATTAAAAGACTGTAAAATATCCATATGGAGAGGGAATGTTAGAAAACAAGAAAAATGATAATAATGGATGTGAAAAATTACAATGAAATCTGGGTGGGTTCAAACTGAATTTGTGTTTTTCATGCTGCTTTGTGGCTGTCCTTTCTCTGTTTAGCACCATATTTACCATTAGCAATAATTATTTACTAAATGTCTTTGTGGGGTATGAGGTTCATAAATAAGTACCCTGTCTCAGGGTATTAAACCTCAGCTTATAAAGGAATTTTTCCTTCAGGTAAGGTTTCAGTGATAGATTTGGAATTATTGTCTCTACTTGCATGGTTTTATACAATTACAGTTTTAAGGCAAAAATATGAAGAAGCATTATCTGTCAGGAAAATGTATTCAACCTAAATGCCTAACGCACATTTCTTTTCCTAAGGATAGCTTTTAGTTTTCTTTGGTATAAAAAGGCCTTTTTTTTCTGATTTAAAATGCTATTTCTCAATATAGAATTTAACTACAGAAAAGGAGAAAGAAAGGAAAATAATTAGAATCTCACTACTTAGGGGCAATACTCTTCAGAAGTTATTATGTTTCTTTGGGTGAACTTTTATATTGCTGAGATTACATGCAGCTCTTCACTCTTTCATTCAGGACTTATTGAGAATCCACCATGGACCAAATACAATGCCAGGTACTGAGTGTATACATTGGGAAAAGAAACAGATTCCTGCCCTACACAAGCTTACAGTCTTATATATCTTGCTTATTTTCTCTTAATATTTTAATATACATATTTCTCTTTTCTTCCCAACCACATTTGTAGAAAATATCTCTGTCACACCTTTGAGGGGCTATGGTCTAGGTGAGGCATGCTGGTGTTTTGCAAGATTTAG
Organism: Stenella coeruleoalba; assembly: GCF_951394435.1. Taxonomy (NCBI): domain Eukaryota; kingdom Metazoa; phylum Chordata; class Mammalia; order Artiodactyla; family Delphinidae; genus Stenella; species Stenella coeruleoalba. The sequence continues at coordinate 46,801,204 of NC_137150.1, forward strand.
TGGTTTACCATCCTCTTTAGGAGACAAATGACAAGATGTTTATATTTTATATCCAGCTGCAGAGTTTTAAATATGAACAAAAACCATCTCACATCTTTCAAACAATTGCCAAAGATACCTCAGATACAGCATTTATCCTTGGCTGAAAACCATATTGAGACTCTGGCTGGGCTCTCCAGTTTGCGGTGCACGCCATTGGAATCCCTTATGCTCAAGAGGAACCCTTGTGAGTTTCACCAAAACTACCGGAAACGGTGAGGCCCCAAACGCCTTGTCACCTTTTGTACTTCATTGAATATTATACTTTTAACAGTTGTTCCCCTCTTAATTAAATCTGCTCAGCAAGTATTTATCTTATTTACTATGTGTTGAACTTTTCATGCTTCTAATCTCACCTAAAGAACTTTGAACTGATTTGTGTGTGTGAGTTTAATCTTTAATACACTCTTCTCTCAGTTAATTTATGACTGCTGTACAAACTTTAGGCTCCTCCTGTAATGTGACTTTACATACACTAAGATGTTTCATTTTAGACTTTCAAATCCTATGCATTTTCTCTCATACTGTTTAATAGATACTATATCTTTTTAAAAATTTCTAAATATAGGTTCCTATCAAGGTCCATATGACCATCTTATAAATTGTTTATTCTCTGGCTTTGTTTTCATCCCTTTGGGCCACAAGGGCACCATTAATTATGTGAATACAAAAAAGTAATTGATTTGATCTACTCTAGTGGTGGAAAGAGCTGGAAAACCTGCCAAGAATAAACCATTTTTATTTCTTTGTCACTACTGGGAACATTCTTAATGATAATAATGGAATCTAAACAACGTTGGAGTGTGCACCAAGTAATATGGTAATATGGTAATATTTATCTCCAGCTAATTCCCAGCACCACTATTAGTGTACTTACAGGAATTAAAAGGGTGAAAACAAGCCACTGAATTCTAGAACCTATATTTGCCCCCAGATGACCACAAGTCATCTCATCTCTCAGTGTGAATCCGTCATACAGAGCCTTAGATCATCTCTAGACTCCATTTCCAGTCTATGATTATAGTGCTTCCTCCACATCCAATTTCAACAAAAGACAGTTCTCATTACCTTCCTTTCTCACACTGCCATTTTCCCAAGACAGCAACTGTATTCCAGAGGCCTGTATAATATTAGACTCTTCAACCCGTGATGAACAATGAAAATTGTCAAAGTAAAAATTCTAATCTCTGTTGGTACTACATAAATCTCATTACTGCTGTTGTCTTCCCTCTGATGTAGTCTGAAAGCAAAATTTCATATTCTGTGACAATAAATTCTCAAATTGCTTTTACATAAGTGAAAACTAGCAGCACAGTTGCTTTAATATTGAACTAATATTTAACCATAATCATGTTTTGAAGTCTAAAATTCTATTTCCTACAGTCAGAGGAGATTTAGCTGGACTTTTCAACATTATTCATAAAAAAGCACACTTCTAGTCATAGAGATAATTTATTAGTATTATATTTCAGTTTGGTTAATTTATATGTGGGATTTTAGAAAACACCTTGGTCCCAACTCAGTCACTTGCCTCCCTTCAAAGAATTCCTTGTAACAGTAGTGTTAGATTAATTATCTGAAATCTGATATGCCCTGAGGTCTCACTATAAATCTGTCTTCAGAATTCATGATGTGGTATAGAATTATGTGAGAATGAGCGATATAATGAGGTTTTCCATTTTCCTAGTATTCACTCTATTGGATTGAGTCCAAAGTGGATATATACTGACACTCACGCTATAAAAAGCCAGGTTGTATTGACTGAGGTAGTGCAGGGTTGCTTTAAACAGAAAGACGTGGTCATTTTAAAGTATGAGGGAAGGATTTAAGTATCCACTCCTGCTAAGGAACTAAGCTGAAGTACCAAGTTCATCCAAATTTGGGTTTAGTTATCTAGCCAAAATTCCACAAGAGGATTATAACAGCATTCATTTTTGTCACTGTCATTCATTTTGTCATTTTGCCTCTGTCGAGGATTTAGGCCAAACTTTCAATGGCCCTTTACATCACGATCAGAATTATTTAAGTATAAGCTTTTCTTGATCACTGACACCTAGAATTGTGACTGTCTTTCCCTTCCTCCTTTGTTTCAGATCCTCCAATAAGAAGACAGCACAGTTCAAAAGAGAAAGGACTTAACGATAGAGCTAATAGTATAAGTCCCAGTAGGTAGAGGGCAGTCCACTTTCTGGGACACCCACAGGCAAACTCTTCTACCATTCTTCAGAAGTCAGTGTTATCTTAGTTCACCATAGTTTGACTTTTTAAAAAGAAAGTGACTAGGAGTTCCTGCCAGCTAAGTCTGAACGTTGGAGCCAGAAGACTTAGCTTTTAATCTTTGCTCAGTCACCTACAGGCTTTATGATCTTGGATAAGTTACTTAAAATGGGGGATAAAAACTAACTTGACAGAATTGTTGTGAGGATGAGATAATGTGCAGAAAGCATTTAGAGCTAAGAAAGTCATGCAGCCAATGGGAGCATTCGAGGAGGTTGGCACCATCATTAGTTGACTCAGCACATCACCTGAGAGGTTTCAGCATCTTTCAGCCTGGGCCAATGCCAGAGCCATGCATTTCCTCTGGCCTGAGCCCCCAGAACTCCCCAACCAGGAAAGCTGTCCACTTGAAAGAAAATGCTGCTTTGTAACACTGCTAGGCATACAACTACTGTTTAACTCGGTTGACATGAAAGACTGCTTCCTGAACCTGGAAGTGACTGTCTAAATTGGAAATGTGAGCTTCAAAAATGCTCTCTGTTGGGGCTTCCCTGGTGGCGCAGTGGTTGAGAGTCTGTCTGCCGATGCAGAGGACACGGGTTTGTGCCCCGGTTCGGGAGGATCCCACATGCCGCGGAGCGGCTGGGCCCGTGAGCCATGGCCGCTGAGCCTGTGCGTCCGGAGCCTGTGCTCCACAACGGGAGAGGCCACAACAGTGAGAGGCCTGCGTACCGCAAAAAAAAAAAGCTCTCTGTCAAGGCAAAATCACTCAGCACAAAATTATTTCCCACCCCTTCTTATAACTCTCAGCCAGAATTCTTCCTTAACTATCACTAAACAACTTGGACTTGCTTTACTCTAAAAAAAAACCCCAAAAACTTTTAACTTTATAATGTGTACATATATTGTGACCTCATTCTTTCTCTTATGGTTAGTTGGCTAAATCCACTCATTGATTTTTTTTTCTTTATAGGACTTTGTAAAAACTGGAATGACATTCTTTTATAAAAACAGACTATGCAGTTCCACTCCTCTGCTCAATACTTAGAACCTGCTGAACTATCTGGTAGCTCACTGAGAGGGCAAGCTATGGGAGGGTCATCACCTCAGTGAACGTGAATAGTACTTTACTGTAACCTCATTGCAGAGACAAGGAAAACAGAATAAAGTGATAGCCACTCATCTTTCTTGTAACAATAGGCAAAGTCTACTCATTTATAAAGAGAGTAAGTGAAATACAATGCTTTTGTTCAGTATAGTTACTTTTATTTTTTCTTTAACTTTTGCTTTAGAGTGTTCTCCTGTTTGCCAAACTTAAAAATGCTGGATGGGATCCTGCAGCTACCACAAGACACTTCACCACCAGAAACCAATATTTTTTCCAAAATATGTATTGTGTCCTAATGCTATCTGTATAGAAAGAAAGCAATCACTATTGTCTTTAAAAATTAATAAACAAGAAATGCATGACTGAATATTGCAACATATATATATACATTATGTATCTATGTATATTGATTTCCTTTAAACCAATTATCTCATTTTTTTAATTCTATACCCTATCAATCAATAAATTTTGAGCACACACATTTTAAATGATTTAATTTATTTTATTTTATTAGTTAATTTAGTATTTAATTAATAATTTTTATGTAGAAATTATATACATAAAATACTATATAAATATAATATGTATTTTAAAATATAAAATTAGAGATTTTTAAATGATGGGATAAAAATTTAACATGAATAAGGGCTCTAAGATTTTCCCATGCTCCAGGGATGCATCTGGTCCACTCTCAGGACTATAAGCCTGAGTGTGCTTGGAGTGTACTGCTTTAAATATCTGAACGTATCAAAAGGAAAAGGGACAACTGGAAGTACCTTGTACAATTTTCAGCCACATTCACCGAATTCTTCATTTTAAACATTCTGTCACTTATTAGTGATTTTCTCACACAACAGAGATTTAAGCCTTATTGTTATTCATTAAATACTCAGAAAGTAAACAATAATGATAAAGCTTCTTTTTGATCAGAGAATTTCACAAGTGTGATTTTAAAATTGCCTTCCCTACATGCTAATAAAGAACACAATTCAATTTAATTGCTTTCAAAATTTAGAGAAAGGTCAACACCCAGATCAACTTATGACCTTATATTTGTCCTTATTTATAAAGACCAACTTAGTTGCAGAACTAAGGTTTTCCCAAGATGGTTTATCGATTAACTAGGGATCCTAGCATGAAATAAATAAAATATTTTCTGTATCCTTCTGCCAAGAGTGAATGCTGCTTGTAAAATTATATAACAAAGATTCTAACAACACCAAGACACAGTTCCTTTCCTCAAGAATCTTATGAATGATTGAAGACAACACACACATAAGACCTAAAATTCAATGAAATGTGTTATGAATATCTATTATATGAGTAAGTGGAAGAGATTTAATTGTAAATTATGGAAAGCTATCTGAGATGGATATTGAAGAAGAGTAGACTTTTCACAGGTAGCAGGTAATAGCAGACTCTTCCAGACAGGTGACACAACATGAAAAGGGGCACAAAGACCAGAAATTGTATGTGAGTTAGGAATGGGCTGGCTGCAAAAGTCAGAGAAGCATATTGACAATGGGTTAAACAGTAATATTAATAAAAATAGCTATAATTTTTGAACATCTACTATGTATCAAGCATAGGACAGATACTATGTATCCATTATTTAAATCCTCAAAAAACTATGAAGTTCGAGTTATTCTTATTTCCTAGGCAGGAATATCTGAGGCTCAGAGAGGTTAAGTAATTTGCTCAAGGTCGGTGACACAAAAGGTATGTCACACAACTATCACATGACAAAGCCAAGATTCAAACCCTGAACACCTTTCAACACTCTTGCTGCCTCTTCTAATAATTTGGTTCTAATTTTAAAATTCAAGATGGTATTTTTGTGTTTCCAGGGACAGCTTCATCTTCCATAATCCATCACAAATCCTAGCATTTAATCATAATCAAGGATTCACTATTCCTTGAACATACCTTAAACTTCCCTTGTTCAAGTTTTTGCTTCTTTCTGCAATACTTTTCCCTTGAAGGCACGCCTGAGAACATATTTTCTCCTTTCAGTGCTTGCTTTGGATTGTATTTCCTCCAAAAATCTTCCCTCATCTTTTCAATCAGACCTGTTTCCTCTGCAGTTCCAAAGTACTTTTTAAAAAATATTGGTCTTATGGTATGTTTTCTCATTAATGCCTCAACTTGATTAAAAAACAATTTTTAGACGTTGCTTGCTTCCAGAAAAACAGGGCCTTTAATCATGACGCAAATAAGAAAGTGGGACACATTTCATTTTAGATGTTTACACATGTAACCTTCTGCCTCTCTAACTCAGGCTGGGAAGACATTTTCAGTAAAGGCCCAGAGAATAAACATTGTAGGTTTTCTTGGCCATATGGTCTCTGTCCTAACCACTCAACTCTGCCATTTTTAGTGCAAAAGTAGCCATAAACCACATGTAAGTGAATGGTGTGACTGTGTCCCAATAAAACTTTTGTTTACGAAAGTATGTGGCAGGCTCTAGTTTGCTGACCCCTGCTCTAAATTTTAAGGTCATGTGCTTGATTGTTTTACTTGTTATCAGTATTCACTGTCCTCCCTGGAAGAAGTATATACTTCTGCTACTCCTTGAAGTCAGATATGTCAAGCAACTTGATCTGGCTAGTGAAATATAAGTGAGTCTGACATATGTCACTTATAGGCAGAAACTCTGAGAACCAGTTTGTGCTTTGTCACACTTTCTTTCCTTGGGCCACACCAGCAGGCAAATTTCCATTTAAAGGCTGCTCCATCAGTCTAGGTCCTGGGGTGAATATGATGTGGGGCAGAGCTACAGTCATCTTACATAGAATTCCATTTGATGCTGTACCATAGCCTAGCCTTTCCCAGCTAATATAGCTCCTTAAGTTTAGGGACTGCAATTTAACTTATTCAATGGTGTGTTTTCGCCCCCCAAATAGCAGGGTAGGCATGCAAAATGTTGAATAAATGGATAAATGCCTATTATAGGAAACCATGAATGGGGTAGTAGAATTACCAGGTAGGACACAATTATAATACTTTAGGTGAAATGTATTAAAATTTTTTTAATTAGAGCAATAGTATTAGAAATAGACTCAAGTTATGAGAGCATGAAAAACTGGGGAGTTATGACAGCCAACAAAGTGTTTTATTGTTTAAACTAGTTTGAATTGAGTTATTACCTGCAGGCAAAAACATTCTAACTGCAAGGAAAAGCATGGGCTTCATAAGAGGTGCTGGGTGGATAGCTATGAAGAATAATGGCCAAATGCACTGCAAGCAAGGGTCTCAAGATATATATCACACTATTTCTAAGAGATAGCTTGTGTTGAGTTGCAATCTGATTTTCTGATCTTAAGAGGTACAGATTCTATGGGAAGTGTGGCCAGAGGGGGTTGACTTAAGTTGGTGATGCTTACCTACGCCAGAGGGAACCGACTGGACCGAGGCCAATGGACTGCATAAAAGTGAAACCCAAAATTGAGTCTACCTATTCATTGTGGCGCCAGTAGCTCTAATAGCTATCAACAATGACAGGTCCAGGAGTGGTACTGCTACTATTTCAAATAAATCTGTTCACTTGACCTGTGTAAAATACTTCCTTGCATCTTCTATAACACCCAGAGATATGAGCCACTCACTCCCACAGCCTAAACATACTAGCAGACATACTTTGTTAGGAAATATGCAAGGATTTTTTTTTTTTTTTTTTAAGCAGCAGTAGAGCTATGTTTGTGGGAATTTTGTGCATAGGTGCCAAAGATGGGTAACTTCTGGCCATATTCTATTTAACTCAATAGAACCATACCAAGCTCCCATTCTAAAAAATTTTAGGTACATCCATCCTTCTGAAATATTCAGTTCCTCTTCAATATACACGGCGATTGGCATAAAAAGATTTCCTAATGCCACTTAATTTCACATCTAAGTTTGTGTCCCAATTTCATTCTTACCCTGAATGGCGCATGTGTATAGGTTCATGATTATCTGAATGGCTTAGTTCAAAACAGTGGCAGGAGTTAATTGTGTAGATCCTACACCTACAACTTTCTGAGAGAGGGCACAGTGCAAATAACTCCTTTGTTAGAAAATAATTTCAGGGAGAGAAGCTCGTTCAGTATATGAAGAAACCTTACATATCAACTACATGTCCAGCTCCTCACCAATATCCAATGAATGCTTGGATCAACTCTACATTAACCTGTAAAAGACTTTCCAGTTCACATTTGAACAAATTGAGGGATTAGAAATATTTGAGAAAACTATTTTTGATCCATTCTAATCTTTAGGCAGTTCTTCCTTGTATTGAACTGCTATCTGCCTTCTGCAGTTTCCAACTAATTATTCAAACCTTTCAAATAAGTATAATTAATTCCATCTTGTAGGGATTTTTTCTCAGCTTCCAGGTTCTTAAAAGTACCCTGATATTTTCTCTTACATTACAAGGGAAATGTAAATGGTTAAATGAAGATTCTGTGGGGTGAGGATGGTGAAAGAAGGGTAAAAAAGCTAACTAGAAAGCCCAGAGTAAGAAAATAATTTTATCTTCTTCAAGTTTTATGTACACCTAAAGAGGAAGATTCCTCAAATGAATTCCCTGTATCAAATTTTAAGAATTAAGTTAGCAGGGGCTTCCCTGGTGGCGCAGTGGTTGAGAATCTGTCTGCTGATGCAGGGGACACGGGTTTGAGCCCTGGTCTGGGAAGATCCCACACGCCGCGGAGCAACTGGACCCATGAGCCACAACTACTGAGCCTGCACGTCTGGAGCCTGTGCTCCGCAACAAGAGAGGCCGCGATAGTGAGAGGCCCGCGCACCGTGATGAAGAGTGGCCCCCGCTTGCCGCAACTAGAGAAAGCCCTCACACAGAAACGAAGACCCAACACAGCCAAAAATAATAAATAAATAAATAAATAAAAATGAAAAAAAAAAGAATTAAGTTAGCAAGCTTATTTTTCAATTCCTTTAGAAGTCATCTGCTTCCAGTTATTATTTCTTTCCAGAACAATTACAACTAATTGCTTGTCATTATATTCCCAAACTGTGTTAATAGATGCTTATCTTTTTAAAGGCTAAACGCAGTCATGAAACAAAATTTCTAATTAGTTTTAGAGCTTTGGAGAGATGCATCAGTATTTGAATTGTGCAGGTGTATATTTGCTTATCTGCTTCTTTTCTTTTCAAAAGAAGTATTCTATGAGATCTGTTCAGAATTTCTAAAAGGTTATTCCAAAACTTATTATAATACTCTACAAATGTCATAGTGAAATCTACTATTGCTAAATTTTTTAAATTTTGTCTCCAAACTCTCAGTGTCTTTGAGCTATAAATATTTTAAGGTACTTTTCATTCTATAGCTTATAGTCTAGTTATTTTTGACAATGTCTAAAATGCAAGTTTCTCCAAGAGCAGGATTCATCTTCATTCTTCTTTACACCTCTCAAAAACAAAACTTTGTTCTCAATGAGTATTAAGTGGACGAGTGTGAAATTCGAGTATATCCTCCTTGAGGTTAAATCTCTAGGGCTGGAAAAAACTTGTATCTAAAGAAACATTATAGGGCTGAAAAAATATTTTATGAATACCAAAAATCTCACTGAGACAAGAATTCTTCAGTGGGAGAGAGGTTAGCCTTGAGATTGCTCCAGCTTCTTTTCTGACCAAATCAAGCTAGAAGTTCTGTCCTCCCTCTTCCTCCAGGCCAAGAGGGCTGAACTGCTTGGACACTGATTACTGATTCCACTGCATTTTTTAGGGGTGGAGCTTTCAAGGGGGCTTTGATTTTCCTTTTCCTAATTTTCCTCCTTCTGCACTTGGAAAGTGGTAAGGGCTCCAGCTTTCTCTCCTCCCTTCCCTCCCCTCCCCATTCTCTCTCTTTCTCTCTGTCTCTCTCTCTCTCTGTCTCTGTCTCTCTCTCTCTCTCTGTCTCTCTCTCTCTCTCTCTCTCTCTCTCTCACACACACACACACACACACACACACACACACACGCACACTTTGCCTCTGTCACTCTCCTGCTCAGCAGGAGACTCTGTCCTGGTCTGGGAGGGGTGCCTGCCTGGTGGTCTAGGCCTACTCAGTGCTGCGCAAATACAGCAGATGCTCTTTTCTGCTTGTCTCCACGCTTTCCTGGGCTGGCAGGTGTAGCTTTTTGTTTTGTAAAGATGGTCACTGCCTAAATATTAAATCTAGGCTCAGTAGGATGGCACCCACTCACATATCTAACTGGGGTGAAAGTTCTACTAAATCCCAGTGTAATTTACTAGACTTTGCCAATGGCTTTTGGGGCAGAGACTTAATTTATAATAAAGTGTTATTTTGTTTAACTAGTCACTGCTCTCTTCATTTATCACCTTCCAGAAAATTGTCAGAGGTATTTTTCTGGGGAAGGATTCTGGCATTCCTGAGTCCTACAGCCAAAATATAATTTTTTTTTTAAAGATTTAATCTTATTTATTTTTGGCTGCGTTGGGTCTTCGTCGCTGCACGCGGGCTTTCTCTAGTTGTGACGAGTGGGGGCTACTCTTCGTTGTGGTGCGCGAGCTTCTCCTTGCGTTGGCTTCTCTTGTTGCAGAGCACGGGGTCTAGGCGCGCAGGCTTCAGTAGTTGTGGTGCGTGGGCTCAGTAGTTGTGGCATGCTGGCTCTAGAGTGCAGGCTCAGTAGTTATGGCTCACAGGCTTAGTTGCTCCTTGGCATATGGGATCTTCCCAGACCAGGGATGGAATCTGTGTCCCCTGAATTGGCAGGCAGATTCTTATCCACTGTGCCACCAGGGGAGTCCCCAAAATACCATTTTAATAGCATGCCAATCTTACTCTACTCTCAATATTAGAGTACGTGTTTGCATATATACATACAAATATGCTGACAGATTTCGTATTAAACATTAAATTGAATTTTACCTAAGTAAAAATCTATAAACAATCAAAACAATATCTTGATTAAGTTCTATAGATCCCACTATTACAGATTCTCAATCTATTGCCAATCTGGTCAGAGACAGTTAATGATATTCTCTCTGCCTATTGTATAACACAGAAAGCTAATAACACAGCAAAGCTTTGTTGTGCAAATTAAGGATTAAAATAAGGAACCAATATGAATGTACATTTATCTCACACAGAGCTGTGAAATTCAAGCAAAGAGCTGAATATTGGTCTGTATTATTCAGAAGAATTATGGCTTCTCTCTTTAGCTTTTTAAAATAAAAATAAAGACAAAGCATTTGATCACTGGGTAAAAAGATCTAGGATGCCTTTCAAATGAATTTATATTAAGTATCCACAGGGTAAATCACCATCAGTTTTTAGAAGTAAAACTCATTTTGATGAAAAACTGTGTTTTAAAAGGGTCATTTATTTTGCTTTTGCAAGCACACACCTGTTCAATGACTAGATATATTTCCCTTGCTTTTAAAACCATTATCTGTCTAAAACACATTTTTAAAAAGCTGTGTGTTTTTTCTCTCAGTACATTATCATGGATAAACATAGAAAATGGCCCACTGGTGAGAGGAAATAAAGTTATAAAAAGCAAATGAATTGTATCATGCATTATTGTTCTAAGTTTTGGGTGAAGGTTTATGCATACCTCACACTTAACTCTCCACAGCTCTTTAACCTACACAAAAGAGCACATGTAATCTACCTCTGATTTAAAAGCTGTAACACTGGGCGGTTCACTAGATAATAATCCAATATTTTATAATATTCTTAGGGCAGCTAACATTTATTTAGCAGCCACAATATACAATACTCTATGCCGGGATTTTTAGATCCCATGCTACCACGTGTGTAACTTCTACCCCATCATATTTTTAAAATGTAATTCTAGCAGTAGATAAGATTTTGGGATTTGAGGAGCCTCATATTGGCGCTTCAGTCTACAAATTGTCTCTTAAGTTTGTTTTTCTTGCATTTGGACCTTCAGATCCAACTGGGAGCAGATATTCTTCTCCTTTGAATCTTGACTGGGCAGAGTGGAAAGGAGAGAGAAGGAAGTAGGTGTGGTATAAGCACAATTGGACATATACTGGGTGTGATGGTTAATTTTGTGTCAACTTGACTGGGTCATGGTGCCCAGATACTAGGCCAATCATTATTTTAGATGTTTCTGTGAAGGTTTCTTTTTTTTTTTCCTGGATGAAATTAATATTAAAATCAATGGACTCTGAGTAAAGCAGATTACTGGCTACAATGTGGGTGGGCCTCATCCAATCAGTTGAAGGCTTGAATGAAACAAAAGACCACCTCCTCTACTCTCCCCCTCCCACCCCCACCCCACCTACCCACCTCCCAAAATTCTGCCAGCAGGTGGGCTTCAGACTGGAGCTGCAACATTGGCTGTTCCCTGGGTCTACAGCCTGCCAGCTCACCCTGCAGATTTTGGACTTGCCAGCCTCCACAATTGCATGAGCCAATTCCTTAATAATAAATACACAAATACATTATCAATAAGTAAGTAAATACACACACACACACACACACACACACACACACACACACACACACACCCTACTGGTTCTGTTTCTCTGAAGAACCCTAATATACCAGGTAACCAGCCTATGATGTGTATCTCTTGTTTGCTTCCAATTCTCTCTGAGCCCTCTACCCACCAGCCCAGGAAAGTGGTCATCATTTTTGTTTTTACTCTAATTTCTGTGTGGTTGGAAATGACTCCTTCAACATATCCTTAATCCTTTCTCTCCTGTGGTTCCCTTATACGCCATGCCTGAGTCCATCGGCATCTGACTTTTGATACTTAAAGATTTTGGAATTCAGAAAACTCTTTTGCCTAGTTCTTGCCATTGAAAATCTAGTTTTTAAAACGATTACTTTTCTATATACTTTTTAAAGTTTATCTTGAAAATCAAGGCTGAACGCTGATTTCTTTTGTCCTTGGTTTTTATCTGCCTACCCTAAAGCAATGGATGCTTCATCATTTATGCTAAGAGAGCAAAAGCAAAATAACTCATGAAAAAATTTTTGGTCCATGAGCTAATATTTGTAAATATTTTCACTCTGCAAGAGAGTGGCATAAATGTGATTCTCAGTCCTGGCTTTACTTTGGAATGATCTGGGGACCTTCAAAACTATTAATGCCCTAGTTCCATCCCCCAGAGATTTCAAACAGGTCTATGTGAAGTTCAGGTGTCACTATTTTTGCTAAGCTCCTTGGGTGATTCTAATGTGCAACCAGGGGTGGGAACTGCTGGTGTCAAGGAAAGGCTATGGGACTGGGCTCCTATGCCTGTTTTGCCATGGACTAGCTCTGAAACCTGGAGGGATGCACTTCATCTATCTGGGTCCAGTTTACTCATATGCAAAATGTGGAGTTGAGTTTCAAGGTCTTCAATGAACTGTCCAACACTAACATTCTATAAATCCATCATTGTGAGAACTAAAAGGGTGACCTTGTTCAGTGAGTGATTAGAGTATCACAAAAAGGGTTAGTGTAGTCACACAAATAAGGTTTCTACTTTGCTTTGAAGTAACATATTACGACTAAAAGAACTCAATGCTCCTTTCAATACAATGGTCTTTCCCTCTTGTAGACTGTCAGATCGTTTAGGGACCAACATCAATTCAGAAGCACTACCTTATGCAGCTCCACACCCTCTGTTGCTCAGCTAAGTTCAACGGCATAAGCCTCAAATATTTTCTATGTTGAAAGTATGTGCCTCAAAAAAAGTGGAGAAATTGTCCCACTCTCACGTATTTTGAAGATGTGGACTGTGTACAAGGAATTTCAAGTGGTGCATTAAATAACACTGAACTGCATGGTAGATTCTTTCTCTTTTTAATTCTGTTTTATTTCTCTTGGTTAAAAAAAATCTTAGTTTATGCTGGGATATCATTTTTTGTATTCAAACTTATAATTAATATTCAATCGGTATCTTTTACTTTCTCAATTTGAAAGAGGAATATAATTTCTCTTTTGTCTTTCACTTTACCTTTCCTCCCCTTTCCATCTCCCAACAGCTGTCTCTGTTAGGATATCTTTATTACATAGCTAATATTTGCTAATATATTTTAAGAGAGAGGTGGTAAATTTCAGATTCAAAGTTTCATGCAGGGAACAGTATTTAGCTAATATGTAATAAATGTAGTTTCACTCTAAAATATGTTATATATATGCAGGGGATTTCTATTTAAATAGATCTCAAGCTCCCTTTTAAAGTTCTTTTATACAAGTAAAGAAGAATTTACTTCACTGTCATGCAAAGATTCAGATGAAATTATTGAGAAAACGTTTATTTGGGAAAAGATGCATGAAAGTCAGATCTCAATTGGACTGTCTGATCAAATAAAAATTACAAAGAAAATTACCAAGGTTATGCTATTTGGGAACTGAAATATTTTATTTTTTCATTGGCTGGGTCTTCACGTAAAGGTGGAGAGGATAGTGTCTTTTTTTCAATTGGTTGAATAATAGATGTTGATTGGCCATGTCTTACTATTCTACCTTATCAGTAATTACATTAATTATGAATGAATTAAATACCCAATCAAAAGCAGATAATCTTTTTAAAGGGTCCAACTGTATGTGTCTATATGAGATACACTTTAGATTCAAAGATACAAGTAGATGGAAAGTAAAAGGACAGTAATAGATTTAATATGCAAGCAGTAACCCAAAGAGAACTGGAATGGCTACACTAATACCAGGAAAAATAGACTTTAAGACAAAAATTGCTCCCAGAGACAAAGAATAGAATGATTTTTTTATAATAACAACAAAGTCAATCCATCAGGACCTGTATTAATACTAAAGGAGTTTTTTTTTTTTTTTGAGGAGTTACATATTCTGATACCGTCTATCTAGCTATATGTAATGTTTACTCTCCAAGCAAGTCCATTATTTTCATTCAAATTACTTTTAGAGAATGGGGGTCTTAGGTAAGGTTCTGCCAAGGAGTTCATTGGCATACCCACCAGTATCTAGCCACATAATCTGATTTACATAGAACCCAGAAGGCTTATAGAAGACAACCTGAATCTAGTTTCTACTGAGGGACAAGAGACCCTAGACTGGAGAGAACCCCAGTGGAATCCCTGAAAGAATAATCCCCCGGCCTGGTAGATGGGATTTGGCAGTGTAGTCTGTACCAGGGAAAACTGCAGCAGACTGAAAGTAAGGGTGGAGTAGCCTGGAGGTGGGTCTGTGTGGAAAGTCTGTAAGAAGGCTCTCAGTAGAGACCTAAACGTCTCCACTAGGCAATGTTATCCCTCTTCTCTGAAAGAAGAAAGTGAACAGTGTAGTATTATCTAACCAACTGGAAAGAAAGGTAAGTTAGACTCTGAGACTGGGTGGGAAAATGGAGGAGAGAACACATTATCCAGAGGCACCAGAGGTCAAGTAGGAGAAGGGCCATGATGAGAGGCCTGAGTAAAGCCTGAGCCAGCCAGCCGGGAGCTCACAGCAAGAGCAGATGCCTGAGCAGAGGAAAGGCGGATGCACCGGAAAGCATTCAAATTGGATTTGAAAAGAGTCTTTTGGGGGAACCCAAAAGAAAGATTCAAAAGGACTAGAAATGCCAAGAAAAGTCTAGAAAATTACACAATGTTTAAGGAAGGCCATTTCTCACTGAAAGCTACTGATTGACATAGCAGCCTTAGGCGAAAACTGCAAAATGAACTCATGAGAGAAATTGAGTACCCATTACTATGAAGCAATGTATCTGTGTATACTGGTAAAACATTTCTTCATAACTCATTGTAGGCAATCTTCATAACTTGTCCATGAGGTGATATTATTCCCATTACATGGCTCAGGAAGCCGATACTCAGGGTCACTTCGAGTGACTTTCTTGAGATCACCCAGCTGCTAAGTGTGGGTGCTGGCTCAATCCCAGGTCTTAGGACCCCCAAACCAATGCTCTTGCTACATCACCTCCAGTTTTCATAGCTTTCACTATAAATCTACCAGGACCCCATTTTATAGATATTTTCCAGGAGCCCAGTGTGTGTTTTCATCAATCACAATAGACTTCACAATAGGCCTAGTAAAAAACTGATCACATGCTGCCTAGAAGGCAAGATTGCTTTCACCTGTGTTCTACACCTAAATTTCATCCTCCTCAACCCGATATATGTAAAGCCTGGACGCTGCCATTCCCTACCGGCATATCATCTCAGTAGCAGACGTCTTTCAAACCTACAAAAGTGCAGTATCTGGAGAGATGCATTTCACATTAGGGTGACCAGAGGGAGGCAGGAGACAAAGGTGCATGTGTGTGTGGTTGGCGTTGACTCAAGATGAAATGTGGGGGAATAGGGCTTGTTATTCTCTCATCTACAGAACAGAACAAAAAATTAGAACTAGGATTTGTTTCAGAATCTCTAAACACCAGTATTTCTGCTTAATGGACCATTAAGCTAGGATCTGGCACCCTATACCTGCACTAATCATCAGGATGTCATGAGTATTCCTTTTTTCGTGAGCGTAAGGGTTAGAGAGAACCACATCTCTTGGCAGAATAAACCTTCACAGGATTCAAGAGTTTGTTAAATGAGTAAATGAATCAGACTTTTTTTTTTAACTACAGAGAAACTTACCGTTGGAGAACAAAAAAGTAAAAAGGAGCAGTAATTTGTACATAGCTATAGTTCTTGACAGAATATTCTTCTCCACTAAAATGCCATTTTTAAAGTTGTTGTGCCACTATACCAAGGTATCCCAAAAGACTAAATGCGTCACTTTCGGTGACATAGTCAAATGGTGCCCTGGAATGTAAAATTTGCTATTCCAGGAAGAGAACAGAAGAGACACATATTTAAGATTTTTAAATTATAGTCATCTACAGCAGTATCATCAACACCACCACCACCATCATCACTATCACCATCATCATCATCATCAACAAGGACTATCTAGGCACATACAACAGAGAGGGAAAAAAACTGGATTTACCAAAAAACAAGAATGACAAAAGGGGAATGCTCTTGGCAAAGAAAAGTAATCAATACTAAATGACATTCTTTATATATGCTATTTTAATCTTTCTAGAAATTAAACAGAAGGGAGCCAAGCAAGATAGAACAAAAGGCAAAGGTGAATAGAACAAGAGTAATTTCTTATGTGATAGACGTATACCCATATTCTACAAACATGCCCCATTCCTCATTTTCCACCTCTAAAAATAACCTATGGAAATTTCATTTAGCTGATGTGCTTCATCAAGGTCATCACCTACTTCATGGAAAATTGTTCAATTACATGACTTGCTGTCACAATCTATAGAGACTGTCATTCTAAGCTCCTAGTTTCCATTTTGGGCTTTGGTCTCATCTTCCACTGGAAAACATGTTGCATTTGATTCCTTGCATGGAAAAATTAAATATCATTTAAAATATCTCAGATCTCAGACAAAGAAACAAGCCTGGCATCTTGTTGAAGATCTGTAAAAAGCTGAGACCAAACTGGTTTCTTACACTGTAGAAACGTTAAGAGTTTGTTCCATAACTCAAGCATTCTTGGTAGAACTTTCCCCCTGGATAACCATGGAGCATGTATAGGTGTTGTTTACAATAAGCTTCCTTATTGTCATATAATAAAGGAAATAGTCCAGAATTTAGCATACCTTTAGCTTATTCACATTTTTTACTAATTAGCTTGCTGTTTAGTTCAGCTGACTTTTTTTTCCCTTGAGGTGAGATTTCATTAATGTTGGAAACAGTGAGTTGATTTACATTCTGGCACAAACTCCTTCATCTGGGCAAGTACTCTGATTATTTTCCTGTCGTTGCAGCTATGTCATCAGAATTTATTCCCAAACTAAAATTAAATTCTGAACCACATTTGCTGGCAGAATAGTCACCATTATGTTCAAATCACACACACACACACACACACACACACGTGTGTGTGTGTGTGTGTGTGTATATATATATATATATAAAGAATTGTCGCATGGCAATATCTGTTCATTTATCAACTTGTAGCCAAAAATACTTTGCTAGCTCTATTTGTTCTGACTTGGTTTTCTATATCTTTCACCCATTCCTGAATAGGCTGTGGGGTCATTAGAAAGTACTTTAGCTACTTTCTTTGTGGTAGAGACACCTGAAATTTCCAAGCAAAAATCTTTACCACAGTCTTTTGCTAAGCCTCAGCAGTTGTATGTAGTGCTACGTTATAGGTAACCCATATACCACTAATATTCATATGTGAAATAGAATGTTTTTGTGTGAAATAGTGAACATATACTTCTGTCAGCTTTTCAATATTTTTTCTTTCAAACAGTTAAGCATATTTCTTTATGCCACGAGTGCAAATCTTGCTTAAATGTTTATGATTTCATTACTTCTTAGCCAGTACATCTTCACAAGTAACACATTGAGGTTTTAGTACTTCTTTATCAACAGTGGCCACGAAATTAAACACCATACATAAAACATCATTTTTCCAATTAAAACAAGTATAAGTTTTCTGGTCTTCTTTTGTTAGTAATCACATATTTTATTGCCACATTCAGAAAAAAGTGTCTTTTTTCTTGACAAAAAAAGAGAAATTCAGTGAACTAGGCTCAGAAAAAGGTAATCTGTAAATTAGGGTTAAGTGTAAATAATATAAATTTTAATTATCAAATTTTGCTAACAACATTAAACTGTAAATTTTAAAATTCTGAATTAAAATGTAAAAAAACTAAAAATAACAAGTTGTAAATATCTAATACCTGTTCTCAGATTTCTATACACTTTTGGGTTATAGCTGACAAAATATCTTTAAAATGTTACACATGACTAGTATGCAGCTGAACCACAAGCAAATCACCACCCAACTTCAACAACATCTATATTGGTCTACATCCTATTAAACAAGAAGAGTTTGCTGATCATGAACTTGGATACCATGGCATGCCAACTGCTATAATGTTTTCTACATACTTACTCTCATTTTCTATACTTTCTTTGTATTATATTGTTTACAAACCAGTAATTAACAGTTTGCACACTGGCATTGAATGCAGAACCCGCTTTGACACTTAATTATCTATCTGTCTATCTATCTATCTATCTATCTATCTATGGAGAAAGAGAGATTGAAACTTATTTTAAATCTCTAATTTGTATTATCACCTTTCATTATATGTTTTCTTAAAAATCTTTGTATGAATCAGATTTCTTTAGCCATTCAATCCTAATGTTCTCTTTTATTTCAGGAAGTGTGTCCTTGTGTGATTTTCAGCTAACCCTTAGCAAAGCCCCTAACCTCACCTTTTTTTTAGTAAAACTAAGGAAATCATGTATTACAAAATGGTTTTTTAAATAGAAAATCTGACTGTTTCAGCATCTCCTTTTCTCATCCTACATGAGAGGAACCAACATTACCTTCTTAAAGGCTTTTGAAGAAAGATCACACAGGACTCCTACAGAGGGGAGAGGAAAAGGTGTTGGCAGCCCTGGATTTCAAAGGGGAAGGTACTTGGAGGTTTTGTGAAAATTAGCATACACCTCGCTCACTCACAATAACCATGGAAGGTAGCAAAACTGCAGGAGGCGTGATACAACAGTGAACCCAGGGAGCCTAGATCCAAGACATCGAGGCTCTAAATTTGGCAGTCTCTGCTGTCAGAGCTTGGCACAGACCCAGCCCAGCAGGTTGTCTCCAAGGCAGCATGCAGGTGTATCAGGAGAAGAAACCAGAGATCCCTTCCAAATTTTCTGGACCTCATTAGATTCCCAGGACCTTTACACATCCTGGCAGAGGAGAGGGAAGGCCAGTGATGAATGATATTTCCTACTATTTTGGCCAGGTAGGGGCTCAGAGCAGAATTGTGACTTAGAGAAACAAAGAGCTGCAGAATTTGCAAATTAATACCCACCGCGCATTTGGATTTCTATAGAATGGAAGCTAGCAAACAAATTTCATGTTCAGGAGATTTATAAAAGCTTTTTAATGTTGTTGGCTTTGTGAGAAGCAATTTCAACACATTCAACTCCTAGACAGATCTTCATGGTATTCATTCAATTATTTGTTCATTCATCAAAGTATATTGAATCTCTTTTATGTATTAGGAACTGTTTTAGGTGCCATGGATATAGCTGGGAACAAAAGAGACAACAGCTGTTGTGCCCCATGGAACTTCCCTTTAGCCATTTAGACAATAAACTAAATAAGTTTAATCGGTAGTACCTTAGAGAGTCATAAGCCCTAAGGAGAAAAATAAAGCACTAAAGGGGTACCTGAATTGTTAAGTATAGGTTTCAATTTTAAAGGGGTAATCAGGGAAGGAGTCTCTTAGAAGGAGACATTTGAACAAAGCCCTGAAGGAGGTTAAGAAGGCGAGCAATATGGATATGTGGAGGGAAAGTAATCCAGGCACAGGGAACAGCACATAGAAATCCCGTATTTGGGGGGATGCTTGCCATGGTGGAGGAAATACGAAGAGGCCACTGGGACGGGAGTAGAGTGAATAAGGCAAGAGAAACCAAAGATGAAACCCAAGAGGCAGTGGAAGGCCAGATCATGCAGGGTCTTGTAAGCCAGTGGAAAGATTCTGGCTTTCACTCTGAGTGTGATGGGAGTGATTGGAGGGATTTGCGTGGAGGAGTGACGTGATTTGACATATATTTTAAAGGTTCATTCTGGTGACTGCAAAAAGGACTTTTTTCCAGCAGAATCCAGCTGCCTGGATTAGTATTCAAGGTGAAGTAATCACATGATGAAAGGAAGTTTCACTATTTAATTCCTATTCTTCCTTTGTGTTGTATTAAGTTCGTTCTCCTTCTAGCCTGATCCACCAATACTGTCATTATTAGCAGACACAAAAGCCATAATCTGTATTGTTGACAGGAGTGAAGGAGGGAAGGCTTCCTAAAAAGCAACTATATTTACACTCTTTAATTGGTTTTTCAAGAACTTGGCTCTGAAAGAACTGCTACTATGGGACAATGACAACTCCGGCAATGCCCTGGCAGGAAACGTACCTCTAGGTTGCTATTAGTGCTATCAGTATCCACTGATGTATGAGAGTACTGCTCACTAATTTCTCCTCTCTTATTTGAACAGTAAAGTTACTAACCAAACAGAGCAAGTTATTCAAATAAATCTGGCATTTTTCTTCCCCCTTTTTCTCTCTTTTGGTAAATAGAAACACAAGTGTAGGTATTTAATTTCATTAATTGTATTTCTCAATAAGATTTCTCAAATTGTGTGTCGGAGGCAGCTAAAGGAGTGCTAAAGGGAAGTTTATTGCATTAAGTGCATTTATTAAAGAGGAAGAAAGATCTAAAATCAATAACCTAAGCATCTCAATAAGCTAGAAAAATGAGGGTAAATTAAACACAAGGCAGACAGAACAAAGGAAACAATCAGGATCAAAGCAGAAATCAATGATATAGAAAATAGAAAAACAATAAAGAGAAACAAAGAAACCAAAAAGTTGGTTCTTTGAAATGTTCAACAAAATTGATAAAGCTTTAGCTATATTTACCAAGAATAAAAGTGAGAAGACATAAATTACCAAGATCAGGAATGAAAGAAAGAACATCACTGCAGACCTACAAAAATTAAAAATAGTATAAGGAAACATTATGAACAACTGTATGCACTAAATTAGACAATTTAGATGAAATGGGAAAATTCCTTAAAGAGACACAAATTACCAAAACATATTCAAGAAGAAATAGAATATCAGAACAGGTCTATAACAAGTAAGAAATTAAAATAGTAATTTAAAATTTTTTCTCACAAAGAAAATCCCAGGCCCAGATGGCTTCACTGGTGAACTCTATCAAATATTAAGGAGAAATAATGCCAATGCATCCCAAACTCTTTCTGAAAATAGAGGAAGAAAAACCACTTTACTCAATGTGGGGACTGCTCAGTCACGATACATCTCAATTTTGACCCAGGGACTACATCACTACTTAAGAGGTAAATACCTCTCCCTTTTGATCTCATCAGTGTCATGAAAGAAAATACACTTCCATAGAGTGAAGTGCTCCCAAATTTCAGCGATATTAATATATCATCTGGGTGGGTATAATTTCTGACTACTTAATGGTTCCTTCTTGAAACAGAATGATGCTCAATACAACTTGCACCCTAGAACAGCTATCGTATCTCAAAGACTAGTTCATAGTCCTCAAAATCTGTGAATCTCTTCTGAAAATGTTTATTTCCGTGAAATTGCACTGTAAGTTTTTGGATTCTGCTTCCTTTGACTTCACACAATTCTACAATAGGAAGTGAGATGTGTCCAGTATTTTTGCAGTAAAGATCTTTGCCACAGGCAGTTATGCTGCAGAACAAATTGGCTGAAAGGCAATTCTCTCATTAAAGATAAAATAATGGTTGACAGTTTGGTTTCAAATGGTTGACAGTCTAGTTTCATTTCTCCATTGATGCAGTACTCCCATTTTTATGTTATATAAATCTTGGGCCTCATAATGGTCTATACAGTGACAAGGGAGACGTGGCAGTCTTAAAATACTGGATAACAACTATGTATATGGACTTGAAAAAAAATACGGTGATAAATAAACTTACTGGAAGTGTGAAATAAGAGTGTAAACCCAGACTGCACACTATACTAGAAAATGATAACACATCAGTTTGCAGATCCTTCGTTGAGCACAGTCATCCCTCTCACCCCTGAAAACCAAAGTTTACCAAGCTATGGCAAATATAAAAGATGCCACTAATAATTCACAACAGTCTTCAAACGCGTTAATTATCCATTCTTTAGCTACAACATTCAACAACAGCTTGCTCTCTAATGCTGTCTGTACCAAATTTATCACGCAATATTATAAGCTGGAGGCAAACGAAGACTCAAGCTCTATCTAGATTCTTTTTTTTTTTTTTTTTTTTTTTTTTTTTGCGGTACGCGGTTCTCTCACTGTAGCGGCCTCTCCCGTTGCGGAGCACAGGCTCCGGACGCACAGGCTCAGCGGCCATGGCTCACGGGCCTAGCTGCTCCGCGGCATGTGGGATCTTCCCGGACCGGGGCACGAACCCGTGTCCCCTGCATCGGCAGGCGGGCTCCCAACCACTGCGCCACCAGGGAAGCCCTCTATCTAGATTCTGATGTAGACAGAATTTAGGTATTTGGCACAGATTCTGGCTTAGATGATTTGGTGAAATATAAGGACTGGGCTTGTGACAGAACATTTAAACGTAGTCCAGATATGTACTGCCAGTTATATATATTACATGTATTAATAAGAAATAGCAGTGTCTCCCTCTGTTTGTTTTACTTCAGATTTACAGGTAAATCTGAAGACTCTAACAGCAGATTTTTTAATATTATAAAAAAATTGTTCTGATTTTAGATACTGAATCCTTAATGATTGACTATGAGAAAGTATCATTGTTTTCTCTAAGATGTACCCGAATACAGCTGTAACTATGAATCTACACACTTTTTAAATAAATCGAAATATTTTTGCATTTTTCACAGTAAAGTCTTTTAAAAATTTTATTATTTTTTATATTTCATTATGTCCTTTTTAATGTCCTTTTATTTTTGTTATTGTATATTTTACGGCAAAATTGTCTTATGACCAATTAGTTGTATAGAGAAATTGTTTGCAGGAAACTGCTTGCAGCAGAGATTCTTACTGTGTGAATACCTAGAACCAAAATGGGGTTTCTCTACAGTAGCTATTTGCATAATCTACATATAATCCAAGCCTATTAGTGTGGTTTCTCCAAATAAACGGAACCAATTTTTATATCTACAAAGAGTTTTATTGTAAGGAATTGGCTCATGTAATTATGGAGGTGAGAATTCCATCACCTGCAGTTGGCAAACTGGAGTCCCAGGAGAGCCAATGGCATAGTTCCAGTTTGAGTCCAAGTCCAAAGGCGGGGGAAGACCAATATCCCAGCCTGCAGCCCATCAGGCAGAGAGAGTAAATTCTCTCCCACTCAGTCCTTTTGATTATATTCAGGCCTCCACCAAATTGGACAAGGCCAGCCCTTGTTGAGGAGGGTTATATTGAGGAGGGCAATCTGCTTTACTCAGTCTACTGATTCAAGTGTTATTCTTATTGAGATACAGAGACACACCCAGAAAAATGTTTCATCAGATATCTGGGCACTCCAGTGGCTCAGTCAAGTTGACACGTAAAATTAACAATTACACCATGTATTATCAAACAATCTGCCTAGGATAGTAAATGAGATATTTAGTCATTCAACAAATTTGACAAATATTTGTTAGTTCTTATTATGTATCTGTTCCCAGTGCAGGGTCTGGGGATACAGGAGTAATTAAAACAGACAAGACCCCTGCCTCCTGGAATTGACATTAAGAAATATATTCCCTAGTTCATAGGCACTGGCTTTCCACTGCCTACTGAAGGACCTCCAGGCTCTTGCGAAGTTGTCCCACCCTATACTGTCCAGCTGTTCCAGGAATTTTGTCAGTTAGTCAACAATTACTTGTTAAATAATGAATATGAGCCATTTTCTTCCTCTCTTGCTTCTGGGGCCTGTGCTGTATCTGTGTAGTCAGGTGAAAGTGACTCACATCTGAGAACATCCAAGGCTCACAGCTGACTCAGCTCAACGGTCACTGCTATCACCCTCACAGGGATGCCACCACTGCCTAGAACCCTGAAAAGGCCAAAGGGATCATGGTTCCCTGGAGTCCTCACTCAGTGAAGACAGTCCATGTTTCATGCAGAAGTAGAGGTGGTGGATGGGGTTTGTGCCCCCTCTTCTCACTTGTTGGTGTTATTATGCTTTGACACATGGGTGAACAAAAAAGACTGCTTGGGGGGCTTCCCTGGTGGCGCAGTGGTCGAGAGTCCGCCTGCCAATGCAGGCGACGCGGGTTCGTGCCCCGGTCCGGGAAGATCCCACATGCTGCGGAGCGGCTGCGCCCGTGAGCCATGGCCGCTGAGCCTGTGCGTCCGGAGCCTGTGCTCCGCAACGGGAGAGGCCACAACAGTGAGAGGCCCGCGTACCGCAAAAAAAAAAAAAAAAAGATTTATAGTTCTTTAAACTTATGTGAATTCCAGGAAATTGGAGGAAGGTTGGGAATGAGGCTGAGAGCCTAAGTAACATAAACCATGCTATACACAAAACTGTCTGTCGGGTGATAAGTCTTTGCCATTGGACCAGCCCCACGCCTCCAACTCCTCTTCCCTTTAGGATGATTTATCTCCTATGAGGCACTTCATTCCTAATATAAATAGACTCCTGGTGAAGTTGCGCCACTTGTCCTGCAGACATGCCTAGTCATGTTTTAGCTCCAGCAGTGCACACAGCTGCAGATCAAACTGGCAGCCCAACTGCACTCATAATCAGTTTGAATCTGAATTATCACCTCCTTGAACAAATCAGTAACAGACTTGTTTGCCCTCCCTGAGGTTTTAAGACAAGTGTGGTCGAGGTCTTGCCATCTCAGTAAAAAAATTCAATTTTGTGAGTCATGAAGGATCTGACAAGTTGGTTCCATTCAAGGCCTTTAATTCCACAAAGTTCTTGATTTGAAAAAGTTTTTCTGTATGAAGTTTCTGCTATGTGTCCTATGTGACTAAAATTTAAAAATTACATTTCTAGAATTTGCTTTCTCTTGTTTCAACGAGCCATTCAAATATTTATATGGTAATATTTAAAGATCAAAACAGAAAGAAAAGTTTCAAACTTGATATCTTCTTTTCTGTTACACAATACAAAATCTGACAAAGTTCCCAGCACAGAATCTCCTAATGAATGATGCAAGACATGTGAGACAGGCCAGCCTCTCCTCTGGCTTGAGCTAGCTGCTAAAATCTTGCTTTTTGCCTTTTCATTACAGATGCTCCCTTTGTGATAAGTTAACTCAGCTCTTCCAGGTTTAAAACACATTTCTCAAATTCTTCACTGGCAAAATGTGTTACCCCTTCTAGTCTTGTGTGCCTATATATTGAATTTTATTTTGCTTCATTTTTGTATTGAATAGATTATCAACGACTACCATTTATTGAGAGCTAGGCATTGCTGTAAGACATTTTCTCTAATCTTCATAACAACCAGATATTATTCTTCACATATAGCAACTGAGGTAACTGTGGCTGAAAAAATAACTTTACTTGTTTGCCCAAGGTCACCCAACCAGAGAGTGTAAATTGAGGTTTAAAAAAGTTTGTGCTAAACACCTCCTGGGCCTTGCGTGTAAGTGATACTTAATGCAATAACGTATGATGCTATTACAACACAGCTCTGGTTAGAAAGAAAGAGTGAAATTTTGTGGTTTAGTTAATTCTTTGGAAAGATGTTTTATAAACCAACCTCCACTCAGTTTCCTGTGTTCTTCTTACTGATAATGGCCTACATGAAGGGGAAACAATACTATTAGCTCTCTCTGATGGATATGTACAAGAACAAGTTGCACACGAAATTTTGCCCATTTTAACTCCAACTGAAGCTGATCCTATTTGTTCTCGTTTGGCATCAGACTTTGATATATGGTCATGAATATGCTTCTATGTTTAGTAAAAATAAAGATGATGTTATAATGGTGGCAGTGACACAATACTGAACGTTGTATTCGGTGTTGCAATAGGAGTACTGGAATATGAAAAGAACAAAAAGGGCCACCATCTAAATTTTTAAATTGCAGAGACTTTACCCTTTACTAATATTTACCAAGTGGGAAGTCAATGATTAGGAGGAATAGAAAAATACACCAGGAAAAAATGTACTCAAAAATTATTTAAAAGGGAAATTAGACAAAACTGGCAGTAGTAGCAATGCTCTTGATTACTATTGTTTTTAAACTACTGATATTAATGCCATACAAATTCTCATGGGTGATTCTTTAATTATCAACTCTGTCCAGTTGTTATTTTTATGACTATTTGACCTACATTTCAACTAAAAAGATGATTAACATTTTGAGTAGACTTGACTATTGTCTGATGTTTAGGTTTAGACAAATGTATTTCTCTTCAGGATATAATTTCTCACCAATTAATCTTTTTAAAAAGTTTTTCTGCAAAAGTTATGTTTTTTGCTTTGCAAATATCAACCACGTATAACTTCTCAGGGAAGAAAATAGTAATAAAATATGGAAATTAATTTGAAACAGGAGAAATATCAGAAATCATAGCTCTCAATGTCAGCTGTTGACTTTCAAGGAGACCCCCAGAAGAACCAATTGCTAAAGCAAAGCTTATTTTATCAGATTTACTGCAATGAGGGAGAATATCACCTTGATAGAAACTTAATAGTGTCCTTAGAAAAGAGAAGCCAGTAGAAAATATTTGAAAGGTTTTGTGACTTAGGCTGGGAGAGTTTAGGTGGATATTGTCAAGGAGGAGGACTGATTGGGTTTGGGCAAAGTTTATGACATGAAAGACTTGGATTGGAAGGCATAGCGATGTGAGGATGTAAAAGTATTGATGAGTAAAATACTAGTCTTCATAAGCAAGTTTTTAGTTGTTTCACCATCTTAGCTTGCAGTAACAGTAATTTCCTGGAGCAAATGGCTAAGTTATTTTTGCTTGATCGCACAATTACTTTGCACAGGGAAAGAAAGTATGTTGGCTTCTGGTGGATTTGATTCTTTAACTCTGATGCCATCATTGCCAACAAGCAGATGGACACTTAGCTGTAGCACTACTTTTCAGGATGTCTTCCCAGGCCCTGTTCTACCTACTCCGAGAACCGTATATAAAAATGGTCCCAGGGTCTTCCCTGGTGGCGCAGTGGTTCAGAGTCTGCCTGCCGATGCAGGGGACGCGGGTTCGTGCCCCAGTCCGGGAAGATGCCACATGCCGCGGAGCGGCTGGGCCCATGAGCCATGGCCGCTGAGCCTGCGTGTCCAGAGCCTGTGCTCCGCAAAGGGAGAGGCCACAATGGTGAGAGGCCCGCGTACCGCAAACAAACAAAAAAAAAGGTCCCAGAGTAATATTTCTATTTCACGCCCCTACACTTGCCCTCTCTCCTCATCCTCCCACCCCACCTAATTGGATTATGGGTAGATATCTGGCCTAAGCCAGTCTATTCCTGACCCAACTATTTTGTCTCAAGTATTTGAAACTGGAATTTAGAGCACTTTGAAAATCTATTCTCTTTTCTTGATCTGAGTACATGTAAACTCCAGAGTATATATATAAACTGTTTATTAGTCTCAATTTATTTGTATATAAACATAATATTTAAAAAATAATTGCCTCTACTGGAGCCATGTGGGAATCCCTTTCTGGCTGGATAGTGGCTCTCTTGAATATATTTTGTCCAGAGTCCATAATCTTTTAGTCCCTTTTTATTGTTTAAATAGTCTCATTTTCGCATTTAAAGAGTCAGTACCAATTATTCTTAAAATTCAGCCTCATTATCTAATTTAATGCCTTTTTCCTTTTCCCCTTTGCAGGCTGTCTATTTCTCTTGGAGCTTAAAGAAGAGGTATAGTCTGCTCTGCCCACATTTCTCCCTTCACCTTCTCTGCTGTTGAGGAGGAGGAGAGTTAGGGGAGGGCATATATGATATCTCAGAGCCAGACGGCAGCCCTCTTTTGTTCTTTATCACTGTTGCTTAGCGCTGTCTGGCCAATAATAATTCCTGTAAGATGCCAGTGTCTAAATATAAGCTTTATCATGGGACACAGGCTTCCTCATTCCCTTCCCTGGAGTCGAAGTTCTGACCTGGATTTGACCTCTTTCTCCAGTTCCTGCAAACTGTTCATCCTGCAAGCTCATGCTGTTCAGTCCCAGTAAATGGCTCTGTAGGATTGGGGAACTGGTAACATTGATCAAGCCCATGATCTTTTGGTGTCCCGTCCCTACAAGGGACTCCATTAACATGATTGTTAGAAAATGACAATTAGAAAACAACAATTAGAAAATTTAAAAAGGCATATATTTCCAAGAAAAAGGGAGCAAGACAGGAAACAGCAGTAGAAAGAGACAGCAAAAAATTTTCTCTAGAAATGAGATAATTCAAGCTGCAAAACCTCAGACAAGCATAAACTGGAGTTGTCACTCTGATGGGAAGGTTGCAGGGCGGGGATGAAAACAGGAGAATCTGTTGAAAGTATTTAGATGTGGCACTTAACTCTCCGCATCCATTCCCACACCCAGCGCAGCCAGGCATGGTACCCCTTCCTTTCCTTAGCAGAAAACTCAAGGTATAGCCAGATATAGCACCAGATATAGCCAAGCAACATATGAGGCATGAAAGCATCATATTAAAAACAGGTATTAAGAGAAAGAGAGACACTCTGTATTAGTCTGCTTGGGCTGCCATAACAAAATACCACAGACTGGGTAGCTTAGACAACAGAAATGTACTATCTTACAGTGCTGTAGTGTAGAAGTCCAAGATCAAGGTCTGGCAGGGTCGGTTTCTGGTGAGAGTTCTCTTCCTGGCTTACAGACAATCGTCTTCTCACTATGGCAGAGAGAGAGAGAGAACAAGCTCTCTGATGTCTCTTCTTATAAAGTAGGACACTAATCCTACAGTATTGGGGCCCCACACTTATGGCCTCATTTAACCTCAGTTACCTCCATAAAGGCCTTATCTCTAAGTATAGTCACATTGAGGACTGGTGCTTCAACATTAATTTTGGAGAGACACAAATGGTTAGTCTATAATACCCTCTAGCTCCTTTCATAGCATGTCTCTCAAAATATTGGCAGTAGAACTCATCCTCAAGGGGAAAGCAAGGTCGATTTTCTTCTGGGGAAACTGAGAAGCCTAATGAGAAATAGCGATAGATAAATACTTACATTTGGAGAACCCCTAAAGATCACCTTATAGTAACCTCACCAGTAGATAAGTTTCACCTATGCATGCCGAATCAGTATTCTAGTGATTTTTTTCTTAAATATGAACAGATAGGAAAGAATTTTCAGGCATTTGGGCTTCTGATAAAAAACAAAGAAGCCAAAGAAAACAATGAAACTCTAGGAAAGAGGGACAAATTAGGGAACAAAAGGAAATATGAGGGCTTCCCTGGTGGCGCAGCGGTCAAGAGTCTGCCTGCCGATGCAGGGGACACGGGTTCGTGCCCTGGTCCGGGAAGATCCCGCATGCTGCTGAGTGGCTGGGCCCGTGAGCCATGGCCGCTGAGCCTGCGCGTCTGGAGCCTGTGCTCCGCAATGGGAGAGGCCACAGCAGTGAGAGGCCCGTGTACCGCAAAAAAAAAAAAAAAAAAAAAAAAAAGGAATTAATTCTCCAGAGATATAAAGTAAAACATAATGTTTATAAAACAAGAACAAGAAGTTATTTAAAAGAGATATTGAGAGAATAATAAAAGAGCTTTAGAAATTTAATAAATTTGTATTAGTCAACGTTATCCAGAGAAATAGAACCAATAGAGTAAATATAAATATAAATAATTGTATATATGTTTACCATAAGGAATTGGCTCATGTGATTATGGAGGCTAAGAAGTCTCAAGATCTGCACTGAGCACCATTTAGCAACTATCATAGCAATGACTGATTTGGGAATGAATCACTAATGGATGTTAAGCCAAGTGGATGAAAGTTTGTTGAATGACAGGATGTATACACTTATTTATTAACTTTACAGTGAAGAAATTGGGTGGATATCATTCTACCCAAATGTTCAAAGTTAACACCATTTTGCCCATGGGGCAAAGCAACGTGATGTGCCTCACTGAGAACACAGAACAATTTCTGTGGATTTCCTACCTAAAGTAATTACCTGGATCTGATAAAATATCAAGGCAACAAAAGAAAAGAAAACCTTGAGGAAAACAAAGAGATTGGAGGTGAACAAATGAATTGTTATAGATAAATACAGCACATAATCCTGGATTGAATCTTGGACTAGAAGAAAAAAAAAGTTTAATATAAAAGCATTACTGGAAGTTTCTAGCCAGGTAAATTAGGCTTTTCCAGATGGAAACTAAGACATAAAACTATCTCTATTTGCATATGAAATAATCTTTTATGTAAAAAATCCTAAGAAATTCACCAAAACCCATTAGAGCTAATACATGAATTCAGCGATATTATAGTATACAAGGTTAATGTACAAAAATCAGTTGCATTTCTATACACTAGCAATGAACAATCTGAAAATGAAGTTAAGAAAACAATTTCATTTATAATAGTATCAAAAAAGAATAAAATACTTAGGAGTAAAGATAACGAAATGTAAGACATACATTGAAAACTACAAAACATTGCTGAAAAGAATCAAAGAGCACCTAAATAAATGGAAAGACATCCATGTTCATGAATTGAAAGACTTAATGTTAAAATGTCAAAACTCTCTAAATTGATCTGTGGGTTCAATGCAAGCCCTTTCAAAATCCCAGCTGGCAGCATTTTTTGTAGAAATTGACAAGCTGATCTTAAAATTCATGTGGAAATACAAGGGATTCAGATAGACAGCACAATCTTGAAAAAGAAAAATTAAGTTGGAGGATTCACACTTCCCAATTTGAAAACTTACTACAAAACTACAGTAATCAAGAATGTGTGGTAATGACATAAAGAGAGACATATAGATCAAAAGAATAGAATTTAGAGTCCAGTTATAAATCCTAACATTTATGGACAATTGATTTTCAACAGAATACCAAGCAATTAATTGGGGAAAAAACGATCTTTTTCAACATATAGTGCTGGGACAATTAAATATCCACATGCAAAAGAATGAAGTTGGACTTCTATGTTACGTGATGAAAATTAACTCAAAACAGATCAAAGACCTAAATGTAAGAACTAAACTGTAACACTCCTCGAAGGTGTAAATCTTTATGACCTTGAGTTAGGTAATGTTTTCCTAGATATGACACCTAAAGCACAAGGCACCAAGAAAAAAATATACAGATAAATTGGACTTCATCAAAACTTTAAAATGTTACGCTTCAAAGACACTATTGGTACATAAAGAACTCTTGGATGTATTAAGAACTTACAGCTCAAAGACAACTTGAATTAAAAATGGGCAAAGTACTTGAATAGACAATTCTACAAAGGTATACAAATTGTCAATAAGAACATGAAAAGACGCTGAACATCATTAGTCGTTAGGGAAGTGCAAATCAAATCACAATGAAATACCACTGCACACACTCTAGGAAAACTAATTAAAGAGATAGACAATACCAAGTGTTGACCAGGATGTGGAGAAATTGGAACCCTCACACATTGCTTGGTGGAAATGTAAAATAGTATAGCTGCTTTGGAAAACAGATTGTCAGCTCCTCAAAAAGTTAAACATAGAGTTACCATATGACCCAGAAATTCTACTTCTAGGTATCTACCCCCCTCAAATGAAAACATATGTCTATACAAAACTTGTATACAAATGTTCATAGCAGCATTATTCATAATAACCAAAAGTAGAAACAACCCAACTGTCCATCAACTAAGGAATGGATAAAAAAAATGTAAAAATAGAATATTATTTGGCCATAAAAAGGAATTAAGTATGGGTAGGTACTACAACATGGATGAACCTCAAAAACATTATGCTAAATAAAAGAAGCCAGTCACTAAAGACCGCATTTTTTTTTTGAGCTTGGATTTTGATTATATATTTAAAGAATTGTTACATGGTGTATAAAGAGAAAATAAGAAAGAAAACTGTCATCAATTCATATTACATCTAAGAACACTAAAGCCTATTGAATCATAATAATATATATATAAAGACATTAAAACTTTGAAGATATTTAAAAATTTATTGAAGTCAGAGAAATAGGTAAATTCTTAATACGTCAATTCTAGAAACCCGAAGTCCTAGGAATTATGTATCGAGGGATTTAGAAACAAATCTTTGTAAAAGATTTTTTTTTTTTTTTTTTTTTTTTTTGCGGTACGTGGGCTCTCACTGTTGTGACCTCTCCCATTGCGGAGCACAGGCTCCAGACGTGCAGGCT
Organism: Stenella coeruleoalba; assembly: GCF_951394435.1. Lineage (NCBI taxonomy): Eukaryota > Metazoa > Chordata > Mammalia > Artiodactyla > Delphinidae > Stenella > Stenella coeruleoalba. The sequence goes on from NC_137150.1 coordinate 46,833,336, forward strand.
CAGCGGCCATGGCTCACGGGCCTAGCCGCTCCGCGGCATGTGGGATCTTCCCGGACCGGGGCACGAACCCGTGTCCCCTGCATCGGCAGGCGGACTCTCAACCACTGCGCCACCAGGGAAGCCCTGTAAAAGATTTTAAAATTACATTCTTTGTTAAACTGGGACTTGGACCACTTTGGGTTTAGTTTTTCCCCTAAACGAATGCCATGATAAATAAGTCAGCAGCAGCACATTCCATCTATATGAAAATGCCAGAATCAGCAACTCTGTAGAGACAGAAAGATCATTAATGGTTGGTTGGGGCTAAGTGGGAAAGAAACCTTACATCCTTATATAATGGATATAAGGTTTCGTTGGGGGATGACAGAAGTATTCTAAAATTACACCACTCCGTATATAGACTAAAATTTATCGAATTGTAGACTTTCAACAGGTGAACTTTATGGCATGAGAATTATATCTCAATAAAGCTCTTAATAAATAATATGCATGTATAGAGACAGACTGATAAGATATATGTAGTAAAACGTTAGCAATTAGGGAACCTTGGTGACAGGTATATGGGGTTTCTAAATTTTGCAGCTTTTCTGTAAGTTAGATTTGTTTTAAAAGAAAAAAATAAAAATAAACTTTATGGTGCCCTCTTACTTTTTAAACTAAATGCATGTATCATGGTGATCAAATTTAAAAACTATGAAATAGATAAGGGTTTAGAATGAGGCAAGAGATAATACTGTCTGGTCAGGACCACTCACTCCAGAACTCCAAGGAGTACCATTCAATAGCAATATTATGGGCAGACATTCCCCACTAATCTGTAGCTTTAAATTAAAAAATCAGGGCCAATATGGAAAAATGGGCAAAGCTCTAGAGTTGGTCAGCCATGAGTTCAAATCCTGGTGCCACCAGTTTTTAGCTGGTTACCTAGGAAAGTTATTTATGCTATCAGGGTGTAGTAGGCACCTACTATTGCGATGACTCAACCCTTGTATAACGCCCTTCCCCTTGAGTGTGGGTGTGAACTGTGAACATGACAGGAGGATCACTGGCATGATTAGATTATGTCACACGGCATAGCTAGCTTTAAGAAAGTTAGTAAACTTTAAGAAGGGATAGACCTGACATGACCACCTGAGCCTTTGAAATGTGGGTCTTGGAGTCAGAGAGAAAGAAGTCTGAGATTTGACATGAGACATTCCCATTGCCTGCTTTAAAGATGGAGAAGCCACAATGGCAAGGAGTGTGGGCAGCCTCTGGGAGCTGAGAGTGACCCCAGCTGACAGCCAGCAAGGAAACTGGGAGCTCAGTTAGTTCTACATTCTCAAGGAACTGGATTCTGCCAACAGTCTGAATGAGATTCTTCCCCTGAGGCTCTGGATGAGAAAAGCAGTCCAGCCAACACCTTGGCTTTAGCATTGTGAGATCCTGAGCAGAGAACCAAGTCATGCCATGCCTGGACTTCTGTTTTACAGACTGTGAGCTAATAAATGGGTGTTGTTGTAAGCTACTAAACTTGTGGTGATATGTTATGAAGCGACAGAAAACTAATACACAGAGTATCCATTTCCTCACATATAAAATGAAAATATCAACACTATCTACCTCCTAACACGATGTGTTTTTTGTCAAATAAATAATCATATAAAACATTTAGCAGCTTCTCGTATAGTACATGCTTACTTTAAGTTAGCTCTCACTATCATTACTATTAGTATCATTATTGAGATCAGGTAAAGTGAAACCTCAAAAAGAAATCAGAATCCTTTCCAGTAAACCTGTAATAAACTTAATTTATTCATTAATGTGTCAACCAAGATATTTTGCCATACCCAGGATATGAATAGTATTCCTAATATCATCCATAATTAAAGCTCTGGCTTTTATTCAAAATCTGATTCATTCCATTGATGGCATTTCCTAGTGAAAGATAACCTTACCAGTCCTTTAAAGTATTCATCATAAGGCTACCTGTCAAGTTTCGATGATGGGTGGGAAATGACGGAGACAGCAAAGAACACTCTTATAAATGTCCTCTGAATATGGCATTTAAATTTTTGTGTTAACTGTAAAACTGAAATCCTTCTGCAAACTAACAGCCCCAAGGTGGTATTCATGAAACACACAAGCTGAACTACCTGAATGAAGTCACGCTCGTAAAATGGCTTGAATAGTTTTGTGTCACTTAATTCCAGCTATGGGCTAAGACTCAATGTGCTAAGACTCAATGTGGCTGATTTCCCATATTCTAAAATCGACTGATTGAACATTTGTGAAGCAGAATAGCACTTATTCCCAGGGGGTATTTGTCTTTAGCAATGAAGCACAGCTGCCCTATACTATTAGGCTACGCTAACCGTACCTCAAACACTCCATAATTTCCATTTATGTTTCATAATATTACCAAGATTGCCATGGAATAATCCTCCTTATTACTGAGTAGGGGCTGCATGCACTCCTTGATCCTCACTTTCTATCAAATTTAAAACCATACTAGTATTTATTTTTTAACATATTTATTGGAGTATAATTGCTTTACAATGGTGTGTTAGTTTCTGCTGTATAATAAAGTGAATCAACTATACGTATACATACATCCCCATATCTCCTCCCTCTTGCGTCTCCCACGCACCCTCCTTATCCCACCCCTCTAGGTGGTCACAAAGCAATGAGCTGATCTCCCTGTGCTATGTGGCTGCTTCCCACTAGCTATCTATTTTACATTTGGTAGTGTATATGTGTCCATGCCACTTTCTCACTTCATCCTGGCTTACCATTCCCCCTCCCCGTGTCCTCAAGTCCATTCTCTACATCTGCGTCTTTATTCCTGTCCTGCAAATAGGTTCATCAGTACCATTTTTTTTTCAGAATCCATATATATGCGTTAGCATATGGTATTTGTTTTTCTCTTTCTGACTTACTTCACTCTGTATGACAGACTCTAGGTCCATCCACCTCACTACAAATAACTCAATTTCGTTTCTTTTTATGGCTGAGTAATATTCCATTGTATATATGTGCCACATCTTCTTTATCCATTCATCTGTCGATGGACACTTAGGTTGGTTCCATGTCCTGGCTATTGTAAATAGAGCTGCAATGAACATTGTGGTACATGTCTCTTTTTGAATTATGGTTTTCTCAGGGTTAATATGCCCAGTAGTGGGATTGCTGAGTCATATGGTAGTACTATTTTTAGTTTTTTAAGTAACCTCCATAATGTTTTCCATAGTGGTTGTATGAATTTACATTCCCATTAACAGTGCAGGTGGGTTCCCTTTACACCACACCCTTTCCAGCATATATTGTTTCTAGATTTTTTGATAATGGCCATTCTGACGAGTGTGAGGTGATACCTCATTGCAGTTTTGATTTGCATTTCTCCAATAATTAGTGATGTTGAGCACCTTTTCATGTGCCACTTGGCCATCTATATGTCTTCCTTGGTGAAATGTCTATTTAGGTCTGCTGCCCATTTTTTAACTGGATTGTTTGGTTTTTTGATATTGCGCTCCATGAGCTGTTTGTATATTTTGGAGATTAATCCTTTGTCTGTTGTTTCATTTGCAAATATTTTCTCCCATTTTGAGGGTTGGCTTTTTGTCCTATTTATGGTTTCCTTTGCTGTGCAAAAAGCTTTTAAGTTTAATTAAGTTCCATTCTATTTTTGTTTTTATTTCCGTTACACTAGGAGGTGGATCAAAAAAGATCTTGCTGTGGTTTATGCCAGAGCGTTTTTCGTATGTTTTCCTCTAAGAGTTTTATAGTGTCTCACCTTACATTTAAGTCTTTAATCCATTTGGGGTTTATTTTTGTGTATGGTGTTAGGTAGTGTTCTAATTTCATTCTTTTACATGTAGCTGTCCAGTTTTCCCAGCACCACTTATTGAAGAGGCTGTCTTTTCTCTATTGTATGTTCTTGCCTCCTTTGTCGTAAATTAGGTGCCCATATGTGTGTGGGTTTATTTCTGGGCATTCTATCCTATACCATTGATCTATATTTCTGTTTTTGTGCCAGTACCATACCATCTTGATTACAGTGGCTTTGTAGTATAGTTTGAAGTCAGGAAGCCTGATTCCTCCAACTCCATTTTTCTTTCTCAAGATTGCTTTGGCTATTCAGTGTCTTTTGTGTTTCCATAGGAATTGAATTGTATAATTTTTTGTTCTAATTCTGTGAAGAATGCCATTTGTAGTTTGATAGGGATTGCTTTGAATCTGTAGATTGCTTTGGGTAGTATAGACATTTTCACAATATTGATTCTTCCAATCCAAGAACATGGTATATCTCTCCATCTGTTTTTTTTTGTTTTTTGTTTTTTTTTTGCGGTACGCAGGCCTCTCACTGTTGTGGCCTCTCCCGTTGCGGAGCACAACCTCTGGACGCGCAGGCTCAGCGGCCATGGCTCACAGGCCCAGCCACTCCGCGGCATGTGGGATCTTCCCGGACCGGGGCACGAACCCGTGTCCCCTGCATCGGAAGGCAGACTCTCAACCACTGCACCACCAGGGAAGCCCTCTCCATCTGTTTATGTTATTTTTGATTTCTTTCAACAGAGTTTTATAGTTTTCTGAGTACAAGTCTTTTGCCTCCTTATGCAGGTTTATTCCTAGGTATCTTATTCTTTTTGTTGCAATGGTAAATGGGAGTGTTTCCTTAATTTCTCTTTATGTTTTTTCATTGTTGGTGTATAGGAATGCCAGAGAGTTCTGTGCATTAATTTTGTATCCTGCAACCTTACCAAATTCATTGATTAGTTCTAGTAGTTTTCTGGTGGCATCTTTAGGATTTTCTACGTATAGTATCATGTCATCTGCAAACAGTGACAGTTTTACTTCTTCTTTTCCAACTTGTATTCCTTTTATTTCTTTTTCTTCTCTGATTGCTGTGGCTAAAACTTCCAAAACTGTATTGAATAAAAGTGGTGAGAATGGACGTCCTTGTCTTGTTCCTGATATAAGTGGAAATGCTTTCAGTTTTTCACCATTGAGTATGATGCTTGCTGTGAGTTTGTCATGTATGGCCTTTACTATGTTGAGGTAGGTTCCCTCTATGCACATTTTCTGGAGAGTTTTTATCATAAATGGGTGTTGAATTTTGTCAAAAGCTTTTTCTGCATCTACTGAGATGATCATATGGTTTTTATTCCTTAACTTGTTAATGTGGTGTATCACATTGATTGATTTGCATATATTAAAGAATCCTTGCATCCCTGGGATAAACCCCACCTGATCATGGTGTATGATCCTTTTAATGTGCTGTTGGATTCTGTTTGCTAGTATTTTGTTCAGGATTTCTGCATCTATGTTCATCAGTGATATTGGTCTATAATTTTCTTTTTTGTGATATCTTTTTCTGGTTTGGGTATCAGGGAGATGGTGGCTTTGCAGAATGAATTTGGGAGTGTTTCTCCCTCTGCAATTTTTTGGAAGAGTTTGAGAAGGATTGGTGTTAGCTCTTCTCTAAATGTTTGATATAATTAGCCTGTGAAGCCATCTGGTCCTGGACTTTTGTTTCTTGGAAGATTTTTAATTACAGTTTCAATTTCATTACTTGTGATAGGTCTGTTTATATTTTCGAATTTTCCTGGTTCAGTCTTGGAAAACTGTACCTTTCCAAGAATTTGTCCATTTCTTCGTGGTTGTCCATTTTATTGGCATATAGTTGTTTGTGGTAGTCTCTTAAAATCCTTTGTATTTCTGCAGTGTAGGTTGTGATTTCTCCTTTTTCATTTCTAATTTTATTGATATGAGACCTTTCCCTTTTATTCCTGTTGAGTCTGGCTCATGGTTTATCGATTTTGTTTATTTTCTCAAAGAATAAGCTTAGAGTTTTACTGATCTTTGCTATTGTTTTCTTTGTTTCTATTTCATTTATTTCTGCTCTGATCTTCATGATTTCTTTCCCTTTAACTGACTTTGGGTTTTCTTTGTTCTTCTTTCTCTAGTAGGGTTAGATCGTTTATGTGATATTTTTCATGTTTCTTGAGGTGAGATTGAATTGCTTTAAATTTCCCTCTTAGAACTGCTTTTGCTGCGTCCCATATAGGTTTTGGGTCATCATGTTTTCCTTGTCATTTGTTTCTATGTATTTTTTTCATTTCTTCTTTGATTTCTTCAGTGAGCTCTTGGTTATTTAGTAGCACACTGTTTAGCCTCCATGTATTTGTGTATTTTTACAGTTTTTTTCCTGTAACTGATTTCCAGTCTCAGAGTGTTGTGGACAGAAAAGATGCTTGATACGATTTCAATTTTCTTAAATTTTCTGAGGCTTGATTTGTGACCTAAGATGTCCTGGAGAATGTTCCATGTGCACTTGAGAAGAAAGTGTATTCAGCTACTCTGTTCTATTTATGTTCATTTATTTTCTACAAATATCAATTAGATCTATCTGGTCTATTGTGTCATTTAAAGCTTATGTTTCCTTATTTATTTTCTGTTTGGATGATCTGTCCATTGGTGTAAGTGGGGTGTTAAAGTCCCCTACTATTATTGTGATACTGTTGATTTCTCCTTTCATGGTTGTTAGAATTTGCCTTATGTATTGAGGTGCTCTATGTTGGGTGCATAAACATTTATAATTGTTATATCTCCTTCTTGGATTGATCCTTTGATCATTATGTAGTGTCCCTCCTTTTCTCTTGTAACAGTCTTCATTTTAAAGTGTATTTTATCTGATACGAGTATTGCTACTCCAGCTTTCTTTTGATTTCCGTTTGCATAGAATATCTTTTTCCATCCCTTCACTTTCAGTCTGTATGTGTCCCTAGGTCTGAAGTGGGTCTCTTGTAGACAGCATATATATGGGTCATTTTCTTGTATCTGGCCAGTCTGTGTCTTTTAGTTGGGGCATTTAACCCATTTACATTCAAGGTTATTATCAGTATGTATGTTCCTATTACCATTTTCTTAATTGTTTTAGGTTTGTTTTTGTGGGTCTTTTTCTTCTCTTGTGTTTCCCGCTTAGAGAAGTTTCTTTAGCATTTGTTGTAAAGCTGGTTTGGTGGTGCTGAATTCTCTCAGCTTTTGCTTGTCTGAAAAGCTTTTGACTTCTCCATCGAATCTGAATTAGATCCTTGTTGGGTAATCTTGGTTGTAGGTTTTTCCCTTTCATCGCTTTAAGTATGTCCTGCCACTCCTTTCTGGCCTGCAGAGTTTCCACTGAAAAATCAGCTGATAACCTATGGCGATTCCTTTGGATGTTACTTTGTGTTTTTCCCTTGCTGCTTTTAATATTTTTTCTTTGTAATTAATTTTTATTAGTTTGATTAATATGTGGCTTGGTGTGTTTTTCCTAGGGATTATCCTGTATGGGACTCTCTGTGCTTTCTGGACTTGGGTGGCTATTTCCTTTCCCATGGTAGGGAAGTTTTCAACTATAATCTCTTCAAATATTTTCTCAGACCCTTTCTTTTTCTCTTTTTCTTCTGGGACCCCTATAATTCGAATGTTGGTGAATTTAGTTTTGTCCCAGAGGTCTCTGGGATTGTCTTCAATTCTTTTCATTCTTTTTCTTTATTCTGCTCCTCAGCAGTTATTTCCACTATTTTGTCTTCCAGCTCACTTATTCATTCTTCTGCCTCAGTTATTGATTCCTTCTAGTGTATTTTTCATTTCAGTTATTGTCTTGTTCATCTCTGTTTGTTTGTTCTTTTTTTTTTAATTTTTTTAAGGGAATTCCTTTATTTTTATTTTTTATTTATTTATTTTTGGCTGTGTTGGGTCTTCGTTTCTGTGCAAGGGCCTTCTCCAGTTGTGGCAAGTGGGGGCCACTCTTCATCGCGGCGTGCGGGCCTCTCACTATTGCGGCCTCTCCTGTTGCGGAGCAACAGGCTCCGGACGCGCAGGCTCAGCGGCCATGGCTCACGGGCCCAGCCGCTCCGCGGCATGTGGGATCCTCCCGGACCAGGGCTACGAACCCGCATCCCCTGCATCGGCAGGCAGACTCCCAACCACTGCGCCACCAGGGAAGCCCTGTTTGTTCTTTTGTTCTTCTAGATCTCTGTTAAACATTTATTGTATTTTCTCAATCCATGCCTCCATTCTATTTCCGAGATTCTGGATCATCTTTACTATCATTACTCTGAATTCAATTTTAGGTAGACTGCCTGTTTCCTCTTCATTTATTTGGCCTTGTAGGTTTCTACCTTGCTCCTTCACCTGTGACATATTTTTTTGCCATCTCATTTTTTTTTCTTTTTTAATGAGTGGGATTGTGTTCCTGTCCTACTGGTTGTTTGGCCTGAGGCTTCCAACACTGGAGTTTGTAGGCTATTGGGTAGGGCTGGGTCTTGGTGCTGAGATGAGGAACTCCGTGAGACCTCACTCCAATGAATATTCCCTGGGGTCTGAGGTTCTCTGTTAGTCCAGTGGTTTGGACTCATAGCTCCCACCGCAGGAGCTTCAGCTTGACCCAGGACCTGTGAACCAAGATCCTGCAAGCTGCGTGGGGTGGCCAAAAAGAAAAGAAAGAACAATAACAAAGTAAAAAATAAAATTAGACCAGAAAACTAACAGATACGTTATAAAGAATATAAAAATAAAAATATAATGAATCAACAACTGGAAGGTACATCAGTACCACAATAGTAAAAAAGAGGAGGGAAAAAAAAAAGGGGGGGAGGCCTTGGCTGGGCAGGGCCAAGGCAGGGCCTAAGCAAGGGCCTAAGCAAGGGCAAGCTTTGGGTGGTGGGTAGGGCCAATGCTCAGGACCCACAGGGCTGGAAAAGGCCCTAGGGGCTCTGGGGGGTGGGGCTTAGGCTCAAGGAACAGAAGGGGCCCAGGCATGCCCCCCACCTCTGGTCTCAGAGGGCAGAGCACCTCACCTGGGAGCCCAGCAGGCTTCCTGGGCTCAAGTGGGTGGGGCAAAGGCCCTCCTCTCCTTTCCTGCTCCTCCCTCCTATGCTCCCAGGAACAATGTGGCTGGGGGCGGGAGGGGACTGGTCTGGGAGCTCAGCAGGCTCCCTGGGTCCAAGTGGGAGAGGCAATCACCCTCTGCTCCTCTCCCACTCCTCTTGTATGGCCCCTCCCACCTGTCTCTCCTGATCTCCCCTGCCTCCCTCCTATGCCCCCAGGACCCATGTGTCCTGGACAGGGCTTTGGAGGGCGGGGTTACTGGCTTGGGAGATCAGCAGGCTCCCTGGCCCAAGTGGGCCTGGTGATCGCCCTCTGCTCCTCTCCTGCTCCTCCCAGAGAGTCCCTTCCACTGCCTCCCCTAATCTCCCTGGCCTCAGGGGCACTGATCTTGTGTGGCCTCCACTTCTCCTCCCCCCTCAGTCCCCTTACGTCCTACCATTCACTTTGGGTTTCCTCCCATCTCCTTGGGCATCACAGTCCCCCACCAGCGGCCGGCAGGTGCCCTAGTTGTGGGGAGATGCTAACTCAGCATCTTCCCACACCGCCGTCTTGACTCCATCTCCCCCATCTATTTCATTCTTTTTATTGATTACATAACATTGCTCATCTCCTACCATGCTATATAATTTACTAATTTATGATATTTGTTGTTTGTTTTATCCCTAGAACATAAGCCTCACTGGCTAAAACAAATTGTTTACTGCTATATCTAAGAGCATAGGACAGCCCTAACATAGGAATCTGTTGAATGACTCAAGTTCAAAATAATGTAAACCCATAACTTGTTTTGCCACATTCTTATTAATGAGCCATTTTTGTTTGTGCTCTTTGCTATAAAGAGAAATGTTTCAAGGCTGTCTTTACAGATATTTCTTCACTTGCTGAGAGAGTTATTTCTTAAATTCCTAGAAGGTGATCGCTATATAGATTATACGCTTTTTAAAATAGTTATTTCCAAATTGCTCTCTAAAAATGTTTATGTTACATTCTTATCACAGGATATGAGTAGGGCTTTTAGCTTTATTCTTCATAATTTTCTGCTTTTCTAATTTTTATACCCAACATTTATTTTCTTAATCAAAAGAAAGCATGATTAAAAAGAAAATTACCTTTAATTTTCTTTATCATCCTAGAAAAATATTTTAACATTCTAAAACTTGAAAATGGCAGATACCATTTGAACTATAGTACTCTTCTTTTCATTCATTTAGATTATTCCAGTATACAATTTTTAAAAATTGTTATTTCTATGTCTATCAATACTTTACTACCAAATAGGTACATTACAACATGCTTACTGGAGCAGAGAAATTAGATAGAAAGGCTTAACTAATTTCCAAAGTTGGTGTTGTCTTATAATTTGCACAGAGTAGCAGGAAATGCTTTTTACAATAAATAATTTTTGAGTAATGATATCATTAATAAATAGACATACTTGCCTCTCATTTAACCCTTTTAGTAAAAGTTCAGGAAGAAAAGAACCATATTAAAACTTTAAGAGTACACAAAATATATTTGTTTCCAGTTTTGTAACATTTATAAGCAACCAATAGACAAAGGGAGGTGGTAATTTTTTATTCAGCTTTAAACTTGACCCTGTTGCTCAGTAAGTGTGACTATGGCTTTGGTAAAGTCTTGTCCTTCTACAAAAATTACACTATTAACCTAGAGTCATGAAACTGGAGCTGCTTATTCAGACTTGCAGGCAAATTGTTCTGAACCATTCACATATATTTGCATATCACCTACCTGGAAATAGGGTACAGTTTATATCAGGATACAAACTTTCCCTGTGTGAAGGGAAAACAAACCAGTAACTAAAGGGATCGGACCCTTTGTCATAGCTTCTGTCGTTTAACTGAACTCATTGATCCAGGGACAACATTCAGTGTCTCCTAAACAGTTCAGAAGCTAACAAAATTCATAACCACTGAATTTCTGATGCATATAATAGCAACTTGTAAGTAATCAAATAGAATAGGAATAGAAAAAGGTCCCACTTTAATCAACATTGAAGACTACTTTTTTTAAAAAATTTTTTAACACCTTTATTGGAGTATAATTGCTTTACAATGGTGTGTTAGTTTCTGCTTTATAACAAGGTGAATCAGTTATACATATACATATATCCCCATATCTCTTCCCTCCTGTGTCTCCCTCCCTCCCACCCTCCCTATCCCACCCCTCTAGGTGGTCACAGAGCACAGAGCTGATCTCCCTGTGCTATGCGGCTGCTTCCCACTAGCTATCTATTTTACATTTGGTAGTGTATATATGTCCATGCCACTCTCTCACTTTGTCCTACCTTACCCTTCTCCCTCCCCATGTCCTCAAGTCCATTCTCTAGTAGGTCTGCGTCTTTATTCCCGTCTTGTCCCTAGGTTCTTCATGACCATTTTTTGTTGTTGTTTTTTAGATTCCATATATATGTGTTAGCATATGGTATTTGTTTTTCTCTTTGACTTACTTCACTCTGTATGACAGACTCTAGGTCCATCCACCTCACTACAAATGACTCAATTTCATTTCTTTTTATGGCTGAGTAATATTTCATTGTATATATGTGCCACATCTTCTTTATCCATTCATCTGTTGATAAACACTTAGGTTGGTTCCATGTCCTGGCTATTGTAAACAGAGCTGCAATGAACATTGTGGTACATGACTCTTTTTGAATTATGGTTTTCTCAGGGTATATGCCCCGTAGTGGGATTGCTGGGTTGTATGGTAGTTCTATTTTTAGTTTTTTGAGGAACCTCCATACTGTTCTCCATAGTGGCTGTATCAATATACATTCCCACCAACAGTGCAAGAGGGTTCCCTTTTCTCCACACCCTCTCCAGGATTTATTGTTTGTAGATTTTTGATGATGGCCAGTCTGACTGGTGTGAGATGATATCTCACTGTAGTTTTGATTTGCATTTCTCTAATGATTAATGATGTTGAGCATTCGTTCATGTGTTTGTTGGCAATCTGTATATTTTCTTTGGAGAAATGTCTATTTAGGTCTTCTGCCCATTTTTGGATTGGGTTGTTTGTTTTTTTGATATTGAGCTGCGTGAGCTGTTTATATATTTTGCAGATTAATCCTTTGTCAGTTGCTTCATTTGCAAATATTTTCTCCCATTCTGAGGGTTGCAATACTACTTCTTAATGCCCTATGTGCTTGGCATAATTTTAGGCTTCTGTAAAGTAAGCAAGCCCTGCCCTCAAGGAATCTGCATTTTGCTTAGCAGCCAAGGAGATTGAGAGAAAGAGGTGAGCAAGAAAAGATGGCAATTTGAGTAGGCACTATTTCTAGAGGTGAATTTCATGATGCTTCGTATCAGTGCTATTATAAGAAATTATAATGAGCCAGTACTCTTGTTAGAGCAAACACAATGAGATGATGATAGAGCAAACAGAGCTCAAGTAGGTTTCCCAGACGAATTAAATTCCCTGACATCAGGGTCCAAGACCTAGGTCATCCTTTAGCATTCTGGTTTTTTAACTTTCTCCTCAAATTAACATATTTACATTTACTCAGATTCTATCATTCATTTTTCATCTTTTCATGAAGAAAAAGTTACCTTTTCAACTTTCTAATGCTTCTTAACCTCAAGTATTTGCTTGGATAGGCTTCAAAAAGCCTATATGTTTCTTTAAAAAGGCTTTTGTGAAAGAACATTCTTTGAATGGTATTGTTTTAATCCTAACAAAAGCAGGGCACTAATTGAGTCCCTTGTTGGTTAAAATCAATATCCTCCTTGTATTATTTAAAAGTATCTGCCAAAGAACTCAAAGGCATTAAATTCTTGTGAAATTTTTAGGTGAATTCTTAAAAGATGCACCCTTATTATTTATCCATGCTCTCTGTACATTATTGTCCAAACATTTACCTTAATGTCTTTTACCATGTACCTTCCATTTCTTATTCCTTTATTGGAAAGGTACTATCACAGTGTTGAACCTGGTAGACAGTCAGCCAAAGATTCACTAATGACTTAATACACATAGACTGAACACCTTCTGTGTGCAGAATAAAATGGTAGCTCCTGAGGTAAATAAAAAGATGAATTAATCACAGACCTAAAGTTCACAACCAAGTGGCAGAGATGGTGACAAGACATATAATTCAGTGCCTGAGTAAGATGTTGAGAAAAAAAAGGAGGAGGAGAGAGTGAAGTATTTAGATACTGAAAGTTTCTTATTTACTATTAGCGTAGAATTTACATCATTACATGAGTTCCACTGCAAAAAAAACTCTGAACTTTCTTATTTAAACATTTACCACATCTCTCATCATTCATTTGCTCTATATACTATTATTTATTGAGTGCCTCCTCTCATTTATTGAGTACAATGCTGCATAAGGATATATCAGAACACGGAGTGATGTAATATGTAAAAATAAAACAGAGCATTAAGGATTGCTATTTTCATAGAGATGTTTATACAGCTTGACCCAGAATTTTCTTCAGGATCAAAGCTCACTTTGATAGAAACTACATGTTATATTTTATTTAACATTTTTTATCTTAATATTTAAATAAAGTTAATGTTCTTGGAATTTTCATTTCAAAAAGTCTTTGGATTAATGGGAGAAGCCAGGAGTTCTGGCAGTAAGCACAAAAAAGTCATCATAACACCTGTGCACCTCATCATTTATCTGGCAAATTTTGCTAGAAACGACAACATCCAAAACAGAGTTCTAATCCTCCCAACTGGCAACAGATACCAAATTATAAGTCCAATTCTTCTTATAGTTCACTAAATTTTCCTGGGTCTGGAAGAAGATAGCCGAAGGGCTGTAAATTAACATCCTTCACATTATTTTGATGATATGCAAAATCTTTAACAAATTTGACACTGTAAACTACTTAGCTCCTTTTAAAGGTGGCAAAATATATTCAGATATGAAAATACTAACCTAAAATTGCAGACACCAGTTATACCCACTTCAGTAATGGCCATGAGTTAATAATTAATTTGCATAAGATGACAAGTAAAAAACAACTGAGAAAATTTGATTCTTTCTTATCAAAAAGAGAAGTGTTGCTCACAGAAAAATGCTATGGGAAAAAATACTCAGTTTTATACCCAAATGATCAAGTGTGAGCAGTGAATAGAGAATTTGCAGAAGTGCAGGGACTCAAAATCCCATATATTCATTTTCAGGAAGATACTGTAAGATGTGCTCTAGCAAAATGTGGCAGTAAAACAAGAAAGAGGCAGACTGGTGCCTAGAAAATAGAGCATCCAACACAAGAAAGCTACAAAATGGAGTCCCACCAGGACAACCATGCCTTAGGCTAGAAGGGAACCAAGACTAAAACAGTGAAGAAGGGTAAGGCCTCCAAACTACTGATTTATCTGAACATTTGAAAAAATTGTAGTAATTAGTATTTGAGTGTTCTCACAGAGGATTTAAAAAGATATATTGAAAATCAAACAAAACAAAGGGGGAGCAAGGCAATTATTGAGTCCAGGAAAAGCAAAAGGCTAAAAAAAAGTAAAATATAACAATAGTGTACTACTTGGCTTATTAATAAACAGTATCTACATAGTCAATGCTGACCAATGATCTAAGCAAATATTTTATAATGATATGGAGAAGATAGAGGAAGGGAAGAGAGGTGAATGTGAAAAAAAGAAATCCATAGTCAACAGGTAATATCTAGATGTGATAAATAAAGAGTTATATACATATAAAATTTATATATGGAGGAGAGGAAAATACCAGCCCAATCAACTAAGTTGTTGAAAATGAATGTCTCTGGGTAATGGGATTGGAAATGAAGAAAGATAGAGAGATGATTCACGTTTATTATAATCCTTTTATTTTTAAAAACTATGTGTATAGCATTTTGATAAAAACTTTACATAGTTTAATTAACTTGCAATAACCAAATACATTCTGCCTAATCTAAGTAGAGAAACAATTTGCTAAAAGATATTAGGGAACACGTAGGTTCATTACACAGGTTAGTGAAACAGGGTAGAGGTCAAGCACCCAGGAACACACAGAGATTTGGCCAATAAAGAAACTTCTATTGCCAAAAGCTGCATATCCCAGCTAGCATTCCAGAAAAAATGGATTTTACATACTCTGGTTGCTTACTTTTGCATGTCTTCCAGAGTGTAGATGATAGACTCTAGATGCTATGCCCTTAGTCCGGGGTAAAGGAGACTAGAAATTGATTCTCCATTAGAGACACAAAACTCAAAGTTTGGGAAATTATCAAAATATAGAGAAGGTACTCAAAAGATACCAGACAGCCACAAATGAGAAATGTTCGCTACATCTAGATAAATCAATTCCTTTCCTAGAATGTGTGATTTTCTTCATTAATGTCTGACCATTTTAATCTAAGCATCATTGAAAATTCTGAAAAAAAAATGCTAAGAAAATGTTATGATTCTGGATTGGCAACTTCTGGGAACTTATTATGTATCCTTGTAGACATGAGATATCCGAGCACAACATGTACAAAGAATGTGAGTATAGATTTTGGGTCTGACTATAAGAAAGCAAGTTTGAACAGGCAGCTGAGTAAGGCAGGAGTAAGAAACATTTGATTTTATGGAAAGGTGTAGAAAATCAGATTAAAAATTTGGTATCTTGGGGAATAGTTACAAATTCTGTCATATGAATGAGGGTCTTCTGTTTTCTCTTCTGCATACTACACACTAAAGATTATTTTTACTTTAGTTGGCGATTGAGTATCTTAAGTATTAGTTTTGGTGATTGTATTTTTCTTTAGCTAAAATTATCATAAAGTACTTCACTTATTAGCAGCAATTATGTGATAGTCAACTACGTTAAGAAGTAAACATATTTGTCTCCAGTGTAATTATGCACAATTAGAGACAGTGACAACATAAATAACAGTAGAGATAATATAATAATATTGTAATAATATAAAATAAAAATCCAAATTTTGTTGAGTAATTTGAGTCAACAAATGCCAAAAAGTTAGGCTAGCCCAACAATCCAAAATTAGATATATAAAACAACTCCCAGAAATAGTATCACTCTAAAATTCTTCAGACACATCAGACCTTCAAAATAGAATTGCAGAATGTAGATACTATGCCAGCAGTTAAGCTCTGCCTCTAGAAAGATTATAATAGTCATTGATTTCCAAATGCACATTGTGGAAGTAAATTTAGAGTTGATCTGGAATATGACACCTTTATTTTATAGATTATAAAACCAAAGACCTTAGAATTGGAAAAATTCATACCTTCATTTTATATAAGTGAAAAGAAAAGCTCAGAAAGTAATAACAGTCACATATGTATGGAAGAAAACATTTTAGAACCCAGATTTCTTGATATCAAGTTAATGTGGAACCAGGATATCATTTCAGACATTGTACACATTCTTAACTACTACTTTATACTGCCTTTTGACCAAGAAAAAATATACATGGTTATTAAAGATAAAAAGGCTAATTTCAGTTACCATAAAAGATATGTAAATTAAAATAAGAGGAAATCACAGTTCACAGTTACAAAGTCACTGGGAACACTGAATAAATGTATATTGAGCCATTGCTCCTGGGGGAAACAGAGGATCAGGTTCCTGCAAGCTTTTGGTCACAACATTTTCTTCAACTGATAAATATATAACTTTATTTAATCATATGCAGTGTTTCTGTATAGTAAAACACTAGCTGAGAACATTATCCTGATGCTGGGTAACATGACCATAAATTTCTTTGACCTTCAACCTCACAACAATGCTGTCTACTATGCTTCTTTTAATCAGTCATCATCTCATGAATCCACAAATTTAGCTGCTTTTCCATCTTTCCCATAGCTTCGTCATGAACTGTAGATGTTACTTTTGCATTTTCCAGAGCAGCCTCACATACAGGTCAGTGAATTTCCTCTCCGTTTCTCTGGATATATAGTACTGTTGATTTATTAACATTGAACTCACAGCCAACAGCACTATAACTCAAGCCTGGATGAAACTTATCTAGCATGTGTATTTTCTCCGGAAGGCACATCCCAGCTTTCTTACACATGGGAACTGTAAACAGCATTTCAGCATACACTAGGGGACCATTTAAACAGCAAAATTACCAAACAAAAGCACAAAAATGTGAAAATTGTGGCACTACACTGACTGTGAAAAAGACATTTGTTTACAGTATGAAAGTTGAAACAAGAAAGCAGAGGATGGCCTTGTTTGCCCATATGTGACTCAAAATTTTCACCACTCTGCACATGTCCACAAACAACCAGGAAAGTGCCCTGAGTATTGACCTTAGAATTGCAAATAAACTTTAAAGGGTAAGCATATTCACAAATACAGAATTCATGAATAATTAGGATTGACTGCATATTGACAAGGATTTCAAAAGATCGATAAGACTAGTGTTGGCAAGGATGGGGACAGTGGACATACTCCAGTGCCAGAGTTTGCCTTTTGAAATAGGACGGAATTTTCCAAGGCCAACTTGGAAATATGAATCAGAAATTTAAAAACTGTTCACATACTGTGATAATTTTATGTGGTAGCCAGATTGGCGGCCTGGATGGAACAAAAAGGCTGAACCTTCCCTGAGTAAGAGAGAATTCCTCCTACCTGATGGCCTTTGAACTTGGATGACAGTTTTTTCCTGCCTTTGGACTCGAATTAAAACATTGACTCTTCTTGGGTCTTGAGCCTGCCAGCATTCTGACTGGAAACACAAACTCGACTCTCTTGGGTTTTCTACTTGCAGAATCAACCTGCAGATTTTGAGAATTCTGAGGCTTCATAATCTTGTGAGCCGATTTTTTATAATAAGTCTCTTTCTACATATAAATCCTATTGGTTCTGTTTCTCTGGAGGATTCTAACACATATGCTTTGTTCTTGGAGTTGTACTGCTAGGAATATATCTCAAGAAACTAATCATACAGTAGATAGATAGATAGACTGATAGATTGATAAGAGATATATTTATCTTTTACATAATAAGGTTTATGGAAATAGTATTATAATAGCAACGAGTTAGAAAGAACCTAAACATCCACAAAAAAGGTTTTTGTATGTCATACTATGCTGCGATATAAAAAATTATGATATTGGTATATTTATTTATATAGGCATTTATAAAATATTATGCTAAAAAATGATTACTAGCTACCATACACAGTATAATTACATTTTAAAAATATATGTGAACATATACGCATAGAAAGAAGTCTTAACAGAAGTGCTTATCTTGAGTGGTAGGAATCTGGGTAAATTCTATTTTTATTACCTACTACATATTTATATTTTCTTTTTTTTTCTATAATGAACATATATTAGTGTGTTGCTCAAAAAGAAAAGAAGCCCATGATGGACAAAAGACTATGTGACGTGGTAGAAAGAACTCTAGGTTTGATGTCAGGTGACCTGGGTTCTAAACCCAGGTCTGCACTAACTTGAGACAGTAGCTTAACTACTCTGGTCCTCCTTTTCTCATCTATAATATCATAGAACTGAACTAGGTGACCTCTAAGGCCTCTTCCAATACCACACTCAGTCTTCCCCAGGCCCATGTTTCTTTGGATTCTTTGGTGAAGGTTCTACATGTTGGTACCCTTATGATTTCAACTCAGGGATATGAGGGAACACAAAAAGAACAACTTCTGCACAGTGACTGTTGGGACATTCCCAACCTGTAACCCTATCTGAACCCAAATTTGGCTCGATCCTGGGCTTGTGGTAGCAGAATGGAAGGATATAGATCAGATGTGACTTTGCATTATTTGGTGGCATTGTCCAAGTATCCTAGAAAGAGAAGGACGGTATATAGTAAAAAGAACATGGATGTTGGTGTTTGAATTCCCACTCAAGCATTTACTAATTCTCAGGAGGATTTTCCTCACCAGTTAAAAAGAGACTGTTCTGTGTACTTCAAGAGTTCTTGCGAATTCTCAATTCACTAAAGTAGCAAAAGTGCAGAGTACAAAATAGGCAGACATTCGGAAAAAAGGAGGTAATTGTTTCCTTTCCTTCTTCCTTTCACAGATGACACATTCTGGAATCAGGCTGATTCCAGGGAAAATGGGAAAAGGGAAGTAATTTTCTTCATAACTGTCCTAGGAGCTAGAGGTAAACTTGTTGTTCTACCTAATGATTATATTGGACAGTTGGTAAATTATAGCTTACAATGAATTTGTTATCATAGCAGTAAAAAAAAAAAAAAAAAGCAAGTTAAGCAATAATAGGAAACAAGGATTTAACTTTGGGATCCAATTTGGAGCACAAATAAGTGACATAGGAGCCTAATATTTCATTCATCTAGTAAAATATCTCCAGGCTTGGTAGTGATTAGACGCAGAGTCATTTCCTGGCCCCTGTAGTAGATAATAGCTCTGATACTGTGTCCTTTAACAAAGCACCAGAGGAACAGCTCAATATACTCCAAGAGGAACAAATCACACCTTGTCCAACCTACACGTGTCCTGGATTCTGCCCACGAAAGCACTGACATAATCTGATCTTATTTTACTCAAGAATTCTCATGGGATCTTAGGATAAGAGGTTATTGTTTTATCCTGCAAACTATTTATATTCTTTAGAAAGGGAGTTATGCAAACTCATGTTAATGCATAACTGGGAACAAATTATGAGGCCTCTTAGGAACTCAATGAATCTTAGTTTCTCACAGAGAGGAAACCACTTGATTATCCAAAGAGATGATCTAAATGTTCTGTTCCCTGATCCCACTCTGATTTGTGACTGCCTCCTAATTCCCTAAAGCTGCAGTTCCTTAACTGTGTGCCATCTCAAGGTGGCAGAAGATTTATAGGGGAGCTGTGGAATTTTTACATTTTTAATGGAAACACAGTGATACTGAGCATCTGTCAGACAGCCCATGAATGACAAGCTTGAAGTAATTTTCAGACCACACAACATTCCTTTGGATGAAATCATCTTTTAGAAGCTGGGGTTCTGCAGCAAGTACTGCAGAAAAATTAATGAGGAACAGGAAGTGAGGATAGTGGGATCCAGTCTGACTCCAAGGTCTGAGAAGTTGTGCAGTACCCCACAGATGCACACATCCCATTAGGAGGTAACTGTGGTTATTCAAGAATGATATAAAATAATTTTCTTTCAATTTATGTGTATTACTTTTTCATGTGGCTACTAAATTGCTAGGACATAAATACTTATGAAGTTGTTTGGATCTAACTACTTACACTTTGAACTCTCAGGTACTTATTTTGGCCTAAGGATGCTGTGGAAAAAAAGAAATACTGAGACACTAAGGGCCCCATGAGTAGAGAAAGTTTGGTAGCCTCTGCCCTGCAGCCCTCTTCCATCTTGTCAATATGGCTCAGGTCAATATTTTATATTCAAAGCCATATCTATCACAATACGCTGCCCGAGGAGGTGGGTGTTCCCTTTCATCGAAGTAGAGAAAGTTAAAATAAATTTTAGGTCATTAAGATCTTGTCAGCCTACTGAGAATGCCTGCTATAGTTCGTGTTAAATATTTATCACCTGAGGACAGCCATCTGTTCTTTCCAATTCTCATTTGGCCTCCGTCTCCTCTCTTCCTGCCAAAAGTATTAGATGCTTGATGGTTTGATTTCCAAAATCAGGATGCTTTGGGGTTGCCTATTGTATGTTTATTTATAGCAATATTTATTCTGTCTGACCTGCTTTCTGCATTTCTCAAAACAAAACATCCACATCTCATAAATGTACTATTAAATTTCTAATCATGTTGCAAGCTACAAGCACTCTAAAATAATTATTTCTCCTTTCTGCTTAAACTGGAAAGCTGGAAAATAAATATTCAGACTTTATCAGTCACACATGTTAGTAATAAGGCACAGAAACTCCAAGTTATAATTGCATATTGGGAATCTGGGGCTTTTCTCTATTTTCTCAATATTCATTCTCTCTGGGAGAACCCCTCTGACCTTACTGTTACCACAGGATAATATCTGTGAAGATGTCTCCCAAATCTCTCTCTCTCTTATCCCGTCTTCTGAATTGCAGCCAAACATTCTAAATTGCCTAGATATGCCACAGCCCCCTACCAACTTTCCTCTCATACTGCTCTTCTTTCCTCCTTCCTTTGCAACCAACTCAGGCTCAAAATTTTGGTTACCTTTTTCTCCTTATTTCTCCTTCCCAACAACCAAAGGATTTCAAGTCTTAGCAATCTATCTCTTCATCCGTCCTCTACTCCCACGGCAACTTCCCTGGTTTAGGCTTTTATTGCTTCTTACGTCAGTTCATCTTCCACAAAGCAGCTAGATCATTTGCTAGATTCAAATCGGCCCGTGTCGATTTTCCCCTGGCTTTATTGAGATACAGTTGACATAAAACAGTAGGTAATTTTAAGATGTACAATATAATGATTTCGATATATGTATTTATTGCAAAACGACTACCACAATAAGGTTAATCCACACACGTCACCTCACATAGTTATAATTTGATGCACGCGTGCACGCACGTGCGTGCGTGTGTGTGTGTGTGTGTGTGTGGTGAGAAGTTTTAAAATCTATTGTTGAAATTTTGTATGGAAGATGGCGGAAGAGTAAGACGCGGAGATCACCTTCCTCCCCACAGATACACCAGAAATACATCTACGCGTGGAACAACTCCTACGGAGCACCTACTGAACGCTGGCAGAAGACCGCAGACCTCCCAAAAGGCAAGGAACCCCCCACGTACCTGGTTAGGGCAAAAGAAAAAACTAAACAGAGACAAAAGGATAGGGACGGGTCCTGCACCAGCGGGAGAGAGCTGTGAAGGAGGAAAAGTGTCCACACACTAGGAAGCCCCTTCGCGGGTGGAGACTTCGGGAGGCGGAGTGGGGGAGCTTGGGAGCCGCGGAGGAGAGCACAGCAACAGGGGTGCGGAGGCCAAAGCGGACAGATTCCAGCGCAGAGGATCCGGCCGACCGGCACTCACCAGCCGAGAGGCTTGTCTGCTCGCCCGCCGGGGCGGCCGGGACTGGGAGCTGAGGCTCCGGCTTTTGTCGGAGCGCCGGGAGAGGACTGAGATTGGCGGCGTGAACACAGCCTGCAGGGCGTTAGTGCACCGCGGCTAGCCGGGAGAGAGTCCGGGGAAAAGTCTGGACCTGCCGAAGAGGCAAGAGACTTTTACGTCCCTCTTTGTTTCCTGGTGCATGAGGAGAGGGGATTAAGAACGCTGCTTGAGAGAGCTCCAGGGACGGGCACGAGCCGCGGCTAAAAGTGCGGAGCCGAGACAGACAGGAGACGCTAAGGCCGCTGCTGCCGCCACCAGGAGGCCTGTGTGCGAACACAGGTCACTAGCCACACGCCCTTCTGGGGAGCCTGTGCAGCCCGCCACTGCCAGGGTCCCAGGATCCAGGGACAACTTCCCCGGGAGAACGCACGGCTCGCCTCAGGCTGCAACGTCACGCCGGCCTCTGCCGCCGCAGGCCCGCCCCACACTCCGTGACCCTCCCTACCCCCCGGCCTGAGTGAGCCAGAGCCTCCGAATCAGCGGCTCCTTTAACCCCGTCCTGTCTGAGCAAAGAACGGATGCCCTCCGGCGACCTACACGCACAGGCGGGGCCAAATCCAAAGCTGAGCCCCTGGGAACTGTGAGAACAAAGAAGAGAAAGGGAAATCTCTCCCAGCAGCCTCAGAAGCAGCGGATTAAAGCTCCACAATCAACTTGATGTACCCTGCATCTGTGGAATACCTGAATAGACAACGAATCATCCCAAATTAAGGAGCCCTGTGGATGAAAGGCTCTTGGTGCTGCAGCCAGGAGTCAGTGCTGTGCCTCTGAGGTGGGAGAGCCAACTTCAGGACACTGGTCCACAAGAGGCCTCCCAGCTGCACATAATATCAAACAGCAAAAATCTCCGAGAGATCTCCATCTCAACGCCAGCACCCAGCTTCACTCAACGACCAGCAAGCTACAGTGCTGGACATCCTATGCCAAACAACTAGCAAGACAGGAACACAACCCCACCCATTAGCAGAGAGGCTGCCCAAAATCATAATAAGTCTACAGACACCCCAAAACACACCACTAGACGTGGACCTGCCCACCAGAAAGACAAGATCCAGCATCATCCACCAGAACACAGGCACCAGTCCCCTCCACCAGGAAGCCTACACAACCCACTGAACCAACCTTAGCCACTGGGGACAGACACAAAAAACAACAGGAACTACGAACCTTCAGCCTGCAAAAAAGGAGACCCCAAACACAGTAAGATAAGCAAAATGAAAAGACAGAAAAACACACAGCAGATGAAGGAGCAAGATAAAAACCCACCAGACCTAACAAATGAAGAGGAAATAGGCAGTCTACCTGAAAAAGAATTCAGAATAATGATAGTAAGGTTGATCCGAAATCTTGGAGATAGAATGGACAATAGAATGGACAAAATGCAAGAATCAGTTAACAAGGACCTAGAAGAACTAAAGATGAAACAAGCAACGATGAACAACACAATAAATGAAATTAAAAGTACTCTAGATGGGATCAATAGCAGAATAACTGAGGCAGAAGAACGGATAAGTGACCTGGAAGATAAAATAGTGGAAATAACTACTGCAGAGCAGAATAAAGAAAAAAGAATGAAAAGAACTGAGGACAGTCTCAGAGACCTCTGGGACAACATTTAACGCACCAACATTCGAATTATAGGGGTTCCAGAAGAAGAAGAGAAAAAGAAAGGGACTGAGAAAATATTTGAAGAGATTATAGTTGAAAACTTCCCTAATATGGGAAAGGAAATAGTTAATCAAGTCCAGGAAGCACAGAGAGTCCCATACAGGATAAATCCAAGGAGAAATATGCCAAGACACATATTAATCAAACTGTCAAAAATTAAATACAAAGAAAACATTAAAAGCAGCAAGGGAAAAACAACAAATAACACACAAGGGAATCCCCATAAGGTTAACAGCTGATCTTTCAGCAGAAACTCTGCAAGCCAGAAGGGAGTGGCAGGACATATTGAAAGTGTTGAAGGAGAAAAACCTGCAACCAAGATTACTCTACCCAGCAAGGATCTCATTCAGATTTGATGGAGAAATTAAAACCTTTACAGACAAGCAAAAGCTGAGAGAGTTCAGCACCACCAAACCAGCTCTACAATAACTGCTAAAGGAACTTCTCTAGGCAAGAAACACAAAAGAAGGAAAAGACCTACAATAACGAACCCAAAACAATTAAGAAAATGCGAATGGGAACACACATATCGATAATTACCTTAAATGTAAATGGACTAAATGCGCCCACCAAAAGACACAGATTGGCTGAATGGATACAAAAACAAGACCCATATATTTGCTGTCTACAAGAGACCCACTTCAGACCTAGAGACACATACAGACTGAAAGTAAGGGGATGGAAAAAGGTATTTCATGCAAATGGAAACCAAAAGAAAGCTGGAGTAGCAATTCTCATATCAGACAAAATAGACTTTAAAACAAAGACTAGTAGAAGAGACAAAGAAGGACACTACATAATGATCAAGGGATCGATCCAAGAGGAAGATATAACAATTGTAAATATTTATGCACCGAACATAGGTGCACCTCAATACATAAGGCAAATACTGACAACCATAAAAGGGGAAATCGACAGTAACACATTCATAGTAGGGGACTTTAACACCCCACTTTCACCCATGGACAGATCATCCAAAATGAAAATAAATAAGGAAACACAAGCTTTAAATGATACATTAAACGAGATGGAGTTAATTGATATTTATAGGACATTCCATCCAAAAACAACAGAATACACATTTTTCTCAAGTGCTCATGGAACATTCTCCAGGATAGATCATATCTTGGGTCACAAATCAAGCCTTGGTAAATTTAAGAAAATTGAAATTGTATCAAGTATCTTTTCTGACCACAACGCTATGAGACTCGATATCAATTACAGGAGAAGATCTGTAAAAAATACAAACACATGGAGGCTAAACAATACACTACTTAATAACGAAGTGATCACTGAAGAAATCAAAGAGGAAATCAAAAAATACCTAGAAACAAATGACAATGGAGACACGACGACTCAAAATCTATGGGATGCAGCAAAAGCAGTTCTAAGAGGGAAGTTTATAGCAATACAATCTTACCTCAAGAAACAGGAAACATCTCGAATAAACAACCTAACCTTGCACCTAAAGCAATTAGAGAAAGAAGAACAAAAAACCCCAAAGTTAGCAGGAGGAAAGAAATCATAAACATCAGATCAGAAATAAATGAAAAAGAAATGAAGGAAACGATAGCAAAGATCAATAAAACTAAAAGCTGGTTCTTTGAAAGGATAAACAAAATTGATAAACCATTAGCCAGACTCATCAAGAAAAAAAGGGAGAAGACTCAAATCAATAGAATTAGAAATGAAAAAGGAGAAGTAACAACTGACACTGCAAAAATACAAAAGATCATGAGAGATTACTACAAGCAACTCTATGCCAATAAAATGGACAACCTGGAAGAAATGGACAAATTCTTAGAAAGGCACAACCTGCCAAGACTGAATCAGGAAGAAATAGAAAATATGAACAGACCAATCACAAGCACTGAAATTGAAACTGTGATTAAAAATCTTCCAACAAGCAAAAGCCCAGGACCAGATGGCTTCACAGGCGAATTCTATCAAACATTTAGAGAAGAGCTATCACCTATCCTTCTCAGACTCTTCCAAAATATAGCAGAGGGAGGAACACTCCCAAACTCATTCTATGAGGCCACCATCACCCTGATACCAAAACCAGACAAGGATGTCACAAAGAAAGAAAACTACAGGCCAATATCACTGATGAACATAGATGCAAAGATCCTCAACAAAATACTAGCAAACAGAATCCAACAGCACATTAAACGGATCATACACCATGATCAAGTGGGGTTTATTCCAGGAATGCAAGGATTCTTCAATATATGCAAATCAATCAACATGATACACCATATTAACAAATAGAAGGAGAAAAACCATATGATCATCTCAATAGATGCAGAGAGAGCTTTTGACAAAATTCAACACCAATTTATGATAAAAACCCTGCAGAAAGTAGGCATAGAGGGAACTTTCCTCAACATAATAAAGGCCATATATGACAAACCCACAGCCAACATCGTCCTCAATGGTGAAAAACTGAAAGCATTTCCACTAAGATCAGGAACAAGACAAGGTTGCCCACTCTCACCACTCTTATTCAACATAGTTTTGGAAGTTTTAGCCACAGCAATCAGAGAAGAAAAGGAAATAAAAGGAATCCAAATCGGAAAAGAAGAAGTAAAGCTGTCACTGTTTGCAGATGACATGATACTATACATAGAGAATCCTAAAGATGCTACCAGAAAACTACTAGAGCTAATCAATGAATTTGGTAAAGTAGCAGGATACAAAATTAATGCACAGAAATCTCTGGCATTCCTATACACTAAGGATGAAAAATCTGAAAGTGAAATCAAGAAAACACTCCCATTTACCATTGCAACAAAAAGACTAAAATACCTAGGAATAAACCTACCTAAGGAGACAAAAGACCTGTATGCAGAAAATTATAAGATACTGATGAAAGAAATTAAAGATGATACAAATAGATGGAGAGATATACCATGTTCTTGGATTGGAAGAATCAACATTGTGAAAATGACTCTACTACCCAAAGCAATCTACAGATTCAATGCAATCCCTATGAAACTACCACTGGCATTTTTCACAGAACTAGAACAAAAAATTTCACAATTTGTATGGAAACACAAAAGACCCCGAATAGCCAAAGCAATCTTGAGAACGAAAAATGGAGCTGGAGGAATCAGGCTTCCTGACTTCAGACTATACTACAAAGCTACAGTAATCAAGACAGTATGGTACTGGCACAAAAACAGAAATATAGATCAATGGAACAAGATAGAAAGCCCAGAGATAAACCCACGCACATATGGTCACCTTATCTTTGACAAAGGAGACAGAAATGTACAGTGGAGAAAGGACAGCCTATTCAAGAAGTGGTGCTGGGAAAACTGGACAGCTACATGTAAAAGTATGAGATTAGATCACTCCCTAACACCATACACAAAAATAAGCTCAAAATGGATTAAAGACCTAAATGTAAGGCCAGAAACTATCAAACTCTTAGAGGAAAACATAGGCAGAAGACTCTATGACATAAATCACAGCAAGGTCCTTTTTGACCCACCTCCTAGAGAAATGGAAATAAAAACAAAAGTAAACAAATGGAACCTAATGAAACTTAAAAGCTTTTGCGCAGCAAAGGAAACCATAAAGAAGACCAAAAGACAACCCTCAGAATGGGAGACAATATTTGCAAACGAAGCAACTGACAAAGGATTAATCTCCAAAATTTATAAGCAGCTCATGCAGCTTAATAACAAAAAAACAAACAACCCAATCCAAAAATGGGCAGAAGACCTAAATAGACATTTCTCCAAAGAAGATATACAGAGTGCCAACAAACACATGAAAGAATGCTCAACATCACTAATCATTAGAGAAATGCAAATCAAAACTACAATGAGATATCATCTCACACCAGTCAGAATGGCCATCATCAGAAAATCTACAAACAGTAACTGCTGGAGAGGGTGTGGAGAAAAGGGAACCCTCTTACACTGTTGGTGGGAATATAAATTGTTACAGCCACTGTGGAGAACAGTATGGAGGTTCCTTAAAAAACTACAAATAGAACTACCATATGACCCAGCAATCCCACTACTGAGCATATACCCTGAGAAAACCATAATTCAAAAAGAGTCATGTACCGAAATGTTCATTGCAGCTCTATTTACAATAGCCCAGAGATGGAAACAACCTAAGTGTCCATCATCGGATGAATGGATAAAGAAGATGTGGCACATATATACAATGAAATATTACTCAGCCATAAAAAGAGACGAAATTGAGCTATTTGTAATGAGGTGGATAGACCTAGAGTCTGTCATACAGAGTGAACTAAGTCAGAAAGAGAGAGACAAATACCGTATGCTAACACATATATATGGAATTTAAGAAAAAAAAATGTCAGGAAAAACCGAGGGGTGAAACAGGAATAAAGACACAGACTTACTAGAGAATGGACTTGAGGCTATGGGGAGGGGGAAGGGTAAACGGTGACAAAGCGATAAAGAGGCATGGACATATATACACTACCAAACGTAAGGTAGATAGCTAGTGGGAAGCAGCCGCATAGCACAGGGAGATCAGCTCGGTGCTTTGTGACCGCCTGGAGGGGTGGGATAGGGAGGGTGGGAGGGAGGGAGACGCAAGCGGGAAGAGATATAGGAATATACGTATATATATAACTGATTCATTTTGTCGTGAAGCTGAAACTAACATACCATTGTAAAGCAATTATACTCCAATAAAGATGTTAAAAAAAAATTTAAAAAAAAATCTATTGTCTGAGCAATTTTCAATACAGTATTGCTAACTATAGTCACCATGCTATACATTACATCTCCAGGACTTAAGTCATCTTATAACTGGAAGTTTGTACCCTTTGACCTTCACCCATTTCCCCCACCCCTTACCCCCTTGCAACCACCAATCTGTTCTTTGTTTCTAGGAGTTGTTTTTTTAGATTCCACATATAAGTGTTACCATAAAGTACTTATCTTCCTCTGTATGACATTTCACTTAGCATAGTGCCCTTGGACTTCATCCATGTGATCACTAACGGAAGGATTTCCTTCTTTTTATGGCAGAAAATACTCCACTGTTTATATATACCACATTTTCTTCACTCATTGTCAATGGACCCATAAGTTGTTTCCATGTCTTGGCTATTGTAAATAATGCTGTCATGTCACATTTATATTTTAGATTTTCTTGCCTTGATCTTGCATGATTTGACCCCTGCTTATCTCACGTGTTTCATCTCACACCTCTTATCATCTCCACTACTAACAGCTCTGGCCTTTTTCCAGCTGCTCAAATATTCATCCTCCCAAACTCAGAGTCCATGTAATGATACTCCCTCTACCTAAAAAATTCCTACTTTGTTCTCCCTCACCTTTTCTTTGTGGGATAGTGTTAGGTTTAAACTGACCTTTGCTTAAATTCTATCCTCTTCTATAGGAGTTATGGATGCGAGGCAACGTAAATCAGCTCCCATTCACCCACCATTGCCCCACTCCACCTCCAAGAAAGAAAAAGTGCTCTGTTTAAGTTTTGCTCCAGCTGAGTTCAAATTTGGAGGCCACCACAGCTTAAATATAAAGCTCTCATGGTATAATGTCCCAAGTTAGCCACAACAACAACAAACCCAAGTGTAGGTTGATTGTAGAAAAAGAAATCTTAAAAGTACTTAAAGAAAACATGAACAAAATCTTTTACTAAGCTTTTAACGGGAAGATCTGCCTTACCATGCTCTGTAACTTAGCAACCAAAGAAGAAAATAACGACACATTGTCTTAGTGAAATATTTGCTTTGAATATATATTAAAGTATCTTCTTATTTATTCATTCATCACCTTATATTACTGAATCTCTACTGTGTTCTAGGCCTTTTGCTGGCTCCAGAGTCAGTTCATTTTGAGGCAAGGGAGCTGGCCCTCTGTATTCTAGTATCAGTCAGTGTGATTGCCTATGGGTTGCCCCAGGGTTGGAAGGCTCAAGTGTAACTTCCCAGACAAGATGCTCTTATATCTCAAAGGTCAGTATTTGGAGAAGGTTGCAGTTTTGAGTGCTTAGCAATCCAAACTCACAACAGCTGTGGGATGAACACACCAGCCTTGTAAAGGTACATGGGACACTAACAGCTTTCACTACAAGGTGTAAATGAAAAAGCTGAAATCTTGGAAGCCCCGAAACGGTACACTTCTGGGGTAGGTATGGGTGTGATTAACATAAGCATTACTGCAGGAGTAAGCAAGGATGTATTGTATTGTGCAGAACTAGTTTTAGCTCATTTTAACACAGTGTGGCAGCAACAGGAGAGATGGCATCCCCAAACTTGAGTGAACTGTTTCTATGGTCGTCTCTCCTTGAGACATTTGGAAGCAAATCTAGGTTCCTTAGGTTGGGTAAGCTCCTGGGGTTCTTGATTCATTGGGAAACAATTAGGGATAATAAACTTTTTGAAAACCTATTACATGACGGTTCAGATGATTTCATTTAAAAAAAGAGAAAGGGCATGAACATACTTGTACTCTTAAGCTAGAGAAGAGTGCTTACAAAATGTGGGTTGCAGAGGAGTTAGTTATGGGCAGGCTGCAGGAGACGCCCTCTAAATTTCTGTTTTTCCCTTCCATGTGGGGTAAGAATTAAAAACCTTGGGAAGGAAAAATAGTATCAAGTACCAGGAAGTGTGAATCTTCAGGCCTAGAAATAGTATAGGAAACGCACATGAAAAGGCTCACTAAGATAATTCTCTCCATTTGAGCCAGGATTGTTTACATGTCAAACAAAAACTAATGAATATTTATGTAATTTAATAAAGATGATGTTAAATATTTCAAAACTAGAAATCTCAGAACCTCTTCAAAATTCTCAGATTTACCTTTTTTTTTAGCACTAATAGTAATATTTGAAGTTTAGTGAAAAAATACATAATTTTTCTTAGGTTCATTATTATTGTTCTTGCTGTTACAAAGCCTTGGTTTTGATGTTTAAAACATGTGGTTACTAGATAACAAATAGCATGAACACTTAGATTTTAAATTTTACTTATTTCTAAATAGATCATAAATTCACGTTGTTTTATGTCAACTGTATCTCAAAGCCAGTTCAAAATTCAGAAGGTGCAACATGGTAAAGAGTGAACGGCAGGGTTGTGCCCGAGATGGCTCAGGCTGGACCACAGGGCTGCTGTTGAGTATCTCCTCCCAACTCTCCATGTATGGACATCACATTCATGTATTGGAGTGGATGCAGTGGGAGCATTTACACTACAGAAATTGGCAAACACTATAAATCTAATCCCCCAACCCCACCTACTTGTTGAACATTCACCAAAACACCAAGGTAAAAGACTTCCCCCTCCTCAATTTTCTACCCAGCCTCCTAATTTTGCTCCCCACATACAACTAATATTGTTTGGGATTATTGGGATGTCTTCCCAAATATAATTTGGAATACCAACAATATATTACATGTAATAAATATATACAGTTACTTATTTCTCCTTTTGTAACACAAACAGTAACATTCCCTACATGCTGTTCTACCCCTTGATTTTTCACTTAACAAAGCACATTGGAATCATATTGTAGTGGTGCATACAGTGTTTCCACTCTTTTTTTATGCTAGCAAGGTAATCCACTCTATGGGTGTACCATAATTTTTATTTAGCCCAACATATTGCATCTATAGTCATGTGTATTTTAAATTTTGATGGAGAATGCCAAATCATTTTCCACAAATGTTCCAATTTGCACTCGCCTCAGTGGTGTCTGAAGTATATATTTATAATTAAAATGCATAGCTATCCTGTCATATAGTCATATAAATGTGCTGTTCTGTGTTAGAGAGAAATACTGTTTTCTGTTATTCCTCAATAATTACAGGATAGATACAGATTGCTATTGTTTCAGTAAGTAAAAAGCCTTCTTTGACTAAAAATCTCTTCTGCAACTTCTTTATCTCACTGGTAGGGCTTTGTGAAAAATGGCTTCACTAAAGACCTTAGGAAAAATATTTATAAGATTCGACACAAGAGAAGTCTTTTTTGTATTCACTTCTCCAAATGCTTTTTCTATCTCGTTATTGCCACACACAAAAAAAGTATGAAATGATGTAGAGAACTTAAGTTAGGCAGTGATTTATCAGAAGGAGCAGAAACACATATTTAAAATGCTCATCTTTAAAGTAAAAGAAGGAACTAGTTTTTAAAAATGACTTTACTGTACATCTGACAAAAGAATCAACATCTGGCTTTTGCAGGAGCAATCCCATAGTGAAAATCACTCACCCTTGTAGCTTTAAACAACAAGCTTCTATGCCTAGGGAGAAAAGGGCATTTTCTAGAGAAGCTTTAAAAAATAGTAAGTAGAAATTACTCATGTTCCATTCTTTTAAAAGTCTTGTTTCTTGAAAATGAAGTAATTAATGCACCATTCCTAATATCCAAGACCTTAAATAATTCTTCACAAAGCTTACTAAACAATCAAGACTGAAGTGCACGTTAGCCAAGAAAATTAAGAGAGAGAGAGAGAGAGAAAGTGGGAGAAAGACTGCACTTCATGAAGTATCATTTAACTTGAGGACCTCAAGCGGGCAAAATGCCAATGCAGTTGTTAGAATAAGCTTTTCAAAAGCTACAGGCAGGTAACCAAAGAAAACATACACATTTTCTTTAAATGAAATAAGGTGAAATGCAAAGAGGGAGAAGTCAACATTTCACAACCACCAGTAACCTTTAGCTTGTGTCATCTAAGCCTCTGATTCCACCATACTAGGTGCTTCAAAAATCTGCAGTAGCTATTAAAATGAAAAAGTAGACAACGATGCTCATAGCGTTAGCTAATATAAGCTGCTGCGTTTCTTGCATCTAAAGGCACTTGCATAGATGCTTCAATGAAACCCTCTGTTCTCACGATCATGCTTTTCGTTGCACTGACTCTGAAAACCTATGGTCCAGCCCTCAGGACAAAGGTTCCCTTTACACCTGTATCTCACAGGATTCCTTTTACTGCAGTGTGTGTCCATTTCTTGCCTTCTGTGTATAAAATTGTACTTATAAAAGTTTATTTGGAGCATCTGAGCCACCAAAAGAAGTTCAGAAGCAGCAAGTTGAAAATGCACATGTGAGGCTCAGATACGCTTCACGGAACTCTTCAACATAAAGGTCACAGTTAAAATATGTGGTGAGGCAGGATGAGGGGAGGAGAATAATGAAATAAAAATTACAAGGGAGAGGGAGCCAATGAACAAACCAGGAGAGACCAAGGGGAATTTGCTACATTGGAAAGCAGCCGGCAGAGGCAGCCTAGCAGGGAGTCGTCTGTGGAGGCTGAGCTAGTCCTCAACCCTCTCTCTGCTTCAGTTCCCCCATCTGTAAATGGGGGCGGGGTGGGCTGTCTAGATCTGATACCCTATGCTCTCTGATTCTATGCTTGTGTGGGTGTGTGAAAGGGAGGAGGATGGAGCTGAAAGGCATGCCTAGGAATACTAATTTCCTCCTTCCCCTCTGACATGAGCTGAAGCATAAATGCTGCTGCTCCCCAAGCCTTCGTCCCCATGTCCTAGCCTTCTTGCACTGAGGTGGAGCCATTGGCCTAGATCCGGCCAATGAACTGTGCACAACCCCTGTGTTATTTACAGGCTGAAGCATAGAAGAGCCCAGGGATGGCCTTCCAGTTGTCTCCCTCCCAGAACAAATGCCACAGCCGAAGTCCCTGAATGAAAAAGTTGGGGCAGAGGTCTCTACCGACCTATATGAGATATGCAGTATGAATGAGAATAAATCTTTGCTATGGTTGTTGCATATATATCAGGCATACCTCATTTTATTGTGCTTCACTTTATTGCATTTTTTATGAACTGAAGGTTGTAGCAACACTGCATCGAGCAAGTCTATCAGTGCCATTTCTCTGACATCTTTTACCCACTTAGTGTCTGTGCCATATTTTGCTAATTCCTGCAATACTTTGAACTTTTTCATTATTATCATGTGTGTTATGCTGATATGTGATCAATGATCACTGATGTTGCTACTATGACTAGACGAAGGCTCAGATAATGGTTAGCATTTTTCAGCAATAAATTATTTTTTAATTAAAGCATGTACATTTTTTTAGACATAATGCTATTGCACACTTAACAGAGTACAGTATGATGTAAACATAACTTTTATATGCATATGGGAAACCACAACATTTGTGTGACTTGCTTTATTGATATTCGCTTTATTTCAGTGGCCTGGAACCAAACATGTAATATCTCAGAGGTATGCCTGTATATGTGTATATATGCATATATATATTGTGTGTATATGTATATACATATATATGTATGTATATGTATTTATATGTGTAGATACATGCATATATATGTATATATGTATATAGGCAGACACTTATCTTACATGATAAGACAGCAGAACAGTAAACAATGGATAAAAGAAGTGTTTGAACATATGTGAACGAAGAGAAAGGAAACAGAAAAAGAAGCTAAGTTACATGGTAAATGAGGAAATGACTTGTAGAAAGAGACCATGAACAGAATATTCTAGAAAATTGGTCAGACCTGGTGGGAACCACTGTTCTGTATGCTATCAAGGGACCCCCAGGGTGGACCCCTGTAAATCCACCTTGGCAGAAAATCCACAAAAAATAAATAAGTCTGAGTTTAGTGGGGGAGGAGAACATTAAGAACATTAAATGGTTAATCATCTTGTGTTTCATGTGTTGGTTCAGAATTCAAATGTCTTTTTTTGGTTTATTTTGGGTTTTTTTTTTGCGGTACACGGGCCTTTCACTGCTGTGGCCTCTGCCGTTGCAGAGCACAGGCTCCGGACGTGAAGGCTCAGCGGCCATGGCTCACGGACCCAGCTGCTCCGCGGCATGTGGGATCTTCCCGGACCGGGGCACGAACCCGTGTCCCCTGCATCAGCAGGCGGACTCTCAACCACTGCGCCACCAGGGAAGCCCTTTTTTTGTTTTTTTTAAATGTTCATTCTTTCACTCATTTCCAGCTGAAGCACAGTAACTACGATATTGGCATTCAGGGGAACGATTGCACCTCAGGGGAACCTGTTCAAAATGAAAACTCAGAAATGGGGTGGTGAGAACATGTCTTCAGAGACCTCATCTAAAAATGCTAAATATAAGAGGACAAGGCTAGCTTTTGGGGAAAGAATCACTAAAAAAAATAGTGTTACTTCAAAAGAGGTGTTGCTTCCACACCATGAGCAGTCATTTTCTCTGTCTAGGAGGAAGTTGGAAACGCAGATCTGAGGCGTAGATACAGATAGATCTGGAACTCTTCAACAACGAAGGTCACAGTGGGGCAGACGCTCTTGTTTATGCAACACCCATTCTGATACCTATCTTGCTTGTCTTGTGCTATAGACCAGGCACCCTCTGGCTAGCATTCCACATGCGGCCTGGTTCCAACAGCAACGAGAAGCAGCTGCCAGTCACAGGAAGAAGTTTTACTACAGCCAGGCATGGTCCCTGGTCTTCTAGGATAGCTGCAGCTGAGTTTCCGGCATCCCTTCCTCTGCATCCTGCAGTATGAGTGATAAGAATGGTGACTATGGCTGCTATTGGTCTTTTCTGCTGGCTTTGTTGCTGCTGGTTTTACATCTCAGCCTAGTTCTCAGGAATCCTGGAGCTCCTGTGAGTTTCCCAGACTGTTTTATGAGTCTCTTTATGTTTAAATTAGTTGGAGTAGATCCTAGTCTGCAGCTAGGAATAAATTACCTAAGGAAATAGTGAAATGAGAGATCCAAGGTAAAGACATTGGGCAAATTGCTAAAGCAATATCTGAGAGGAGGAGATGAAGCAGAAAAGTCTAGAGTGCTTGTCCTATCCCCAGGTGAGATTCAAGTTTATACACTATTCTGTCATTAGAGAGAGGATGGGTGTCTGGTCCTAGTTGGTCTCTGGCTGGCTATCTCATCCTCTATGTCCCCGTCCCCCTCGCTTGGCCCAGGAGAAGACAGTCTACAAGGCTGTAGACTTGTCAGGTGCTGTCAGGTACCCTTCTGCACTTGTTACTGATAATAGCAGACTGGCCATCACTGCTGATTACAAGATCTCTGCTCTCTGCAGCTCCCTGGTCCCAGATCTACTCCTCTTCTTTTTCCCTGCTCCTCTGAGCATTTTCTGAGCCTTATGTGGGTCCCAGAAATTCTCAGGGGCTTCTTCCATGCCTCGTTTGTGTGAGGGGTACCCTTCAAAGCTGCTCTCAGACCCAGAGCCCTGGAAACTCTGTCCAGCTACTGCCAGCGTGCCATGTGCAATCCAGAGCCATGGGAACTGGGAACTCTCTGGAGGCTCGTCACTTCACCAGGAAATGGTCAGGCAGTGAGCACCAGACTGGACATTCTGTTTGAATGATAATTCCATTGTCCCCACCCCTCCTCTTTCCTGAATTTCAAATCAAGTTGGAGAAGCCAAAAACTGATGCTTGATGTAGACTTTAAGAAGTCTCGGGGGCGGAATCAAGATGGCGTACTAAGAGGATGCGGAATTCACGTCTCCTCACAACTAGGGCACCTACCAGGCACCAGTGGGGGACAGGAGGAATCCCCAGCGGCCAGGTAGGACGTGGGGTGTGGTGGGAGTGAAGAGGGAGAAGTGGAGGTGGGATGGGACTGGCGGCCCTAAGGGGCAGCTGGGGGAGGGGAAGGGATCCCATGCCCGAAGAGGGAAATTGGGGAACCACTGGGAGGGCAGAGGATCAAAAGGGAGCGTGGCCAGGTTTCCCCTACCCACGTGGGACCCCAGGAACCTGCTGAGATCCCGGGCCTGATGCTCTACCCACCGAGGCCCCCTCCAGGCACGTGGATCCTGAAGGAGTGGGAGGGAGGGAAGGGGGAGCAAAAGTAAAGGCCAGACCTACAGGGACTGGCACCCCTGAGGAGTGGCTGGGGGAGGGGAGGAGTTCCTACACCCGGAAGGATCCACCCACGGTTAGGGGTCCAGCAGCGAGGGGGAGACCCTGGGGGAGATGGTGGGGGAGGGGTGGGAAGGAACGGAAGGGAACGGGGCCAGTGCTTTCCCTGTCCACTTAGGCACCAGGAAGCCTGTTGGGTTCCTGGGCCTAATCCTCTGCCCTCGGAGCCTCCCTCCTGCCATGCAGAGCCCAAGTCCCGCCCCACACCCCCACCCAGGGCCCCACCTCTACCCTCTGAGACCCCCTCCAATGCTCTGGGCCTAAACCCCACCCACACGCCCTCACTCAGGGCCCTACCTCCAAACTCCAGAACCCCACACTCCAGAGGCCCTCCTTTCCATGCACTACCTCTCCCTTCCCCAGGTCCTAAGCAGAGGCTCCACCCCCAGGGCCTTTTCCAGCTACCTGGGTCCTGAGCCTAGACCCCACCCCACACTCAAATGTCACCCCCCACACCTGCCTAGGTCCCACCCCACCCTAAACCCCACCCCTGCCTAACTTCCACCCCTGCCTAAACTCCGCCCCCAGAGCCAAGGCTTTTTTTTTCTTTCTTCCTCTTTTAGATTGGTGTTCTCCTTTACCTTCTTGATTCATTGCTATTGATTTGTTTAGTTTTATTTTTTCTAAGAAATCATTTATTTTTCTAATTTTATTTTATTCTTTATATTTTGTTATTGTTCTCTTCCTTTGTCTTGTTTCCCTCCTTTTCCTTTTTTTTTTCTTTTTCTGTTGTGGTTTTATTTTACCTTGTTGCAGTTGTTTCAATTGTAGTTTTATTTTTCCTAATATATTTTTTATCTTTCTAATTTTATTTTTTAATTCTTTGATATTGTACTGCTCCTTTTCTTCTTTCCTTCTTTCTTTTTCTTTTTTCTTTTTTTTTTTTTACCATGCCATGAAGCTTGTGGGATCTTGGTTCCCAGGCCGGAGGTCAGGACCAAACTCCTGTGGTGGGAGCTCTGAGTCCAAACCACTGGACTAACAGAGAACCTCAGACCACAGGGAATATTAATAGGAGTGGGGCCTCCCAGAGGTCCTCGTCTCAGCACCAAGGTTCGGCTCTATCCAACTGCCTTCAAACTCCAGTGCTGGACATCCCAGGCCAAACAACCAATAAGACAGGAATACAGAACCAGCCATCAAAAAAAAAAAAAAGAAAAAAAGAAACTACAAAAAAATGTGTTACAGATGAAGGAGCAAGGTAAAAACCTACAAGACCAAATAACTGAAGACAAAATAGCAACCTTCCTGAAAAAGAATTCAGAGTAATGATAGTAAAGATGATCCAGAATCTCAGAAACAGAATGGAGAAAATACAAGAAACATTTAACAAGGATCTAGAAGAATTAAAGAGCAAATAAACAGTGATGAACAACACAATTACCGAAATTAAAAATACTCTAGAAGGAATCAATAGGAGAATAACTGATGCAGAAGAATGGATAAGTGAGCTGCAAGATAAAATGGTGGAAATAACGGCCAGGGAGCACAATAAAGAAAAAAGAATGAAAGGAATTGGGGACAGTCTCAGAGACCTCTGGGACAACAGTAAATGCACCAACATTCAAATTATAGGGGTTCCAAAAGAAGAAGAGGAAAAGAAAGGGTCTGAGAAAATATTTGAAGATATTATAGTCAAAAAGTTCCCTAACATGGGAAATGAAATAGGCAATCAAGTCCAGGAAGCACAGAGAGTCCCATACAGGATAAATCCAAGGAGAAACACGCCAAGACACATATTAATCAAACTATCAAAAATTAAATACAAAGAAAAAATATTAAAAGCAGCAAGAGGAAAACAACAAATAACATACAAGGGAATCCCCATAAGGTTAACAGCTGATCTCTCAGCAGAAACTCTGCAAGACAGAAGGGAGTGGCAGGACATATTTAAAGTGATGAAAGAGAAAAACCTACAACAAAGATTACTCTACCAAGCAAAGATCTAATTCAGATTCAATGGAGAAATTAAAACCTTACAGACAAGCAAAAGTTAAGAGAATTCAGCACCACCAAACCAGATTTACAACAAATGCTAAAGGATCTTCTCTAGGCAGGAAACATAAGAGAAGGAAAACACCTACAATAACAAACTGAAAACAATTAAGAAAATGGTAATAGGAACATACATATCCATAATTACCTTAAATGTAAATGAATTAACGCTCCAACCAAAAGACACAGACTGGCTGAATGGATACAAAAACAAGGCCCATACATATGCTGTGTACAAGAGACCCACTTCAGACCTAGGGACACATACAGACTGAAAGTGAGTGGATGGAAAAAGATATTCCATGCAAATGGAAATCAAAAAAAGCTGGAGTAGCAATTCTCATATCAGATAAATTAGACTTTAAAATAAAGACTACTACAAGAGACAAAGAAGGACACTACATAATGATCAAGGGATCAATCCAGGAAGAAGATATAACAATTGTAAATCTTTATGCACCCAACATAGGAGCACCTCAATACATAAGGCAAATACTAACAGCCATAAAAGGGGAAATCGATAGTAACACAATAATAGTAGGGGACTTTAACACCCCATTTCACCAATGGACAGACCATCCAAAATGAAAATAAATAAGGAAATACAAGTTTTAAATGGCACATTAAACAAGATGGACTCAAGTAATATTTATAGGACATTCCATCCAAACACAACAGAATACACTTTCTTCTCAAGTGCTCATGGGACATTCTCCAGGATAGACCATATCTTGGGTCACAAATCAAGTCCTGGTAAATTTAAGAAAAGTGAAATTGAATCAAGTATTTTTTCTGACCACAATGCTATGAGACTAGATATCAATTACAGGAAAAAAACTGTAAAAAATACAAACACATGGAGGCTAAACAGTATGCTACTAAATAACCAAGAGATCTCTGAAGAAATCAAAGAGGAAATCAAAAATTACCAAAAAACAAATGACAATGAAAACACATGACCCAGAACCTACGGGATGCAGGAAAAGCAGTTCTAAGAGGGAAGTTTATAACAATACAATCCTACCTCAAGAAACAAGAAAAATCCCAAATAAACAATCTAAACTTACACTAAAGCAATTAGAGAAAGAAGAACAAAAAAACCCCCAAAGTTAGCAGAAGGAAAGAAATCATAAAGATCAGATCAGAAATAAATGAAAAAGAAATGAAGGAAACAATAGCAAAGATCAATAAAACTAAAAGCTGGTTCTTTGAGAAGATAAACAAAATTGATAAACCATTAGCCAGACTCATCAAGAAAAAAAGGGAGAAGACTCAAATCAACAGAATTAGAAATGAAAAAGGAGAAGTAACAACTGACATTGCAGAAATACAAAGGATCATGAAAGATTACTACAAGCAACTCTATGCCAATAAAATGGACAACCTGGAAGAAATGGACAAATTCTTAGAAAAGCACAATCTTCCAAGACTGAACCAGGAAGAAATAGAAAATATAAACAGACCAATCACAAGCACTGAAATTGAGACTGTGATTAAAAATCTTCTAACAGACAAAAGCCCAGGACCAGATGGCTTCACAGGCAAATTCTATCAAACATTTAGAGAAGAGCTAACACCTATCCTTCTCAAACTCTTCCAAAATATAGCAGAGGGAGGAACACTTCCAAACTCATTCTAAGAGGCCACCATCACTCTGATACCAAAACCAGACAAAGATGTCACAAAGAAAGAAAACTACAGGCCAGTATCACTGATGAACATAGATGCAAAAATCCTGAACAAAATACTAGCAAACAGATCCAACAGTACGTTAAAAGGATTAAAAGGATACGCCATGATCAAGTGGGGTTTATCCCAGGAATGCAAGTATTCTTCATTATACACAAATCAATCAATGTGATATACCATATTAGCAGATTGAAGGATAAAAACCATATGATCATTTCAATAGATGCAGAAAAAGCTTTTGACAAAATTCAACACCCATTTATGATAAAAAAAAATCTCTCCAGGAAGTAGGCATAGAGGGAACTTACCTCAACATAATAAAGGCCATATATGACAAACCCACAGTCAATATTGTTCTCACTGATGAGAACAATTCATTTCCTCTAAAATCAGGAACAAAACAAGGCTGCCCAATCTCACCACTATTATTCAACATAGTTTTGGAAGTTTTAGCCACAGCAATCAGAGAAGAAAAAGAAACAAAAGTAATCCAAATTGGAAAAGAAGAAGCAAAACTGTCACTGTTTCAGGATGACATAATACTATACATAGAGAATCCTAAAGATGGTACCAGAAAACTATTAGAGCTAACCAATGAATTTGGTAGGGTAGCCAGATACAAAATTAATGGACAGAAATCTCTTGCATTCCTATACACTAATGATGAAAAACCTGAAAGAGAAATTAAGGAAACACTCCCATTTACCATTGCAACAAAAAGAATAAAATACCTAGGAATAAACCTAGCTAAGGAGACAAAAGACCTGTATGCAGAAAACTATAAGAAACTGAAGAAAAAATTAGAGATGATACAATCAGATGGAGAGATATACCATGTTCTTGGATTGGAAGAATCAACATTGTGAAAATGACTCTACTATTCAAAGCAATCTACAGATTCAATGCAATCCCTATGAAACTACCAATGGCATTTTTCACAGAACTACAACAAAAAATTTCACAATTTGTATGGAAACACAAGAGACCCCGAATAGCCAAAGCAATCTTGAGAAAGAAAAACGGAGCTGGAGGAATCAGGTTCCTGGACTTCAGACTACACTACAAAGCTACAGTAATCAAGACAGTATGGTACTGGCACAACAACAGAAATATAGATCAATGGAACAGGATAGAAAGCCCAGAGATAAACCCACGCACATATCGTCACCTTATCTTTGATAAAGGGGTAAGAGTATACAATGGAGAAAAGACTGCCTCTTCAATAAGTGGTGCTGAGAAAACTGGACAGTTACATGTAAAAGAATGAAATTAGAACACTCCCTAACACTATCCACAAAAATAAACTCAAAATGGATTAAAGACCTAAATGTAAGGCCAGACACTATCAAACTCTTAGAGGAAAACAGAGGCAGAACATGCTATGACATAAATCACAGCAAGATCCTTTGTGACCCACCTCCTAGAGAAAGGGAAATAAAAACAAAAATAAACAAATGGAACCTCATGAAACTTAAAAGCTTTTGCACAGCAAAGGAAACCATAAACAAGACGAAAAGACAACCCTCAGAATGGGAGAAAATATTTGCAAACGAAGCAACTAACAAAGGATTAATCTCCAAAATATACAAGCAGCTCACACAGCTCAATATCAAAAAAACAAACCCAATCCAAAAATGGGCAGAAGACCTATATAGACATTTCTCCAAAGAAGATATACAGAGTGCCAACAAACAGATGAACGAACGCTCAACATCACTAACCATTAGAGAAATGCAAATCAAAACTACAGTGAGGTATCAACTCACACCAGTCAGAATGGCCATCATCAAAAAATCTGCAAACAATAAATGCTGAAGAGGGTGTGGAGAAAAGGGAACACTCTTGCACTGTTGGTGGGAATGTAAATTGATATAGCCATTTTGGAGAACAGTATGGAGGTTCCTTAAAATCTAAAAATAGAACTAGCATATGACCCAGCAATCCCACTACTGAGCATATACTCTGAGAAAACCATAATTCAAAAAGAGTCATGTACCAAAATGTTCATTGCAGCTCTATTTACAATAGCCAGGACATGGAAGCAACCTAGGTGTCCATCATAGGATGAATGGATAAAGAAGATGTGGCACATATAAACAATGGAATATTACTCAGCTGTAAAAAGAAAGGAAATTGAGTTATTTGTAGTGAGGTGGATGGACCTAGAGTCTGTCATACAGAGTGAGGTAAGTCAGAAAGAGAAAAACAAATACCGTATACTAACACATATATATGGAATCTGGGAAGAAAAACTGTTCTGATGAACCTAGGGGCAGGACAGGAATAAAGACGCAGACATAGAGAATGGACTTGAGGACACGGGGAGGGGGAAGAGTAATCTGGGATGTAGTGAGAGAGTAACACTGACATTTATACACTACCAAATGTAAAATAGCTAGTGGGAAGCAGCTGCATAGCACAGGGAGATCAGCTCATTGCTTTGTGACCACCTAGAGGGGTGGGATAAGGAGGGTGGGAGGGAGACGCAAGAGGGAGGAGATTTGCGGATATATGTTTGCATATAGCTGATTCACTTTGTTATACAGCAGAAACTAACACAACATTGAAAAGCAATTATACTCCAATAATGATGTTAAAAAAAAAAAGTCTAGTTTGAAGATTTCCTATACATTTCCAGTTGGCATATCAATTAGTACCACCTCTGTGGGAGATAATTTAGCAATATTTACCAAATTTTAAAAACACATGGCCTTGAATGGCAATTCTCCCTTTAGGAATTTATACTACAGATACATGAGTTTTTAATGAAATTATTCATTATGGGATTGCTTGTAACAGTGAAAATTTGGAAACCACCTAAATGAATATCAATATGACACTGGTTAAATAAAAATTATGGTAAATCATGAATGGAATATAATGAAAGTATGAAAAGTAATGATGTGGCTTTTCATGTACTGATGTGTAAAATCTCCATGATATATCTAGAGGGTTACACCAAAACCAATAACACTGATTGACTGTGCAGAGAGGAAGTGGGGGAATAATGTTCAGAAGAGGGAGGAAAAATTTTCACCAGATATTCTTTTATACTTCTTGACTTTTGAACCATGTGACTGTAAAACCTATAAATACATTTTTTATATTCAAAAACATTTGTTTAGTTTTTTAAATAAACCTTTTTTCTAAAAAAAATGTGTATATAAATATTATATAATTTTATTTAAAAATTGCTCCAAGTTGAGCAATTATTTTGGAGTATCTACCTTCCCCTGAAGCTACGATTGCTTCGGTTTTAATGAGAGAAGAGCCTCAGGGCAAAGAGAAGCAATTATTAATTCCTCAGAATAAGCACTTACTGGTACCAGTTTAATGTTTTTAAAAATGCCATCTCTTTTCATATGGTGAATAGTTGGGATTTGCATCACTCTTTACTCAGATCTTTGTGTGTTAAGTGTTTCTCCTTAGTTCATCTCAATATTTACATTCAAACTCTTTCTAAACCTGTCATTCTACAGTTTTTGTAGATTCTACAAATTATATCACTTACATATTAAATGACAGCCACAAGGCAATCTTTTGGTGGTTTTCAGACAATTAATAGCAGCTCTCAGTTTTATAGAGTGTTTAGCATGTACCAAGCAGGCC
This sequence comes from Stenella coeruleoalba, assembly GCF_951394435.1. Classification (NCBI taxonomy): domain Eukaryota; kingdom Metazoa; phylum Chordata; class Mammalia; order Artiodactyla; family Delphinidae; genus Stenella; species Stenella coeruleoalba. Next base: position 46,877,010 of record NC_137150.1, read on the forward strand.
CTAGACCTTTTGCTATATTTGTTTGTTTAATCATTACTATAACCGTATTAAGCAAGTACTGTTATTAACTTTTTCCAGATGAGGAAACTGAAGCACAGAGATGTTCACCAAGGTCCCCAAAATAAGAAGTGATGGAAGGAGGATTCAAACCCTAGATCCTGCTCCAATAATGATGATGGTTATGATAACTAATACCTACGGAGCACTAACTATGTATCAGGCACTGTCCTAAAATTTTTTCCATGGATTAATGATGTTTTGAGGAATTAACCAATTTAATCCTTACACCAGTTCTATGGGTGGGTACTGTTATCCTCCCATTAGATATGATGGCATTGTCTTAGTCAGTTCTGGCTTCTATAACAAAACCATAGACTGGGCAGCGTAAACAACCAATATTTATGTCTTTGAGTTCTAGAGGCTGGGAAGTCCAAGATCAAGGTGGAGGCAAATTTGATGTCTAGCCAGAGCCTGCTTCTTGGTTCACAGATGGAGGTCTTTTCATTGTGTCCTTACATGGTGGTGGTGGGGGGGCAGGGCATAAACATTCAGTCCATAGCAGGTATCAAGGCACAGAAATTTATCACATCCTTAACCACTATGATATAGTGTTTCATCACAACCAAATCCATGAAGCAAATAAGTTTATCTCCATCTTTCAGTGAAATTTCCTAGTTCGCATGTAGTAATGAGTAATGGAGACTGGGTTTGAACCTAGCCCTGTCAGCCTTCTACAGTCCGGGCTCTTCCCATGACACCACTGTGCCCTCCCTAAAGAAAGGTCCGTGGAGCGCACAGCAGACCAATGGGGGTCTTGCACCAACCAGCTGTTTGTTTTTTCCACGCTGTCTAACCTCTCTTAGCTTTAATGGGCACAGTTTTGAAAGGAGCGAGGAGAACCAGAAGGTCGCTACAAACACTGACAACCCCAGAAGTTTTGCCACCTGACTTTCCCACTCCATCCGTTCTCTAAGTTTAGAAATTCTATACAAAAACCATCTCCATTAACTTCATACTCTGACACTACGAGACTCGGGGAAAATGAATTCTGAGCATTTAAGAGGAAAGTTTGAAGTTACAGAAGAGAATTAACATTTGGCCCTGGGTTCAAACCCTGATACACCTGTGTATCAGCTGTACCCTACTCAACACCCCTCCACCACCACAGTCCTAGGCCTCTGCTCATGCTGAACCTTCTGCTTCAGGCCTTCTGCCTCCCTTTCTTCTTTGAGGGCCCAAGTCTGTAGGATTCTTCTAAACCCTTTTAATTGTCTCCTCTGTGAATCCTCCCTGTTCTCTCCTCTCTCCATACTGGAAGCAATCTTTCTTGCATCTGGTTTAATTTTCTCTCTAAACACTAATGGAGGTCAAAAGCATAGAGATCACTGCCATTTCATTTATTTTGGGCTACCATTCTAACCCTTTTTCTGGTCAAAAAAAATTTTCATTATCTCAGGTCATTTTGCCTGCTACTCTGGAAGCCCATCTTAATTTTTTATGTGTGAAACCTATAACGAGGTTATTTCCTTAACAAGCAAAATAATCCCACTTCCTCTGACCTTTTCTAAAAGGGCATCTTCCCCCTATTAATATCTTGGTTGTCCTCTGCCTCTCTCCAACTTTTCTCTCTCCCCCTCCCTCTCAAACCCTCTCAATCTCTCTCCCTTTCTTTTTAAATCTGTAAATTCAATTAAATTTAGCAAGTATTTGTTGAAGTCCAGCTAGGTATAGGACTCTATTAGTGGTATTATAAAGATTAAAAAATTTAGAAATCATCTCTCCCCTCGGGGAATTTAACAATCTACTTGGAAAGAAATATGCAAAAACGAATTATGACACAATACAGTCTAAGACATGTTTGGGGAACTGGAGATTAATCTTTCAAAACAAATAATGCAATACACACACAAAAGCCATCTTAAAAACAAGCTAAAGAAATGTATAAAACATTGAAAAATAGTTATTAGTTCTACTAAAAGAGAACTCAAGATACAAATTAGTTATACTTTGAAAGTTCTTCCAACTTTAATAAAACAGAAAACAAGTCCATTGGTATTGTTAGTTCAAAGAACTAATCAGATAAATTTATATCTAAAAGATAAAGTGCCTTTCTTCCATAGTTATTTAAGCAAAAAATTAGTGTAACTTTCATTTATGGCATAAAACTTCTTTTTTTTTTAGGCTGGCCAGGAATTAAGCAGAATTTTAATGGACCGGAAGTGCTCTATGACTAAGTTCATAGTATAATGTTTGCTTCATATGGAAGGGCTTCCAAGGGAGCAGTACAGTGAAATGGTGAGAAGGTATTTAGCATCCCAGGGAGTCCAGCAGACATTCTTTACTCTAACAGGCCAAAGAATAGCTTATTATTTCCCCAGGCTTGTATTCTCACATTCTAGAACAGGCAACTTTAAAATCTTTGGAATCTAAACAATGGTAGAGACTTCAGTGACCCATCTTGGCCAGAGGTATGCTCTCATACGTCAGATGAACCCTCACTGAGGCTAGTCTCCTTCCCTGGCAGTGCTAAAGGCAATTTCATTCATTTCTTTGTTTCAGATGAGTTCTTCCATATTTTATAACCACCACCACCACCACAAAAAAACAGGGCTTATACACCTGTTAATATATTAGGTGAATGACATAATCAGTGTATTGATTTACTTTTGTATTGAAGAAATAGAAATAGTCCAAACGACATTGTCTAGCATTTCTAGCAACTCGTATTATAACATTTTTGTTGTTGTTGTTTGTTACCAAGATCAGAACATGTCTCAAACATTAGACAATATGCTTATTGAAATAAATCAAAATAATACAAAAATGTGGTTCAAGCACACACATGTAAACATAAATAATTATACACATATATAAGTGGAGAAAGAAGCATCAGAAGAAGAGAGGTGGTCTTTCCACCCACCCCTTATTTTACAAACAAAATCCTACTATCGTATTGGCTTACATTTTTTTTTCTTAGCATAACCAAAAGCCTACATTTTAAAATATCTCACACATTGCAAAGTTACTTAATACAAAACTTAGTGTGCAACTGCTCTACTGAAAACAATTTTGGAAAATGATTGTCACTATACTGGTGTTATTTACCTGTCATGTCAATAACACACATATTTATAATGTTCCAATTCATCAGCTTGGAAATTCCAAACAGCATTTAAGTGAAACATAGCAGAGCTCTCACATTATTAACAACAACAGAAAACATAAATATAACCCTCTCTTTCATCCAGGGTGTCCTTAGGAAGATTTGCAATGCGTTTTATTATTATATTTACACAAACTATGCAAAAGGAAATTTAAAGTAGAATGTAGAGGTTTGATTTATTTCTACTCCTTTTCAACATTGTCTTCCGATGTGGTTTTGAAATAATGAGTAACACTATATTTTAGTCAATAAAACCAATATTCTGTTTTTACAAAATGAATTTTAGAAAATTTAAAAATATTCTAACAACAGAAAAAATAATACAGTGGCTGGGATTCTGTGTGAGTTTCAAAAATTCTGTCAACAGCATAAGTATATTTTAGGACTATGACACAAGAAGAATTTTATTTGGCCTATGAATGTATTTTTATCTCTACATGTCTTATTTTGAGGAACATCAATAGAACAGTTTGCTTTAGCCAGACATTTTTTTAAAGAAAAATAAAGTTTGGGTTTTTCCCTCTTTATAAATGAAAAATACTAGCTGCAGAAATTTCGTATAATACAGAAAAGTAGAAAGAAAAATAATTGCCCATAAAACCACTATTAGTAATATTTTTGGTATAATTCCTTTTGGTTTTTTTAATGAATAATTTTTGGTTTGGTGTTATTTGTCCCCCATGGTTAGAATAATACAATTTGGTATCTTTTTTTTTTTTTTAGTAGTTTTAAGTACAAGGAGAAGGACATTAGAATGATATTTAAAATCCCATCTCAATAAGTTCTGCCTCTGACTTATTTTTGTCACCTTGACAAATCACTTAATTCTCTAAGCCTCAGTTTCTCATCTATAAAGTGGGGATAATACTGACATTTGTCTATTGTGATCTGACCTGAGTATATGTCCTCACAATTTTCAGGTTCTTTTTGGTGAATATTGGTAATCTACCATAATTAGAACTCCTCGCCAACATTCTGGCTGTCAAAAGATCTGTAGCAATGAGAGCAAAGCTCAGACTAATTTCTGTCAAACATACGAATATTTCACGACGACCAGGAATACCAGTTCTCTGTCTCTTTAGGTAACCTCCCAGCAGTTTTCTTGGAAGTTACACTCCAAGGCAAAGATGTTAACACTATTCTAAGATGAGGATCAACTATCCTTCTAGTGGGAACAGATGATGACATCTAAAACACTACTCCGGAGATGTTAGGCTGCTGGGCTTTCCAGGTTTAATACATCGTTCATGCAAATTTACAGGTGAATATAAAGTATTTCTAACTGATCAACATAGTTGGAACACCACTCATTTCACCCATGAGAAATAAGCACTAATATTCCTTATGTTAACTAATGAACTCCCTAATAAAAAAATCACATAGTGATATCTGAAACCTGGTATAGATAGCCCTGCAGTAGAGATTCCTGGTTAACGCCTTTCAAATATTACCAATCACCTCTGTATTGTGTATTTCCGATCTGAATATTGAATTGTTGACCAAATGTCTTTGGATTAGAAGTAAAAACCAATATACACACTTACAGTCCACTGTCTAGGATAAAGTATTTTAAAGAAACTTATGGACAATTAAAAACTATCTCATATACTGTCATAAAGATTGAATGAAATCACTTAATAAATACTTACTGAGCTCCTAAAAATGTGCCAGGCACTATTCTCGGCTTTGAGAATATGGAAACAAAGGAGAAAAATTCCACTGTCATGGATACTATATTGACAATTGGTGCCTAGGCATTATGTTATCAATAAACTATCTGTAGAATGAATAAATGATTGATATTTTTGTTCTTTGTTGCTATCATGAATATGTTGATGATGATGATGTTAATAATTTATTATGCACCTACTGTATACATAGTATGACATATGTATATAGATATATAGAGAGAGATTATATTTAGTAAGAATATATATATTTATTTTAACATGAGCATTTTTTCTAAACACTATTGTTAATTACTACGTAGTACCCCGAAGTCTGAAGGTGCAGCAATTTGCTTAACCATTCTCCTATCCTTGACATTTAAGCTGTATTTAATTTTTTATAATAAAACTAGTATTGCTGGACTTCCCTGGTGGCACAGTGGTTAAGAATCCGCCTGCCAATGCAGGGTACACGGGTTCGAGCCCCAGTCTGGGAAGATCACACGTGCCATGGAGCAATTAAGCCTGTGAGCCACAACTACTGAGCCCGTGTGCTGCAACTACTGAAGCCCATGAGCCTAGAGCCCATGCTCCGCAACAAGAGAAGCCATCGCAATGAGAAGCCCGCGCACCGCAACAAAGAGTAGCCCCCCGCTCACCACAACTAGAGAAAGCCCGCACGCAGCAACGAAGACCCAACGCAGCCAAAAATAAATAAATACATTTTAAAAATATTTTAAAAAACTAGTATTGTGAGAAACAATAGATTTACTTTTGTTAGATATCCTATGAAAAGCTACTTAATAAAACTACTATAAGTCTTCTTACTCTCAACCATATTTGAATTGACGTACTATTGATGTCTGAGGGCCAAGCAGCTCACCTCTCTGGAAATGTTGTCATGTCTCCATACTAGATTGATATTGCAAATTTTAGTTTGTAAAAGGATAGCTTTGGCAAAGCCATGGTGAGGAGTCACATGCACGGACACTTAGAAAAATTAAAAAAAAAAATATATATATATATATGGTGAGAAACATCTAAGTATAGGATCCTCTTCTGCTGCTCTTCCTCTTCCTACTCATTCTTTTTTTATTTCTAAGTAGCGTTTCCTTAGAGAAGATTCCCGAACCCTAACTATCTTTTCCCACAGATGGTCCCTCTAATACCAAAGAGGCTCTGGGTGGTGCAGCTCCAGCAGCAGACATCCTGTACCACAGCCTGGGTCTGCCGCAGAAACCTTTCCCAGGCCACGTTTCAATCAGTGCTCGCAGCCTTTTCTGTCACTTGGTAAGTGAGTTAGAATCATATTCCAACCTCGGAATATACTGCCTCCAGAAGCTGAAGTGGCTTACCAAGCATCACGGATCCTTCTAAATGGGGAGAGGTGCAACATATAACCATTTGTTCTTTATTTCTGAGAGGATATCGCAACATGCCCCAGGCCACTGGAGTCCTATAACCTACACTCATGAGGACAACACCCTGAACCTTCATAGGGTTTATTTCCTCTCTACCTTCCTTTTGGGTCTATTCTAGTTTGGAAAGGCAGATAATAAGTTTTATTTATTTGAAGATGCGTATATTTTCCATAATTTAATATCTCTAAAATCATCAAGCAGTTTACAGCAGATGTGATAAGAAAGCATTGAAAACAGACTGAAACATGCTAAGAATAATATCCAATTAACCACTGGAGGATTAAAGTCTGAGAATGGGGTCAATTTTGGTTTTTATCTTTCCTGAGAAAGCAAAGTCCTTATATCTCTAATGTGCTAGAAACCGTTTTTCCTCCAGGGGGTAGAGAGCCATTAAACTCTCATTATCATCTTATAAAATTGGGAACACTTGCTAGAATTATACGAGGGGTACTTCCAGCAACAGGGAAATCTGCACTTAAATGATCTTATACCCATAAATGAATGGGACTTACAATAAACCATTTTCCTGAAACAACCATAAAAGACTCTTAGAATCAAAAGTCACCATGATGAAAATGTAAGCAAAATAGGCAGACTGTTCTAATGATCTTTAGGGACAGACCTAATTTCCTCCTGAGGTATTGTAACATTATTAAAACGTTAATGGGATATCAGTCACCCTTAGAAACCTTTAATCCCAAAGATTTGTATTACACAATTAAGGTCCTCAGTAAAGAACTGAACATCATCCATAGGCATTTAAATTGATATAGAAGTGATAATTCCCTCCTTTGGTTTTTACGTAGTTTCTTTTTAAATCTGAATGAGGATGAAGATGCAGAATCCATTGTTTCTAAGAAAACATTTAAATCCATTTCACAAACATGTTTTGTTTCATAAAACGTTTCACAAACAGTGGTCCACCTAGACCCTCAATGTGTTCCAAACATTTTTTGCAAGTGCTATACACTATCTCCTTCCTAAGCAAATATTTATTATCACCCTCAAGGATCTAATATGACATATAATAAGTTGGGTGACCATACATTCATGTTTGCCTGGGACAATATTGGACACTTTAGTCCTGTTCTTCTTTTCATAGCAACTCTAAAAAGCACCTGCAGGAAGTACATGTGGTAGAAGAAAATGAAGACACATTTAAGCACATAGGAGAAGGATGCAGTGTGTAGCCTTTTTCTGGTTGGAGACATTGTGAAACTGTAGCTCCGTTATTATCTGGCCCACCATCCTCCAGCGACTGGTAGAACCTGGCTTATCGCAGGTTTCCCAGCTCAGCGGCATCTTAACAAATATACAGAGCAGATGACAGCTATAGCAGCAGGTATTGCATGACTTAACCACCTTGATTCACTTCCTCCTTCAATATTGCTGGTCAATGCAAAACAAAATGCACTGCCCAACAGCCAATGGTGGAGTTGCACTCATGCAAGATTTATGGTCACTCAGCCTTCATTTCAGTTCCCCTACTAGTCTTGGCTGGATTTGGGGAAGAAAACATTAAAATCAGGGTAATTCAACTGCTCTGGTTTGGTATGTTTTTGTCTGTGGCAGTAGGTGTTCAAGGAAGTATAGTTGGTCTGAGAAATCAATGGCAGTAGAAGCTTCCTCTTTAGAGACAAGAACCCATGACCAGGGTATGCTCAAGGTGACTGTCCTATTTTGTCTTATTTCCTATTTCAGTGTTTTTTTTTTTTTAAAGTGGGGTAAAAAACAGAAAGTCCAGACTTTTATCGTGACCATTGTCAGAAGACCTCACACAGGGAAATAAACCCACATGATATAAAAAAGAAAAACAATACAATTCAAATTCTTCAAAAGTTTTTCCATTTACTGATTTTTCTGATTAACTTTTAACAGGAAACTCAACTCCAGAATAAATTATTATACTATTCAAGCAAAAACCACTCATTACATTGAAATAGACATACGATTCCTGTCAACAAGAAAATCAATAATCTTCACAAATAATTTGTTTATTACTACCAAGTTATCCAGTGTTCTCTGGAAACCATTTTCTGGAAAATATTTGGGGCCCAAAAGGCTTTCCAATACTGTCCCGCATTATTATTATTATTATTTTTTGCGGTACGTGGGCCTCTCACTGTTGTGGCCTCTCCCTTGCGGAGCACAGGCTCCGGAATCGCAGTTCAGCGGCCATGGCTCACGGGCCCAGGAGCTCTGCGGCATGTGGGATCTTCCCGGACTGGGGCACGAACCCGTGTCCCCTGCATTGGCAGGCGGACTCTCAACCACTGCGCCACCAGGGAAGCCCCTGCATTATTCTTAAATATTTACATGTACTAGTTTTTCTTGTAACAGTAGCTAACACTTATACCAAGCTTCCTGTGTCCAGGCATGGTTCTCAACACTCTTCATGCATCTACTCATTTAATCCTCCTAAAAGTCTTGGGAGGCAGGTACAAGTATTACTGCCTTCATTTACAGATAAGGAAACTGAGATGCAGAGAAGTTGACTCACCTGGCTAGTCAGTAGCAGCCTGTAATGCCCCAACTTACCGAACTGCCCCTCTCTCTTTATAATATAGTATATCTTTATTTAAAAGCTTTTCAAGAAAAGTACTATATCTTTTATGTTTTCCTTTTGCCAATACCTCATGTCCTTCTTTATGTACTGCAAGCAATCAAGAAGAGATATGATAAATATTTTAATCAATATTAATCATGTCTCAGATAAATGAAAGTGATATTCCATAAAATGGTGCTTTGAGCATAGTAAAAGTTCAATAAATATTTGTTGGCTCTTTCTAATAAAGTATATGGAGACTATGCCAATATTTCCTAAAAATAGTAAGTATTATTACTTCCTCATTCTTTAGTCTGATAAAATTCAATAAAAACTAAGCAACGCACTTCCCCCCCAAAATTACTTAACTGCCACTTCAAGTACATGAGTACCAAAAATATATTCTAAGCCACTTTTCCGTTGCGGAGCACAGTCTCCGGACGCGCAGGCTCAGCAGCCATGGCTCATGGGCCCAGCCGCTCCGTAGCATGTGGGATCCTCCCAGACCAGGCCACGAACCTGTGCCCCCTGCATTGGCAGGCGGACTCTGAACCACTGCGCCACCAGGGAAGCCCTGAGCCACTTTTCTGAACTGTTAATTTTTTCTTTGCAGTTGTTGAGATACTGGGTTGAATAATTGAATCGTGTCCCCCCAAAATTCATATTTACCCAGACCCTCAGAATATGACCTTATTTGGAAATAGTCTTTGCAGATGTAAATAGTTAAGATGAAGTCATACTAGATTAGATTTGTCCTTATAAGAAGGTGGTGTGCCTACACAGAGACAGAGACAATACAAGGAAAACACCATGTAATGACAGAGGTAGATTCTGTAATGATGCACCTACAATGTAAGGAAGGCCAAGGATTGCCGGCCACCACCAGACGCCAGGAGGGAGGGAAGGAACAGATTCTCCCTTAGAACCTCCAGAAGGAACAACCCTTGCAGACACCTTGATTTCAGACTTCTAGTCTCCAGAACTGTGCGAGAATAAATTTCTATTGTTTTAATCCACCCAGTTTGTGGTAATTTGTTATGGCAGCCCGAGGGAACTAAGGTAGACACTAAAGTCAAATTTTAGTATTTATTCATTATTAGATAGAAATTTGCTGTTGCTTCAATTGTTGAGATATCAGCAAGGAAAACTATTTTATAAATATCACTGTTTTTATTCCTGTTGTAAACATACATGGTCTTAATTTATCTAAAATGACCACTTTTTGAAGCAGTATTTAAGTTTTTTAATAAGCTTAATTTCTGCCAGTTAATGATTTGTTGCTATATAGTGATGTGAACTAGTTCTATATTTTTTCCATTAACATTAACAATAGATTGTTTAATTCCTGCCTAACAGATAAAGCTTTGGGCTTCTCATATTTACAATTCATTCGATAGAAACTTTAGTCAAAGGCAAGTCAGACCTACCCCATTTTTTCTTCAAAATAATGACCTTTCCTTCTTGGTTGTTTTTAAAAGATAATACAAGTGCTTTGGAAACAATTTCAAAAGCTACATTTAATCAATTTATTAATTAAATGTTAAATTATTGAATAATGAATTTTGGGCAATTATTTTAAACTAAGTTGACAAAAAAATTGCTCAAGTCAGTTCTGACTACATGAAGCCATTTGTAATTATACAAAACACTTTAACCATTTGTTCTATTTACTTGCACAAGTCCCAGGAATATTTTCAGTTTGAAATAAGGACAAAGAAAAATTATTCATATTTAGATTTTGCTTCTGATACTACTTGGCAAGTGCATTTAAATTCTGAAAATACAACTTAAATATACTTTAATATAATGACAGTGTTAATTGAAACCTAGAACTACTAATTATTTTTCTTATTTTAGCAATTTCTTGGCTCTCTAAGAGCTACCACTTAAGAGGCTGAGTGCCATTTCCAAGCAACAGGGAGAAGAAATACATGATTTTTCAATTGGTATAAAAGTAATATTTACAGCTGAAATTTTTTTCAAATTTTTCATTTGGGACTTAAGCGTGTATGAGTCACTAGAAAAGCTTACTTGCTGTTGGCATCACCTATAGATTTAAAGACATACAGGAACTGTATCCCTGGGGAAATAACTAACACAGAGAAAGTGATGAGAGAAGTGTGTGAGATGCAGGTGACAACTAGTTCTTTACTCTAACTATCAAAATACAAATTACAGTTCATTAATTTTTCATATGTAAGGTAAAGGAAGTATTAAAGAGGTAGTATTATAACTGAATGATCTCAAATTGTGGGCTGGTGACGTCCCTATGTGCAAAAGTTTTGCTCTCTAAAATTTCTTCTCAAAAATCTGAATTTCCTTTTTTCCCCCTTCTATTCCTTTATTCCAAAATACCTGGACAAAGCCATGAATGAATAAATTTTAAAAGCAGGCTATACATCAACAAAACTGAATGAAGAACACTTATATACATCAATATGGATGAATGTCAGGTGTATAACATTGAACCAAAAAAGCATGTCAAAAAACTAGGATGTACAATCATTTTAATAAACCTCAAAATAAGAAGAACCAAACAATTACCATTTACAGACTCGTAATTCACAACGATACTGTTTTTAAAAAGGCAAAATAGTGATATATGTTCAAAAAAATTGTGGGCTGGGGAATATACAAAAGTAAATGTTGTAGTCCCTCTTAATTCATCAATTCTATATGTGGATGAGCTTGTCGAGTTACCTCTTCATTGAAACAGATTGTATGCTTATATCAGGCTCTCAGATATAAACAAAATTAATGCTATACTGTGAAGTTTTTCTGGAATATATTTACTAATGTCTATGGCCATCTTAAATGGCTATCGAGAGCTCTATATTAAATGAGGAAACTCTCTAGAACATAGACATTATATAAAAATTAGTACTGATCTCCAGCCATAGGATGTTTGTTTTTCTAAGCTATCTAAAAACAAAGAAGTATAACATTAAGATTCCTTCCAGAAGCCGGTTCCTGGCTTAATGCAAATTTTGTCTTATTTGTTTCCCTTATGGTATCAAATTTTTAAAAATAGTACAAAGGTCAAGAAACCATGGGATGTTGGCCAGTGGTCAGCTGGTCCTTCACACTGAATCCTGGCTCACAGAATCTTGCCTTTACCAGGCTACGAGGTAAGAATAATAGGTGGTGGGATGGCAAGGAAAGGGGCCTCAGCCAAGCTTGCCTCTGAACAGGAAGCAAAGGTCAGTTCAAGAGCTGAAAACAGGGAAATGCCAAAGGATTAAAGCCCACATATGTCCCTGCTGTGCTATGTGCATATACACAGGTTTTTATTAATTCAGATGTCTGTCCTCAAAATCAGGAATATTTATAGACGTGGAGCCCAAGGAGTAAAAAGCAGAGGAAAGTATAAAAAGCTGAGGAAAGGAATCGGAATCATGGTCTCCATTCCATTAGCTTTGACCTTGCCCATGTGCCTTCCTACAGCTCTGAGACAATGGAAGCCAAGACACTATGAAGAGGCAGAATAGAAGAGGCTCCTAGGGGTTGTTAAAACCCACACCAAAGTAGGGGTGCAGGACAAAATTACTAAGTAATCCATTTAAGAAATCAAGGTCTGCAATCCACTGGGATAAAAGTACCACTCCTAGACTTTGCAAAGGGTCAGAATCTTTGAACTTTAATGCAAATTTTTTTAAAATTTTTAATTGTTTTTTTTTTTTACTTTACTCACAGCTAAAGGCAAACAAGGCGAGCAGGCTTTAGGCAAATCGATCTGCTCCCTCCTTCCTCCTTCTCCAGCCTCAAGGCAGCCAGAATTCTCTGGCTGTTCACGTAGCAGCATTCCAACCCCAAACCACCAGGATTCAGTGACACACATTTAGTTACCTGAGATTTCGGAGGTGGATAACCAACTTCATCCCGACAGAACCCTGTACTAAACCACTCATTCCTCATTGAGGACTTGAAGCCTTCAAGTCCTCCTGTTCAGTTAAGGACATTTCAAATCTTAGTACGCTAGTTAGCAAAAAAAAAAGAAGAAAACCAAGGAGGAAAAGGAAAAAGAACAAGTGAGGATTACCTGGTATATAGTTCATTGAAGTTATAGCAACGCTGTGAGATGTTGGACCAGAAAGACTCCGAGAGACCTGGTGAAGGTTTCCAGTGCTTTCAGACACAGATGTCCCTGACCTGGGCTGTCCTGTGGTGTAACCAACCGGCAGAATGCAAAAGTCAAATGTGTACGTTCATGTCAAACTCCAGTGCATTTTCAAAGTGAGAAGCCAAGATTTCATTTTGCAGTCCCCTCGTGCGTGGCCCCAGGCGTAATTTGAAAATTATCGTTTTCAGGTTCAACACTGACGTTTCTTCCCTTTCTAAATGTACGTTATAGCTAATTTTCCTCCCAGTTCAGTTTCATTCTTATTAAGCATGGTTTGTGCTCTTTAGCTCCCTTAGTAATTTTGTCTCACTTCAAAGAACCTATTGCTCCAGCTTTTGAAGGAGGTCGTGGAGAGGATGTGATCGCTGTTTGACCCGGAAGCTGGACCCGGAAGTCGGCGGCTCCTCACCCACTCTCCGCCCTTGGAAAGTACCTTCTGCCCGGCTTTCCCACACAAGGAACTGTTTTCCAGGACGCAGCTTTGAGAAAGCAATGTGGTGTTGAGACCATCCGGACTGAAAACGTGACTGACCCCAGTTAAAGCCTCTATATAAACTTTTTTTTTTTTTTTTTTTTTTTTTTTTTGCTGTACGCGGGCCTCTCACTGTTGTGGCCTCTCCCGTTGCGGAGCACAGGCTCCGGACGCGCATGCTCAGCGGCCATGGCTCACGGGCCTAGCCGCTCCGCGGCATGTGGGATCTTCCCGGACCGGGGCACGAACCCGTGTCCCCTCCATCGGCAGGCGGACTCTCAATCACTGCGCCATCAGGGAAGCCCTGTATAAACTTTTAAGATTCTGGCGGTCCGGTGCCGAGATTGCTCATTTTGCGGCCGCCAGAGACAAGCCTCCAATGTAAGTTTCCTTGCTCATTAAAGCTGCCACTTACCGATCTGGAGTGGCAGTCTCTCCCCGCCCTCTGTGTACAGGGGCCAGTTTCAGATTTCACCCCGGGGTGGGGTGGGGCGATTCCCAGAATTGTGAACCAACACCTGCTTTTCTCTCAGGATTAGCAATCTTTTTGATAGTTTTTGCAATCTAAATGCCAGTTTAGAGATTTAAATGTATTGACCTACGCCAACTTAGCCGCGAAATTTGCATCAGGGTCACTGTTTTCCTCCAGGACGTGGAGAAGCTTCTGGTCTTGGCCTGAACAGACATTAGGCTGAACAGCACATGCTAGTGAATTAGATCTTCTGCCCAAGGTGTGAATTAAGAGCAGGACTGGCTGCCGGTGAGACAACCGCCATCTACCCACCCCCCAGCCCTTGCCCAAAATAACAGAAGTGAGAGGCTGAACGAAGTAGCTGTGTTGCCTGCCTTGTGATTTATTTCTTAGTATTCACTTGTATTTTGCATGATTTATATTTCTATACATATAGCATATTTTCCCATGTCTATAAAGCTTTAGGAAGTGCCCTGGTGAATATGTGAATAAACTCTGCTTAGTCGGTTAGGTCCCCAGATGCCCTGGGACGCCTTGGGGGTGAGTAAATGGTGAGGAATTCAACCAGAACTGTTTGTGTGGCCATGCCCTTCCACTGAGACTGTTTGCACACCTTTTTCTTTAGCTAGGAAAATCATCTCATTTTCCCTTATATACTGTTGGTTTTCCGTAAGGCAAATTTATAGAAGTGAAATATTCCTGGTTATTTTAACATAAGGATGTGGATGGTACAGATCAACTTAGATCACTGCTCAGTTGTCTTTGGCCAGAACAACTGCTTAATTTATTCTTCTTCCTCCAAGCAGAGTGCCAACCAGAGTGTCTCAAATCATTGGAGATTAAAGAATTCATGCTGGTTTTTAGACCTTTGGATATTTCACATATAAGACTTTCATCATTCATCAAAGGAAAAACACGATAAATTCAGGTTTAGCCTTCTGGCCTCCAAACTCAGAAATAGTTCAGGGTGTCCATGTCTGTCTCTTTTTCCGTGAGTCTTAAATGTAGAGGGAGAGAAACTTAAGAGTTGAGTTTGTCAGATGAGGATTCAGTGATCGCAACCACAGCATGAAGTTTTCTGTTATTATTCCCATTTTGTGAGTGGGCAAATGGAGGCACACAAAGATCTAGAAATTTGTCTAACTTCAGAAAGCTAGAGAATGGTGCAGCCAGTGGTCAAATTCTTATCTGTCTCCTTGCCTGGTGGCAGGAAGAAGCATAGGCACCTGGTTATATTCTCCCAGTGTTTTAACTGTGATTTTCTCACCATTGGTGCATCATGATAGCAAGATACTGAGTCATGACCAACACTGCCATGGAATAAAGTAAGAGAGGCATGAGTTGTTTCTTGAAACTTTTGTTTCATTTATGTAATATAAACACACATATTCATGCACACCTTTTTGTGATAGAGACTGTCTCTATTTCTTCCTGTGATCCTACTCAGAAATGAAACTAATTAAACTGCCGAACTACTCTCTTTTGGGGATTCTTTGTTATTCTATAAAGACCGCAGTTTATGGGTTTGAGAAACATTGTTTTGAGGCAAAGCAATTGCATTATGAGTTTTTTTCTCCAAGTGCAGAGATTAATAGAACTATTAACTCATGTAATTCCGCACTGTAATATTCTGAAATTCCCCAGTGTGAATCTGCAAAAGACAGCTCTACCTCACTATTACAGTATTTATAATTTACTTTAAAATACTTCCGCATAGACAATGTGGTGAGTTTATATATGTGGACATGTGCATATGTACGGTGAGGGGAGGTTTGTTAACTTAAGAAATTAACGCTGGTGGTACGCTAACTGTGAATGCTCGTCTCAGAGATGGTGGATCCGCCCTTGAAAGAATCTAAGCCAGTGACTTCCAACCCTAGCTGTACATTAGCCTCTGAGACTTTTATAAAGAATTAATAGGTATAATATTTTATTTTTAAAATTATCATACAATAAGATTGACCTTTTCCTTTGTTGTTGTTGTATAGTTCTATGAGTGTTAATACATGTACAGATTTGTATACAACTCTCACAATCAGAACATAGAAGAGTTTCTTCACCCAAAAAACTCCCTTGTGTGTATTACGACCCCTTCAGGGTCCAGTGCCAATCTTGATTTGTTGAGAGGTTTTTAAAAAATACCAATGCCTAGGCTCTGCCCTCAGAGTTTCTGATTAAATTAGAGTGGGGTTGGTATTGGGGTCTTTATTTCAAAGTTTCTTCGGTGGCTCTAATGTGCTTCCAGGGCTGAGAAGCTGGTGCCCTTATCAGCCCACACTCCCGAGGCTGCTATCACAAGATCTTCCACTCACTTCAGCTCAAATCTGCAGTATGTGTTTAGTTGGGATCATGGATATTAAAGACTTTTTTTTTCATTGTAGAAATGAATGGTGCTCAAAATATGTGAGTGACCTGGAAGAAGTCTTGCCCAGGCACCTCCCCCCACCCCCCGCAGAGAGGACTGGGCACCTGGTGAGCCCATCACCCATTGCAGAAGACCATGGGCCTCGTCAAGGAAGATTGTCAGGTGCAGGATCTGACCAGACGTTTAGCTGAATTCTGTCCCTAGAGTATTATAGGATGTGCATGAGCAAATCCTTTATGCCTCATGGCTGTCTGGAGTGCCTAAAAGGATAGGTATCTGTGACTTCACTGAGACTTCAGAGAAGTTTGATGTCTGTCTCTGCTTACCTGTAAATGTTTGCTTTGCAAATTTGGTCTGAGACTTGATTTCTTTGTAATTTACCATCCGATAGAGAGACGTTGGGGGAAAACATTACGCTTTCCAACTTCTAACTTTTAAAGCAGTAGTTCTCAGTCTTAGCTGTACATTAGAAATGCCTGGGGAAATTTTAAATCCTGATACCCAGACTACAGCCTACTACAATTATTTCAGAGTCTCTGGGAGTGGGATCCAGGTATCACTATTGATACTTTTGAAATTCCTCAGATATGTAGCTAAGGCTGAGAACCACTGTATTAGAGGCCACTGATATCTGGCAAAAATAATCTAATAATTTTGAACAAATAAATTGGCTTAAATTTATTCAACTCATTAAGTTGAACTCTGTCTTCCCTCACCTGCACATCTGGGCCTGGCTTCCAGCTGAGCAACTGGCTGGATGCTTATTTATACCATGTAGCTGCACATTGCCTTCACCACTGGCCTCTCTGCTTGGAGCCATAAATACCCTTAGAAGATGTATTAGTTGTCTACTATTGTGTAACCATTTACTCCAAAATCTAAAATGATAAACATTTATTATTTTGTAGTTTGTGTGAGCCAGGCATCTAGGAATGACTTATCTGGGTAGTTCTGGCTCAGGGTTTCTAGTGAGGTTACAATCAAGTTGTAATCTGAAGGCTTGACAGGGACTGGAGGGTCCACTCTAAACTCACTCATGTGGCTGTTGCCAAGAGGCCTCAATTTCTTGCCACATGGGCGTAGGTCTCAACATAAGGCTGTCTGAATACCCTTATGACATGGTAGCTGGCTTCTAAGAGACGGCACAGAGGAAGCTGCATTGTCTTTTTTGACCAAATTTCTGAGTCACACACCATCAACCCCCTTTAATTTTATTTGCTAGAAGCCAGTAACTAAGTCTAGCCCACGATCAAGGGAAGGGAAACTAGACTCCACCTTTTGAAGGAAAACTGTCAGATCTTGTGGACAAATCTTAAAACCACCACAGAAGATAATTGGATAGGGCTAAGAGAATATAAAATGTGCTTACATTGCCTTTATGAAAAAAAAAGTCGAATTCCACTAGGATGCATCAACTTAACAGTAATCAGACACCTACGGAATGCAAAAAACTCTCGGAGTTGAGATCACAAATTTCATGATTGTTAATGTATTAATGGGCAGCCACGGCAATTGCTTCCCGTACGTAAGTCTTAAGAAGGAGAAAGAACACACCAGACCAAAAGAAGTCATCTCATCTTGCTCAAACCCCGGTTTTACAGTGAATCAGTTCTTTAAGAGACATGTACTTTATGGGGAATGCTATGCATGTTGTTAACAGATAAACAGAAATGACGTTTAATTTCAGGCTCCATTAGTGAGAACAAGGGAATAGTGAGAATGGTGAGAACAAGGTCAGCCAAGATGGTAAAGGACAAAAGTACTTCATTTCCAATCACTTAAAATAGTGTACAAATGCAGCAGCTAGGATAACGTTGAGTGCTTGCCAACTTAAAATAGAAGGGATTATAGGAAAGAACTAGGAAGCCTCGATACCAGAAAATCTCAAAATGCTGTTTTCTATTGAAATAATTGTTTTTACAGCAAGCATTTGGATCATCTAGACTAGATATCTACAGTCTATAGGCTGAATCTGGCCTGCTGTTTATGTAAATGAAGTTTTATTGGAACACAGCCATGCTCATTCCTTTACACATTTACCCTGGCTGTTTTCACAGCACAGCAGCAAAGCTGAGTAGTTGCAAAAGAGGTTCTATGGCCCACAACACCAAAATATTTACTATTTGGCCCTTTACAGAAAAAGTTTGCCCATTTTATAGACTCAAGATGGGGATATATGAGCATTATTAACTTCATTACAGTAATCCCAAAGCTTTTATGATAGATTCTCTGGGCTTAGAGACAGATCTAAGAGAAAAAAATGATGATCAAGAGACTGGCAAAAAGCCTGCCATTATTTATTAAAACTTGCTACATTTAGCGCAATATGACTAAAAGTTAATGAGAGTATTTCCTCTCATCCCATAAGTAAAAATGTAATCTGGAAGTAAGTCAGTACTCTTTAGTATGTAATTGATAGAAAAGAACCTTAAACTGGTTTCATGAAAAAGAGGGAGAGACATTTATTGGCAAATAAAATTAAAGGGAGTCAGAACCTGGGAATTTGAACACCATTCTTCTCTTTCTTTATGATTCTGTCTCCCTTTCCCACCATTCCTGCGCTCCCCCCTACACCCCAATCCTGTTCCTCTTTCTCTGTTAGCTTCAGTTTTTCTGCTGCAACTGAGTTTTCTCCATGTCATAAGGAGTGTGACTCCTGGAAGCTCCAAATATATGATTCCTCTCATCACTAGAGCAGCCAAGAGATCATTTCTCTTATCTAACCTCAGTATAGAAATCCCAGAAGATGAGGTACAATGATTGGTTTGGGACCCACTCCAGTGGTTACAGGGTTAAGCCTTTCTACAGATGAAGAACAGAAGAGGAAATGGTGTGAAGACAAAACGACAAGCAATGGATGGACACAGCCTACTCCATAGTACCAACTGGCCCTGCTGTAATAGTGACAAGACCCAAGGAAATTCTAAGAGGATATTCCATCTGTTCATTGGCTTAGGCATGGCTCTTGTAAATCGTAATTACTTAATATATTCTGATTTGAAAACCTCTCTAGGTTTCACAACTCCATTCACTTGTTTCTCAAGAAATTCTTTATCCTTCATGCTATACTTGATGCTTCATAGAAGATAGACATACAGTGTTACGTTTTCCCTTGACCATATCTTTCTCAGGGCAAATAATTCCAATTTCTTGGAATAGGGTTCTTCCTCAAGACCCTATGGCTGAGAGTTCATTCGTTTTTGTTTGTTGTTTATTTTGTTTGTATTTTTTTTACTTCTGTAACATTTGTTTTTGCCAAATTTAAAACACATCTTCTTAATATATAAAACTCAGAATGTGACAGTGGGTAATGATCCATACAACCCTGGCTATATTTAGAATTAACATTGGAATCAGATTCGCCCGGGAAGAAATCCTAGCTCTGTGACTTACGTGTTGTATGATCTTTAAATAATACTCTCATTTCATAGATGAGGATTATAAGATTTCATTTAGTTAATATTTATTGAAGTGCTTGGGATATCAACAATGAACAAGAGAAGTAAGTTCTCCACCCTCACAGAACGTGTATGTCAAGGAGAGTATAGACACATTGATAGACTATTTCCATGTACTGTGGGAGGTACTGCGATATGAAACGCAGGATGCTATAAGGGGACATAGAAAAGATATTCAGCCTAGACAGGGATGGGGGTGAGAAGTACACACTTCCCAGAATTGGTATTAAGGTGAGACCTAAAGCAATGAGCCAGGGAAAGGAGAGGAGAGTGAATAGTGATTGAACAGTGTTTGGGGGTAGCAAATTTATCATAATAGAGGAGAGCATGGTGATTTAAAGGAACTGAACGTTAGTCAAGTATTAGTCAGGAATCTTCAGGTGGTGAGTGGCAGAAATGCATTTCCAACTGGCTCAACTGAAAAAGCAGAATTTACTGGCTCATTAATCAACCTGTGGGTCTACTTGGCTGGCATCAGGGATAGCAAGACATGAAGACTAAAAAAATGACACAGTTCTCTTCATCTCTGCCCCTGCCTTTTGCTTGTCTTTGCAGGTGAGGTTTATTCTCTACTTCTGTAGATTATTTTCTCCACACAACTAAGAAAATAGATACCAAGTGATGTGAATTTACAAACGGTAGCTTTGCTATCGAAAAGGAAGGAGAGGTGCTATTTTCCATTTGCTCCAGGCTGCAAAGATGTCAGTAATTGTGCAGGGTCTGAGGTTTACCTTACAAGCTAACAAGTTAGCCTGTCATAGTTACATGGATGCTGGCAGAAGACTCTAGACTGCTGGCTCAAAGACATGTAATTCTCATGGCACAGCGGGGCAACGTGTGAGCTTACTGTTCACATCAGTTCCCCCTTGGTCCCCTAGCATCATGGGGACGATGTGGAGCATCCCAGGTAGATGTTGCACCCACAGTGGGCTTGTGTCACCCCTAAGGATCTCTGATCTTAAGAAACTTTCGATCTTAGAGAGGGACTGCTAGCAAACCTGCTCAGATTTCACCCTGCAGGGAGACATTATCTTTATTATTCTAGCCAGGGAACAAAAATGTCCTCTGACCCACAGGGAGTTAGTATCTCTAATGTCTGGCTGTTTGATAGGCAAATATCCTTGAAAAGATAGTCCAGGATAAAAGCTGTCACAGTATGTGTAGAAACACCACGGAGAATTGCCCTCCAACCAAAATCCCAGGGAAGGAATTGAATTGGTGTGTCTTGGGTCACCTGCCCATCTTGGATCAAGCACTTTGTCCCAGGATATGGGGTAATATTATTGGCTCTGGTCAAAATCAACTTCCCACCCAAAGACAGGAGTCAAGGCCGGTTACTAAGACAATGGTGCTTGACAAAGATGAGTCATATTTATTATGATTCAGAATTAGAGTACAAATTATAAGGCTGAAGAAGTAAGATGGGTTATGAAGAACTATGTAGTCATATTAAGGAGTTTGGAACTTTTCCTATGTGCAATAGGGATTTATTAAATAATTTTATAATGGGGGGTAGTGTTAGTGTTATCTTTAGAAATATCACACTAGCACAGATTTTAGGGATAGGAGAGGGTAAATGAGACAAGTTAGGGGACTATTACAATAGTCCAGGTAACAGATAACAAGGACCTGAGCCAGGACAGTAGGGATGAAAAAAATGGGCAAATGTAAAGATATTTTGGTAGCATCAATAGGGAGAGAAGACAGAATCAAGGACAAACTTTGCTTCTGTTTTGGGAAACTTAAGTGAATTGAGATTCAGAACCTAGAAAGAGAAGTAAGTTTTAGGAAGGAAAGAAGGCAAATTCAACTTTGAAAATTATAAATTTAAGGTAGGACGGGTCATAGAAAGCTTAGGTTGAGGAGATGGATTGGGAGATGTGTCCAAGACATGACAGAGAAGTAGGCTAGATAGAGAAAAGGCTCCAGGACAAAAGCTGAAAAACAGATATTTTAGGGGCAGGCAGAAGAAGAGATACCTGAAAAAAAAAAAAAAAAAAGTTGGGAAAGAGTAGCCAGGATGGTTAGAAGAAAACTAAGAATAGATAGTAGAAGGGAAGCCAAAAGAAGATAATTCAAGAGTAGAAATTGACCTTTTTTTTTTTTTTAAATGCTGTGCAACATGCCACACGACAATGTACCACAAGGTAATGAGAATTAAAAACAAAACAACTCAAAGCTTCAAGAAATCAAAATTCTTTGGTTGTAAGATAAGGAAGGAATTCCATCAAACTTAAAGGAGCACTGAGGGGATAAAGTGGGTCCTTTTTTCACATTTCTCACACTATGAAGGCATTCAGTAAGTGTCCATCATTTTCCTTTATAACAGTGAGTCACTGTGACCTCCACGTGGCTCAGATTATACTCTTACTCCTAGATCTTACTCAGTCACTCATAAATATCCAGTCATTACATCCGTACTAATGCAGCATTTTTGTACTCCACTGTACTTGGCCTTAAAAAAAGTACTTTTTTTCCCCTTCTGATTATGTCACTGGTACCAAATCCTTTGACATATGGGTTGCACCAAAAGTCACAGATTAATTGGCAAGGTAAATACAAGTGACATTTTATTGCTGCTCATCTCATTAAAGTGGATCAGTTCTGGGTGATTCTCTTCCACACATTAGGTTAAACAGCCCTATAACTTGGCGCCATACAGAGTAGAATGGTTTGCGATTGTTCCGTTTGCTTTCCCAGGGAGGATTCAGTAGTTTTTTTGTTTTTTGTGTGTTTGCACATGACACTCTCTTACATTTCTCATTTTTCTTCCTCCAGAACTAGCTCAAATAAAATAAAAATTCTTAGCTCTTCCTTTAGAAAAGTGGTGGTGGGGGGGCGGAACTCGTGCCAATCCAAGTCGAGAAAGATTGGGAAAGGCATTTTATAATTCATTAATATACATTGGTTCCCCTTAAAATTTTTTCCTTTTATGAAAAAGAACTGAATAATGTTACAGGATCAGAAACTAATAAAAAATCACATACTTTCAAAGATTTATCACTTGCTTTTTATAGCTTTATTGACTATTACCAAGTTTCAAATAATTAAATACTGCAATTGGGACATTAAAAATACAAACTAATTTACCAAAATAATTGTATTCTGAATATTATGTACAATATTATACATTTTACATTACATAAAGGGTTTTTATACATAAAGGTAAGATTTGATTCATGATTACCGAAAACCCAAAATACATTTGAACAAAACATTCCTATGCATACATACATAATCACTCAACTGGGCTAATCAAAACCATACATGAGTGTGGTTATTAAAAAATAAAATTACATTCATACGATAATGGTAGAAATTGAAATCTGTTTTTATTGATTTGAAAGTACTATTATAAAACCACACACAGAAGAATGATATAACCTAATTCTGTTTAGTTAAAAATCTTTATACTGGAGACTGCAATATGTCTCTATCCCATGGGAAATTTTTGATTTTTAATATTTTTATTTTAAGGGACTTGTATAATTCATAATCATTAAAAGTCTATCATCCATGGGCATAAAGTAGACCCATTCCCAGCACAGAGAAAAGTCATGAGGGTCAACCATACCACCATGTGTATTTTACCATATCGTTTTTGAAAAATACCCTATTCCGTTGTACAATTTGATATGTCTTCATATTCATGCTTGTCATCAGTGATTACATACAGAGGCACAGAGCTCACAGGGGAAATATATATTACTGTGGAGAATTAGATACTAAAACAAAGGTATCACTGGGTGACTACAGAAAAAAAAGGGGTGCTCACGTGGAAAATGCCACCCATACACACTAAATTAGTTATTAAACAAGGCGTCAGTCCTTCAAAAAGGTTAATACGCTGATGTGTCATACCTTGTTTGAATCCTGAAATATCTAAGTCTAGAATACTGTCAAGTGAGTTTTAGTTCTATCTCACATTTAAATTTAATTCCTCTCAAGAGGAAGAGCTGTGATTTTAAGCCAAACATTTTTTCTAACTGATCTGAAAAGCCTGAAAAAAATGTCTTTATAGCAAAAACGTCTTTCTAACTGTATGTCACTCTGTCCATGAATCTTATGCTAGAGATACACAGACTGGTGAAAATTCTATCAGAACTATGCATAAGAACCTCGGAAAGGCAGCAATTAGTAAACTGGCCATTCTCCTTAATGTCTGTACAGCATTTTTCAGTATTCTCTATCCTGCATTTCATCAAAGGCAAACAACAGAATGCTTGGAACATAGAAGACAGAGAAGGAACAAGTTGAAACATATACAAAAGCAATGTCTTCTTCAACATCACATAATCTATGAAAAATGAGATTCAGAGCCTAAGGTCTGCTTTATTGTTTTTCTTCTCGTTCATGTTTTGCTTGAATATAAAAAGAAGCTCTAACCTAGGTTAACAAAATATATTCATATAAATGTATGAGCATTTCTAATACAAAAGTTAAAAAAGAAGTCTAAATTCTTAATTTTTATAGTTAAATATCCTAGAGTTCAGTAGGCAGATTTATTTTTGAGCAGCTTGAAAAGAATCCGTCGGCTGACCTCTGTCTGTGAAATCGGACACGGCTACATTTCAGCTCTTTGCCGAGATTTCTCAGCAGCAGCGGCTCCATCCTCCTCCTCCTCCTCTTCTTCCTCGTAGTGCTCCTCTCGGCCTTTGGGGTGGTTGTCATCTCGAACTTCTTGCTCTTCTCCATCATTGTTTTTCTCATCGGCCTTGAAGTTAAAAAGAAAAAAAAGGAAAACTAAGAGAGAGGGCACAGAGTTAGTGGTATAAATAATTCCCTCTAAAAAAACACCCCAAAAAACCAGTATGAAGTTACTCATTTTTGGAGAAAGAAAACAAGTGAAGAAAAATATTCCAACAGGCGAGAGTGCTACAGTCATTTCTAATCTTCAGGTTGTCACAGATTTTCCTAGTTCTAGGTTGGCCTGTTAAACTCTATGGCACCTTAGATGTACCCACTGGTATCCTTCCAACTATACATACGTATCTCCCATACTTGCGCGCACAGGCACACAAGTGCAATAGAAATAGGTAGATCCTACGCGTACATTTTCATCATTTTCACCATAGGTCTCTTCAGCATTATGCTCCAATTCCCTTTTTTTCTCCTCAGTCAAATCTTCCTGAACCTAAAACAAACCAGAGACATCAGGTGACACCTTGATCATTTCAACACTTGCAACAACATGTTTTGATTTCCCAAAAGTTCATTCAAAGCAGCAGAGACAAAATCAAACTAAAAATAAATCTGAAAAGAAAGTCAGAGATTTGACTGGTCTATTAGCCATGAAGAAATGTATAATACACCTACTACAAAAAAAATCAATGTGATTCAGAATCTAGGACCTTTGTGTTTCTGATTTGTTTAACACTCCAAGTATAACACCTGAAGAAATTCACCTTATAAAATTAAATGGGAGAACTGTTGGAAGTCTGAAGGCTCTGACAGAATGTAAGTTCTTGTGAAGACAGGAACCATCTGTCTTACTCAACTAACTGCCTTCCATGCCTACATGCGTACTTGGCACACTGCAATTGCTTAATAAATACTGTTGAATGAAATGAGTCAATGAATGAATCAATGCAAAATATAGCTGCTCTGTAAAGGCACAGAAACCAGGCACCACTACCTATATATAATGTAGTAGAAAACCGAGGAAAACCTGTGTAAATACGTTTCTGTAATTAAGAATAAACTTCTCTGGCTAAAATATCTAGAACACAGAATACAATCATTTCAATTTCTTCATAAAATAGTTATTAAGCTACCTCAAATCCCTACATCTCTTTAGTGTTCTAACACATTTCTGTTTTAAGTAGTTTTCTTCGTGTATGCTACTACTATTATGTGTCATTGATTCCGATTGTTTTTTTTCAAAATGCAAATCAAAGAAAGCATCCAAATATTTTTGCGAAATAATCTCTATTTAATGATCACATTCCACACAAATAGAGGGTAAAATATTTTCTAACTTAACGATTCTGAAAACTATACACATGCCAAAAGGTTTAAGTCATTTGAATACATTTCAAAAAATCGCTGACTGCCAATTAAGCATAATGCAGTGTCCAGTTACCAGAAAGAACCCTGATCTCTCTGAGGAGAGCGGCATAAAAGTAAGTCTTCTTGAATAACACACAAAATTACCTAATTTTGGGGGGCGGGGTGTATGTGTGATAAATATCCCAGAAATGGGCAGGGGGAGGAAAGTATGCAGGTGTTATAATTAAGGAATGACTAATTAAGGGCTGCCTCAAGGTGTCCAGCCCAGGTTCAGCAGGATGAACTGCAACCCACCAGACTCACTTTGGAGGGACCCTGGCCTGTTAGGAGCTTACAAAGATGACCCTTCAAAGATGCCCTAACAGAGCCCAGCCTTCACGAACCTCTTCTAACCAGTCAATTGTTGGCTGGACTTTCAGCCCCTACACCACACTGGCACCAAATAAATACATTGTGGGGACAGGTATAGAGTATACTTTGTATTCATGTGTCCTGGTAGAGCGAGCTATAAAGAAGACACCTCTGTTTTACCTGCAGTTTCTATCAGTGGCCAATGACATCCCTTCTGCCCTTAGTCATGGAATCTCATCACAGCATTTCCCAGGACATTGTAACAAAAACAGTGAAGCACTTATTTCAGACTATATTAAGGTCTCACTAATTGAAAACTGCTGAAGTGTCCCCAGTCAATTTCCGTGAACAGACGTGTCTTCTACAGCCTTAATAATGAAAATATACTAGTGAACACTAAACATGCTTTAGTTGGGGTTGGGAGGGAACTGCCTTGAAACTGTGGTATGGTGAAAAGGACCAGTGTTGGCAAACTTTTGCTGCAAAGGGCCAGAGAGTAAATATCCAGACTTTCTTGGCCATAAGGTCTCTAGCAAATACCCAACTCTAGTGCAGCAGCAGCCTTAGACAACATGTACACCAAAAGGCATGGCTTGTGTCCCAATAAGACTTCACTTGTAAAATAGGCCCAGACCTGTAGTCTGCCAGCCCCCTAACGCAGACCGTGGGGTCAGACAGACCTGTGTTAAAACCTTCGCTCCTCACCTCTCCAGGTTGTATGAACTATAAGGTCACTTGTTTTTACTGTGAAGATTTTCAGGCACACACAAATAAAGACAATAATTCAATAAACTCCGTACAGCCATCACCAAGGCTCAAAGGTTACCTCAGTGTTGCCACACTTGCATCACCTATCACTTTTCTTTATTTTCTGATGAATTTATTCTTAAAATTCTAGATAGCATGTAATTTCACCCCTACTCATCTCGGAATGTATTTCTAAACACACTGGACTTTTCTTATATAACCATAATGCCATTATCACGTCTGATAAATAATTCCATGGTATCATCTAGTGTCTAGTCCTTACTTACATTTTCCTGATCGTCTTAAATATGTCTATTTATAGTTGGTTTGTTCTAATCATGATCCAACAAAGGCCACATCTAACACCATTTCCGCTCCCCTCTTTTTCCCTTAATGCTATCTTGAATTGTTGTCCAGTAAAATGACCCACATTCTGGATTTATTTGCTTCTTTAAGGTATCACTTAACTCATATTTTTAGCCTCCACATTTCTTATAAAAGGAAGTTAGCTTAAAGGCTTGAATGAATTCAGATTCAATTTGCAAAATAAGGACTTTTCAGAGGTGATGCTGTAGATTTCATATTTTCATCACATCAGGAGGCATATAATGCTTGTCCCACTTTTAGTGAAGCTAAGGTTGGCCAGTGAGCTCAGATAGCTACAGCCTGATCCCTCCATGGTAAAATCCCCTGACCTCCATCTATCTGGTGATATCCATTGATGACTGCTCTTAAATCAACTGTTTTAATTAGGAGTCACAAAACGGGTGTCTTTCTAATTCCAACATTCCTTCTGTATTGACTAACTTCTATAAAGAAAAACTTGCCCATATCAGCTCTTTAGTTACTGTGCTTAGTATATTTAATCATGGTAGCTTTTAAAAGCAGACCTGGGTGGGGTCTAATCATGGTTCTAACAATAACAAGTTGTGTGAACTCTGAAAACTTATGTAACCTCTCTGAAGCTCAAATGTCTTATCTATCAAAGAAAGGGTTAGATAAAAAGCAGTGATTTTTAATTTTCTCTCTGTGTGTGGGGGGGTGGGGGATGGGTAGGGGGAGTCATGGACCCTTTTAACACTTTGGTTAGGAAATCTTTAGTAAATGGGCATAGGTATACATAATTTTGCATGGAAGTTTCAGGAGGTTCAGACTTCCCAAAGTCTAGCTACAGACCTGACCTGTCGTAGGCGTGCTTCTCTAAACAGTGTGCTTCTGAAACATCAGTATCAGCTGGGGGGCTTGTGAAAAACTCCAACTCCTACACCCCACACAGACAGGATCAAAATCTCCAAGGGTAAGGTCTAATCCAGGAATCTGTACTTTTTACACACTTTCCAAGGTGATTCTTAGCCACAGCAAAGCCTGAGAGCCATTCGCTTGAGTGACAATGAATGTCTCTGGCTAGAGAGATAAACACCTGTTTATGAGTTCTGTCTTCTCTTCTCTTGGGATCTATTGTAGGAAATTTAGGTTGTTGACCAGTTATCAATATAATCTGAGGTGGGAACCACTGATTTAAATTACTTTTCAATTTAGGGATTGCACAAAAGAAAATTTTGTAGTTTTTCAAATTTATAAATGTACCTTTTCTATTCTAGTAATATATGCTTCATGTTTGGGGCAAAAGTACTTCAAATCCATCTTAAAGGCACTGCTAAAATGGGACCAAGTGATATGGAGTTTCTCATTTTAAAATATGCTTACACTAATAACCAGAAGCCAAATGCGACTCTTTTACAATGTAGACACGCCAATTATGTCTTCCACACTTGACCCTCTTTACTATCGAGCTAAAGCCGACGCAAACATTTTGTTAAATATATTCCTACACCGCTCCTCATTACTCATTACTGAAATCTAATGTTTTAGGCATTTTAGCAATGGTCCCTATGTGATGTGGCAAAGTTTAATAAATAGCGAAAACTAAACAAGATAAAACAGATCTTCTGAACCTGAAATGGGCTTTGGCTAGCTACCCAGTCCCCGTATGTATTCGCACCTTTCTCTGATGCATCAAAGGTGTTACGGGATGAGCCAGGAACCAGAAGGCTGCACCTTAAGTAGTCAAGAATCCTGGAATCCAAAGAAGTGTATGGGATGTGACAATGGAAGGGCCTTCCAACAATGTCCACTATGGTGGTGAACACCCCTGCTTACCAGCGAATATTTAATAGGAGAGTTTCTGCTATCTGGACAGCTTCTTGATGTGGTGATTCACAGGCTGACATACCACTAAAGGGAGCTAGGAAACCCTGTACCTGCTCTTGCGTGAGCGTTCAGATCAATCTGTTTTCAGTTAGATGGGAGAAACTGAGCACTCGGGTTTTGCAAAGTGGTCATTTAGTCTCTATATATTTTTAAACATTTAAATAATTTTGGGAGAGGGGGAAGATGGCGGGGAAAGGGGGAAGATGGTGGGAGAGTAAGACGTGGAAATCACCTTCCTCCCCACAGATACATCAGAAATACATCTACACGTGGAACAACTCCTACAGAACACCTACTGAACGCTGGCAGAAGACCTCAGACCTCCCAAAAGGCAAGAAACTCCCCACGTACCTGGCCGTGTGGATGAAAGGCTCTTGGTGCTGCAGCCAGGAGTCAGTGCTCCGCCTCTGAGGTGGGAGAGCCAACTTCAGGACACTGGTCCACAAGAGACCTCCCAGCTCCATGGAATATCAAACGGCGAAATCTCCCAGAGATCTCCATCTCAACACCAACACCCAGCTTCACTCAACGACCAGCAAGATACAGTGCTGGACACCCTATGCCAAACAACTAGCAAGACAGGAACACAACACCACCCATTAGCAGAGAGGCTGCCCAAAATCATAATAAGTCCACAGACACCCCAAAACACACCGCCAGACGTGGACCTGCCCACCAGAAAGACAAGATCCAGCCTCATCCACCAGAACACAGGCACCAGTACCCTCCACCAGGAAGCCTACACAACCCACTGAACCAACTTTAGCCACTGTGGACAGACACCAAAAACAACGGGAACTACGAACCTGCAGCCTGCAAAAAGGAGACCCCAAACACAGTAAGATAAGCAAAATGAGAAGACAGAAAAACACACAGCAGATGAAGGAGCAAGATAAAAACCCACAAGACCTAACAAATGAAGAGGAAATAGGCAGTCTACCTGAAAAAGAATTCAGAATAACGATAGTAAAGATGATCCAAAATCTTGGAAATAGAATAGAGAAAATGCAAGAAACATTTAACAAGGACCTAGAAGAACTAAAGAGGAAACAAACAATGATGAACAACACAATAAACGCAATTTAAAATATGCTAGAAGGGATCAATAGCAGAATAACTGAGGCAGAAGAACGGATAAGTGACCTGGAAGATAAAATAGTGGAAATAACTACCGCAGAGCAGAAAAAAGAATGAAAAGAACTGAGGACAGTCTCAGAGACCTCTGGGACAACATTAAACGCACCAACATTCGAATTATAGGGGTTCCAGAAGAAGAAGAGAAAAAGAAGGGGACTGAGAAAATATTTGAAGAGATTATAGTTGAAAACTTCCCTAATATGGGAAAGGAAATAGTTAATCAAGTCCAGGAAGCACAGAGAGTCCCATACAGGATAAATCCAAAGAGAAACACGCCATGACACATATTAATCAAACTGTCAAAAATTAAATACAAAGAAAACATATTAAAAGCAGCAAGGGAAAAACAACAAATAACACACAAGGGAATCCCCATAAGGTTAACAGCTGGTTTTTCAGCAGAAACTCTGCAATCCAGAAGGGACTGACAGGACATATTTAAAGTGATGAAGGAGAAAAACCTGCAACCAAGATTACTCTACCCAGCAAGGATCTCATTCAGATTTGATGGAGAAATTAAAACCTTTACAGACAAGCAAAAGCTGAGAGAGTTCAGCACCACCAAACCAGCTTTACAACAAATGCTAAAGGATCTTCTCTAGGCAAGAAACACAAGAGAAGGAAAAGACCTACAATAACAAACTGAAAACAATTAAGAAAATGGGAATAGGAACATACATATCGATAATTACCTTAAATGTAAATGGATTAAATGCTCCCACCAAAAGACACAGATTGGCTGAATGGATACAAAAACAAGACCCATATATATGCTGTCTACAAGAGACCCACTTCAGACCTAGAGACACATACAGACTGAAAGTGAGGGGATGGAAAAAGATATTCCATGCAAATGGAAACCAAAAGAAAGCTGGAGTAGCAATTCTCGTATCAGACAAAATAGACTTTAAAATAAAGACTATTACAAGAGACAAAGAAGGACACTACATAATGATCAAGGGATCGATCCAAGAAGAAGATATCATAATTGTAAATATTTATGCACCCAACACCCAACATAGGAGCACCTCAATACATAAGGCAAATCCTAACAGCCATAAAAGGGGAAATCGACAGTAACACATTCTGATATTTATAGGACATTCCATCCAAAAACAACAGAATATACATTTTCCTCAAGTGCTCATGGAACATTCTCCAGAATAGATCATATCTTGGGTCACAAATCAAGCCTTGGTAAATTTAAGAAAATTGAAATTGTATCAAGTATCTTTTCTGACCACAACATTATGAGACTAGATATCAATTACAGGAAAAGATGTGTAAAAAATACAAACACATGGAGGCTAAACAATACACTACTTAATAACGAAGTGATCACTGAAGAAATCAAAGAGGAAATCAAAAAATACCTAGAAACAAATGACAATGGAGACACGACGACCCAAAACCTATGGGATGCAGCAAAAGCAGTTCTAAGATGAAAGTTTATAGCAATACAATCCTACCTTAAGAAACAGGAAACATCTCGAATAAACAACCTAACCTTGCACCTAAAGCAATTAGAGAAAGAAGAACAAAAAAACCCCCAAAGTTAGCAGAAGGAAAGAAATCATAAAGATCAGATCAGAAAGAAATGAAAAAGAAATGAAGGAAATGATAGCAAAGATCAATAAAACTAAAAGCTGGTTCTTTGAGAAGATAAACAAAATTGATAAACCATTAGCCAGACTCATCAAGAAAAAAAGGGAGAAGACTCAAATCAATAGAATTAGAAATGAAAAAGGAGAAGTAACAACTGACACTGCAGAAATACAAAAGATCATGAGAGATTATTACAAGCAACTCTATGCCAATAAAATGGACAACCTGGAAGAAATGGACAAATTCTTAGAAATGCACAACCTACCAAGACTGAATCAGGAAGAAATAGAAAATATGAACAGACCAATCACAAGCACTGAAATTGAAACTGTGATTAAAAATCTTCGAAGAAATAAATAATTTTAAAGTACACATAGTACTTTTTGGCAATGTCACAGTTTGTCTCGTTTGCTCATAAGCATATAAAAAATCTGTAAAGTAAGCAACATGAGGATGGGCTCACCATATGAATGTCTTTGACTCTAAGGATCCCAAACAGTAAACAATGAATGTGTGTTAATAGCCATCCATCTTTATGTCTCAGAAGGATAACACTGTTGCACTCAGATAAGAGAAGGCAGGGAGAATGCACACTTGTTTTGGGTCCTCTACTCTCATAGTTCAATCAGTCTGATGGGCTGTACCTCTGAACAGGTATAACCCTGGCAAGATGCAGCTCCTCCCTAGGAGCAAATGTGACAGAAGTCAGGCTGACTGTGGGCTGGAAGGGAGGGGACCCGACGGCAGCAATGGGCCTTACATCCCAGGGGTCAGCTGGGGCAGTGGAAGACTCTGAGGCTTAAGGAAGACAAGAATGATGCAAATCACACAGCGTTTTATGGTTTTCAGTGCTCACACACACAGCACTTGTAAACAACACGCTATGTGTTCTCACGTATTGCATCCCTTTGTTTTTCTTCTTTTGCTGCAGTCTGCTGAGAACTTTGTCTCTGTTACTAGTCCTTGCCTGATATATGGAAGTGCTTCTCCCTCCTCAAGGGAAGAGCTGAGAACAATGGAAAGAGGTGGGAAAATCCAGTAACTAATCACCACAGGAACTACCAGAAAAATATAACACAGCCTGAGCAAGGGGCGCTTAGCAGGCAGAGGGGAAAGGTACCCAGGGAAGAAGAGAGGCACGCTGGTCTTCTGCTGAGAGCTCACGTGGCAACCACCCTAAATGAGAGGGCGTGGTGACCTGGAGCCTCTGTGTGAGGGTTAGGAAGTGGGGACGGGGTGCCACAGCTAGGAGCTCTGGGCAGGAAACTAGGGGTCAGGCGCAGGGAGGGGGGAGGGCTCCAGTCAGTCAGGCCCCCTGAGGGAGGAGGGACAGAGGCCTGGGGAGCAGCTGCCCGGCGTCGGGCACCAGGCTCTGCCTGGTCATCATCCTCCTTCCCTCCCGCCTCTCTGCCTTTGTTTTCTTTCTATCTTTGATCCCTCTTGGATCCCAGGATTTCTCTCTCCACCTTACCTGATAGAATATAGAAGTTAAAAAAAAAAATCAGTAAATACTGATTAAAATTTTATGTTTACCCTTCTGAATTTTTAAAAAGGAGCCAAGGTGAATCTCTTGTCTTTTAATCTCCCAAAGATTCCTGGCATCTGACATAATGAAACAAAGTAATATTAGTCTAGACATCCTGTTACAAGAGAGGTCCAGATGAATATCTTTCTCTTGCCAAACGTCTTAATATTCAAGGCTGCTGGGTTCTCTAACGCTCTCTTCTGATAACACAGCTCAGGGGCTTCATTAGGATGAACAGCAGGATGAGAAAAAGGAGAGAGAATACGAAGATCAAGCCAGGTAGACTGCACGTGACTAGAGGTGTATGTTGCCAATGACTGCAAAGAATGAGGTTCTTTTCTGTTTTCCCGGTATAAACACAAATTTCAGCATCAGCTCTGAAAAGCTGATAAATGCAATCTAAACGAGGCGGCAGACCTAGTCAAGGGAACCATGCCCGTGAGTGTGGCAGCTCGTGCCTTCCGAGCAGGCTCTCAGGGGTTGGGGGGGTTTGTTCAGGCTGCCATTTGTCCGACCTCTCCTGCCGTTCCCCTTAGGGTCAGAGCCACACATCTGCAAGAGGCCTGGCTGAGAGGTGCCTCTGAACCAGGGCTTTAATCTGCTGGTCCGTTTGCTGGTCCAGAGAGAGACTGAACATGGGGCCTTGGCCTCATCCGTATCATATTCCCGAGAACTGAGCTTCAGCGGTCCATACAGTACCCCGCCGTGACTAACCAGCTACAACCAACAGCGTTCATCAGTCAATTACATGATTGTGGCACCAAGGCAGATGCTCTATAAACCTAATTAACAACGATATGCCAGAGGTTTACAGTAAGAAGCAAACTAAAATGAAATGCTAAGAAATTCCACCCAAGTGCATTTTACTCAACAGAGCTCCTTACATATTTTTCCTTTGCTTCTTTGTTAAACTTGATTAAGATGCTAAATTCTTAGAAGGGCAGAGGCTAAAAGGAGAGGCTATACAATTTTTTAAGTGTCTGGGGGTGCCCCTGTGACACAGGCACTGTGACATGTCTATAGGGAAAGTCTCTGGGGATAGTCCAGACTCTCAGTGTGCAGAGCTTTGCTTTTCTTTCTTGTGAGGGAAAGAGACAGGAGAAAATATTCTTACAAAGATCACATAAACCTAAGTTCGCCATTTCTGGAAGGCCAAGTGTCTTCTCAATTCAAAATTTCTAGGGTAAACCAGAGAGGAGGATTTTATCACCACATTTTTGCTATCTTCTAACCAAATGTCTCCACAGCCTTGGTCCGTTTCCCCTTGAAACCACCCTTCCTTACCCAGCCTACGGCTCTCTGAACCTTTCTACAGAAGCCCGCGCGGCCGAGGTTTGTTGCAGGCGAGCGTGAGGCCCCAAACAGTCTGGCCTCCTGCCCTCCCCCTTCCTACCTCCTCTTCTCCCTCTTCCTGGTACTGGTCATCCACATTGTCCTCCTGCTGGTCTGGATTTCCTGCCATCTGTTGAAACAAAAGGGGAGGCTCAGGTTACCGAACACTGGAGATGGGTTGTCCAGTCCTCTGGGACAAAGAACAGGCAGGCCACCATGAACATTACACTTTCAATGCCTCAGGGGCCAGGGAATGATGACTAACCATTCTCAACACAAAGCCCAGGATGCCCATCACCCGCTCTCTCTGAGGGTGGGCATTTCACATGATGACCCCCCCAAAAACCCAAAGAGGTGAACCTCCTGTCCATGAGGTTATGGCTACCCTTTTGCGTAAAACCAGGCATTGTTAAAATACCCGAGTTAAAACCACCCTCCTTCGTGGCATCTGCTTACCACCAAATGTTCCTCCATTTCTGCATTCCCTTGCTTTTGGTGACTTTGTTTCTGCTCTTCATTTTCATCTGGCAAGTTTTCTTCCCTCACTTGCCCGGCTTCCTCAAATTCATCCTCCCCTTGATTATTAGGGTCGTCTGCTGGGTTTATGTCCTCTACAGCTGCCCTCTGTAAAATTTTAATGAAAAGCAACCACCACTTCAAATTCCAGGATCAAGTTTAATTTCATTTGAAAGGCCAGACACTGGCAGAAAATGAAATTGTCCTTCACCAGATTGTTCAGATCTATCCTTGCCAAGACTCACAAGTATTCGTCCCACTGTCAAAAGATAAAGCCTCTGCTTTATGTGGCAGAGACTGATGTGTCAGAATTAAGTTCAAATAGCATTTCTTTCCTGCAAGCGATTCCAAAATAGTTCTCAAAACTCTAATTATCACAAGGAATATGAACATAACTAGATGACAAGAAAAACAGTTAATGAAAGCCAAAGGACCAAGTAGGAGAAATAATTAAAACGAGAGATTTAGATAGGCAAATAGTAACTTCTTTCACTGGTATGTTGATTTTTTTGACAGACGAGTTATCCTTTGCAAAACCAGCTGTTACATGTAAGTGAGTGAAAAGCAGCTGAGGAGAGAGGAAGCCCACACCAGAAAGGACCCAAGAAGAGGGCCCACGAGGAGACAAGAGGAGGCTAATTCACAAGTAGACGATCACGTTCTAGTGTGGATCACATTTATTTATTTTTTTATTTTTACTTTTTTCGGCACGCGGGCCTCTCACTGTTGTGGCCTCTCCCGTTGCGGAGCACAGGCTCCGGACGCGCAGGCTCAGCGGCCATGGCTCACGGGCCCAGCCACTCCGCGGCACGTGGGATCCTCCCGGACCGGGGCACGAACCCGTGTCCCCTGCATCAGCAGGCGGACTCTCAACCACTGCGCCACCAGGGAAGCCCAAATAGGTGCGTTTTTGTTTTTGTTTTTGCGGTACAGGGGCCTCTCACTGTTGTGGCCTCTCCCATTGCAGAGCACAGGCTCCGGACGCGCAGGCTCAGCGGCCATGGCTCACGGGCCCAGCCACTCCATGGCACGTGGGATCTTCCCGGACCGGGGCACGAACCTGTGTCCCCTGCATCGGCAGG
Source organism: Stenella coeruleoalba (assembly GCF_951394435.1). Taxonomy (NCBI): domain Eukaryota; kingdom Metazoa; phylum Chordata; class Mammalia; order Artiodactyla; family Delphinidae; genus Stenella; species Stenella coeruleoalba. The sequence goes on from NC_137150.1 coordinate 46,913,208, forward strand.
CCGCCTCTCAACCACTGCGCCACCAGGGAAGCCCCCACATGTCTTTATAATGAACACTACCATGAAGCTGAGAGAGGCTGCACTGGCAAGAGACAGGAGAAAAGGGACTGGGCTAACCCAGCCTTCGGCAATATATTTTGAAAAATACCTCCCCCTCCCCACCCCACCTCTCAAGTAGTGATTCTGTTATTGTGTTCAGTGAATGCCCTTCACATTATCAACTTTAGAACTATCTGGATGTCCCACTTATGTTCCCAAAGCACCTTTCAAAATAACATATGCCCTCATAAAGATTCAGATCTTAGAGCCTGAGCTGGGCAGAAATGGCGATGCTTGCAAGAGCTTCCCTGATCACACCAGGGTCATCAATAGGGCACTTCACTGAAGCAGCAAATGCTTCCCAGAGACGGTAAAGCCTCAGAGTGAGATTCAGTCTCCAGACCACAAAATTCTACTTCAATTCACCTCAGAGCCTTGACCATGTACAAGAGCTCGCTGCAGTCTCAGCTGATGTATTATCTGCACATCCCTGGCTATGTACTTTGTTCAAGAGCAAAATCACACTTTTCTTGGGAATGTGACAAATCATAACCTTCACACTAAACTCCAATTACTCCACAATCTTGTTATATGGATCACTTGTTGTACGTTATCAATAAACTGTGTGGAAATATAGGAAAAATGTAACACATTTTCTTCAGAAAAAAAGTACAAGATGTCTTTTGCAAAAGTACGTGAAAATGTACACATTAGTTCCAACTCTAACCAAGTAGTAAAAAACGTTTAATAGGCACAGTTGTTACGTTCAAAAAATAGTTAGATGATCAATTAAATCTCAGTAAAGCTGGACAAAAATGTTTTTACTTTAAAAATAAATGGATAAAGTATGAGACAAAGAGAGGGACAAGCAGACTAATAATTTCTAATTAAGAGAAGGCATGGTAGAAAGGCCAGCGTTTCCCAGCGTGTTATCTAGAGCAAGTCAACTGATGAAAGGAGAGTAAAGAATTATGCAGTCAGGTAAGCAATCGAAACACACAGCGTTTCCCAAAGTCAGTGACTGGAACACCCACCCTTCCTCTGTCCCCTCCATTGCTCTCAGGATGCTCTCAGGCATTTGCACACTTGCTTTCTTGCTCTCTCATGGACACTCTCTTGCTCTTTCACATCCTCTGACGCTCTCACACTCTCCTGCTATCTATAGCTCTTGCTCTTTCCTGAAAATATTTCAGGGCTAGGGTTCCCTGGAGCATACTCTGAGAAATGCCAATTCAGGGGCTGGTGGGTAAATGTGTTCTGCCACCGCTCAGTGCAAGTTATGTGCAAAAGCTGTTTCCATCAGGGTGGCTTCAAGCATCTGTCAGGAAGACCTTCTCAATGTTTATCAAGGAAGAATATGGACAGGCAGGGCCCACAGGATAGCACAGACTGAATTTTATTAACATGGTGGTGGAATTCCTAGCAAAAGATGACAGGAGAGCTAGGATTTTACACTGTGAAAATCACCTACACATAAGCATAAGGACACACTCATTTGCAGGCAAGGCCAAGGCCACAGACCACCCAACTGAATTGGGAGTCTTGGTCCTTTTTGAGTAAACAAAAAGAACATTTCTGGTTACTATATCTCTAACTGCTAATATTCTAACTTTTCTATAGCAACATGGTGTCTGGGAAATTTTTTTCTTTCATTTCTCAAACCTCACAATCCTATCTGTGTATTTATTAAAATAGTCACTGGACTGTTGGGAGATTACAGAGAGTCACATGACACACATTCACACCCTAGCAGACTGCTCAACATGCTTCATAGTGGTTAATCTCCTTTCTCTGGTTCTCTCTCCAACTCCCACACTTGCTTTTTTTTTTTTTTTTCTTTTTCATCTTTCAGAGCTACTACATATTTCAATGCCTCTTTTTTGCTTTTCTATTTTAATTTGACTAATCTGAAAGTCCCCAGAGGGAAACTCCTTGGATGTTTTCCCAGAGCAACCTTTAACCCATTCTCATCACACACACCCCCCATGGTTTACAGTTAACAACATTGCTCATATCATATAATTGTGTAAGCCACCTTCCTTCTGTGCTGATGAAATAACAGACATATCTGGAGCCAGAGTCACGGTGTCAGGTAAACCTTCACGTTTCCTTTCTGCCTTGTGAGTTCCCAAGTGTCACGACCGGAAGAGAGGACACTTACACCTGCCTCGGATTCTGGGTCAGCTTCGTGGGGCCCTTGTTCTTGAAGCTCATGTCCATTCTCTGGGTCTTCTTCTGCCTCGTCTTGGTGCTGGTTGTCTCTCTCATAGGCTAGCAAATCAAAGGAACTAATATCAGTCCAAACAAACCAGACAGGATTCTCCCTTTGAAAGCAAAGCAAAGTCACCAGCGGGCTTTCCTGCAGACCACTTCACCCGCTCTCTCCTCCAGCTAGGTTAGCTCGAGATAAGGTGTATGTTTCAGCTTTTCTGGAAAAGTTATGCCCTTTCCCCAGGCCTTGTGTCTACAGAGATAGTGTGGAAAGGCCTTGTGTCTACAGAGACAGTGTGGGTAAGTGACACCATTCTAACTCTCCCAAAACAAATGTTTACAACAAAAGCGGCATTTTCCCCCCCATTATGCCAAAAACAACGATCAAAACTTTCTTGATAAGATAAAGCCCAGTCAATTGGACATCGCTAAAATTATCAACTAATTTTTGGTAATGTCAGAGAAAATGGCAAGCCACTGAAAGAAGAAACTGATGCTATTTCAGGAAATGAAAGAAATAACAACCCCATTTGTGGAGCTAAAAAAACAAATTCAGCCCGTCGTCCTGTGTTCTCTGAATTGGCGGTAATGATGATGCCACAAGCACTGCATGCTTATACTCACACACACATTTACTTGCTACGTTTTGAACAAAATTATTTCAACTAAGAGAATGTATTGATAGATAAGAGCACACAAAGAGAGGAACAAATAACTTCTTTCGGTAAGATGCAAGAGGAAAGGTTAAGTATAGGGAGAGTATTCAGCCTGTAGAAAATAAAGATGCAGGTGACTTTCCATCAGGTTTCAAGCGCACCAAGGGATCCATTAAATAAAAGAGAGAACAAATGGTTCTCTAGTCTTACTGATAATGGAACCAAAAAGCTTAAAGTGCTGCATGGGGGGACATAAGGAAAACAACGTCTTGACGATAAGGGCTATAAAATATCAGAACAGGCTGTAGAGGGAGTTTGGGTAATCACCTTCCTTTAGATTCTTTAGGAAAGGATACAGAGCTAAGTGTTAGTGTTGCCAGGGAAACGGTTACTGTCTAGTCCTATCATCACAGTAAGCGGTATTTGATAAATGACACATAGATGCGCCCTGCAAATGAAAGCTACTACTGACTTAATTTGAAAAACTTTCAAGGCAATAATCTAAACACCTCCAAGGTAAGAAGAAAATGTAGAAGTTTCCCAAAGTATAACAGTCCTATGACAATGTGTTAGAAATAAGTACTTAGCATACAAAATGCTTAAGCTACCATTTCCTCTCTAAAATGTCAGAGAACAAACGGATTATCTTGCGTGATTTAGGCTACCAATGTGAACTGTTTGGGAGGATTAAGAAAAGCATACCAACAACAACAAAAGACAGATGGTAATACGTACAGGTATCCTCCGCTTTTTGAAAGTTCGTTTTATGTCACCTCACTTTTCCGAAAGACCTACATTAGTACCTGTTTTGGGTAACCGAAAGAATTCGGAAGAGGATTTCCAATTTTATGGAAAAAGGTGAAAAGCAAAAATAGCGACTAGTGTTGGTTCTGCAGCGAGAGAGAGAGAGAGAGAGAGAGAGAGAGAGAGAGAGAGAGAGTGTCTCGTGGAGACCGTACACACCCAGAGCAGAGCAGTGAGAGTGGCATCGTCCATCCAGCTCCTTCCCCAGGACCTACACTCAGCGGCTCAGCATCAGCCCCCAGAGCTCTGAACTGTGCCTGTGAGCACCTGCGCTCGATTTACCTCGATTTACTCTGTGTATCCCTTAGTAAGATGTGTCCTATGGTAATTGCTTCTTTGCTTTACACCATTTCAATTTACAAAAGGTTTCACAGGAACGCTCTACTTTCAGAGAGTATGCAGATACACATATAACTCTGAGTTGATATTATATATTACCAAGCAGTTTTATTAAAACATTCATCATCTAAGAAGCTCACCACCTCCTTCCTCTTCCTGGACGCCCTGGTCCTCTGCTCCCTGAACAACATCATTATCTACAGCATCATAACGAGCTTGCTGCCTGCAAGGGAAACAAACAATCATCACCTCAGGGACACAAATTAAGTAGCACAGTTTGACGTAAGTCATTTATCTTTAAAGAGAGTTATCAATGAATTTTTCGACACTTTTTGAAAAGCCATAAAAATATTTCTTAAACTTATCCAATTAGGTTTAATAAAGATTCCAGACACTTTCAAAACATGCCTTATAAAAGATAAAATACCTTTCAAATGATAAAATAAAATGAAGTTAGCACAAAACCTGATAGGTTATTTTGAGACATACACTGTCTTTTTTTTTTTTTTTTTTTTTTGGCGGTACGCGGGCCTCTCACTGTTGTGGCCTCTCCCATTGCAGAGCACAGGCTCCGGACGCGCAGGCTCAGCGGCCATGGCTCACGGGCCCAGCCGCTACGCAGCATGTGGGATCTTCCCGGACCGGGGCACAAACCCGTGTCCCCTGCATCGGCAGGCGGACTCTCAACCACTGCGCCACCAGGGAAGCCCTACACTGTCATTTTTAAGCAGGGGAAAAAAATGTTGATTATTCTGAAAATTCAATGTTTGGAATGTAGTTTTCAGGTAGTGGTTCTGCCTCAGCTACACGAGCAACAGGAGCCCCTCAAGTTCACGGGTAACAAATACAGGAAGCCGTCTCTATCCTGCTTGTGAACGCCAGAGGCGGGCTGCCTAGGCCCATCAGGAGGCTACCGTGTCTGCTCCGGGCGCTGCGGCCGGCCCTCGGCGAGCCCAGCCTGCCTCTGCTGGGCCGTCTCCCTGGCGAGGAGCTGCGGCTGGTGCTGGTGCGGCAAGGGCCCCTGCAGCCTCTGCTGGGGCGGGGCCTCGTGGCGCTCCTTCGGCCGCTGGGCCTCCTCCACCCGCCGCACTGCCAGCCTCTGCTGCTCCTCATACGGCGACTGGAATTTGGCGACCGGCTTGCCCGAGGGATACACCTGGGGAACAGAGAGTCGCTGCAGAGCAAGAACTGTCGGGTCCCCTGGGTCCTCCCTTCGTCCCTTTCGCGCGACACGCGCAGAAGACAGAGCTGGTTTGTGAACACCTGTCAGGTCAACTGTCATAATGGTCCAAAGCCACCCCGCGGCTGGACTCCACTCCTGTCTCCCACCGCTCTGAATCACCCTTGCTTCTTTCAGCAACTGGTCTTCTCCATTTGTTGGCATTAAGGCAGATTTTTAATGTGCTCCCGAGGAGGACGCAACAGAAGAAATGTTTCAACCCTAATTAAATTTATGCTCAGAAGGCTCTGGTATATGTGGGCACGTAATAACCTCAGACTAAATGGGGCGATTTGTGAGCTGAGGCTGAGGCTAAGGCTTTCCCATGAAGCCTAAAGACCTAGGGAAGCTAATTAACTCTCGCAGTGCATATACTAATCTCAGGCTAAGCGGAGCCAAACCAAGTCAAATTTCAGATTAGGGTGGAAAAGCAGAGAACCGTTTTTCTTCAAAGAAACCAAAAATGGATGAGAAGAGAGAACTTTCTGATTAAAGGAAAACCTGATACAGGAATTCTTAAACTCTGCTTCCATTAAGCCGTCTACCACTCCCTCCTCCGCCCCCCTCTCCCAACTAATACAAGTCCACACAGTTCTCACCAAAGGAAACAGGGTGCATGGTTGAGGGAAATTAAACCTAGTGGGGAATTACCTTTGAGGAAAGCTACGAAGGACTCAAGACTGGGAGAGAGGCTTCTTCATGCCACCTTTGCAACAATTTAAGAGTGCACCCGCAGGGGGGCCTTCACACGTGCCCAGCCAAAGCCTCTAGCGGCTTGAAGTCTTGGAACGTTCGAGGCCAAACAAAGCTTCAGAGCTATAAATAAAAGGTGACCAGCGTCCACGTAAGGGCCAGGTAGCCTACCGTCAGGTATCGCCTTCGAGGTTGTGTAAGGAAGGTACACCTGGCTGCACTCAGGGTTGCTTTCAGTTCTTTAAAGTCTCATTTATAATAATAATGGATGTTTTTATGGGTCTTACTTATGTGAGAGGGGAGTGCTCAGTGGTGGAGCCTGAGCAGAGACTGGTTAAACACACTCACTCACCTAGTGGCATGTCCTTAAGTCAGCTTTCTGATGACTTGCTAACCACCCTGAAGGTGAGCGTGCAAAAGCCAACACAGGATTTGACAGTAAGTAAGTGAACAGGGAGAAAAGTACCCTTGATCACAGAAAATGCGTCACTTCTCGGCCTCAAGATGCCCACGGGGCTCGAGCACAGACTGGAAGGTGCGGGATGAGGTGCCCATCTACTCTCCTACTCTGTTAAAGGGGTGTGACTGAGTCTCTCTCACTGCGCACTCTTGACAAAGACAATACGTACACACACGCATAGCACCTTCTCTTTTCCCCAACCGTCTTTCTGGGATAAGGTAGCTATGCTACTAACATCACAAAAGAACATTTAAATAGGTACATGTAACATTTAGCAAGATCACCCCAATTTTATTTTATAGACTGTTATACACGAGGGCTTTTTCCTTAACACAGCTGACCCTTGAACAGCGTGGGAGGCTGGGGCGCTGACCCTCCGTGCAGTGGAGAATCTTCTTACAGCTTTCAGTCGGCCCCCTGTATATAGGGTTCCTCCATAGCCTTCCTCCCTATAGGGGCTCCTCTGGGCAGTTCCCCACGTGCAGGTTCTACTAACCGCGGATCTTGCAGTGTTTACTACTGAAAAAATCCTGGTAGGAGTGAACCCATGAGGTTCAAACCTGCCCTGCTCAAGGGTCAACTGCACGTAGACACAAAGGCGCACCCCTTATCCCAGGCAACTGGCTGGATGACCTCGTACCCCAGCGCGAGCCTGCCCTTCCAGGAGCCTGGCTTCCTTCCGCTCACGCCGTTCCGCCCACTCCCGATGCCGCTGCTCCTCCAGCGATGGGTCGTGCTCCTCCGCGAGGTGCTCGGCCTGCCCGACCTGCTCCATCGCCTCTTCCTCCAGGGCCCTCCTGTGCTCCTCCTCCACCGGCCGCCCCTCGGGCTCCTCGCGGCCCGCTTCTCGCCGGGTCAGTTCTGCGGGCGCCTGGAATCCTGCCTCCTTCTGGGTGGGAGGGTAAGGTTCTGTTTCCTCCGTTCTTCCAGGGACTGCTTCATGGTTCTGCCACACTTCGCTATTTCGGGACACCTAGGCCAAGCACATCACTGGAAATGACACTCTTCTATTTCGAAAGCAGTGATAGAATCTCTTTATTACCATGTCTACGGGGTTACAACATAAGCAAAATCCTGGAGTCTAGAAATATAGAGTCCTGACTGAAAAGTATGGCTGCAGTGGAGTCACTTAACTCTTCTCACTGTGTGATCTCACCTACAAAATAGAGACAACGTAAGCAAAATTTCATCGTGGAAAGAATACCGTAAATAACCTAAAAGTAAAGCCTATAAGTGACCACATCTCAGTAGACCCTACCCTCAAAAGCAATCTAACTCCTGTTCTCCCTTAGAATAAAAAGGGAAAAACCCTCATACTTCAAGTGATCAAATACGTAATTTTCTTCAAGGTAAATTTTGTCTTCAATAATTATATGAAAAGAAAAGGATAAGATCAAGTAGAGGATGAGCTAGCTTTGTTTTCTGTTAGCAAATATAAAAAAAAGAATGCCATTACTAATGGACACCCATATGTTGGCTATAATAGTGCCCATTAAATCAGGTACAATTAAACATTTCTGACGTATTAAAGTGGTATTTCTTTGTAAACCAGAGGAAGTATTTTGTGAGTACTTTATATTATTAACAGAAAACTCTGAAGAAAAAAAAAAGATGTGTCTTTTCACAGAGAACTCCTCTTCTAAAACTGGTTGATTTAAATCAGTTTTCTCTGCAAGTTTCAGAGATTTCTATACGGTCTTCATTACTTAGAAAAGAGAGGCAAAAGAGAGATGGTATAATATCAATAGGAAAATGTGTCACTGTCCTCCCTCCCATCAACCTTCTTTAGCAGAAAGAATACTTTCTTTGGTCAGGTTGCTGTCCCATAATTGAAATAAATGTGAAGCCCTGTTCTTAAATTAGCAGAAACATAACTTAGAAACTGGATTGTATACGTAAACAAATAAGCCAAGGGAAAAAGTCCTTTCTCAGACATCTGAGGACGGCTTTTGGAGGTGTACATTTTACCAAGTCCTTGCATACCTGACAAGTTTGAATTGATACTGCCCTGGCTTTACAGGAAATATTTCTCTGAAGGGCCCTAAGTGCTTTCCAACACCTGTCACTTATCGCCACAACATCCCTGTGAGAAAGGTTAGAGCAGATGACTATTATCTCCACCTCCCAGATGGAAGAACTAAAAAGTCTGAGTCTTTAAAAGCTTAATCCAGTAAACTGGTAGTTAAACTTAGATAGAGAATAGAACCAATTTCCACACCAGGGCTCTGGTTGTGTTTTCTTAAGTTAGGAGCAACGTAAGACCCAGACAAAGAACAAGCATCCAGGGGGATACAGAACCTGTGAAGGAATGCTTTGCTCAGACTGAAGATTCAAACGAAGTCCACTCACTTCAACTTAATTATTCCCATAAGGTGATGAGAAGGTGAGTTGGGGAAAGTCTTCTCAAACATTCACTGTTTAAAACGACTTTGTCGGGGGAAAGATAATCATACTTGCCATTTTTATTACAGGTGTGATTGCATAAACAACTCTGTAAGAATTAATCATATGGGCGACACCACTTTTGATGTTTCACTTGGGAGATATTCTTAAGCAACAAGGCTTAATTTTATGAAGAACAGGAATACAAAAAATAGATTCTGTGACTAGCACTTATACTCTTGTAGTTGTATGAAGGCTATATAATACAAACTTTGACATATTTTGTATGGACCAAGTACAGCATCGAGTTCAAATATATTATCAGCTTTAATACTTAAGTGGGCTGACTGTCATATAATATCCTCATGATCATTTAACCTTCTCACTCTACCCCCCCCAAAAAAACCCCTAAAATATTCAGACATGACAGCTCCTTTCAAACAAATATACCCACATGAAGAAAGACAAAACTAGTTCAGTCTTTTCCAGGAAACAGAACAGCAGTTCTCAAAGTGTGCGTCCCCAGCCCAGCAAAATCAGCTAGAAATGCAAATCCTCAGGCCTCACCCCAAATTCACTGAACTGTAAACTGTGGGCTGGGGCCCAGTTATTCCTGTTTTAACAGCCCTGCTAGGGACTCTGATATATGCTAAAATGTGAGAACCGGTGTTCTGCAGTTAGAGCTGGCAATATTTAGAGCAGTTCACCTGAGGACAGCTTGACAGGGAAAGCGACCTGACCACAGATGACCAGTTCATGCCTCTTACCTCCCGAGGCTCTCCAGGTAACTTGTCCCTTGTTGCGCTGTCACCTTGTGGAGAATGTGCCACCTGGGTAATATTCTGCTGCTCTGTTTGTTCTGGTTTTCGAAAGCTTGGAATCCTATTCAGAGTGTCTTTCAGTTGTTTATATTCTGCAACTTGAGTCTGCATACAAATTGCACAATTGGATGCAAATTGCACAATTTGAGGAGGGAAAAGGATATCATTCATAGATGGTTCACTGGAAGACTGGACAAAAATATTATACCTAAATGCAAGAAAGGAAGAATACGCAGACTGTTTCCATGCATTAGCTATACTTACTTGGACATGCTCAACCATTTATAAGCACATGCAAATTAGAGTTCAAGGGAACAGAGAAAAAGTATCTAAGACAGATGTTAGTTTCCCATGCTACATTAAACTAAGTCAGGATTTTTATATATAAATTTCTAGTCTAAATATCATTATTAAAAGTAAGACAGCTATGCAATCAGTTTTATGACATTAAACTCTATTTTAAAATTGCACAATTATGTAAATATAAGTGCAGATTATCTTTTACCAATATGGTCTGAGTAACACTTTTCAGCAGAAAAGAACCATAGGCTTCAAATAAGTAACTGAATATATATGTAAAATCACTCAGGCCACCCTCTTCTTCCAGTCAATACGTGCTCACAAAGGGTCCCTTCCTCTCCAGAACGCTTCCTGTATTGTGCTCTGCAGTTTTGGAAAGCAATAGCATAGGCATGAAATGAGGCTGGATTTTTATTCTTCAATTCTGAATGTCCTTTTCTTCTAGAGCAACAAAGGCACTAATGAAGGCATAGGTCTAGAATATACTCATATACTCATATGTGTGTACCCGTGTGTATATGTGATAGGGTGTGTGTGTGTGTGTGTGATATTTTTAATACAAGAAGCTAGAAAGACGGAAAAAATCAAACACTTTAAGTAGGAAAACCAAGAGACTATACTTAGCTCATCATACGCACCAACACCGTAACCCTAAAACAGAAATACTGTGTGTGTAAACACACACTTCCATGAACACAAAGAACCCAGAAATCTCTTCTGAAAGAAAGAGCCTGCTGGCCAGGGCCGCCGCCCTCAGTGTGCACAGCAGACGGGGAGTCGAGGCTGGTGAGTCGTGCTCCTGCGGCCACAGCTGTGCACCTGTACAGTGCTCTCCCACCCCCTTTCTGCCTTTTTCTAATTCACACAGAGGTGAAGAAGTCTGCTTGCTAAATCTGTCTCAGGGGAGTGCTTCTTTATCATTTGAACAAAGGCGTGCCAAACGGCTAACAATGGCCCTTAGCCTAGAAATCTACCAAAACATTTGCAAACCAACTTTGGAGGTCAAAGAAAAAAAGATGACATCCACACAATGATACTTTTAATAAGATAAATATTCTAGTCTTTTTTTCTTTCTCCTCCTCCTAGATACATAACCTTTGAAGGCAGCAATGCTGTGGTTCTCAAATACTAGCGTGCATTAAGATTCATGTTAAATTATGGAAGGATCATGTTAAAAATGCAGGCTCCTGGACCCCCCACCCTAGAAATGATGATTCAGTAGGTCTGGAGCAAGGCCCAGGTAACTGTGATACAGGGAGTCTCCACAAATTCCAGCTGAAGAGTTAAGTGTGACTTTGATGTCCCTAAGCTTCCAGCTTGGTTCTGAGCAATGGTTTGGGGCCAGTTACAGTACTCCTTTTTGACCTTACTTTATTTAGATATAAAAAGGATACAGTATTATATAACTCAGTAGGTTGTGAATAGTAAATAAAATTCTGTACATAAAGTTATTATGATAATCCCTGATAAATTGTAAACTCTCAAATTCTACTCTGTTCCTGCTTTCTCCCGCCCTTAATTATTCCATTTAAAAATCAGGTTGTCGGGCTTCCCTGGTGGCGCAGTGGTTGAGAGTCCGCCTGCCGATGCAGGGGACACGGGTTCGTGCCCCAGCCCGGGAAGGTCTCGCATGCCGCGGAGCAGCTGGGCCCGTGAGCCATGGCCACTGAGCCTGCGCGTCCGGAGCCAGTGCTCCGCAAAGGCAGAGGCCACAACAGTGAGAGGCCCGCGTACCGCAAAAAAAAAAAAAAAAAAAATCAGGTTGTCAAGACAGAATCTCATAAGATGATTTACATGAGAGACGTAGATGCCTGAAATAGCAGTTGTTTTCTGAGCAGATCTGGGGAAAGTTTTAATACGGGGGTAAAAGAGCAGGAGAAACTTGGAGGCCCCACCCAAAAGAACCAAAAAGCTATTGAAAGAAATAGAAAATTATAGGTAAGTTAAATAAAAATATTTTTTCTGTTGCAAAACCTTGTCGGCAATACTCCCAGGATGCTTACGACAGAATCTGGCTTTGGTCATTAAATGAACTATTTTACTTATATTTTTCTGAATTTTCAAATTGTTGCTTTAGTCTAATATTTATGGCTATTATAGTACATAGAATATTCCAATTGGTTTGTCACATTTTTCAGTATGAAAAGCAGCCTCACAGAAAATAATAATACTTGGTAAAAATTTTATAAAGAAGGTTTTGAATGTAATAATATCCTCTAAAGTCAATTTAATTTATACCCATGGAAAAAAATTACCACACAGCTACAGTTTTGTAGGGAGATAATCAATGACTGCCTTGAAAAAGGGTCCCAGAGACACAGATGCCACAGCCTCTGAGACGAATCAGGGCCCAGCATATGATTCTATTAATAATTTTATAAAGACAAAAGATAATACATGGTCTCCTGGTAAGCACAGATAGTTGGTTTTCCTTTGCCCTTTTCTTTTAATTCTTCCAAGAGAAGAAAAGTGAAGACCGGTGATTAAGAAGACACAGCAACTAAACTAGCCATTCTTATTTCTTTGCTTCGACTAGAAAGCTGTATAACACTCAATGTGATATTACTTTAATAAGCTCTCCAACACTTGTATTTGTTCACTTGTTCATTCAGTAAGTGTCTACTGAGGGCCTGCCTTGTGCCGAGGACTGTTCTAGGCTTTGAACAAATGAAGCTTACGACTCTCGTTTTCCTTCTCTATTGACTTGAGAGCTCTTCTTATTTCCTGTAATTTGACCAAACAGCACATAAGCCTAGTCCCCAAAGCAGTGTGTGCGGGCTGTAAAGCTGGGAGCAAGGGAGGGAGGAATAAAATATAGAGCTTGACAATAATTTATTTAGGTAGCTAGCATCATAAAATCCTACAGATTATATAGCAAGCGTCAATACAGGTCACACGGTGGCAAAAGACCACATATGTGGGATAATTTCTGTGACTGAAACAAGTATTAGACTACTGCATGCAGGGGCTGGAGGAGGGTAGAAAAAGTAATATGCACCACACTGCCAGTGCAAAAAAAAAAAAAAAATCAAAGGTTTATTTAATATTCTCTTGATCGAGTTTTGAAAGCATGCATGATCTTCAGGATCAGGAAAGCTCTGTCCTAAGGAACTCAGTGAAGCCTGGCCTTTAAGAGACTACACGCACAGAGGAATTCAGAAATGTTAAGCAGACTTAAAAAGAACCCAGAGAGGCCGCTACCCTTCTAACCTGTGCAGCAGCTAGTGCACTCTTGTGGTCTTCCAAAGTCACTACAAGTTGTTCATGCTCGGAGAGTAAATTCTTATGCTGTTGCTACACAGAAAAGAATTTTACAGGTTGAGTTTTAACATTCTAGGACAAACTCCTCTTGGGCAGACAGTGGCATGAGCACCCAGATGCTGCTTGCTTGCTGGTTTGTTTGTTTGTGCAGTATTTGTTAAGTTCCAAAATCTTTGTAGAGGGAAGACTATGATTAATGTATTCCACAATCTAAAATGTGCTACCGAAATATCACAATCACTTACAGTGAAATCAACACACAAAGAAAAATACCTGTTATTAATAAACCTTTGTAAATAAAAAGCTTATTAATCTAAAAACCTGTAACGTTACAGCCATACTGGAAATAAGTGAAAAATATTATTAATAATATTTGAATTAACATTTTTATTATAAAAACATTATAACAATAGTGCAGAATATTTGAAAAATAGATGGGGAAATATATAATCCCACTATCCTTAAATAAGTTACAAACGATTTTATATGTTTCCTTTCGGTCTTCTCTACGTAATTGTGTATAGCTATCATAATAGCCTGAATTCTACTTCACGTACTTATTTTTCACTTAAGATATTAAAGGTATTTCTGTATTGCCAAAAAAAAAAAAAAAGCTTATTAAGATTGAACCATCTAGCAAAAGAATCATTTCAGTACTAATGGAAATGTTGGGATTTCCAGACCATCATTTAGCTTATGACACAGAAGTGGTAAAAGTATTGGGCCTGGTCCGGTTTATGCAAAGCCCAAAATAACAGTGTGCATTGTAAAGCATGTCAAGTAGGGAACGACTTTTAAGGTCACTCTACAAAGTAAAGCAGGCAAACACTAAACAGTCAAATGCTGGGTGTTTTTTTTACCTTGACATCTTGCAGCTGTGTGTGCATGTCCTGATGCGCTCTCCTCAGCTGTCTGTTCTCTTCTCTCAAATTGTACACGGATTCTATTTTAGAAAAAGGGAAATCATGCGTAAAGCCCTGGGCCTTTTGGGCTCTTGATTCTATTATTTTCACATCTAAAGCCTCACATAACTTTTTCTAGGATTGTTTTGACCTTTGACAGTACCATATTCCAAATCAACAAAACCTATACCATTTTGGGATGTGGCATGGATTCAGCTGGACAACCCAATACAATCTGGTTCAGTGGTTTCAATACATTTAAACAAGCTACACGTCGTAGAAGCTAAGGATTGTTAATTAGTCCTGTGCTAAAAATGAAATGTTTCTGTTAATAAGCAAACCCTTAGGAATGAAATGTAATGGGTAGGGGTCATCTAAGATTTTGATCTCTTCACAAATTAAAAACAGGGCTATCAAAAAGCAAAACCACATTTCTCATAGCATGAATAATTTCCACAGTCCCCAAAAGGTATTTCAGTTACAAAAGCAACTCAAGAAATAAACAAGAGACAGAGAGACACCCCATCTGCTCAAAACTTCTAAATATATTTTCTTTCTCCCACCATTGAGTTCTTGACGGATCCAAATTCTCCCTCCAATAGCTATAGGACAGTTCTTTCCAGGGCTACCATGTGAGACTGTAGCAATCAGAGTGAAGTCTTAAAACCTCCTGAACCACAAGCTCCACTGTTCGGGGAACAACCTCTTGCTAATTTTCCCACATTTTCAGTATCTGGATGGTATGAACTGGCAGCGCTTGGGCTAAATACAACACGCAAACATTTTTTTTGGCCCCTGCAGTGTTGGCCTACGCAGAGTGTCTTCCACATTTGAAGAGCTGTCACCATTTAAAAATCCAGAATCTGGGTCTAATAAGATTCTGGCAACATTAGGCCAGTTCTCATGTGACAGCACTCAGCAGAAGTTAAATGGTGGCTGCGTGACCATAATCACTCATCTCCAACGGGAGATACTGTTGAGAGTGAAAGGGGTGCTGTTAAGAATTATGCTGGGACAGCAGCAGGTGTGGACCTGCACTGTGTTGGGCAAACCGTCCCCAAAGTGGCAGCCACTTGCTGCAGGCAGACCTTTATGTCTCCAGGGTGGCCCTCAGCACAGAAGGAAAGTTCCAGTCACCATCCCGCCTCATACTTTCTATCCACTTTCACTCCACTAGCGTCCCTGCTTGATCCCCGGGCACTGGCTTCGTGATTGGGTTTGGGGAGAGATCAAGAACAAGGTGGGAAATGTGGCCAGTGGTTGGGTTGTCCACCTACATGTCATACTGGATTTTCTCAAAGGTCAAAACAGGACACTGCGGGGGCTTCCCTGGTGGCGCAGTGGTTGAGAGTCCACCTGCCGATGCAGGGGACGCGGGTTCATGCCCCGGTCTGGGAAGATCCCACATGCCACGGAGCGGCTGGGCCTGTGAGCCATGGCCGCTGAGCCTGCGCTCCGCAACGGGAGAGGCCACAACAGTGAGAGGCCTGCGTACAGCAAAAAAAACAAAACAAAACAAAACAAAAACGGGACACTGTGGCAATTGAAGAGGACCACAAGTGTGTCATCGGCTGGATGGGCCCTCAGTCTACACACAGGCACACATGCACTTGAAATACCCGAACTTGGCTGACTTTTAAAGGAATTCAGTTTATAACCTTAATGACGGTGTCTCCTGTGCCTTTGCTGTGCGACCCTGAGCAAGTTACCTAACTTTAGCAGGCCTCAATTTCTTCACTTGTTAAATTAGACTAAATATAATGCCTACCTTGCAGGTTGTTATGAGACTTAAATAAGATACCTGTACAAAGAATTTCCCCCAGTACTGGCACATGGAAAACATTTGTTCAGTGTCAGCTATTATTATAACGATAATGGGAAGAATAATCATCTAAGTTTATATATGCTATCAGCTCATAGCTATCCATATTCTAAATTCTAAACTCCCTCCTCGTGTCATAGTAACCTGCCAAAGACTACTCGGACTACACACGTCATAGGTTTGCCGCTACAGACCCGCGTCTACCATGATGCATCTATCTTTAATTTACTATCAGGGACCATAATCAAACAAAAGTGCTGATGTGAAAATCACTTATCAAAGTGTCGTCAAAGGCACTGTCACATTAAGTTGTTTGAAGTCTCTCTGAGAAACTTCTTCCAAAAGTTAATTGATATCAAAAATACCGTTCTCTCTCTCTCTTGCCCTCTGTCTCCATCTGTCTCTCTCTATCGCTCCCTCACCCACCAAGGTATTGGTAGATTCTCTCTTCTGTTGACAAGAGCCCTATCACTTGCTGTATTTCTACTTTTGTTCTGGGTTCCAGGCCATCAGGCTTGAACTATCTGAGTATGCAGAACTCACAGACAAGTATTTTCCATGGTTCTGATTTCTTGTTAACATTTTACTATACATGGACTTGGTTTCAAAGAAAGGAGTAACTATAGAGTAGACACAAGATAATATGCCTTTTAGGGCTATTACTAAAATTGAATGAACTAAATTATGTAAAGCATGCCAAGGTCAGACACCTAGAAAACTTTACTTCTCACTCCTTAATGGATCTCCTTCATAACAATATAATTAAATATATTTCCTCAGCTTGGCTCAGGTTTGAAAATGCTGAACAGTGGATCCTACAAGTCAAATGTCCTCCTTCACCACACAAAGGTGTAGCATCCCCAGGGTGGCAAGTGCTGTCTGCGCACTGGAGTCTTCTGGTTCTCTCTTCCTTTTACCACCTTTGTAAGGGCTTTCAGTGTTTAGTCTCTTCCTTTCTCTATTTTGCTATCTTACTGACTCCTCACCACCCAGCTCACCACCAACAAGCCAAGGCCCCTACATGTCTACATCTCTTGGGTATCATTCTGCTGACATCTGGCTCCATCAAGACCATCTCAACCCTTTGTAAACTGCCTCAGTGGCTATTTAACTCCCAGGTGCCTTTTTGGAATACTTAACAAAGTATTCCTATTATTTTGGAATACTGTTTTTAGCCTATTATTTTGGAACACTTCGAGACAAAACATTGCAAAAAATAAGTATAGAAAATCCAAAGGACCCTTCACATGGTTTCTTTCTATGATGACATTTTATATAAAACCAGGAAATTGTTCTTCACCCATGTTTTTGCAAAGCACCAGGATTTCACCCGTGTTTTTGCAAGCACCAGGATTTCACCCGTGTTTCTGCAAGCACCATGTATGTTTTTAAACCAAATCTCACACTTCAGACTTATTTAGTACCTGGATAGATGATTGTAGAATATGCTATTGCCCTTTTCCAGAACTCACATGTACTCAGAAGTGATATATTTTGTTCCACATTACTATGAAAATACCTGATGCTGATGCTGGTGGTGGTTAATATAGATTGAAGGTCTACCACGTACCAGTAACTGTTCTAGGTGCTCTGCATAATGTAATCCTCATACCAACTCTACAAGGTTGATACTTTTTATGAATATCCCGCTTTTACAGATGAGGACGGTTTACGCTACACAACTTGCCTGTGGTCATATATAAACTAGTCATTGAAGAGGCCAAGATTCACCAGGGCAGTCTGACTCCAGAGCCTGAGCTTTTTGAAGCTACTATTACCGATCAACAGGGAGTCTTTATGCCCCTGTGGAGATCTGGAAATGCATCACTGTAACTGGGGAGCACTGATGGCATTTTGTGGGTGGGGTCAGAGATGCTAAATGTCTCACAACACACTTAAAAAGAGAACTGTCTTGCCCAACATGGCCAATGTGCCCCGTTGAGAAACACTAAGTATTCTATTCTGTTTCCCTAAACAAACCCAAAGAGATAAGTGTGAAACTTCATAAAGAAGTAAGAAGTAACTGGTAAAGGACCACATGTAAGGTAATCAATCAGCAAGCAACAAACAAAATAAAACAAAAGTCTATTGTTCTATTCAAACGTTAATATGAGTATTCATTTCCATGCACACTGACTAATTAGGTTTCCAAATACCTTTTAGCTTAGAAAGCTCTTGTTCTTTCTCTTGCTGAAGCTGCAGGTATCGCTGCTTGTGGTCATTAAATGTCCTACTGAAGTCTTCTCCTTGCCTGCGGTGTTCCTCTTCCAAGTCGCTGTGCTGTTTCTTTAGCTCCTCATGTTGACTCTGCAAAGATGAAAACTTTAGCAGGGATGTACATTCTCTAAATTATATCAGAATCTGTCTCTCAATAGCGTAGTCTTTCTCTTGCCAGAAAGTCAGCACAAATGAAGAAGCAGGCTTCGTTTTCCTCAGACTGCTTTGAATTTGTGCAGCTCCCTTCCATTTCCCTTCCATTCCAAATGAATAGTTTGGGATCATGGCCAAAAATAATTTTCTCCTGAATTTTTAACATTAACGGGAAAAACAAGAAGTTGGAAGTTTGCATGAGAGATGGAAAAGGAAGGGATTTGGGGAAATTCCCAGGGACTCAAGTTACTGTGGAAACAGGGTAAAGCTAACGAAAAAATTACCCCTCCATGGATACTCTAGACTGCCTCTTTCAATCCGATGTTTTCCCAGCAACATTTTTTATTTCCTTTCTTTGATTTTCAGCCTTCCTGGTAACCCAGTTTAAAGAAGCGGGGGGGGGGGGGGGGGAGACTTTTTTCCGTTTGGGGGAAGTAATAAATCGACTGTTTATAGAATGATTCTTACTTACACTACTCCTGATTATAACACTGTAATCACAATCTAGATAAATTCTACAGTCTCCAAATGCTTAATATGAAAGGGTGGTCTGCTTTAATTCATGTATTGCTTTCTTGATAATAGGAAAGATGCCGGTTTCAATAAAAAGCATATGCCCTACTGATATAGGAGAAAACACAACATCAAACAAAAAGCTGGGGGGTAGGGGCTGAAGACAGTGGCGTGGTTTTTTTCCCTGCTGTGCAGGGTGGCATAATGTCTGCTGCTCATCTCTTCTGGCCTGAACAGAAATAATGCATCTCTCTCTCTCTCTCTCTTTTTTTCAGTTTTCCTGACACAATAATGAGTTTTATCCAAGAACCAAGGAAGGAGAATCTTTAAACATAAAGTGTGCTCCTGTGGTAGGCAGAACATTTATTGCACATTAGTAACAGGAAGGCAGCATTTTAATACTTCTACTGCCTCCAGCGCGACTAAGATAGAAGAAAATCTCTAAGAAAAACGACTCTGAGAAATTAGATTTAAAAAACAAACAAAAATCCTTAAAAGATAGAGAACAAAATTAAAAATTAGGTGACCAGAGAGCCTGATTTATAAAAAATGTGTAATGAGCTAAATATGTTCTTTGAAATCAGGTGATAAACATGATGGAGCATTATAATTATATATCACTTTTAGCCAGAAATGACTTTAATATACCATATCACAACACAAATCAACTTTCTGTAAACTTTCCTTGATCACTTAAGTTACTTAGTTAATCCTTTGATTCACTTACGAAGAACAGCTTTAAATTACTCACCTTTAACATCTGATGTTGGACATTCAACGCGCTGTACCTGCTATTAGAATCTTGCTGTAAATTGAAAAGCAAACAGTTAACACAAAAATAACAAATTTGGCTCTTTTGCTAACCAGAGCTTAAAGGTCTTAATGGAAGGATTTCACTCATTTCACTTGTGTTAAGTGAAAATGAACTCTAAGCTCAAAACAGGACAATTCTGAGGCCATCTCTTTACTTAATAGCAGAAATGAAGTTTTCACATTCCTCTAAGTTTGCTAGACTTTAATAATGAAAAATCAGGACATGGAATTATGAAACAGCAGCTTGACAGGGCCCTTGGAAGTGATTTACTTCCACTCTCATATGGAGAAGAAAAACTGAGGCCAGAGGCACAGGGGAACTTGTCCTGAGATGCAGCACCGCACATGGCTGATATATCGTGCCCGGTGCTCCAAGGGGAACAGGAGATAAACCAGGCCTCACAAGCTTCGCATGGCTTCCGGGAAGGGAGAGAAAAGGCACTTTCCTGCCTCGAGCTTCAGCGGGTAAGAAATTCTACATACGTGACTTTACCCCAACTAGAATCCAACTCACAGAGTGAGAAACAGAAAGGCTAAGGAACAGGCCAGGGCAAACATTTCCTTTAGTAGCAGAGCCAGGACCAAAACTTGAGCCTACACCTATGGCTGAAGCACGCGCTCCAGGAGTGTGTCTCTGTGTGCCAGTGGAGCATCTTCACATTTGGACCTCACACAAGTCCAGCCCTGGGCAACCATAACCAGTGAGTGTGCAAACCACAAACCACCTGAAACTTTTCTCTCCCCAGACTGCTGTGTTGTTCTATCTTATGTGCCACACTCCTTGCTTTACCCGTCACCGGTATAAGCACAGCCTCAATTCTTTCTTTCTTTCATATTCTTGCAGCTTCTAAAATGAACTGCATTTTTGCTTTATCATTTTATTTTATCACTTTACCATTTTAATTTGTAATAAATTGCATTACAAAATGCACAACAGAATACACACAGTTCTGGCTAGGGCTTTTAAAAGCAGGTAAGAGTTGAAAGCTGACAGCCTCCTAGTTATTCAAGGAACAGACTCTTCTCAGTTTTAATACCCCAAAACGCCAATGCTTTATGCAACCAATGCTTACATATTTTTCTTAGAGTAAGAGAAAAACTTGTTTTTCTCCAGTTAATTTGGACTTAAAAACTTTTTAAACTGCCAATATCATTTATGTATTCATTCGTTCCACAAATGTTTTTGAACATGGGAACTCTAGGCCAGGTACCGTGTCAGACATTACACAGCAATGTCTATGCAAGTAACAGTAACGTCCTGCAAAGGCAAATTAAAATAAATATCACATTCTATAGAAAAGAGAGACTACAAATGAATAAATAAGTGAATAAAAATAATCTCCTTATGAAGAGATTATGTTTATGGTTGAACATTAAGGCTATTTCCAATTTATCACTATCACAGTAATGTGATAAACAAAGGAAGGTAGGTTTTAAAAGAGCAGTTTTTAGATCTTCCTCTGAGAATCTCTTGGCAAGGAAGGAAGGAAAGGAGAGAGGAAGGGAGGGAGGGAAGGACGGAAATGTATTTCAGCCCTTCAGTCCTAATGATCAACAGAGTAAAAGGTTTTGCGACCATATTTGCCCCTCTTGCAAGTTTCGTGAAATAAAAAATTAAGGGAGAAAAAAAAAAAAAACTCACCCTTCCCTTATTTAGTGTTTCTTGTGCTTCTAATTTATAAACCAGAAAATCTAGAAAATACAAAATGGAGAAAATAGAGTATAAGTTAATTCACTGTGGCATTTTTAGACATCTAAAAGAACATAGGCGTACTTTACTCAGACCTAAAAAATGTTTCAGGTTTAAGACAATCTACTTGGTGACTTATATACTTTGTCTTTTAATGCTTTAGCACGAGTTGAAAAAGACTGTTATATAATTTTCCTCTTTACCTTTAAGTTGTGAATCTTGTATCAACAAAATACACACTATAACCAACTGATTAAAAGTGCATTTAGAATGTGTACTTGGTGATGAACTGTCCTTGAAATTAAGGAGAAAAAAAACATGAAGTGCACCTAAGGACAGAGATGGTTTATTGCCAGCCACTAGATGGCACACGAAAATCATTCAGGACCTGAAAAGGAAATCAAGCCGTGGAAACCATCTTTAATGCTCTTAAGGCTTTATTATCCACTAGATGGCTCTATAAAATCACTCTGCTTTTGAAGACAAGGGAAATCCAAATCCTATCAAAGCATTTTAATGATCTGAAACATCTCAGTAAAACATCCTAGCCCACACTGCCCTCCTCTGTTCCCCCTCCTTCTACCTCACACCAAGGTAATCAGACGGAACATCTCACTTCAATCTCAAGATTTACCAAAAAGATGAATAAATAAAAATAGAATGCAGGAGAAATGTCTATTTAGGTCTTCTGCCCATTTTTGGATTGGGTTGTTTGTTTTTTTGTTATTGAGCTGCATGAACTGCTTATAAATTTTGGAGATTAATCCTTTGTCAGTTGCTTCATTTGCAAATATTTTCTCCCATTCTGAGGGTTGTCTTTTCGTCTTGTTTATGGTTTCCTTTGCTGTGCAAAAGCTTTGAAGTTTCATTAGGTCCCATTTGTTTATTTTTGTTTTTATTTCCATTTCTCTAGGAGGCGGGTCAAAAAGGATCTTGCTGTGATTTATGTCATAGAGTCTTCTGCCTATGTTTTCCTCTAAGAGTTTGATAGTTTCTGGCCTTACATTTAGGTCTTTAATCCATTTTGAGCTTATTTTTGTATATGGTGTTAGGGAGTGATCTAATCTCATACTTTTACATGTACCTGTCCAGTTTTCCCAGCACCACTTATTGAAGAGGCTGTCCTTTCTCCACTGTACATTCCTGCCTCCTTTATCAAAGATAAGGTGACCATATTTCTCCAAAGAAGATATACAGACTGCCAACAAACACATGAAAGAACGCTCAACATCATTAATCATTAGAGAAATGCAAATCAAAACTACAATGAGATATCATCTCACACCAGTCAGAATGGCCATCATCAAAAAATCTAGAAACAATAAATGCTGGAGAGGGTGTGGAGGAAAGGGAACACTCTTGCACTGCTGGTGGGAATGTGGATTGGTACAGCCACTATGGAGAGCAGTATGGAGGTTCCTTAAAAAACTACAAATAGAAATACCATATGACCCAGCAATCCCACTACTGGGCATATACCCTGAGAAAACCATAATTCAAAAAGAGTCATGTACCAGAATGTTCACTGCAGCTCTATTTACAATAGCCCAGAGATGGAAACAACCTAAGTGTCCATCGTCGGATGAATGGATAAAGAAGATGTGGCACATATATACAATGGAATATTACTCAGCCATAGAAAGAAACGAAATTGAGCTATTTGTAATGAAGTGGATAGACCTAGAGTCTGTCATACAGAGTGAAGTAAGTCAGAAAGAGAAAGACAAATACCGTATGCTAACACATATATATGGAATTAAAAAAAAAATGTCATGAAGAACGTAGGGGTAAGACAGGAATAAAGACACAAACCTACTAGAGAATGGACTTGAGGATATGGGGAGGAGGAAGGGTAAGCTGTGACAAAGCGAGAGAGAGGCATGGACATCTATACACTACCAAACGTAAGGTAGATAGCTAGTGGGAAGCAGCCGCATAGCACAGGGAGATCAGCTCGGTGCTTTGTGACCGCCTGGAGGGGTGGGATAGGGAGGGTGGGAGGGAGGGAGACGCAAGCGGGAAGAGATATGGGAACATATGTATATGCATAACTGATTCACTTTGTTATAAAGCAGAAACCAACACACCATTGTAAAGCAATTATACTCTAATAAAGATGTAAAAAAAAAAAAAAGAATGCAGCTAATTTCAAACCACAACCTGTATAAGCTCCATGCTTTATAGAAAAACTCTGATAAAAATCAACAGCATTGCCTAATACCTGTGCTAAATGTTGATTTTTCAAACCAAACCAATCAGTTGTGCCAATAAAGCCTTTACCACAAGATGAAAACAGGTGTATAACCTAAAAGACATTGTACAATAAGATCAATTCATTACGTTCTAAATGTACATGTATACGTATACGTTTATATAACGTTTGTCATATTCTGGACAACACATGCTGTTACTTTTCCTGGATGCCTGTGGACGGAAGTCAGGTGTTAGTAACGTATGCATTGATAATATTCAAAGAAAAACTGTGTGTTATTTCCGAAGCAATACATATAACCAATATATGAATGACCTCAAAGTGGCACCAACTGAATGAAAGATTCTAAATCTAGTCTTGAGCAGGAATTATTTTGTCGCAATGTATAGCATATTGCTTGGTATCTCCTTCTCCATCCACCAAATGAAACTGACTTTGGGTGATCTGAAAAATTTCTTAGCAAAAAAATAGTAAAGCAAGTACGTGATGCTTCAAAGAAGAGTATGATAGAAACACAGAACACGAATTACATTGTTTATTTACCTTCCTTTGCTTTCTTATGTTCAAGTCTTTCCTTTTGCAAGGATTTCTCTAATCTTGATCTGTGTTCATACACAACTGGAAAAAAAAAAGTTAAAACTTATCTTCAAAGAATTAGAAATTCTAAGGTAAAATTAACATCAATTTTCAAAACAGGAAGAAGACAGTTTAGAGTCCTTTCACAATTAAAATTAAAACGTATGCATTTTAAGTTCCACATTCTTGGTAAAAGATGGACACGATAAGAGGCATTAATTCTGGGCTGACTCCTATGCAGTCTGCCCCTCTGTAAAACCAACACTCTGGAAGAGGCTTCCACCTTCTTGTCCTCATGCTTCTGGAACATGAGTCTGTGTGAGGCTCCAGGTCTCTTCCCGGACAAGCGTGTCCACGCTCACGACTTCAGCCAACATCTGCACGGCACTTACCCTCACATCTGTGTGTCCAGCTCCCACCTCTCTCTCAGGTGCTAGGAGAGGATTTCCACCCAGATATCCCATAAGTACTGCCAAGTCAACATGAGCTGCGTGAGTCTCAGTGAAAGATGCCTGGGTGGGTGAGGAAACCTCAGCAGCATACTAAGGCTTGCTGAAAGAAGGGGTGGATTCCGCCATGTCAGGAAAAACTTAGGTAAGATAGCCACAGAGATGAAGGAGGGAGAGACTCTCCCCACTAAAGAACCTATACAAGTGCCCACAAAGGAACAAGTCAGGTTTACATCTGCCATGGCAGGAAACCCAAGGCAAACTGATGTCCTGCTGTAGGACCTTCCTGCACTTTACCAACCCCGCCTCCCCCATCTACTCTGAAGTAGCTGCAGTTGCCCGTGGAGTGCAGGAGAGAGAGCAGATGTGTTAGGGGGAAAATAGGCAGAAGCCCATCGGGACTCTCTCCCACACTACAGGCTTCACATCTACAGCAAACGGGAGCTGCAAGAGTGGGAAAAGCTTTACCTTTAAATGAAAAAAATTTGTATTACTGCACTGGACTAGACCAGACACGATCCTTACTAAACCAAGACTGTGTTTATGGTTAAAAGTTACCGAAAGATTTTTTTCTTTCTTTGATCTGAGAGAAGCTGTAAAGTAGTGAAGTCTGTCTTAGATTTCATGCAGGGACAGAAAACCCAGCTCCGCGGAGTGGTTGGAATAGGGGAGAGAAGGAGAGAACAAAGTTACGTTTCTGACGCGCCCTTTAATCCTGTTTGTTCAGCATTACGGTCCCAAATGATCTCATTCCCTGCAAGCTCAGCCAAGCCTGTCACTTGGTTCTGTTACCAGCCCTAGCTCCCCATGACTACCTAAGATACAAGTCAATCACCAGCCGCTGACTGTCCGTCCAGTGCAACAGCTGCCCGACACTGCCGGCCGCCTAGAGTTGCCATGGTCGCAGCAACTCCCTTCCCTGACATCTGCTTGTTGCTGCTGGACCCCCTGCCCCGTCCCTCCCCCCGCCCCTTCCCCACTGCCACCCCTGCCAGTTACCAGCTATCTCTGTCCTCCTTCCAACACACCCATCACCTCCAGGGTCCTTCCCCTTCTCCCAACACCGCATCTCTCATCTTGGTGTCCCATAGAAACCTGCCATTCCCAGGGCTCCATCTACGACTCCCACAGCCCTTAGCTCTCCTCACACCTCTGCTAACATCTCAGTCCAGAACTCCTAGAAGGCCTGCCACCAGCCAAACTGGTATGGTGTCATCCCCTGATGGCATGCCTGCCCCAAACTCATCTTTCCCCTCAATTCAGCCTCCCATTAGTCATCGAAATAATGAGCTGCTCCATTCCCTTTCTCCACTTGGGTTCCTATTCCGTTCACCAGATGATCCCTCCCACTCCCCCAGTGCTATTGTTACAAAGGGATCTAATCCAACTCCCCAGTTATTGAGCTGCTGCGATGTACCCGGCACCATATTAGGAGCAGAAATGCAAAATGAATAGACATGGGCCTTGGCCTCAAGAAGCTCTAGTCCAACACAGGAGATAGATTAGGTAATTTTAAATAATTAGAGCCAAATGCATTTGGCATACTAAAAGCCCAGTGAAAGAGAGGGGTGAGCTCTGGATGGGAGAGGAGTGAGGGGAGATTCTCAGAGGTGACAATCTCTTGGCTGGCTTTGGGAGTGAAGAACGATTTGGTAGATGGGAGCCCCACAGGAGAAGGGCACTGCTGGAAGACATCACAGGGACAAAGACACAGAGGTGTTGGAACTGGACTAAAGGCAGCTGTGCTCCAAAAAGCTTGGCTCCAAGTCCACTGTTGAGAAATTAGACTTTTTTCAACCATATAGGTGTACAGTAGATAAGTCTCTCGGCCAATTCCTGAAAGCCTATTAACACCAAGAGGTTCCTTGGATTGGTACTAACACTACCATCTTGAATGACATTTGGAACGAGGGAGGGAAAACAAAGACTAGAGCTGGGGAGCCTCACCAAGCCAGACCCAGAACTGCCTGCCCATAGTCTGAGAATTTCCGCCAGGTAGTGGAGGCTCGCAGGGGAATAGATAAATTACGGTGTGATCATGATATACACAGGCAAGAACAGGATGCCATGGGAACACCTAAGCTCCCCAGCTGGAAGGAACAACACTCCCTCATCTCCAATCCACTGGCCAAAGTTCCCACGGTCTGGGAAGAAGGTCACAGGAACATAAACATGCCGGGTAACAGGGAATCTGGGTGCACTAACGGGACAATTTCAGCAAGCATGTACATCACTTTCAAAGAAGGGTCAACAGGCAAAGTAGTCAAGATCTTGCTCTAATGGAGTCAAAAGTGGCTGCAGGGGTCCTGAGTCTAGGGGGCTCCTGAAGGGAGGTCAGGACCTTTATGGGGAGACAATCCAGCCTAGCAACACCCGAGATAACAACAACAACAAAACCCAGCAGAAGCACAGCCAAGAAAACACATGTGGGGGGCTGCTTCCCACCATCCGCCGCCACCTCAGACTCTAGATGTTAACTATTGTCACGGAAGGGTAAGGATGGCGGCAAACGTTGTAGGTACAACTTGTAATCCTGTGAAATCCTTCCTGACTTAATAAAATGTGGCAGCGGTCACTCAACGTCATGTGGCACGTCATGAGAGAATGGAGCAGCAGTGGCTGACCGCGGAACGCTTACCTTTGGTTTAGGCAGCAGAAAACTCACCTGCAGGATTTCATCCTCAATAAGGGCGGAGGGTCCACTAGATTCCACCTAGCGGAGAGCGGGTGTGGGGACTGGAGTGAGGAGCGCTCTATGTGGGGGGCAGGGGAGACGGTGCTCCGTGCTTTACTCTCTTCCCTGCGATTCAGCCAGGAGGATAACGTGCCACCGGCTGGTCCAAAGTCCCCATCGACCAAACTGTCTTTGACAGTTGTATGTATCATGGGGATTTAGACATTCGACATCTTAAGAGCAACGTGTCTCAAGAGCTAGAAGATCCTAGGACACACAGTTAGAAACTTTCCTAGATTACCTAAAGAGATGCTATACGATGTCCACAAAGAGGAGAGCATGTTTATGGATTACAGTCCACATCCGAAGGTCTTGGGAAATCTGAGACTATTCATGAATCCATAAAATGGCATCACTCATAGCATGACCTAAGGCATGAATAACGTGCTTTTGCAAATGCAGCAGAAAAAAGATGTGGTAAACAGGAATAGAGGCTATATGTGAGGAACCGTGAGGTAACTGTACTATTAATATTATCTTACTCAGAACTGGTCATTATGACAGCCACCAGCTTCTAGTCCTGACATATAACCTAAGAATTCAGAAATGGTTTGAGGGTTGAGAACATCACCGAGGAGGAAGGTGAGAGAATGGAGCAGCAGTGACTGACGGAAAGCTGGAGAAGTGCTCAGAAAAAGGAAAAAAAAAACAAAACACCCAAACCGAAAAGGAACCTTAAACTATAGGCTGAGGAAACCACGTTAGGTAAAGGAAAGTGAGAGTAAAAATTAACCCTTAGAATTAGCAACTCTAGAAGGAATGGGAGAAGGAAAGAGGCAGGCGGTACGTAAAGGTCGAGAGCACAGACTCTGGTGTCTGGGTTCAAGTCCCAGATTCATTCCTTATGGGGAGAGTTGCCGAACTTCTTTGTGCTTCAGTTTCTTTATTTGGTACATGGGAATAAAAACAGTGCCCATCCCTCTGGGTGGATGTCAGGGCTAAATGAGTTAATTGATGTGAAGTGCTTCAAACACGGCAAGGTACAGAATAAGTGCCAGAAAAATACTAAAATATTTTTTCAGCTATCTGTGATGGCTTCAAAGTGCCAGAGAATCAATCAGGTGATTCCCTGAGCTCTTTCAACCCTACAATTAAAGTCTAATAATAACAAAGTAATACACATATACATTGAGAGAGAGACTTGAAACAGCAATGAAATACTGATCTCAGTTTCCTGTTACTTAAAAAAAAAAAAAATTCCCTTAAAAAGGGGGGAGGTTGCGAATAATCATTCTAATAGCTTAGTAAAACCTATAAGCCTATTTTCTAATAACAATTGAAGAACAGCAAAATGGACCAGATAGAATCTTTGTGTTCTTGTGGCTCTTCTAGAAAATTTCCCTATCAATTAAACACACACACACACACACACACACACACACACACACGCTACCCTTAATTCTTTAGCATGCATTCTCCAGGCTTTGGGGCTGGTTATTTATCTAGATAGGTTTACTGCTTTGCTCAGAAGGAGGATTGCTAATCAATCCCTGTCACCTATCTCTTTTTCTATTTATACTCGGAAGTCAAGGGCATCAGTCAAGATGAAGCCAAACTGCTAGATCCTTTGCAGCAAAAAAGGTGTATAATTAATATTCTCAAAGCACCCATCAGGTTAAAGAAAAAATAAGTATAAAAATAATGGTTCAGTCTCAGCATTCAAGATCGTTAATGCAGACCAACACTACAACAGGGATAGGATGTGAATCATAAGAACTCGTGAGAGAAGGATGAAAATCCACAATACTCATCATCTCCCCTGCTTACTGACAAGGAGTTTAATATTTTCCATGCAGTCAAGGGTGGAAAGAGTTTTTATTCCCCCCTTAACTCACTCAAGAGTTTAAAAATATGCCAGCTTCCGACAGCAATTTTCCACTTTAACTCTGACTTCCATCCAAAAGGCACAGAGAAATTAGGTGCAGGCATCCACTTAGGGGTAAAATATATATCTATGACATTTCATCTATGACAAACTGCTCCAATTCAGAATTAGAAAACAACAGTTTAAAATTAGACAGAAGGGCTTCCCTGGTGGTGCAGTGGTTGAGAGTCCGCCTGCCGATGCAGGGGACACGGGTTCGTGCCCCAGTCCGGGAAGATCCCACATGCCGCGGAGCAGCTGGGTCTGTGAGCCATGGCCGCTGGGCCTGTGCATCCGGAGCCTGTGCTCCGCAACGGGAGAGGCCACAACAGTGAGAGGCCCGCGTACCGCAAAAAATAAAAAATAAAAATAAATAAAATTAGACAGAAAACACTGCTAAGTGTTTTAACACCTTAAGCCAAGAGAGGGCAAGGTTTCTTTGGCAGAAGCAACAGCCTGTGAAATTTTGCTTTCAGTCCCGACGACAACACAGGGTTTTATCTTTAAAAACAAAACACACAACTGAGTCTTGGTATGAAAGGCACACAATTCAACTTGTGAAAACATTGATTTGCGAGTACCTTTATCATTTTACAGGTGATAAAACTTGAAATGAACAAATTAGTGTTTTGATAATTGTGGCTGAAGATACTTAAGTAGGATAGCAAGAGCGATGACAAAAACGGAAAATAAATTGAAATCACTATAGTTCTCAGAAGATAATACTCTTGAGGTTTTGCTTTATTTTGGTTTTTTAGGCCTAAAATCGTAGATATTTATTATGTCTTTACGAACAGTTCTCAACTGTGGTTCTAACTGGCCAGAAGTGGGCTGGAGGCCAGACACTTGCCCACCCACCTCCTCCGCTGCACAATGAGCTGGTAATTAACATGAAGACAACATCATAGATACAGTTTTCCAATTATCTTTCCTTCCTTCTTTCATCATTTCACCTCATAAGAAGTCTGAGAAAGAATACCAAAGATCTTCTTAGAAAACAACCCATATAAAACAAGTAAAAAGACAAAAGAAGGGGGACACCTATTACCATTTTGAGGATCACAATGGATCCCCCTGCAGCCCCCGTGAGTGGGCAAAGGCACCCCTAAGGCTCTACTTTGGTGTCTCCACCCCACTCTTTCCACAAAGTCTGCCCCATCCTCCTGACTCATGGAGCGTTTTTCTCACAGGTAACTCCTAAACCATTAAGTCCAGCTTTGGCTTCTCACCCCCTTCCGGTTTTACAACTTCCAGTACAATTCAACCTTTCCGGTCTGCTTGACCATTGATGGCTGAATTTGAATTATGGTTAGTTCCCTTGGTCACATCGCAGGCCTGGGGCAAAACCTCCCAATGGCCTCCCTTCACGACTTGAGCGAAACCCACAGCCCTCACGAGGCTTCACCCCATCGTCCATCCTGCTCCAGCCACAGCGGCCTCCTCAGCATCCCCCGAACATGCGAGGCGAGCTCTCACTTCAGCACCTCACACTGCCTCTTCCTGGCAGCCCCGCTGCTCCTCCTCCAGGCATCTGTGTGACTAGCTCCCTCACTTCCCTCAGGTCTTTACTAGAAAGATACCTTCTCATCAGATCCTTTCCTGGACAACCTAAGACTGCCACCTGCTTCCCACCCTCAACACTTCCAGGCTCCCTCCCCACTTCATTTTTCTCCTTAGTCCTTAACTCTTTCTATTAATTTTTTTTTACTTTTGGGGGCCTTATTTATTGCCTTTCTATCTCACTAGAATATAAGCTCAGTCAGGGCAAGAATTTCTCGTTTGATTTCTTTCAGTGTTGTATCCCTGTTACAGTGAGTTACAGGCATTCAACAGATAATGAATGAATGAATGAATGAATGAACTATGTGTGCCATGAAGGCTGGGATTGGCTAGCTCCTCTTTCCTTCTCTTCTATATTCCCAGCCCTTACTACCACTTCAGTTCCAATCCCCCAGCTCCTAATATCTAGTGGTATTCAATAATACTTGAGAAATAAATGAATGCATTTAGAAGATATTTCATTCTCTTCCTCATTTGCCTGCCATCCTTTAAGTCCCAGCATTTTTAACTGAATTTCCATATTTGTTGGCTCATTAGTACTCACATATCCCAGAGAATAGACAGATGACAGAATAGAGATTAAATATAAATTTATCTGTTGATGTATAGGCTCATAAGATTAGCATTAGTTAAATCAGAGCCCTGAAATATAGAAGTTTTCAGAATGCTGAGAGGAAAAAAAGGACAGTCTGATTAGGTATTTTTCTACTTCGTGGCAATTGCTGTTTTTTTTTTTTTTTTTTTTTTTGTGGTACGCGGGCCTCTCACTGTTGTGGCCTCTCCCGTTGCGGAGCACAGGCTCCGGACGCGCAGGCTCAGCGGCCATGACTCATGGGCCCAGCCGCTCCGCGGCATGTGGGATCTTCCCGGACCGGGGCATGAACCCGCGTCCCCTGCATCGGCAGGCAGACTCTCAACCACTGCGCCACCAGGGAAGCCCCTGCTGTATTTATTTTTTTACTGCACACTGAAGTTCCTATAATAGTTCATAAAGTGTCTATTTTTAAGTTTGCTAATGAATACAGTTTATGAAGTCATTTAAATGGAATTTTAAACATGATTTGAATTGGTGCCTAACTGCCTTTCTTATTTTGGATAAAACTATACAAAGGCTTTCCCTCATGACACTATCTAATTGAGATTTGGCTTTTTCAAACAAGTATTATATTAGCTGACTTAAGATATATGTCTTCACACAAGTCTTCTTCTTGGCATTCTTTCAAGTGGTGAGCTACTAATAATCATTCTTACTATTAGAGGAAATCTATTCACTCCTCATGAAATAATTCTACTCTTAGCTGCTCAGAGCTATCATAGCACCAGCAGTATTCCAGGCCCCCTGGGAGACACTAAAGTACAGGCATTACTCTTATAAAAAGCTTCTAGTCAACAAATTTGGGTTGCGAGAGGAGGCTAAGACAGTAAAAACAGTAAGAAGACAATTAGAGATCACCAAAGGTTAGGTAAGCCAGGATGACAGAATGGCCTGCTGAGCCAGCAGATTTTTACATATAATCTCTTGGTAAGCTAAGAGAAAAATTATCCTCCTGTCCCATGAAAATACGGGACTCAACAAAGTAAAAGTTACATTCTCAAAGGCATGAATAAGTACATATGTGTATATATTAGAAACTTAGGAATTCACAGTAAGAGAAGTAAAAGTTATTCTAACATCAGATGTATATACATAGACCCTCTAGAGTAATATGCTTATCTAGCAATCAGATTTCAGGTGGACTGCATCACAGCATTTCAAGAAATAATGCATGAGAGAGAGGATTAGGTTTCTGGTCACCCAAAACTGATGCAAGGGTATATAAGAATGCTCTTCAGATGGGCTAAAATAGGCAAAAGCACACTGGTTCTATAATGGAACTAAGAATTTATGCATAAACTTTTCAAAATCAATGTGCTTGATCCAAACGTAAAAGACATTTCTTAAGTTACCTGATTTCTTCATGGAAACCTGCTTCTATGGACACTTCAAGTAATGCCAGCATCTTTGCTGGCATGTTTTAGAGAAAAACCTAAAATCCAGGACTCAAGTATCAACCCTGTTGTATAAACCTGTATCTCAGAGAATACACACAACTCAGGGAGCATGAGCTGGGCTGCAATTGGCTTCTCCTTCAAACCAATGAAGCAATACACAAGCAACCCCATCTTCATCCAAACTGCCAGTGTCAAGTTTTCACTTCAAAATGTGAAGGTATGCAACATATCTTGGAAATGGCTTCATAAAAAACCTGGCTTATAAAGAGATACTATGTAAGGCCTCTTCTCTATTGCATCCTGAATATTACAATCTACAAATCAAACAAATATTCACTGAGCATTTATTATACGCCAGGCATTGTTCTGATATTTGAGAATATATTGTGAGCACAACAGTAGAAAATATTGCCTCCGGGGAACTCATATTCTGCAGAAAGATGTAAATGATAAACATAATTAAGAGTACACTAGAAGTTAGTGAATGCCACGGGGAGAAAAGAACAGAGTATAAGAGATTGGAGTTGTGGGAAGGATGGATCACGTTTCACTTTTAAATAGGGTGGTCAAGACAGGATTCACTGAGGAGACGTTTGAGCCAACACTTGAAAAACGTGGTGAAGGAGTTAGTACTACAGTCGCCTCAGGTCAAGTGTTCCAGATAGATAGAACAGGAAGTGCAAAAGCCCTACAGTGCAACCATACCTGGGATGTTCTAAGAAAAGCAGGGAGGCCAGAATAACTGAGGCAGAGTGAGCCTAGAAGGTCAAAGGGTGAAGGTGGGGAAGGGGGCAGATGGCGATGGGTCTTGTAGGACCTCATGAAGACTTGGCTTTTACTCTGAGAGAAATGGGGAGCCACTGGAGCGTTCTGAGCAGGAACATGTGATGTTAACTTAGATTTTAAAATAATGATCACTCTGACCACATGGGTGCAAGATGCAAGCGGGAAAGCTAGCTAGTAGCAGGCATGTGCAGTCACGCAGACCCGAGTGTAACGGGAGAATAGGACCGTGTGCAAGCTGCAGCCGATTCTGAATTTAAACTGAAGGTAAAACCAGTGCATGCAATCAGCTGAGATGGGGAAGGCCACCGTGGACTAGGTTTATGAGGAAGACCGGGGGTAAGACTTCATTGACTACAGAGTGATTTACTCAGCCTGTAGGAGTCAATCTGGATTCCCAGAGGCAACGTTTGTGAGGATGTTTCCTTCCAATGGAGGAGAATAACCCAGACAGTGGACAGAGAACATGTAAGAGCACTGAGGCAAAACCAAAATCAACCTGTTTGTAGTATTCCTCAAACTTCCCTGAAAATAAGAGAAACCTGGAGTGCTTGTTCATCACACAGATTCCTGACCCCACTGGAAGCTACTGAATCAGAATTTCCAGGGAAGAGCCTTGATAATCTGAATATTTAGCAAGTGTGCCTCGAACCCGCCCAACTCCTCCTCCCCATGACCTTTCAAAGGCGGGTTCTGGAAACACTCTGTTTAGCACAGCGTCGACAGGAAGGTAGGTAATCAGGGAGGGGAGAGAATGAGTGGGATAGGGCTACAATTGACTTGATCAGATCTGCATATAGAAAATAACTTTATGGGTAGTAGTACGGAAGACGGAGTAGAGCATCTGAGAGAGAGCAGAAGGTGATGGATCAGTTAAGAGGTCACCTCAATGACTTCCATATTGCCCCAATATAAGATGATCTCCAGTTTTGCCAATAAGATAATCCAATTAAAAAAAAAGTTGATTTCTTTTCCAACTGGAATATACAAAATTTTAGAGAAGTGAAAATGAGTGGGGAGTGAAAAAGAATATGAACAGACACTTAAGGATATCCTAATGGTGGTTAGATATTTGAAAAAGTGGTCAGCTGGGTTAAGTCATCAGGAAAATCAAGTTAAAATCATAACGTAATACCACTATTCTCCCATCAAAATGACTACAATAAAAAAGACAAAGTACCAAGCTGGCAAGAATATGCAGAAAGGCGCCCTCCTACCTTGTTGATGTGCGTGGAGCTTGGTACAACCACTTCAGAAACCTGTTTGCCAGCACCCGTCGGAGCTGATGAGGGGTATCCTGTGTGGTCTATAATCCCACTCCTACATAGGTACCCAAGCAAATGCTGGCATGCGGTCACCAGAAGTCACAGAGGAGACTCGGAAGAACGAGACTCTTCACGACACTCCCCAACTGGAAACAACACAAACATCTATCCCCGGAGAATGGATAAGGTGTGGTTGTTCATAAAATGAAATACCACTCAGCAACGTGGAGAAACCGAATGAAGCCACATGTGAGTTTCACAAACATAATGTTGAGACAAGAAGCCAGACAGCAAAGTGGCGCTTACTGAATGAGTCTACTTACAGAAAATTCAAAAATAAGCGAAACTATTCCGTGGCGAGAGGAGGACACACCTGTTCACACCGTGCCTATTGGCAGTGGTAGGTGGACAGGCAGTTCCTGGAAGAGCGCAGGAGGGCGCATTTTTGGGTGCTGGTAACTGTCTGATTCCTGGTCTGATTCCACAGTCTGCTTTGTGAGAATTCACTGAGCTCCATACTTAAGATTCATGTACTTTTCTGAATGTACAAGTGTTTACATAAGATCACGGTCCTTGTTATTTTCAGTTACATAAGTGAAATTAATAGTGAAATATAAAACATTTAGATAGGTCACTTTTGTCCCTCCATCCGCGTCTCCCCAATTTGATTCAAACTCTTCACAGGCATGTCTGACATCTGCGTCTGCATCACCTCAGGTCAGCATCTTAGTCCTCTGACAGTTTTCTGAAGCATACCCATCTTCACTGGAATACAGCATTAGTGGAATCTCTGTCTGATGCAGTCACTGGAAATGTCCTAAGTCACCTATATTTGGTAAAAATTAGGATAGCTGACATCTCCATTTGTCTTGGAGGTGCAGATTCATGCTTTCGGTAGCCCTAACTCCTGAACGTATTGGGGGTGTTTTTGTTTTCTTTTGTTTTTGCAGTGGTGGGGGGAGGGTAGTGAAAAGGCTTATTTATAAAGATATTTTGCATTTACCATTGTGAGATCACATTCCTGGGAATAAATACCCACACTATCTTAAATGCTGCCACATCCTTTAAAACCAAAAAAGAAGATTTTTGTCAGGTGCCCTTCATAAATATCTAGTCGCATTAAACGAGGCCATTTTGGGCCAATGTGTCTCCTTCAAACAGCGCTCTGCGGTTTAAAATGAAGCAACTGGGAGGGCTCCCAGAAATAGCAGAGGCTTTATGCTCACTCAGGTACAAGACCCCCTCTTTTCTGAGGAGTACTTTTGCAGGGGGAAGGGAATCTAGCTTTATAATATTCAAGTATATGCCGTAATCATTGATGGAGGGAGGGGAAGGAACAGAAGCAAAATGTATTTAAGCAATAAATGCAAAATGCCTCAGTGACTGACTCAAAGTACGTTACGAAAGTGGATCCAAGGATGGTGCAAAGATTTCCGGTTTATGCTACTGCGTGAAAGGAGGGTCCAGGACCAAGAAGGACAGTGGGAGCTCTGTGGGTGGGGGCAGGGCATCATGCACCCTGCATCCCACGTTGGACACGTTTAATGCTTGAGAGGGATACCAAGATAGTGCAGGGAAGTAGGAAGAGTAATCTAAGAAACACTCAAGTTGCTAGTAGCTAGAAGGTCACTGCTGGGAAGGTCTATTTCATTATCACTTACAAGTCTAAGAAGACCCAACACAAGGACCCCTTTGAGGTAAACGCCAGCCTACCCTCCACAGCCACGTCGTACGCTTCCTGACATATTTTTTTTGTCCCACAACTAAACTGCTTAACTACCTATACCAGTTACCACTGAGGGAACTTAAGAAGGTAAGATACTGTGGGGACAAAGTCAACACCAGATGTCTAAAACCTGCTTCACCAGTTTGATTAAAATTCTTAGTGATATACTGCATTCTCTTTCCATTTTTGGACATTTTAAGCTCTCTTTTGAGAGAGGAGTATAATTAGGTATGATTTCTTTTCTTTCCTTATATTTGCTACAGAACAATGAATATTTTCAGTTTGCTAAGATCATATGTGACTCTAAATAAGAATGTCTCCTGCATTGAAATCCTGGGCACTGCCTGATTCGGGGCAACAGTCATATTTTAATCTCCACTCACTGCACGGCCCGTCAAAGACCTTAAGAGTAAAAGGCTGAGCTCACTGATTGAGACCCTCCAAGGTCAAATAAAAATATTATCTTTTCTTCATCCTTTAAGAAAGGGTAGGACTTCCCTGGTGGCGCAGTGGTTGAGAGTCCGCCTGCCAATGCAGGGGACACGGGTTCGTGCCCCGGTCCGGGAGGATCCCACATGCCGCGGGGCAGCTGGGCCCGTAAGCCATGGCCGCTGAGCCTGCGCGTCTGGAGCCTGTGCTCCGCAACGGGAGAGGCCACAACAGTGAGAGGCCCGCGTACCGCAAAAAAACAAAAACAAAAACAAGAAAGGGTATATTACGTATCAGGACGTATGGATTTTAGGGTGCCAGCAGGAGGCTTCTGATGATGATGTGACATGAGGAGGACACAGAGGGTTTTGTGAAATTCTGGTGAGTAGCCCTTGAGGTACTGCGATTGTATCGGCCTCCATCACGTAAACAGTCATCCACGATGCGAAACCCGACATGTGAGATCAGCGTCCACCTTCACTGTGGTCTCCAGAGGCTTCTCCAGGCAGTATGGATGCCCCACGTCTATTCTTCCATGGGGGCCTAAGCAAATCCCTATCCGTGGTCTTATTATAATACTTAACATACAGATTTGTCACTCCTACGACTTTGTGGAATTACTTATGAGAGAGTCAAATCTGTGCAGATTGTCACCTAGCCTTGGGTCTGGTACAAAGTGGATACCTCTGCTGATGGTTTATTAAATGACTGATCCAAGATAATCAGCACGTGACGTTAACAGTGTACTCTTCATACCAATTATTTCACAAAATTTACATATAAAACTTGTAATTGGTTACATATCAAGATGGATTCCTAAGAGTCCAGCTTTAAGAAACTTTAAATGTGATACAGCTGACTTATACCAATATAAGCATAGGAATTCATTGGCAACCTCTAAAGGTTTTCTATGAAAGGTAGAGACAATATATCTAATATCTATACTGTTTAAATTGACAAAGCACATGGGGATCTTTGAAAGCAGAGTAAAATCAACAGACAGTCCAGATCTGTAGAAAGGTGCATATATAACTGGATGCTAAAAGAAAGAAAAAAATCTTTGATGATACCAGCATTCTAATTAGAGTTAAACTTCCAGTTTTTCTTTTCAACCCGTTCCATAGTTAGTATTCACATTAAAGCCACTGAAAATGACTTACGAAGAACTGAGATGGATTAGCCTGGAAGAAGAAAAAAAGAGAGAGAAGGAAAAAAGAGACAGACTGACAGAGAAACAGCCAGAAACAGATGGAGCCAAGAGACAATTTAATGAGAATTTTTCAAGTAATTTAGGGGAAATAACAGTGGCCTGAGCCAAGATTCCTGAGCTCCATGCTACCAGACACTAACCAGTTCTGTGCTCACATCTAAGAAACTTCACCTTTCAAATTCTGTTTCCTCAGCAATAAAATGAGGTAGTTGGACATCTGAGTCGTCAAGGTCCTTCCAATGCTAAAATCCTAAATATGCATATTTAAAGCAAAGGAGAAGAGTAGGTGGCATCAGCGATACACTAATCATTTCAAAGTGGATTTGTATATTCTCAGTAAAATAAACCTAGGGACTTCGCTGGCCATCCAGTGATTATGACTTCACCTTCCAATGCAGGGGGCGTGGGTTTGATCCCTGGTCGGGGAGCTAAGATCCCACATGTCTCATGGCCAAAAAACCAAAACATAAAACAGAATCAATATTGTAACAAAATTCAATAAAGACTTTAAAAATGGTCCATATCAAAAAAAAAATCTTTAAAAAATATAAATACATTTGATTAAGAAAGATTCAATTTAGCAGAATGCTGGGAAAGGCTGATTTTTTAGGAAAAAGTTTTTGACAAAAGAGTACTATTTCAGATTTATCTGTCACCTATGATTTTCAATAAGTTGAAAACCATTATATATAAACTAAGACCCTGTGTCATACTTAAGGTGTTCTATGGTAGGGCTCTCCTTTTCTACAGGTACAACTCTAAAAGATACAGACACATTATCCTTCTTTGATACTGAATGAACTTTGATACTGAATGACTAATAAAAGCAGTAAAGTGCATACAATTACAATTGCTACTCCCATTGCAAACAGGTCTAAGGAGCATGCTTGCCCCTTTTTTTCCCTGCCTGATTCATGTTTCAATTTGCGCTTTCCCATACTAGGGCATAACCAAGCATATGTGGTGAACAGCCTGGACACAGAGGTGGGAGAATGCAAATATCAGGTATTCTTTGGAATAGGCAGATTTTTGCATGTGTCTACTTGCACATATCTGCAGGCAACATTTCCTGGTGGAACAGGCCAAAGGCTAGAAGTCCAGAGATTTGGGTTTAATTTTTAATCTGAAAGGTATTTATTTAATGTCATACATATCATCACTGGTAAAATAAAGGGGCTTAGCAACTGATTTCTGAGGCTTCCTCCAGCTCTAAGATTCTCTGATTCTCTGATGTGGTTTAACAAGCAAGGACACAGGATCAGAACTGTGGAATGACCTGGATAAATGTTTAAGATCTTACAGCATAATAGTGATGCTCAGAAAGAATGCTGGCCTGACTAGACTAGGGGGACCCAGCGGGGTTATAAAAGAAGACCAGAAGAGGAGGGGCAACATCTTTTTTGGCTGAAGGGCTTAAGTCCCTTTTCTTCTGCAAAGTATCTGAAAATGATTAAAATTATTTTGACAGCTGCAAGTAATTGGGAGGTGGGTGAAAACAGGAAGTGCAGGCAGAGAATAACCTCACTGGTTCCAGATTCCAACAATTCGATATTTATAGTAATTTGGACAAGGGTAGCTGACATTTATTATTACACTACATTTTGATTTTCAAGCAATATAGAATAAAACTAATTATAACCATAACTTAAAACAAGATTCATTAGCATAATAAACACTTCACCTCTGATGCTATGCTATTTCCCCATTGACAAAGTGTAAATCAGAATTTCTCTGGAAGAGCAAACAGTTATTCCACTAAAGATCTCGGTTCTATTCTTTATCACCTTGTAGATAAACCTGTCACTAAGAGGTTAAATACATTTGCAGATGAGTGTTAATATATTCAGGGGAAAACAGTGTCCTTTAAAAAAACCCACTTTTGGTAGCAAAACTATGCTTTTATAGTCCTTTACAATTTATATACAAAGAGCTTTTTTACACCCAATTCACATGTAATTTGTGGCGGAACAGGTGCTAATTAGAAATTACTCCTATCTATTCATTAGACGATCCAGTGACCTTTCTTTAGCCATTAGCTCAGTACTGAAAAGACATTTACTTAAGAAGCATTAAACTTTTTAGTGATTTAGTGTACTCTTGTTCCATTATTCTGAATTTCTGGGGAGATACTTCATAAGAAAAGGAATCCATTTATTACGGTAATTTTTTGATTGCCATTCAAGAGATTGTGAGAAAGAAATTATTATCTGTAAATTCACCTTTAAATCATTGATACAACATGCCCATCACCCCACCATAAAGCTGTATGAATTTAAGTATACAGATAAAAGAAATGTTGTGGGTTTTTTTGTAATTACTGCTGAATATGAATTATCATAGGAGAATTGGGACAATTTTTAGTTAATATTCATGCTTGGTTCTTTCATCTTTGCTTTAGCATCTTGGGGACTCACTAGGTAAATTTTTTAACATTTTAAAGGACCCACTTTTGAGTTCTACTTTTAATGAAGATAATTTTGTGCTATTTTGTTACTTACTCAATGCCGAAATAAAAACTACAGTACCCAAGTAGTCTATCCCTTCAACACCACAAATTTATCAATTAGGAATTGTAGCTCTTGATCCAAAACAATAAACCTAGAAATACACATTAAGCATAAATACATTTAGCAGTATATGTAGGCAAACAAAAAAATAGCACTAAACAGTTATTAAAGTTTTTCTTCTGAGGCTATCAAACACACACACACACACACACACACACACACACACACACACACAAGCACACGATATAAAAAACCAAAAAAAAATCCCCAAAACAAAAAAACCCTCTGATCTAAACATTGTTGCCAATGTACTGTCAGAACTCAGTAAATCATCCCCATACTAAAAGCATGAGAGAAAACAACACAGGCATTTGAGGGGAAAATTAGGCCCTTACCGATTCCTGTAAGGCAGAAAGGACAATTCTACATTATCAACATGCCAAATATACATGATATTTATCTGAGGTGCAAAAAGGGAGTATTTCCATCATTTTGTCTTTCAGAGTTCATGAATTTGAAAAGAACATAGATAATCTAACAAGAGCACATTAATATTTTCTGGCCTGGTGTTTCACTAGGAATATACAAAAATAACTTTTTAATTCCTTAACTTCATAACTAAGAAATAAAAGATGTTATTATGAGCTTAATTTCTCACTCTGAATTTAAATGAGTTTATAAAGTATCACTATGTATGATATATATCTGATGAAAATATGTATCTGATAATACTGTATTATAGAATTGAAAGAATTTTCACAAGATTTTCCTTACAAAGTCAATT
Organism: Stenella coeruleoalba; assembly: GCF_951394435.1. Classification (NCBI taxonomy): domain Eukaryota; kingdom Metazoa; phylum Chordata; class Mammalia; order Artiodactyla; family Delphinidae; genus Stenella; species Stenella coeruleoalba. Next base: position 46,954,594 of record NC_137150.1, read on the forward strand.
ATCAGAAATTACCCCATGTAAGATAAAGAAAATATTGATAATTCATGGCTGCGTTTTTCTGTTAGGCTTACATTCCTTATTGTGATGGAAAGACCTGAAAGCAAGCCAACAAAAAATTACTGTGATTAAAACTTTTCTTTCAATACTCCAAGTCAGAAAATAAGTGGAAAAAAACCTCTTAAAATTTGGCTTCTGAATGGTTCTATTTTTCAGAGAAACTTTTTTCCCGAATTCTGAAAGCAGGTACCTGATTTACTATTTTACATGTCAACTTCTTGCAGACTAAAAACCGTTTAAAAATAATCTGTTATTTTTTTTTCTGTTTCCCCAATGCAATATTGATTAAGGACAGATTTTTTAAGCCACGAAGAGAAGTTTCATTTCTGTTCTTTTCATCCGTTTGTAAATTGTTCTAAAACTTAAAGTGGAAATATGACTAGATAAAGCAAAACATCAAGTTAAACAGATTTTAAAAAGCTTAAACTAGTCAAAGAAAACTGCACATCCATTTGTCTTTGATTCTATAAATAAAGACTAAACACTAAAACTTTAGAGACTGTGCTGGTTGTTAAGAATTATGAGTGACTTTGTCTCAAAATTTTTTCTGCACTTTTCAAATTTCTACACAACCATAAACTACTCTTAAGTTTATATCATAATAATTAATTATATTAATGCTCATTTTACCATAACTTAAGTGGAATTTTTTTATTGTATTCATGTTCTAAAAGAAAGGGAAAGATCAAAATCTATTGATAAATTCATTGCCATGGCCAAGGGACAATATACATCTAGTTGAATCTTCATATCTGATCTACATTTTCATCCCTAGAGGAGAACTGTTGTTTTTAATGATGGCCATTCTTAACAATGAAGTAAAGCAACTAATACAGTTTGAAATGCTTTTCAATAATATAACATGAAACAAAAAGTATTTTCTTTAATTGATTTCTCTTTTACCAGAAAAATAACTTGGTACAGAGTTTTCAATACAACCTCAAATTCAATAGAATGATTTAAATACAGACACCAGAAAACACATGGGTGGAGAAGGTAATATGTTTTTTATTTAGCACTGACAACTGAATTCACCAGAATATTCTATTTCCTGACTCTTCCACTTAACTGAATTTTATTGCTTTGATGTTCACAGTCTCTGAGTAAAATGAATTAACGATTGAAGCAGCAGCCTTTCGAAGATCGTTCCAAAATATGCTTCATGAGAGAAATAAGAATGCCTGTTAAAAGCATCATGTCTTTTAATATGCTAAACTTACTTTCCCTAATGGAGATCTTAAAAGGGTGTCATTAGAAAATAAAAATAGGACATAAAGCTCTAAGTTGGTGTTATATGAAAACTTTGATGTAATATAGCTAGTTTTCAACTATGAAGCCTTTGTATAGAAAGATGAAGTTACTAACTCACCACCAGTAAGGCGAGTATTTTAATTTGTTTTTCTAGAAGTCGTAATTTATCAACTAATTAAAGTGGGGTGGAGCTGACTACCTTTTTCAAAACATCTACTGCGTACCAGGCACAGAATAGATGTTTTCATTAGACTCATAACTTCAGAGAGCAAGTATAACCTTTGTTCAAACAGGCAATGAAACAGGCTGAGTGGCTAGGTAACCTGTCAAAGATCATCCAAGTATTTAATTATGGAGTCCAGATTTGAACCCTGGTCTACACTCATTCCAAATTTTGGGAAAGTGCATAGTTTCCTCATCTTCTTGAGTTGGGTGTTCACACTGTAGCTTCATTAAAGTCTCTGACGTAATCGTCTGCCTCATCAAATACAGATTCAAAGGACCTCTAAAAACACATTATAAAACTCAAAATGAATTATTTTTAATATTCTCTTCCAATGATAAAATTAATCAATAATGGCCTAATTTTCAACTCACGGAAACAACCTTCATTTTCATTAGGGTTATTAAAGAAGTAATTTAAAAAAAGAAAACAGTTTCTGCGGCCTGCCTAGACAGAGGCACATGGCTTTATAACCTGAAAGGGAAAGCTTATCTATTCAATATAACACCTTTCTGATTAAAGATTAAAACCATACTCTGAAAAAATTGAGGTCAGGGAGTTCCCCGACTTCTTTACATTTAATAAGTTCGCTCCTCTTAGTGAGTGGAGGTTTTTTTACCCTAAATTGTTAAATCTACTTTTAAGCCCAGTTCTTAAAAAAAAAAAAAAAAAAAATCAACACTGAAAACAGCAGCTTTCTCTTCATCCTACAGGCCAGGAGCTGGCATTACAGACTCAAGGTGGACCCAGATAATGGTGCCCAGGGCACATCTGCCACATGTGCTTACAGCAGCCTCCTGCGTCAGCAGAGGGATGATGGCCAGCGGCACAGACTTAAGCATGACCTAATGAAGCCTTCCAGCTCACATCATCAGAGTTTCTCAGTGCTCTGGCACACCTAGAGAAAATGGGAGTTGTGCTAAATTGGAAAGAAAACTGAATTTAGAGTGGGCAGATTTTCATTCAAATTCCTTCTCTCATATACCACCTTTGTCATTCTGAACACAAAACCTTTCTGAACCTCACTCTTCTATTCCATAATGTAAATATTAGGGCCTATTTCTATGTATGGTACAAAATAGGTACTCAGTGAATTTCAGCTGAATTTAAAGCAAGAAAAGGGCAGAATCTTGGCAGGACTCTCAAGGCATGAACGATGAATAAATGCAAGAAATGCAACATTCAGAAGGGAGCAACCTGGAGTGAAGAAACCGGTCATGGTGAGAAGCTCCTGACGGTCAGTGGAAACCACCCAAGAGGAAACAAGGAAATAGAGCAGCAGGAAGAGGCCTAAACTGAAATGAGATTCTCTGGGGCACACCAGACAATCCAGCAGGCCAGGGAGATGACCCATTTTGCTTGATGACTAGAAGAGAATGCTGATTTCACTGCTTTTGCTACTGAATGAGTCACAAGGGTGGATAAACTGAGAAAATATGTGAGGGAGTGGAAAAATGTAAGTAATTACATGGATGTCGTAGAACTTAATTAAAAAATTCCTTGCTCTGACTGTTTTGTTAACTCTGAGTATGTACAGGGACTGATACATCCCCCCATGAAAGCCCCACGGCCTTACACTTCTCAAGGGCTGAGCTGCCTCTGAATTCCACTGCTGTAAACCCCAGGCAGGGAGTGAAATACCATGTAGCAGCTAATACCTGCTTCAGGGTATCAAATCTCTAAAGGATACTTAGAGAGTCAGTTTAATTTTACAGTCAATCTTGGACTGTGAATTTTCCATAGGGCCAAGGTACTGGTACCAGTCTGCCATGAAACTCAATCTTGGATTGCTCCCCAAGAGCAATTGTCAGCTAAGATTGCTGACAATCTTAGGAAAGAAAGCTGTCTGCAGGACTGGTCCTCCGAGTCTAGCTCTACACCACTGGGTATAAGCTAGGACACCCTTGTCAAAGTGGCATGCATATAGATGCTGCTTACCAAGGCATTTGTTGCCAGGCACCAGGTGGTAGAGTGTGAAGCCCATTCAACCTGGTGGGGATGACTGGGGAAGGAAGAGAGGACGGAAGAAAATCCATGCCAGTAACGTTCTAGGCCTTTAACATATTTACTCTTTACATCGACACTGTAAGATACAACTTTTTAAAAATCAGACTCAGAAATATACAACAATTTAAGGACGTAAAACTAAAATTTGGCAGACTTATGAGTCAGTCTGACTTCAAAGCCAACTGTGATATATTGAACAGAGACAAAAAGTTCAACAGCAAACGTAAGTAAAATAGCATCTTGTCTATTAAGAGAAGTTGTTAAAACACAGATGAGTACCAGAAAGATGAAAAAATGAGCCACAAAGAGCTAAACTAAAAAGAAAACCTCCCTTAAAACTTAATTACTTGAAAACTCTTTCATAGTCTCGTTTATTCTTATTATACATAATTCTATCAAGCGTGGTTACTGGGCTTTCAAGTCCACAGCAAAATTAGATGAAGCAACTTTTTTTTTTTTTTTTTTGCGGTACGCGGGCCTCTCACTGCTGTGGCGTCTCCCGTTGCGGAGCACGGGCTCCGGACGCGCAGGCTCAGCGGCCATGGCTCACGGGCCCAGCTGCTCCGCAGCATGTGGGATCTTCCCAGACCGGGGCACGAACCCGTGTCCCCTGCATCGGCAGGCGGACTCTCAATCACCGCGCCACCAGGGAAGCCCTAGATGAAGCAACTTTTAAGACGAGGGAGACAGAATGACTACCATAAGAAGCTGGTAACAGTGAAGAATACTATACAATACAAGAATACAATTGTTACTTGGAGAACTAATTGCAAAGATACACTGATTGAAGGCTATTTAAAGTATGGGCAACTGCTCTATATATGATGACAACCACACATTATGAAACATGATTTCCTTTATTTTTAGTCATTTCAGCAAGGTGATCTTTAAAAATACATAACTAAACAATTTACCATATCTATAATACTCTTGTAGACCAGGCTTCCTGACTTTTTAGTTGTTCAGGAAATATGGTTTCTTTCCTTCTTACATTCTGAGAATGCTAAAAGAAACACAATATTACAGGACAAAATAACATACTGACCTTAAGACATCAAGAGGGCCTTCTATCGTGAAGCCTCCTCCAATTCTCACCCTGCCTCTCGCACTGCAATTTTTTCCCTCTTCTTTATTTTACTCATTCTTTACTTTGTTATTTCACTTGTTCTCATATGACACATACCCTTCCTTACTTAAAGGACTCCTTGGAGGTAAAGACCATTTGCGGGTAAGATTATTTCATTTGTAACTGCAGAGTATCTAGCACAGTGCCTTCTACATAAGGTAAACTCAGCAAATATTACTTAAACTAATGAAATTTATGTTCAGTACACTCAGTTTTAGAATACAGGGATGCCTGTAGAAACAACTTCCATACGAAATGGTTGAAAAGGTAACCTATGTGTTCATTTATCACAAAATGATCTACTACATTTCAGGCATTGTTCTAAGCCCAAGGATTAAAATAGTGGACATGAAATACCCGTTTTTCTGAATTCAAGGTCTCATACTCTCATAGAGAAGACAGACAAACAAGATACAATTAACAAGGAGATACAATATGGGATTTCAGATAGTCATTGGTGCAAATAAGATAATAATGTAGGATAATGGGATAGAGAGTACTTAGGTGAATGAACTATCATCATTTTTCAGCTTATTCCCTTATATCAAGGAAGATACGCAGCTATGACTTCTAAAGATTGTTCAGAGGTAAAATATATGAAAGATGCGGGCTTCTCAAAAGTAACCAGTGAAATTCCCATGGGCTGCTGTAGTAGCCAGCCTTCCAGATGGTTCCCTATGATCCCCATACCACCTGGTACTCATACTCTTGTGCACTCCCCTCCTACACTGTACCAGGGTTGGTCTCGTGATTGACAGCATCCAGTGCAAGTGGATTCAATTATAAAAGCCTGGCTTCTGTGTTGGGCTCTTCCTCTGTTAGATCCCTTACTCTGTGGGGGATGCCACATCATGAGGACACTCAGGCAATCTATGGAGGGGCGTTCTGTAGTGAAACAGAGGTATCTGACCAACAGTGAGAAACTGAAGCCTGCCAGCAACCATGTGAACGAGTTTGGAAGTGGATCCTCCCCCAGCCCATCCTGAGTCGACTGTAGCCCAGCCAACAGCTTGAGTACAGCCTCATGAGAGACCCTGAGCCAGAACTGTCCAGCCAAGCTGCTCCTAGATTCATGACCCTCAGGAAACTATGTGAAACAGTTAATGGTTACATATGTTTGTTACTTGAAAGTGCTAAGTTCGGGGTAATTTGTTACGCAGCAATAGACAGCTAACACTGCTGCCTTTGTAGGAGTTGGCATCTGAGCTGAGGCCTGAATAAAAGGGAGTCAGTCAATGATGAAGAGATCTTAGGGAAGAAGATTCCAGGTAGAGAGAATAGCAGGTTTAAAGACTCTGAGAAGGCTGTGAGCTTGGGGTGTCACTGCAACAGCTAAAAGGCCCATGTGGTTGGAAACTTGTTGGTGAAGCACAACCAAGTGGTAAGAGAAAAGTGAAATTTTCCTTAAAGAGAGACAGGAAATAACATTACCTACCCTATGTTTTACAATGAATAATCTTTATAGACTACTGAGCTACTATGTGGGAGGTAAGGGTGGAAGCAAGAAAACCAAGCAGGAGCTTACTGCAACTAGCCCAGTCAAGAGATGACAGGTAATCAGACTAGGATGTTAGAAATACAAATATCACAGATTGGTAAGATTCAGGAAATGTATTTTCAAAGTGGAGTCAACACAACTATATAAAAAGCATCCACGTAGTCTACACCATGCCAATAGGTTTTTGAGTCACCTGGATAACACCAGAACAGACCTAGAAAGAGGGGAAATTAGATATGATTGAATGAGACACAACTCAAAATTCAAGACATAATTCTTGGTGTGATGGTTAAAAATCGTAATTTCGTGCAGTTAAAATGCTGTGGGGGCCTGGTAAGACTCTTCCCTTTACAAAATAATTAAGCAGTCAGTAGAAATGTTCTCTTTGGCATCTGGTCCAACTGGTGCCAACCAGAGTGTTTAAAAAAAAAAGTATTTAAGCAATCAACTAGCAGAGTTTAAAAAAAATTAAGTAATAAAACAGAGATAAGAAAAACCAAAAATAAAGTCAGATTTTCTTTCCACATCAACATATTTCCAAAGGGACAAAGTTAAAGACAGGAAGTATTTCTTTAAGTTAAAGAACAAATACATGGTAACTGGCCAATTATTCACTGGTTTCATAGAGTATTAGAGTTTTACTTACTGGGGCTTAACAAGAATCTACATGTTCCTACTCTGAAAATTTTCTGAGCAGGCACTGTTCACAAAAAGTACAGAAGTAATTTGTCGAACAAACATGCCTTTCTTACTGCTGCTTCCATTGTCTGCACAAAAAGCATGTCAGGACGACTCACAGGAAATATTTATTTCCAAATCAAGGCCGTATTTTTGTACCTGGGGACCAGCCTTCGGCTTCCCTTTTTTGGTAAAAAAAAAAAAAGTTCTGATATTCTCAAGCCGAGACATGAAGAATCAAGCTTTAAAAAGTAAAAATATAAACAAATTATTATTAGGATTATCTTACTACAGAAGACCAATTCTTAACTTACTAGTCATACACACACATACATACTACATATATATACATATATATACATCTCACATTAAATGGAGGAATTAATAAATATGCAACTTGAAAAATAAGGGTGTTTTAAAGAAATGCTTAAAATTAGATAAATCTTTAAAAAGACAGAAATACTGACAAAAAGACAGGGCACCCATCTCTTTAAATTTTCCATATTTTTTCCCCAAGACCTTGGGTATAAAAATATATAGCTGCTGTAGTAGGCACTAGAACCTTCAAGTAAATACTAATGGCATAATTTTTTAAGTTTATTTATTTTTGGTGCCTTGGGTCTTCGTTGCTGCACGCGGGCTTTCTCTAGTTGTGGCGAGCAGGGGGTTACTCTTCATTGCGCTGGCTTCTCTTGTTGCGGAGCCCGGGCTCTGGGCACACGGGCTTCAGTAGTTGCAGTGCGTGGGCTCAGTATTTGTGGCTCGTGGGCTCTAGAGTGCAGGCTCAGCAGTTGTGGCACATGGGCTTAGTTGCTCCACGGCATGTGGGATCTTCCTGGACCAGGGCTCGAACCTGTGTCCCCTGCACTGGCAGGTGGATTCTTAACCACTGTGCCACCAGGGAAGCCCTGGAATAATTTTTTCATTTAATTTTTTTAAAGAAAAGAATCCCAGTGAATATATAATGGATATTTTTAAAAAACCAAGCATTACTTGCATATTCATGAGAAGTCTACAAAAAAATTTAAATGTCCAAGCCTATCCATGGGTCCATGTTCTATATTGTTCTAGTTTTTCCTTAACCCACATAAATCAATGTATTAAATTAAATCCTGTATTTGATCACATCTTCTTTTGCTGCTAAAATCAGCATATTAAATGTTGAAATACTTCAGTGGAGAAGTTCTACTTATTCTATGTCACTGAAAGAGCAGTCATAAAAATCCGACAGAAAAGCCTTCAGCTTTAAAGGATACTTCAATTACATTCTATCTCTTAATGGCAGCCCCTGTAAAATTATTATATCCCCGAAGAAAGCCTGTGGACAGCAGGTGCTTCAGAAAAAGTTTGTTGATTAAAGAAAATATATATTCGTTGCCTTTTGTTTATAACTTAGGCTACATGCCTTTTCATCATGAACTCATTCCTTTTGCCAAGAAAACTCAAATATGACTAAAATTATGTTAACCTTTTTAAAAGTCTACGTCAAATCACTGTAAAATAATTCTTCAAATGAAGGAAGCTTTCTTCTTTTATCTCACACTGTACCAATTTTGAAATTGACTATGGTACATAGGGTCATCACTCCTAATTTTTCACCCCTCACTACTGTAATTATATACTCACACCCTGCCACATAGGCAGTAGTGCCTAGCTGTGCGCAGAGTGTTCTTCCACGCCCCAATCCATCAATGTTGGCATTGACCACGTGTCTTATCTGGTCAATGGGATAATAGAAATGACAGTGAGCCAGTTCCAAGCTTGTCTACGCCTAGATCCAGACAAATCACTCCCAGGCAAGCCCAGTCCACAATGGTCAAATCACAAACAAACTACAGACCTGTGACCATGAATATGCTTGTTCTTTTAAGGAACTGAGATTTTGAAATTGTTACAAAACAAAAATATATCAATGCTCAGTATCTTTATATGGCTACTCATGTAACATTAGTTGCATCAAACCACACCTCCTTGGATTACCTATCCTAATAATAGTAATTTTCTTTGACTATCTTCTATTCCAGAAAACAGAATCAGAAATCTTTTTAATAAAGGAATTTTTAAAGAAAAAGTTGTCATGGAAAGACATTCTATGAAGTTTAATTTTCAGAAATAAACTACGATATACCAAATAAACTATATTTTAACAAACTCAAGTTATAATTATGTAACCTCAGATGTGTCTACAATTTACCAAGCAGTTCTCTAAGTGAAATGAAAGTAACCCATCTCCCTAACAATCTGAAATACTCCAGAACCGCTCATCTGGTTTTTTGAGCAGTTCCTGAATAGCTTCCCTTCAAAACCTCACAGGTGTGAACTAAGTAGTGTTAGGAGGAGGAACCAGTATAAATTAGTAAAAATCTTCAATTAAAGAAGAGTTTAGTAAGTACAGTTTTATTAATTTTGAATACTAATACTTTTAGGGTCTGCCTGAATCACAAGATAGGAATCATCTGTTAATTCTGTGGCTAGGAGGATGTTTTTCCTTTTTATGCTAAGTGATTTAGAAATCTATTCTTTTAAAAAGTAGGGTAGATTTTTGTTTACACAAATCTTTTATTATTTTTTTCTGTCATAATTTGTATGAAGACAAACTGTAGCCTAACACGATTCAATTAAGTTATAAAAGCAATGAGCTTTTCATGAATCACTTCCAAGAACGTCATTGCCTTTTTAGCCATTTATATATAATAAGGCAAAACTAATATACAGTGTGAAAACTGTATATTAATAATTTGCTGAGCATGAGTCACTACAAATAATTCTTATTTTCATTATTGTGCACTAAAGCTAGCATCACAGAATATAAAAACAAGATTCTTAAGGCTAGTTCAACCACCCACCAGATACTTGAGTTAACTCTGTAACATTGCTCCCAGATGCTCAGTTATCCTCTGGACCCTTCCAGTGAGAGGCAGTGTTCCCAAATCAGGGGGATTGTGAACCTGTTTCAGTAAGTTAGCAAAAGGCGGTAATCAGGCCTATTGTAATTTCTACTTTTTAAATAAAATAATTACTTTAAAAATGACCCTTTTACACAACACAAATGGGAAAAGAATGTATCAAAAGAGCACGAATGATGGTGAATAGAGAACAGACAAGTCAGCTCACATCTGGACGGACCCTTGGGCAGCTTATCCTTATCCTTGGCGGAGCAATGACACCAATACTTGCATTTTGAATGTTAGGTTTTAGTTGTTTTTATTTTTGCTCATATTTTTACATTTGCACTGATAATAGTCCAGTGCATACAGACAGGATGCATAAGGATATTAAATTAGCACTCACTAGTAGAAGGGAAATAATAAAATAACAATTTTGCAAATGCACTCAAAATAGTCCTTAAGTTGCATTATCTTACTCAAAATAGTCATCAAGCACATCAAGAAGTCGCTAGCCCTTAAAAAAAAAAGAAGTCAAAAGGAACTAGAGCATTCATAGCAGCAGATCTATTACTCAAATGCTTATCAATAGTAGAATGGATAAATTGTGATAGACATATAAGACGGCACACTAAAAGAAGTGAACAATCTATAACTACATGTAATAGCTTGGATGAATCTCACAAACAACGTTAAGAAAAAGAAGTCAGGTGACCTCCCTAGTGGTGCAGTGGTTAAGACTGCACGCTCCCAATGCAGGGGGCCCAGGTTCGATCCCTGGTCAGGGAACTAGATCCCACATGCATGCCACAACTAAGAGTTTGCATGCCACAACTAAGGAGCCCACATGCTGCAACTAAGGAGCCCGCGAGCCACAACTAAGGAGCCCGCCTGCCGCAACTAAGACCCGGCACAACCAAATAAATAAATAAAATAAATAAATATTAAAAAAGAAAGAAAAAGAAGTCAGAAACAAGATTATATATTGTTTGATTTCATTTATGTAAAGTAAAAAAACAGGCAAAATCAATTCACAGCAATTATCCTTAGGGGGTGGGGGACAGTTAGTGACTGAAAGGGGCTCAAGGAAATTTCCGGGGTGCTGGTATTGTTATGTGTTTTGATCAGGTTGCTGATTATACAAAGGTGTTTGTGAAAATTCATCAAACTGCCTTGCTTACAACTTGTACACTTTTATGTATGTCACAATTCACAATAACTAAAATGTAAAAAAAGAAAGTAAACGTTAGACTTGATTGGGCTATTCACATGCCCATTGTTTTATTTGTGAAGTGTTTGATTTCTTTCTTCTCATGTCAAATATAGGAATGCAATATATTAAGTCTAAAAGTAATTTTGTCTAGTTTTAGGGCTACAATATGTAACTAATTTTAGACTACATTTTAATATACATCTATGTCGAAAATCAAATACAATGTTATTTTGAATGTGTTGAAAATTGTTTTCTTAGGCAAATAATTCAGAGACAACTAAACGGTCAGTGTCACTTAAAATAAGAAAAGTAATTTTAGTCTTTATATATCATGAATATTAATTATATTATCTTTAAAATTACCTTTATTATATGATCATTGATAATACACAAAGCTAAATTGTCATTTACATAAAATCATTTCTGTATTATGCAAAAATGAGGCAAAATAAACTCCTACAGGGGTTTATGAGATTGTCTGGTATAATGAAAAGGTTTTGAGAATTAGAAGGAAAGTTGGGCAAGAGTGTAGTAATAGAGAAAAAGAATGGTTAGAACCGTGGATATCTGCTGACAAATTCCAGACTTTCCACCAACAAGCTGTGTGAGCTCTGTCAGGTCAACACTGTCCAACAGAAATACACCGTGAACCACGCTTGTAATTGTTAGATTTCTAGCAGCCACATTTTAAAAGGTAGGGAGTATATATGCACTGCAATACACCAATAAGATCTAATGAGACCCAAGACTTCATCGAAATGTAGTGCCACCAAGGCAATAAAGCTGTGTTTAACAGAAAAATATTTCACAATGCTTTGGCTAAAAATTTTAACTTTAAATTAGTTAAAATATGAAATTCCAGGGCTTCCCTGGTGGCACAGTGGTTGAGAGTCCGCCTGCCGATGCAGGGGACGCGGGTTCGTGCCCCGGTCCGGGAGGATCCCACATGCCGCGGAGCGGCTGGGCCCGTGAGCCATGGCCGCTGAGCCTGCGCATCCGGAGCCTGTGCTCCGCAACGGGAGAGGCCACAGCAGTGAGAGGCCCGCGTACCGCAAAAAAAAAAAAAAAAAAAAAAAATGAAATTCCATTCCTCAGTCACACACTAACTGCACTTTAAGTGCTTCTGCCACACAGGACCAGTGGCTACCACACTGGACAGCACAGTTGTCAAGTCATTCGATCTCTCTGAGGTTCGCTTTCTTCATTGATAAACTAAAGGAGGTATTCAAGAGGAAGAATTCCCAGCGGAAGTGTCTGCCAACGGAAGCCCACATGCCCCACTCAAAACACAAGCCACGCAGGAATGCAGCGCAGTGCCGAGGGATCCTATGACTTTTCAGACAAAGTTGGAAATCCGGATGCTCACATAAAATATCTTTCTTTTTCCATGTAGACAACTACCGTGAAATTTTTCCGAGCACTGTGTGGGCCAAACCAAAACATATCCATATGCTGCTCTTTGCAACCTGGGTTCTACAAAGCTTCTTTCCTGTTTTTCCAATCTGTGATTTATTTAGGAGTGATTTGGCTTCTACATCTGGAAACTAAAAAACACAGCTGGAGAATCAGTTGAGTGGTGAGCTTCAAAGCCCCCCTGTGAAGTCAAGGTGAAGCTACAGAGCCTGTGGTGAAAGTTAGCAGGATGCCGGTGTGGGCCCGTGCCATGTCTACACCCCAGGTTGCGGAGGCGTCTGAGAAAGAATCATGTGAAGGTTAGGGACAGCCCAAGCCCCTAATTTTGGATCAAGGACAATGTGCCGGAGAGAGATGGGAAGGGCGGTGAAGCCAAGTTCACCACACTGACTATCACTCTTATTACCCTGGGATCCAATCCTGTGGAGCCTGCCTCCATCCTTCAGGGCATGAGACGCAGAGAGGGACACGGTGAACATGCTGGTGACAGTAGAAAGCTGCAGAGGTGAAGCAGCAAGTGGTGGCGTGAGCAGCCAGCAGCACCTTCCGAGGACACGGAGATGGGAAGTGGTGGGGGATGGCAGTGGACCCCAAGGAGGCCAGTTCTCAAGTCCAGCTGCGTCACCATCTGGGAATACTCTTAACTCTGAGGAGGCAAAGTAAAAAACTCTGTTTTGGAACAGGTGCTGTCAAAACCTCCTTTTAGTTCCAGGGTGAGGGAGCCTCGGAAACTGAGAATTAGTAAGAGTCCTGAGTTAGGATTCAAGCAATTTGAGCATTAATCCCAAGTGTGTCACTGTCTTGCTGTGTGACTTCTGTTTCCCCAGATTCAAAATGGTAATAATATTGCATATTGCTTTACTCAACATCACAGGTTTTCAGGACCAAATGATATCATGAATACAAAGCAATTTGAAAAGCATAAATGTCTCATGTGATAGCAAGACATTTTTATTTATTATTTACTAAGCAATTACTAGTGGATTCTAGGAATGCAATTTATTAGATGTCATTTAAATCTCTAATCAGGATTCTTACATGTGAGGGAGGTGGAGTGGGTTTGGGCTTTAGAGGAATAGCACTCAGCACTGATGACTCCATTACAAACCTGGCCACTTTCTAGAGGGTTCATGGCGTGGAACCAGGGGAGGTCAAATTCCAAGATGGACTTTAAAAAACCCCAGAAAGGGGAATTTGCCCGAAAGCAGGGGTTCTTAACCTTTTTCAGGTCACTGATGCTTTGAGGATCTGATAAAAGCTATAGAGTCTGTCTTGGAAAAAGGCACTTATACAAAATTGACATAAATTTTCAGAAAATTCATAGACCCCACAGATCCCAAATTGAAAATGCCACCCTCAGGGAAGAGAGGGTCACAAACAAGACACACGACGTGGTCTTAGACTGAGCTGTTGCCAGGTAGGAGGCAGTTTTGAGAACAGCTGGAGGCCTGAAATAAAAACAAAGCAGTCTTTCTTTAAAGGCTCGGTCTCTGCTCAAAGTATTGCTACCGTGGGACCCTCAGATGAACACTTCTCGGGGGCTAAAAAAGGGGTCTCACATGTGTTCACAAATACCATCATTCTAGCTAACTGGGTTAGAAGCTACTGCTTCCTTGGGCAGTTTCAACAGAAAAGAGCATCTGCTAGCTTAATCCATATGGACCCTGACCAACCCAGGGAGCAAAAGGTAAACGAGACAAAGACAATATGCAGCCTGTTAAGTGTCCCTAAGAACCACACTGCACATGTTAGAACTATACTGTAGAACACGTAGGGAATTTTCCCATTTTGGTTTTGGGGACAGATAACAGAGACCACATGTCCCAAGGGACTTACAATCACTGAGAGTATCACCAAGAGAAGTCCCCAGCAACCTAGCCTAACAGAGAGGATCACGGCAGCAATCTGGCACCCACATAGATAGCAGGAGAGCAGGAAGAGAATCACTGATTTCCTAGAAATTCAACAGCAACTTCTCACTGACAAGAACAGAACTCTCCCTGATCTGTGAATCAAGTATGGCCTCAAACATTTTGACAAAATATTCTCTACCCACTTCCCGATCTAATTTCTTACAGAAATATGTTTAGGAAAGTACAATGGAAGCCAAATGGAAAACAGAAATATTCATCTCATGTATCTCTAATTATTAAAGTATGTTTGGAAGAGTGAGGCCATACTGTGAATTTGAAATTACAATTGTTCATAAAACATTTAATGACTTTTTCATAATATGCTCATATGCTCTATTTTTTATTTTATTGACATCACAAAAGAATACCTCATGTATTGCAATATTTAAAACCTGACTTTCAAAATAGGGATGAATGAACAAGTTGAAATTACTAGTCATGCAATGAATGCTCTTTCTTTAAATCAATGATATTTATCTTTCTAAGACCAGTTGAACTCCATTAAAAAATATATCTTCTGATCATCAAATAATGAGGTCTTCACCAAGGACTGCAGGCTATATGAAACCAGAAGGAACGTTCAGAAGCAAATGAAAATACTGTTTGAACAAACACACTGCACTGCATTCCCATCTACTTGCCAAAGAAATACAGTCACTTGTAGGAGTAGGAAATTTTCACAAATTGTCAATGGATTTTGAAACTTCCCAAGGACAGGATGGCTTCCACTTTGGGATTTCCCCTAACAGTCTCCTAGTTAGGTTTATACTTCAGAGAGATACCTGGAAATCTCTTTTAATTTTAATTCTTCCAGGTCAGATGGTTTAAACAGCAGATAACTTCCCTCTGTAGTTCCATGACTTCAAATGCCACTTCTCACTAATATATGTCAAATTAAATGGTAAATCACATTTTAATATATAGTAGAACATTTTTACCAAAGTATTATGTTGGATATTCCAAAAATATAATTTAGAACAGTGCCTGGCACATAGCAAGTGCTCGAAGAATGCCAACAATGACAATGTCGTTCTCACCTTGTGGGAGGCAGCTACTAAGATGGCCCCAGGTGATCCTTACTTTCTGTTATTCTTGCCCTTGAGCACAGGCTGGACTTGGTGATTAGATTCTAATGAACAGAATATGGCAGAAAGTGATGAGTTATCACCTTCAAGATTAGGTTATTAAAATACTTTCACTTTCATCTTGGGTTCATACACACTCTCTCTCTAGCTTTCTCTTGGATCTCTTGCCCTGAGGGAAGCCAGCTATTATGTTTTAAGTTCCAGGTTGGAATCATGGGCCTTCAGAAAGGCCTGGATGAGTGAGATTGGAATTGGATCTTCTGAGGCCTGCCAACAACCACGTGAGTGAATTCTGAAGCAGATCCTTCAGTCCCGGTCAAATTTTGAGATGACTACAACCCTGATCACCAGTTTGACTGCAACGTCGTGAGACAGAGATCTTCAGAGAATCACCCAGCTAAGTCGATTCCTTTCCAGCAAAAACTGTGAGATAATATTTTTCATTCTGAGCTGATTCAGTTTGGGGGTAATTTGCTATGCAACAGGATAACTAATCCAGATTTTAGAAGTGGGGTGCTGCCATGACAAAAACCTAAAAGGTGGTAGAGGCTTTGGAACCATGTAGTGGGCCTAAGAAGAGTGCCAGTGACAGCGTAAAGTGCCTTGGACACATTGTTCACAGAATTTTGGACTTTGAAGAGATTTCTATTAAGGGTATGAATGAAGGTGAGGAAAATCTTATTGGAAACTAGAAATTACACAGTGGCAAAAGGTTTAACAATACGACACTCATGTGTAGCTACATGACCTGCAGACCCATGCATTTATATGAGACGTTTACAAAGTGCCAAATGAACTGGGTGATTTAGTTAAGGAGCTTTCCCAGCAAAGTACTGAAGATGCTACCTGGTTCCTTCTTCTTGCTGTTTATAGCAAACTATGAGAATATAAATCGGGGGAGGGACTACCAAACAAAAAAGGAAGCAGGACCTGAAGGTTTTGAAAATCCTCAGTCTCTCTAGACAGCAAACAATGCTAAAGTTAAGAAGCAGTTTCCAAGCAAAGATCATTTCTAGGGAACTGTCTGAGAAAACATGGTCTAAAATGAGATCAACGGTGCAGCTTCTGAAATCCTTTTGGTAAGACCTGGGAAACGTGGCATCTCAGAGTACTATTCAATCAGACCACAGGATCTCCTACAACTTTAAGGGTGTGACTCACAGATACTCTCAACAGGCCTTTGGTAAGTTAAAGGGCATTGTCTCTCCCTTGCCTCTGCAGAAACTCAAGGTAGAGAAGGAATCATCTCCAAGATGGGTGTGGTTTTTTGTCTAACAGAGTAAACCTCAACAAGTTTCACAGGAGACCCACAAAAATTTTGAGAGGATTTTACCAGCAGATACACTGCCAGTTTGGACTGGAAGGAATGGAGATGGTCCTAAATGAAGAAAGGCCATAGATCCCCCAAATTCTACAGGCAGGAAGCAGACAGAAAACTCAGCTGCCAACACATGGTACCTTTCATGAAAAAAGGAAGGATGACTCAGTAGTCCATAGGGTAGAATCAAGAACCATGGAGAATTATTCCCAGGCCTGGACCTAGTTGAGGAACATTTGCCTAACTGGATTTCAGAATTTTCATGGACCAGCAACTCCTACACACCTTGCACTTTCCGCTATTTTGAATAAGAATATGTAGGTATCGTATGCCTGCCCCACTGTTGTATGTTGCTTATATGTTGAGGTTTAGTTTCACAGATCTACCAATGAAGAGGAACTATACTTGAGAAGTTGTACCTGAGGAACTATATCCAAGGAGCCACACCCACACCCGGATAAAACTTAGATGACTTCTGGATTTTGAGCTGATACTCACCTATCTAGTAAAGAGGATATAGTTTTCATCTTCTAATAAAAGTGATGTTTGACATCAGTACTATTTAATGTGTTTTACAGAATCAAACCTTTAAAAAGGATATAAAGTCCTTTTAAAAATTACCTCTAAATGTTTGTTAATAGGTTGAGAGATTATTGCAGTAGGAAGCATAGAGTTACAATATTAAATCCCACTAACGTAAAACTTGATAAACTGTTCTACACTAACCAAACTAATCAAGCAATTTATCAGCTGTCCAATATTAATCTACATTTAGAATACTTATTTTATAGTATCATAGCTATTGTCTAGAGCATACAAACACGTCAAAGTTCTCTTACATACCTTGATTTGTAGAATTTTTTTTTTTTTTACAAAAATTCCACTTAAAGAAGGGCTTTAAATGAGAGGTGAAATGGGAAATAGAATGTTTGACTCTCCTAAAATGATTATATATTTTTCTTAAGTTCACTTACTCTCAAAGGAAAGGACATGGTGTCATTCAAATGTTCTAAAATGCCTCATCCTTCAGAATGACAGCACATCTTTCACTTTTCTATTCACTACGTATCATATTGTGACATTTTATATGTGAAAAATAGCTAAAGCAATATTTTTTAAATGTCATACTATTATAACGAGCAATTTATTTCATGCCCATGTCCCTCCAGGCTATGAGCCTATTTAGTGAGCCTTATTAGTGTGGGGCAATGTCTGGCATGTCCTCTGGAAAAGCACCCACAGGCCAATAAAAACAAAGAACACAAGTGTGCCATTCAGAAATACATAGCATTGTTTAAAAATAGCAACACCCATGCTGCTCAGACCAAGAGGAGGGTGCTGCCAGTCTGCAGACGCAGCTGAGCGCAGTGAGGAGTGCTCCGCTGTTCTGGAAATCAGCGTATGTAGGCTCTGGGCTTAGCTTGAGACATATGCTAAGTGATTCATCCTCTTCAGGATTGTTTTCTTAACTGTAAAATTCAGTGTCTGTATCACCAAGTGATGCGTTCTTGAACGTCAGACATGCAGGTACTCATAACATGAGTTCTTATTTTATACATGCAAAACCTGCATAGGTACAATGGGTGGCCAGATGTTCACTTTTTACCCTAACATAAACTTCTAAAAAGGAAACTTTACACTACTACTTTGTAAATGAAACATCTGACTTAATGTGCCATTAATGGGTAGTAACCGTAAAATTTAAATACAATAAAACAACAAAACAATTATTAAAGTCTAGCTGTCAGGCTGTTGGCTGCCTGAAGTCGGCTCTCTGAAAACAAATGAGCAACTATATCTAGGAGAGAGGCTCTAGTATCAAACTGAGAGTTTCTCCTTGACTGTCAAGAAAACACTGAAAGGGAATTCAAAAGGGCAGAAGTTTCTCATGTGATTTGATGTTATTTTATGCAGCATCTGCAGATCACCTAAAATCAACTCCAGTATCAACTAAAATCACCTTTTTCAACAGCACCAAATGTCCTACACTCTGGAAATGCTGCATCAAATAATCACACCTGTTACTTCTGATTCTAAATTTTATCTTGAATCCTCACATGACCCACCTAACCCACTTTCTCAAAACCTTTAATACTGTCACAGAGACACTAAAATAATTTTGAGGGCAATGGAGTACTGTGGAAAGAACACAGGCTAGGAAATCACATTGGGGTTCCAAGTGCAGATTCATTAGATTCGACCGTGACACTGGCAACTTAATTTACCCCTCTGAGCCGCAGACTACTCCTTCACACCAAAGTGCTCAGTCAGGGTTAAGTGAGAAAATGCATGTAAGTGCTTAAGCCCAGCACCTGAATGTGGCAGACACTCAATAAATGGTATGTATTTAACATAATTTAATTCTTTCAAGGAAATTTTCAAATTTCTATCAAAATAAATTTGTTTCAAATAAGAGTGGCTCGAAAGAAAAAATACAGTTGGCCATTTTTATTTTACAGTAAAGTTATACATATTTCACTTCCAAACAAAGCTACAAAACCCATAAACCACTGACTGGCAAAAGTAGCAAAAACATTTTGCCCTCAGTGATAAAATAAGAACACTTATTTGTCAAAATGAAAAACAGGAACTCTTAGCTGCTACCATGCAAAGCGTTCTCAAGTCCTTTCTTACCAAAAGAGGGTCAATATAGTAGAAAAGACAGAGTGAGAGTGTCTTTAATCAAGTAAAAGTTTCAGCCAAGGTGGGCATATGGCTCTGAAAAGAGCCACAATTAGACCACAGATAATGACTCTATTACCTACTAGATGTAATACACGGTGGGCAAAATAAAAAGTAGCCCAATATTAATCTTGCAACAGCAGTCCTGGTTACCTAGTAAATGTCATAGTGATGCGCTCTGGGATTTGTGCTAGTCACATTAGATGTATTATTTCTAGTGCATGCAAGTGTGCAAAATATCCCCAGCGAACTAGGAAGAAAGCGAAGTTCAGAGGGGTTACCTGCCTGCTCAAGGTCACTCCATTGGTAAACACCAGAGTTGCATTCTAACAGTATCTGATGCCAAACCCACTCCCCCTTCGCTAGTCCCTGTTTCTTTCTTTTTAGGACATGCAGATGTGGGCAAGAATCATCCCCAATGCTTTGAAATGTCATAAACTGATGTTAGTCCCCTTCTCTCTCTCTCACGTCTTCTAGTTTCTCTCAAGTCATTTGCATTTTGGTCCTCCCGGCTTCAGTCGTCATTCTCAAACTCCAATTCACTCATTCCTTAAGTCTCTAAAACCTGGTCTCCTGTCCCAGCTCTTGGTAAGGCAGGAGGGAATTTTAAAAGGTCAAGGTAAGTTTTCCAATCTACTTGGATGTAGTGAACTGTATAACATGCCTGGGTCTTCTACCTCAGACTTAAACAAAAGGCTCACAGATACTGAGCAATTCTCCTCCCTGGTGAACCAATATTGGCGAGTTCCAATTTACAGGGACGACTAAGGCAGGTACAGTGTGTGGAGTCACACATATTCGTGCATGTCACATATATTTAACAGAATGTTTAACTGAGTCATATTTTCAAAAGTTATCTAGAAGCTTTTATCTTTTATTCAGGAAATAAATCTTAAGGCAGGGTTTTACATAAAGAGTTTTTATGTCTGTTCCATTTTTAAAATAGAACAGAATTAAACAAAAACAGCTTGATAAATTTCACCTTTTAACTGCACGATGTGTGTACTTCAGTGAAAATGTCCATTTAATAGACAACATCTAATTAATGTTTGTGTGTCCTAACTTTGCACTTGAAAACGAGTATCCCTACTACGCATTGCCTATACCCGTGGGGCTAAATTACTGAGGTCTGTGAACCACTCTGTTGTACATGAAGTTCCCCAGTATTCCAAAATGCAAGTATCACCCTTCTAAGCACTGTACACCCGCTAACACTACTGATCCTATGACAAACTATTATAAACACCATTATCCTGATTATTACATATGATGAAAGCAAATCACAGAGATGTTAAGTAACCCAAGATCACCCAGCTGGTAAAAAAAATATACATATATATATATAGCAAGACATCAAATCCAAGAGCTCTGACTCCTCAGCCCACATCTACTACATTTCACTGCTCACCATATAGAAGCACATTCATTGGCAGAGAGCCAATGAATATATAGGTATAGACCTATATATTTATTGATCACCTACTACAGTATATGCCAAGCACTTAGCACTGGAGATGAGAGAATTTTTTAAAAGCCTGGTCCTGAGCTGAAGGAGAACATTTTTTTTTTTTTTAAAAAGCAAATTCAGGGTAGGTTGAAAACAAAGAAGAAACCAGATACAATATGTTTTCATGCTCAGGCAAATGGGCCATTCTATGTCTCAAGGGAACATAATGCAAAGGACAACTAACTTGAATAACCATGTCACCCTTAGAAGCACCAAACGTGTTTGTTTTAAATAACTGTAATACACTTATCTGGAATAGGAGCATAGAAGACATCATATGAACCTTTTCTTTTTTCTTTTTTTTTTTTTTTTGCAGTACGCGGGCCTCTCACTGTTGTGGCCTCTCCCATTGCAGAGCACAGGCTCCGGACGCGCAAGCTCTGCGGCCATGGCTCACGGGCCCAGCCGCTCCGTGGCACGTGGGATCTTCCCGGACCGGGGCACGAACCCGTGTCCCCTGCATCGGCAGGCGGACTCTCAACCACTGTACCACCAGGGAAGCCCTATGAACCTTTTCTTGATGGTTTCTGCTCATCACTGGGAAGACCAAGAGCACTGCAATAATATAATACAATGTTTTAAGAATGAGGGACTGTGGGAGGGAGGGAGACGCAAGAGGGAAGAGATATGGGAACATATGTATATGTATAACTGATTCACTTTATTATAAAGTAGAAACTAACACACCATTGTAAAGCAATTATACCCCAATAAAGATGTTAAAAAAAAAGAATGAGGGACTGTTTGCCCCCCCCAAAATTTAAATAGTTACATCCCTCTCCCAGATCTTATTGCACAAGGTTACTGCCTACCTCTGGCAATCACACCCTCTCCTAATCTGACATGATATAAAAAGAGAGTTAATTAGTAACCAGACTTGAATTCTAAATTTAAATTGTCAGGGAGGGTCCCTTATCCAGAGTAAAGTACTTGGATTTATTCCAGTCTGCCTATTTTCTTTGATGTTCATTTAGGTACAACAAAAAAGGAGCTAATTATAAAAACAAATTCTGCCAATTTCAAAATTTTACCCATGGCAACCCTGGGAAGAGAAAATGATCAAATATCTCAAACAGGGACTGCTATGATAACAGCTAATGTTGAATGAGCGGTACCTACTATGTGCTAGGTATGTGCTAGGAGCTTCACAGGTATTAATTATTTTATCCTCACAATATTTTATAAAATAGGTCACTCTAATCTCCATTACATAAATAAGAAAAATGAGGCCCAAGATCACGCAAAAAGTTGCAGGGCTAGAATTTGAATCACATGCTTGGGGTAAAAGAAAAAAGCCTCAAATGTCTTTGCAGCCAAGCCAGCGAAGTAAATGTGCGAATCAGCTGAGTCTTAAGATTACAGAGCTGTGGTTCTCGACCTCAGCTGCACATTGCATTCACCTGGGGAGATTGCCAGGTGGGTTCCACCCCATAGATTGCGACTTAATTGAACTGGGAGTTGCCCCCAGGTAATTCTAATGGGCAGTCAAAGCTGAGAACCACTGTTTATAGACACAGAAAATGGAGCATGGCCCCAAAAGCATTTTTGCTTTTTTTGTTTTGTTTTGTTTTGTTTTTGGCTGCTTGGCGAGGAACGTGGGATCTTAGTTTCCTGACCAGGGATCTAACCCGTGCCCCCTGCAGTGGAAGCTCCAAGACTTAACCACTGGATTGCCAGGGAAGTCCCCAAAGCAGTTTTTTTTAAAAAATTTTAAGTTAACTAAACACTGCGCTGGTCAAAGGTTGTTACTACTGCCTCTGCCAACAGAGGTAACCTCTGCCCCACTCCTCAATATAATTAAGAAACACTATGGATGGAAGATAGAGAGGCTGGCAGACACACACATTTGTTTTTAGTGGACGGAGCATTGCCAAAGTCTGGAACTTTCCCCATGTAACCCCTGCCATTTCCTATTTATGGAACTGTTCTACTCCAAAATACACTTGGAGTTAGACATAACCTACTTTCAGAATAATGTCTGGTGACAATCCATTATTAAACTGAAGATGACCTAAATATGTTCATTTAACAAATGTATACCTTCAGATTACATGGCCAAATTACTTAACATTTTTCAAGAGGCATTTTTTAAAAAAAAGGACACTCATAATTAACTCTGATTTTAATCCAAGCCAGGTCAAGAGACCTCACATAACGAAACAAGTCTTAAGAATGGAGAGTTTAATGTCCTAAAAACAAATCTATATGTGTACATAGCACCGCTGAGTAAAATGTCATTTGTCATTGGAAAAGGGAAGCAAAAGCTGCGTACCATCAGAAAATCTTCATTAAATGGCCTGCAGATGTGAAATCCAAAATAAATGCTACAGAACAGAATTGTGAAAAAATAAGAATTGTAAAAAAAAAAAAAAAAAAAAAGAAGAAGAAGAAACTGTAGCCTGCTTGGGAAATCATTCTTCACACATAATCATATTGCAACTGTGCAGCACCACAATTCAAGAGGAAATGGCAAAACACTAAATTAAAAAATGGACTGTAAGGCCACTTGTTCAAACTAGCTACAACATTTTTTTTCATCTCCTGCAGCAAAGCAAATGTTGTGTATTTTAATGGTCTTGTATTACCACTTACCACCCCTCTCCCCCACTACCACCACCAAAAGAAGGCAAATAAAAGGGGAAAAAAAAACTGAGATGGATTTTCTAAATGGAATACTGCAAATAAAGGCCATGACTCAGAAATCAGGGCCTCCTCAGTCAATGAGTTCCAGCACTGGGAGTTTAAGCAAATGTGCTACTTGGGCAAAATATTTCATTGTTGTTACTTGGTTTTTTTCAAAAAGCAGACAAGGAAGTGAAGTCTGAGAAAGCAGACAAAAGTGATTGGAACTAGTTTTCTCATCACAGTTAAACTTTGTTTGTTGACTGAATAAATATATACATTAACCCCCTCCTGAGTGTCAGGCACTGTGCAGTGCTGAGGATGTATTGGTGAATGTGACAGCACCTGCTCTCATGAGTCTCCTGAACTAAGAGAACAAGGCACCAACCTTGCATAATCCACCATATACACCCTTCCAGTCACGTGTGTGAAAATCCAGTCCTGCCATTGTACTACTGGATGGCAAGTTTTTCCCTTGGTCTAACTGCCGCTGGTGTCTTCTACGTAAACAAGTAAATAAATAAATATCCATATTTTGCATACCAACAATAACTCATGGGTAAATTTCAACAAGTTTTAAAGAAAAACATTTTTAAAGTAAGACTGAATCAAAACAGATTTTCCTTTTGAACAAAGCCCAGCTCATGTATTTTCATTGCCTGTGGCTATACAGCTTCAGTAAGCTAAAAATACTTCCTTTGTTTCTAAGTTGGGAAAAGCAAATAAGACCAAGAATCAGAAAACATTCAAAACAGCTAAAGCAACGAAAAGGTATCTGTTTTATATTTGTATAAATATACAATGACAGAAACTATCCATGCAGCTTGTATCTTCCTAGAAATATGAAATAAGCTATATTTGCATGATCAGCAAGGACTGTCAACATTTCACTACTCAGAGCCCTTTACTATTATTACTTTTTTTGGTGGGGAGAGGACTGCATAAGTGTTGAAAACTAACCACAAGTATAAGAAAAAGTTTTCAAAAAATATGTAAAGGATGACTCTGCTCTTAACAAGGCCACATGGTGCTTACTTTGCAGTCATGCATCATTTATGTTCCTGAAATTTACGTTAAATGGGATTCTAAAATAGAAGGATAGGAGCTTTCCGTCTTTCTGCAGGTATTGCTCACGTTGTGTTTGCTGTGTGTCTGGCAAAGTGAAAAACCAGGTTTCTCCTCTTGCACCTCTCCGGGACAAACTGAAAGTTACTCAGTTTAATAAAGTTTTTTTTTTTCTTTTTCCAAAAACATACCTGCAGTATGGTGAACAGTAGCGTGGACTTTTCCAACACATCCAACATCTCTAAAGTCACACTACTGAGTTAACAGAGATAAGCAACTAGCAGGTCTAGGCTCCATTCGACTGGGCCATTAGTTTGGACCACCAGGTCATGGCTTAATTTCCCTTGAAGAAACAGCAGTTTGAGAAATCTCGGCCAAACTCCCCATTTCTTAGGCTACTGACAACGTCAAGTGGAAAGCAAATGCCTAGAAACCAGGAAACCATGCCCCTCCGGATGGGCTGGCAGGAGCGGAGGCAGGGATCCTGGTCTGTCTGCCCGGGTTGCAGCCGGGCCTTTGACAAGGGCTGGGGTAAAAGACTCAGTGTGTACCCGCCCATCCATCGCCCAGTGGAACCTGGGCTGGCGCTGCCAATTTCAAATGTAACCACCGGAGGAAGCGGGAGGATGCGGATGTGTCATCTCTGACACTCCGGGGTCCGGCGGGGCTTGCCTCTGATGTCCCTGAAGGTCAGAGGTGGTGCCCGCGGTGCCAACAGCTCATCAAAACCACTTTTCCAGTCAGGGCGGGAGGCGCGGGGCAAAGTTGGCCACCGGCCGCGCGCGTCCCGTTAACCGTACCTTGTAACTGGGCGGAAAGGGACTCCTGGTGCTGCTGGTACTTGAGTGCCACCGCTTCGGCTTTCCGCAGCTGTGTCTGCAGCTCGTAGTAGAGCATCGCGCCATAGAGAAAGCCGAACACCACGGTCAGCAGTAGCAGCGTCTGGAAGATCCGCTTCTGCTTTCGGGAGCACATCCCGTTTCCCATAGTCCCGTCGGGACCCCGCGCCGCGGCCGTCCCCGCCGCCGCCGTCCCTTCCTCCCCTCGGCCCGAGCGGGCGCCTCAGCAGCGGCCACGGCAGGAGGTGGCCGGACGCAGCATGAGGAGGAGACGCGAGACACAAAAGCTGGGCCGGAGGGTAAGTGGCGCCCGCTCAGCCTCCGCGCGCCGCGGGGCGTGCAGCCATCGACGCCGCCGGGGCAGCCACCGCCGCCAAACTTTGGCGAGGCTGACTCTCCTTGAGTGCCTGGGCCCGGGAGGGGGCCCTCCGCATACTTCTGAGCGGGCTGTCCTCGCGCCGGTCCGCAGATGCCGCCTGCCTTGTTCCCTCCTCCCCACTTTTTGGCCCGGCTGCCCCCGGCGGCGCTCGGAGTCCCGCCCCTGCCGCTCCCCGCCCCCTCGCGGCAGCTCCCACTGCGCGACTTTGTTGCCACCAAAAGGAGGGGGTGCGCGCCCAACAAAGGGAGCCGGGCTCCAGGCGGCGCCTCAGCGCGCGGCCCGCGGGGGTGAGTAGTTGGGTGGGGGCCGGCTGCCCCGGCCGGGTTTGGGCGGACGGCGGGCCGGTGTCACTGACGGGGCTGCGGAGCCTCGGCCGCCGCCGCCTCCCACTTAACTTACGTGTCACCCACGGCCCAGCTATTCTGGCCAACGGGATTCCGGGAGGAAGTCCCACTCGGGCTCCCCGCTCATTGGGCCCGTCAGGGCCGCCCCTCCCTCCCTTCGGGGAGGCAGTGCCGGGCTCGATTGGACGCCCGCTTTGTCCGTCCGACCCCGGGGCCGCGCCTTCCCTCGAACGCGGGGGCCGGCTAGGGCCTCCGTGGGCCGCGCGGCCGCCTGGCGCGGGGTTACGCCCATGTGGAGTGCTGGTGGCTGGGAGAGGCCGCGGAGCCAGCGGCGGGGAGATCGGAGTGCGCGGGAGACGCGTCCCGGGTGACGGCTGGGAGAGATACGGGTGTGTGTGTGTTTGTGATCCTGCCCTTGGAACGCACGTGGGGAGAGGAGTACAGTGTATAAAGTGGGAGAGAGTGGATAGGAACAGCTGTGTACACTACACCAAGCACCCTTTCTTTCCCTGTCCAGTGGGCAGATGCGGCAGGCACACGGGATAGCTACACGGTCAGCACAATTTTCTTGTGAACCGGAGATGCCTTGCCTACTGAGTCTTGCCTCATCCAGTGCACTATCACGGATGCGTGTGTCCCCATAGATGGCAAGACACAAGTCCGGAGACTCGAGCGCGCTAGCATGCTAGACTTACTGCTCAACTGTACACGTGGGTTGGGGAAATCAGCTTGTCTTTGGCAGAGGGGAAAGAAATGATCTCATATGTTTCCCCTGTCTGCAAATAAAATAATTTTAAAACAAATCTTACGGGCTGAAATAAGTATGCATTTATTTTGTCATATGTATTTGTTTTATTGTTGGCAAAAATACATCAGTTACACTGCTAAGTTACATTTTAAAGGCCAACAAAGTTTCCCTATGTAAAAACAAGTAAAACAAACATAGTAACTACAAACCTCTTCAAAGAAAATCCGTAGTACATTTGTTCTTTCTATGTACTTGAGGGAAAAAAATTGAGGTTATGCATAAATTATAATTTTGTTTCTGCTCTTGACCTAAATTCTAAAAAAGTAAATATTTGTCAAATGCCTCAGTCATGTCATGGAATTTATCACATACTGCATACTTTTTAAGATACTTCAACCAGATTTTAGTTATCACTATTAATAATGGCCAGTGAGTACTCAAAATGAGGGTAGATCTGTTTAGCCACAAATACAACTTAAAGACAGCCCCTGGTGCAGAAATTTTTTAGTGTTAAAAGCCATAAAAGTAACCAAATTTACAACCTAGCCAGCCTGTGACGTTTATATTACCATGAAAACTAAATGTGCCTGGCATGTGCTTTTCCCTAATAAATAACTTACATTATATTTTTTAAATGCTTTCATTCACTATCTCATCACAGCCAGGTTAAATATTTGGCTCACATATTGGTAAATAAAGAAAGCAAAGCTTATCAAAGTACTGTGATAGCTCTAAGACCTTCTTGAAAGCTAGGAGCGCAACAGGATTATAACCCATGTCAGAATCTTCCTCTTTTGATCTCTTTCTCCTATAGAAGCCAGGTTCTCATTCTTTTTAAGCAAGTTATATAAACAAATTATATCTGGTCCATTAGCGTGAGAACCTAATTTAAAGAGAAAAAGGTCTGAAGTTTTAGTTTTTGTCCTGTCATGTAAATATTATGTAACGTTACTTGTTATTGAATTTACCACTGTTTAAATTTCACTCTTTCAATGTGACTCAAGACTGGAAACTGAGACTGGATAATTCCTGTGACCTTGTCAGAATTCCTCGTAACTAAAAATTCCTCACCGTTGTCAGTGTACAATTTGCTAAGCAAACTCTTCCTCCAAAAAAAAACTACCAAAACTGCTCTGGAAGAAGTTAAGTTTTATAGCAACAATCCTTGCCCGTACATGAATAGATAATTATCCTAGCCACAAAAGAAAAAGAAGCTGTCTAGAGGATTGGGAAATTATTGCTCATATATTACACAGTATGCAGTATTTGGTTGTTTTTCAAAATCTTTGGAAAATTCCTATGCTTCCAAAATACATGATTACTCATTTTAAACCTCTGATTTCTTCCCAAAGTCTGATTTCAGACTCTGAAGGTATTCTTTGCCTAAAGCTGCTGGCTGACTCTACAGAATATAATAAGTGTAGGTCATAAAACACAACTCAATATTGAAGTCATAAAATTTGAAAGAGAACAAAAATTATTACTGAACTTATCCATTATTTCAAATTCAAGAAGGGTATGTAGAAGTACATAAAATCACTAATGGCAGCGTCTTCATAGTATTACTTTTTCAGGTTGGAGTGTGCTGCTAGTTTCTTGAAAGTATCAGTGTAATGCTTTTCAAAGGCCAACATTGGGGAAGCTATTCAACGTCTATAAATTGAATTTACATGACATTGCCTTTGGGCAGAGCTTGTAATAGATGAGCTATTCATTCTGGTCTTGCTAGCTCTGTTGTAAGTTCTATCTTACTTTTGTTTCTAGCATTTAAAAAATAGTATTATATAATTATATTTCTATATGCCATATATTTAACAATATAGTATGTAAAATTTAAAAATTGTAAATCTTGAGGAATTTCACCAGTTTAATGTTTTATTCCTAAGACAGGAAGAAATTAAACAGATTCAAGATCTTACATTTGAGAAGGGCTAAGGCAACATTTGGGAACCTTAGTATTCTCTCCAGTTTTAGTAAATTTGTCATTCTAACAAAATTTGTTCATTTTCCAAATAGGGGAAGGCAAGAAAATTATAGTCAAGAGATACAGCCAATTTATAAAAATAGATGACTTTAAATTAATAATGTTCAGGATCCTAGAGCAAATTTTTCATTTAAATCTCTTTACAAATTGAATTCAATATTTTTTAATTTGCAAGAGAAATCAACACTTAAGATGATGAATTTTAAATAATATTTTAAAAATATATAACTAGGTGTGGTGATGGATGTTAACTAGACATTGTAGTGCTCATTTCAAATAAATGCATATATAAAATCATTATATTGTACCTCTGAAACTAATATGATGCTGTATGTCAATTATACTCAATTAAAAATAAGTAAATAAAATTTTAAATGGCGTTTCGGTATTAATAAATGAGTTTTAACCTTTTCATGTGAAAATTGCTGAAATCAACTATCTTTTTTTCTCTATAGGAAACTTCACTCTTTATCTCTGCCTTTTGGCTATCACCTAATTAGCACACAGGCTTCCTGCATGCCACCTATACCTGCCTGTTTCAAGGGGTAAAGGAAGCTACATTCAAGGTATTCTGTCTTTTTGAGGATTCTGTGAGAGATGTTTTTATAACTCCTTTTTACAAGATTTTGCTAATGACCTGGTGGCAATTGTTAGCAGATTAACAAGGTAAGCCTGTGGCTAAACGCTTAACAAAGCAATTGAAACCCCACTCAATGTGTCTTGGTGCCTTGCTTTGGTCTGTCTCTAAGCTGCCACGTGGGTAACTTTGAACTATTTAAGGAGTTAGAGGAGAGTAAAGGGGAAAGTAGATGATTAGATGAAAAGTAAAATGCTTTTCAATAACAGAAACCACACCATCAGCACCACTGGTAAATACTTTGTGAACGCACTCTGATAATGGAGGAAAATGATTTAGAAGGTTCTACTTGCCACCGATGTGTAGCTAAAGAAACAGAAATTATCATTTCAAACTTCTGTAACCTTCTAAAGCAGGACCCTCCAACATACCCTAAAGTCTTCCAAATTCTAAAATGGCACAAGAAATTATTTTGAATTTGTTGCTTAATGTTTATTATAGCTAACATATTAATTTTAGAAAGTAGTTTAGTTCCATAGAATGTTAGAATGAATGGAAAGGGACTGTGAGACTCAGAAGTGAAGCGAACTTCCCAAATCTGCTGCTGCCTGGTTCAGGCAGCTTTTCACTAGCTCACTGCCTTCAGTAACTCAGACACTTCAGATAAGCAGATGGACCACAGAAAAGATCAGTGGCCAATGAAACATACATCTTTAAATGTTCCCCTCTAAACGTATAGTTTGTTGGAGTCCTTTGTATTAAAGAGGTGTTTGGTTTATCCATGACCATTTTCTAGAATTGGTATTTTAATTTTATATGTTATATGTAGGTATTTATAGTAATTTCTTAATCGTCATGAGACATGGCCGGTCATATTTATGATGTATCTAATGCTGAGTCCTGGGTCAGATATTCTATATTCAGTTTCAGAACTGTTCCTAAAGGAAATCATAACTTGCTTCATAAACATTCTTTATGCTCTAGTTTCCAGGAACATTTTGAGTCAAAATAAAGAGACTATCAATGTTTTTACTTAGAAATAAAGTAAAGCAAATTTTCAAATAAGAAGAATCGAGTTACCTCAGGATTAAGTTCAGCTTAAATTAAAATTGTGAAATAGAAACATTTGTCTTGTGTTATTCTGCTCCTTCTCTAGTTCAACTCCAAATCCTGGCATCCAACATCCTAATGATTGCCTTTAGTTTCCCAGAATCCTTGACTTTGACTGTGCCCTTCACTCCTCACCACCCACCCATGTACATATAATACATTGGACTTTCCTTCTTGAAGACAAAGTATACTAATCTAAAATAATCCTTCCACAGTCTTGAGAGAAAGTTCAAGATGGCTGTGTAGAAGATCTTGAATTCGCCTCCTCCCATGGACACACATATGGAACAAGTCCCTCTGAAAAAGACTTGAAAACTAGCTGAACAGCTCCTCCACAACAAAGGATAAAAGAGCCACAGCGAGACAGGTAGGAGAGGGAGAGATACATTCTCACCAGAAACCCCACCCCCTGCACAGAGAGCCCCAATCTGTAGGGATCTCACAAATATGGAGCTTTTCCCTGAGAAATGAAGTGCTCATGCACCACATCAGGCACCCTAACCCCTGGGACCTGCACCAGAGAGAAGAGCCCCCCAAACGTCTGGCTGTGAAAACAAATGGGGCTTACATCCAGGAGACCCAAAGGGCTGTAGGGAACTGAGATTCCACTCTTAAAGGGCTTGTGTGCAAACTAACGTTCCCAGGGACCCAGCGCAAAAGCAGCAACTTGAAAAGCTTGTAGGCTGAATGTGAAGGAGGTTCATTTGCTAATCTTAAAGCATTAGGGTCAGGGGCCTGACCCCCCACTCTCTGTTTTTGCACCCTCCCTCTACCTTGCTAGCACCACAGGCATGTGCAGTCACAGCCCTCTGCAGCTTCCCCACTAAAGCCTGAGGGTGTGTCCCTTGCCAATGCTCTCCCACTCCCTTGCAAAAAACAGTGGGTGCTCCCCAACCCTGTGCTCTCTCACTGCCTCGATAAAGCTGGTGGGCATGCCTTGACCCTGCACTCCCCTGCTGCCTCGCTAAAGCTGTAGGCAGACGTGATTCACACAGGAAACGATCCTTGATTGCCTGGCTCTGGTAGCTGGAGCTTGCATTTCTGGGCCCCACAGGACTGAAACAATTGGAGAGACAGTTCTTGGCAGGCTACCAGTCCCAGGGCACTGCACAGACATCAGACTGAAACACACCCCAAGTCTGCCTGTGAAAAAGGCCTGTTTACTTGTCCCAGAGCGTCAGCTTGTGGGTCAGGCTTCATGTTTGCCACACATCTAGAGGCTACAGAGGAGCTCTCAGGAATGAGGCAGGAGGAGCCATCTTTCCGTTCTCCCTTGGCCTCACTACAGCTCACTAGTACGTCCCAGAAAGGAGCTTATACACTCATCTAAAGCCCCAATTTTTGCAACTGTAACCCATGGGACACTTCCAGATCACCTGGTCTGGAGGCCAGCAGGGCTTACGAATGAGGTGCCATTCATAAGACTGTGTATGTTGGCATACATTAAAAAATGCTGCCTGAGTGTCTGGCTTCCAACAGGCTGACTGAGATTTCTCCTTTCCACACATGCTCAACAAATGGGACCTATCAAGAATAAATAAGGCTACTCAGACAATCAAAATGTTTGAGAGAAAACCAAGAGCTAGGACAAGGTTGAGCTAGAAAGGTTCGTCTCCTATACAAGGCCAATCCTTAAGACTGGGAAAGGTAGTTGTTGTACCTAATACATAAAAACCAAGCAAAATGAGGAAACAGAGGAATATGTTCCAAAAGAAATAATAAGATAAAACCTCAGAAAAAGGACTAAAATGGAGATAAGTAATCTACCTGATAAAGAGTTCAAAGTACTGGTCATAAAAATGCTCACCAAACTGGAGGGAAGAATGGATGAGAACAACAACAGTGAGAACTTCAACAAAGAGACAGAAAATGTAAGGAAGTACCAAACAGAAGTCACAAAACTGAAGAAAACAACAACCGAACTGAAAAAGTACACTAGAGGGCTTCAACAACTGACTAGATGAAGCAAAGAACAGAAACAGCAACCTGGAAGACAGGGTAGTGGAACTAACTTAAATGGAGCAGCACCCTCCCCAAAAAAGAAAGAAATTTAAAAATTGAAGATAGCCTAATGGACCTATGGGACAACATCAAGTGGAATAACATTTGCATTATAGGGGTTGGAGAAGGAGAAGAGAGAGAGAGAAAGGGGGCAGAAAACTTATTTGAAAAAAATAATTGTTGAAAACTTCCTTAACCTGGGGAAGGAAACAGATATGCTGGTCTAGGAATCACAGAGAGTTCCAAATAAGATGAAACCAAAGAAATCCACACCAAGACACATTATAATTAAGATATCGTAAGTTAATGATAAAGATAAAAATACTTATTACATCCAAGGAAACCCCCATAAGACTATCAGCAGATTTTTCAGCAGAAACTTTGCAGGCCAGAAGAGAGTAGCATGATATATTCAAAGTGCTGAAATAAAAAAACTTCCAAGCAGAATACCTTACCCAGCAAATTTATCATCCAGAATTGAAGGAGAGACAGAGTTTTTCAGACAAGCAAAGCTAAAGGAGTTAATAATCACTAAACTGACCTTACAAGAACTTTTAAAGGGGATTCTTTAAGCTGAAAAGAAAGGGCACTAATTCATAACAAGAAAACATGTGAAAGTAAAACTCTCACTGGTAAAGGTAAATATATAGTAAAGATAGTAGATTAATCATATAAAGCTAGTATGACGTTTAAAAGAGAAAAGTTATAACAATAACAATAACTACAATAATTAGTTAAGGGATATACAGTGAAATGTGACATCAAAAATAAAATGTGTTGGAAGAGAGTAAAAATGTGGAGTTTTAGAATATGTTCAAACTTGCTATCAACTTATGAAAGACTGATATATATATATATCAGTATATACACACACATACACAAGCACAGGCTGTCATATGTGAGCCTCAAAGTAAAAAACCTATACACACAAAAAAATTAGAAAGGAATCTTAGCATAACACTAAAGAAAGTCATCCAACCACAAAGGAATAGAGCAAAAGAAGAAGAACAAAACAGAGAGGAACTTCAAAATAGAAAACAATTAACAAAATGGCAATAAGTACATAACTATCAATAATTACTTTAAATATAAATGGACCAAATGCTCCAATCAAAGCACAAAGTGGCTGAATGATTAAAAAACAAAAAAAGATCCATCTAACTGCTGCCTACAAGTGACTCATTTCAGATGTAAGGACACACAGACTCAAAGTTAACAGATGGAAAAAGATGTTTTATGCAAATGGAAACTAAAAGAAAGCTGGGGTAGCTATAATTACATCAGACAAAATAGAGTTTAAAAGAAAGGCTGTACTGAAAGACAAAGATGGGCATTGCATAATGATAAAGTGGTCAATTGAATAAGAAGATATAACATATGTAAATATTTATGCACCTAAATCAGAGCACCTAAATATATAAAGTAAATATTAACAAACCTAAAGGGCAAAATTGACAGCAATACAATAAGAATAGAGGACTTTAATACCCCCTTATATCGATGGATAGATCATCCAGGCTGATAATCTATAAGGAAACATTTGCCTTAAATGACACATTAGACCAGATGAATTTAATAGATGTATAGAGAACATTTCATCCAAAAGCAGCAAAGTGCATATTCTTCTCAAATGTACATGGAACACTCTTTAGGATAGATTATATTTTAGGCCACAAAACAAGTCTCAATAGATTTAAGAAGATCATTTCAAGCATTTTTTCCAACCATAATAATTTGAAAGCAGAAACCAATTACAAGGAGAAAAGTGCAAAAACTCACAAATATGTGGAGATTAAACAACATGCTACTGAACAACCAATACGTCAATGAAGAGATCAAAGGAGAAACTTAAAAAAATACCTTAAGACAAATGAATATGGAAATACAACATACTAAAATCTATGTAATGCAGCAAAAGCAGTTCTAAGAGGGAAGTTCATAGTGATACAGACCTACCTCAGCTAACAAAAATCTCAAATAAATGAACAACTTTATACCTAAAGGAACTAGAAAAAGAAAAACAAATGAAGCCCAAAGTTAGTAGAAGGAAGGAAATAATAAAGATTAGAGCAGAAATAAATTAAACAGAAACTAAAAAGACAATTTAAAAAAATCAGTAAAACTAAAAGCTGGTTCTTTGAAAAGATAAACAAAATTGACAAACCTTTAGCAAGACTCACTAAGAAAAAAAATAGGGCCAAAATAAATAAAATCAAAAATGAAAGACGAGAAATTACAAATGATACCACAATAAACAAAGGATCATAAGAAACTTCTACAAGCAACTATATGCCATTAAAATGGACAACCTAGAAGAAATGGATAAATTCCTAGAAACATACAATCTTCCAAGACTGAATCATGAAGAAATAGAAGATCTGAACAGATTGATTACTAGTAAGGAGAATGAAACAGTAATCAAAAACCTTTCAAAAAACAAAGTCCAGGACTAGGCAGTTTCACTGATGAATTCTACCAAACATTCAAAAAAGATTTAATACCTATCCTTCTCAAATTCTTTGAAAAAATTGAATAGGAGGGAATGTTCCCAAAATCATTTTACAAGGCCAGCATTACTCTGATACCTAAAATGGACAAGGACACCACAAAGGAAGAAAATTATAGGCCAATATGCCTGATGAACATAGATGTAAACATCTTCAACAAAATACTAGCAAACTGAATTCAACAATACATAAAAAGGATCATACATCATGATCAAGTGGGATTTATTCCAGGGATGCAAGGATGATTCAACATCTGCAAATCAATCAACATGATACAAAATGGAGGATAAAAATCATATGATCATCTCAATAGATGCAGAAAAAGCATTTGACAAAATTCAAAACCCATTTATGGTTAAAAAAATCAGTCTCAATAAAGTAGGTATAGAGGGAACATTCCTAAACATACACATGGCAAGCCCACAGCTAACATCATACTGAAAGGTGAAAAGCTTTCAGCTCTAAAATCCAGAACAAGAGAAGTGTGCCCACTCTTGCCACTTTTATTCAACATAATATTGGAAGTCTTAGTCACAGCAATTAGGTTAGAAAAGGAAATAAAAGGCATCCATACTGGAAAGGAAGAGGTAAAACTGTCACTATTTGTGGATGACATGATTTTATATGTAGAAAACCCTGAAGACTCTACCAAAAAAACTGTTAGAACTAATAAGCAAATCCAGCTAAGTTATAGAGAACAAAATCAGTATACAAATATTGGTTGCATTTCTATACTCTAAAATGAGTTATCAGAAAGAGAAATTAAGAAAATAGTACCATTTACGATTGCACTGAATACCTACAAATAAAGTTAACCAAAAAGATAAGAATAGATAAAAATAAAGATAAAAATGTTAACGATGTTAACATTTAACATTGTTAAAATGTCTGTATTACCCAAAGCTATCTACAGATTCATTGCAATCTCTATCAAAATTCCATGGCATTTTTTTTTTTTTTTTTTTTTTTTTTTGCGGTACATGGGCCTCTCACTGTTGTGGCCTCTCCTGTTGTGGAGCACAGGCTCTGGACTCGCAGGCTCAGTGGCCATGGCTCACAGGCCCAGCTGCTCCGCGGTATGTGGGATCTTCCCGGACAGGGGCACGAACCCATGTCCCCTGCATTGGCAGGCAGACTCTCAACCACTGCGCCACCAGGGAAGCCCCCATGGCACTTTTTACAGAAATAGAGCAATTGTAAAATTTGTATGGACTACAAAAGATCCGAGATAGCCAAAGCAATCTTGAGAAACAAGAACAAAGCTGGAGGCACCATGCTCCCTGATTTCAAACTGTATTGCAAAGCTATAGTAATCAAAGCAGTATGGTATTGGCATATAAACAGATACATAGATCAATAGAACAGAATAGAGACCTCAGACATAAACCCATGCATATATGATAAATTAATTTGTGACAAAGGACTAAGGATACACAATGGGGAAAAACAGTTTCTTAAGTAATGGTGTTGGGAAAATTGAACAGCAACACACAAAAGTATGAAACTAGATCACTATCTTACACCATATACAGGAATTAGGTCAAAATGGATTAAAGATTCGAATGTAAGACCTGAAACCATAAACCTTCTAGAAGAAAACATAAGTGACATTGGTCTTGGCGGTGATTTTTTGGGTATGACTCCAAAAGCAAAGGCAACATAAGCAAAAATAAACAAGTAGAACTACATCAAACTAAAAAGTTTCTGCCCAGTAAAGGACACCATCAACAAAAGAAAAAGGCAACCTATGGAATGGGAGAAAGTATTTGCCAATCATATATATGATAAGAGGTTAATATTGAAAATATATAAGGAACTCATACAAGTCAAGAGCAGAAGAAAATCCAATTAAAAAATGGGCAG
This sequence comes from Stenella coeruleoalba, assembly GCF_951394435.1. Classification (NCBI taxonomy): domain Eukaryota; kingdom Metazoa; phylum Chordata; class Mammalia; order Artiodactyla; family Delphinidae; genus Stenella; species Stenella coeruleoalba. The sequence goes on from NC_137150.1 coordinate 46,991,489, forward strand.
AGGACCAGAACAGACACTTTTCCAAAGAAGACATACAGATGGGCAACAGGCACATGAAAAGATGCTGAACATCACTAATCATCAGGGAAATGCACATCAAAATCACAATAAGATACCATCCTACACCTGTTACAATGGCTTTATCAAAAAGACAAGAAATAGCAAGTATTGGTGAGGATGTGGAGAAAAGGGACGCTTGTGTACTGTTGGTGGAATGTAAATTGGTGCAGCCACTATGGAAAACAGTTTGGAGGTTCCTCAAAAAGTTAAAAATCGAACTACCATATGATCCAGCAATTCCACTCATGGGTATTTGTCCAAAGGAAATAAAAACATTAACTCAAAATATCTCTGCAACCCCACTATAATTGCAGTATTATTTATAATAGCCAAGATATGGAAATAATCTAAGTGTGCATTGATAGATGAATGGATAAAGAAGATGTGGTATCATATGCAATGGAATACTACTAAGCCCTAACAAAGAATGAAAACTTGCCATTTGTGACAACATTGATGGACCTTGAGGGTATTAGGCTAAGTGAAATAAACCAGACAGAGAAAGACAAATACCACGTGATTTCACTTACACATGGACTCTAAGAAATAAAACAAATGAACAAACAAAACAGAAAAAAAAACCAAACTCATAATACAGAGAACAGATAGGTAGCTGCCAGAGCAGAAGTGGGTGGCAGGTGAGGCAAATGAGTAAAGAGGATAAAGAGGTACAAACTTGCAGTTATAAAATAAATAAGTCATGGGGATATAATGTACAGTATGATGACTGTAGTCAATATTGTATTATTTATTTGAAAATCACAAAGGGAATAAATCTTAAACGTTCTCATCAAACGAAGAAAAAAAAGTTTGTAACTTTGTATGGTGATGGATGATAATTAGACTTATTGCAGTGACCATTTCACAGTATATATAAATATAACATCATTATGTTGTACACGTGAACCTAATATAATATTATATGTCAATTAAACCTCAAAATTTTACATGAAATTAACACTGTTTATTAATTGAAAATATTAATAAAGCTAAAAGTCAAGCAAACAGAAAACAAAGTAGCGACAATAATAATTTCTGAAAAAAATTTTCACTAACAACTCCTTCATTTAGCACAGCAACTATTTCCACTTTTGCGTGTTACCATCTATTTCTGATCTGCATAGTTATATTTTATTTAATTAAAATTATAAAACAGCATATTGTTTTATGTAATGCTTTTTAATTACCACCACATTTATAATATTTTGGTTTCCTATATAGTCTTAATCATTATACTTTTAAATGTCTACCTATCTATCCTATTCAATGATGTAACATGTACTTAGCTGGTCTCCTATATTTGGACATTTGGATAGCTTTTTTGAAAAATAATTAACAGTGAGTATTTTATAAATGCTGTATTTGGTTTTTTGTTTGTTTTCACATCTGCTAATTATATTTTTTAAGGATAAATTCGCAGGAATGCTATTTCTGAGACAGCGTATAAACAACTTCGTAGTCTGAATAGTTATACTAATTTTTATGTGCGTTAGCAGAATTTTTCATTCAACATCACATAATTTCAGAAAATATGCTAATTAAGTTTGGCTTGTGTGATGTATTTGTTATTCTAGCACAAGTGATAAGTAAATTTAGGTTTATGAGATGGGGAAGAGTTGGATTAAAGGAATGCCAGAAAAAAGGCGATATGTGACTAGGAATTGTATTATGATGATGAGAGTTTCCTGTTGAAAGCATGAGAAAAACATTCATGGACTAGGGACAGAATGATAGTCACAAACAGGTATAGGCAAAATGTAAATAGCAAGAAAAAAATGAAACAAAAAACAGTTTCAATTAACATTAGTTTTCTTTGTAGTAAGCACATTGTTGATCTTAGATGGAGAATGATGCCTGGAAGCCAAAGATGGCTCCATCTTCAACAGGAGATCAGGATAAGGGTTTGAAAAGAAATGGGACAAGAAACCTCAATTTTTAAAAATGCAAAAAAAAAAGAAACAAATTCTTTCTCAAAATACCCATTACTTTCCTTTCCTTTTCCTCAGGTAATTACTTAATCGAAGGAAAGCAAATTGGATATATTAATTAATAGAAAGATGTTAAAGAATGAATTATTAACTTATTATTCCTCCCAAGAATTTTGTGGGAAAATGTGTTAAAGGACTGAACTCTAAAGGCATAATCCTAGACAGCCTGGTAAAAAGAGGAGTGATAATTGTGGATAGAAAAGTTTGGCTTTTCACTATTTACTTCCTGATTCTCCTGCCCAATTATGAAGGAGCTTAGGAAAAATTAAAAGGTGACTCAAGATGCCTAATGCCTGGGTACAAATCCCATTTAAGTCACAAACTATCTATAAGGTCAAGGGTAAGTCAGGAACCATTAATTCTCTCATTTGTCAAATGGAAGAGATAATCATATCTGTCCTATCTAGCTTAGAGGAAATTGCTTCAGAGAGAATAAACCCACAGGATTCAAGAGATTAGCAAAACTTTAGCCTTCATTTAGATAAAATTGAAAGCTGTAGTGGTACTTGTCATTGTCCACCAAATTTGTTTGTACATTTCTGGAAAACTGTAGTTGATTTTTAAAATTAGCTTCAGCTACCCAATTAAAACTGATAGTTTTCCGATTATAATTATCGATTGAGTTTCTTTCCTTTAATTGTTGAGAGGGGGTAAATTATGACTTCAAAACAGAGGAGTTTTCTTGTAATACACCAATTTCAACCAGATTTCTAATTCTTGGGTTGTAACTTATGGACTAACGTTTTCATTATGCTTTAAATCTCAATAATTTTTGAAGTAGTTACTATGTGCAAGACACAATGCAGTGAGGGCAGCAGAAGGTGAAGATGTGATGATGAATGAATCTTGGACCCTTCTGTGAAGAGCTTGCAGCTGTGGTGTTATTTGTCTAAAGGCTCAACTGAAGCTCTGGTTGGAAATTAAATTTCTCAAGGAGACGCAAAGCAAGGAAAGCAGAGGCCTCGTGATGTAATCAAGATATTTCTAACGAATGCCTCTTAGACAAGGCAACTGGGACAGGTTAATCAATAGAGTCAGTTACAGCTGGGAAAAATAAGTGATGCATAAACATCTTAAAACACATAAATCTACTTTCCTTTAATTCTCTCTTGATGCAGGGTCAAGGTTTTTGCTTTGCGTGTGGATCTATTGTTGGTTGGAGCTCACCTTCGTCTGTTAAGCCATAGAGCATCATTCAGATTCCAGTTTTAGCTTTGTTGAATGGTGCAAGAGCTTAAAGACACATGCATGGTAAGGTCACTCAATGTAAAATATGTCTAGATTTGAAAAATATTTTTCTTGGCCTTGTTTTTCACCTAATTTGACTGCAAATTTTCTTGAAGCTACCAACCATTATGAAGCTTTTCCAGACCACTCATATTAATTTTCATAGAAACAACTCTTTTTTTACTCTCATATCTCATTAGTTTATATAACATTTGATTAAATTACATAATAAAAACAGCAAGTGTAATTGCATAAACAGTTTTTAGAATAAACTATTTGTCTCTACTGACTGAGCATATAGGTCAGTAAGTATACACAGATGGATTGGAGGTTCACTTTTTTGTGCCAGGAGCCTTCAGCCCTGAAGTGTGGTGGGGAAGGAACCCATTTACAGAGAGAGGAAGAGTCTCCTCTAATCCTGTGAATTAGTTACCTGGAGTTAAGGGCTTCCACTGTACATTCAAAGGCTAGTGAGATAAAAGGAGGAATTGGTGATTAAGAACAAGGTATGTGAGAGAAGTAACAGTGAAAGCAAAGGTGTTGGGAAGAGAGTACTTTGAAGAGAGAGGGGAGTCTTTCTGATTGAGTTACAGAGAGGTCAAGTAAAGTTAACTGATTAGGGTTGGGGTGGAAGATTGCAGTACTTGGGGAATAAATGGGTGATAGATAATTAAGGGGAGAGAAATAGTAAGAGTGGACTCTGCTTTTGTTATGTTTGGCTGAGAAGGAAGATAGATTGGGTGGAGTTTGAGGAAGAAATTAGGTTGAGAAGAAGTTTGGTTTTGGAGTTTGGGGTTTTGTTTTTGGATTACCGTACACTTAAAAATTTTAGAAAGGAGCTAATAGAGAGGAGTAGGTTAAGAATGTAAAGGGCTACATTTAAATATATTAGAATATATGGAACATGATTTCTTAAGGCAGTGCCCTATTATAGATCATTTGGCATTTTAGAGGCTCAATAAATTATGGAATGAACGGTCTTCAGAGTTACCAAAAAGAAGAAAATTGAAAACACTGCCTGGCTAAAGGAAAAAGAAATTTGCTTGAGGACGTAAAGTAGTGTGTGCTTATATTAATTCACTTGGATTAAATGTGTACACCTGAAAAAATGGGCATGGTTGTCTGATAATATCTCAAGTAGAGAACCTGTAAAAATGTCTTCTTATTTAAGAAAAGAAACTAACTCTGCTTTGAAAAGAGTAATTTATCCATTGAAACCTGTTAGGTATCACTATCAGATATTGTGTTTACTAAGAAGCTTATGGCATATGCAAATATTTTATAATGTTAAATGGAAAAGGTAGAACATAAAATTGTACAAACAATTGATTATAACCATGTTAAAATACTTATAGAAAAGGTAATTTGTTATATCTTACTACTTTTGAGTGATTAAATGAAGCAGTGGGGTGGGGGGGGAGCAGATATTTTTACTTACTCCTGAAAACCTATTTATTCTTTTCAGGATATTATGCTTTTGACTCATTTGCAGTTTTTAACATTATTGAGCATATCCCCTGATCATAAGATCTGTTTCTCTACAAGGAGTGAGTTGATAGCACAACATGCAAAAAGAGGGCAAAATCCCTAGCACTAGGCTACGGGGCCACACATTTCCCCTCCCTCTTCTCTCTCCCATTGGCAATCAGTTAAGTGCACTCTCCCACTGAGTGACTTCAAATGTGACTTCAGTATCCCTCTCAACATTTGCCTCTAACAATGGTGCCTAACACTGTGCCTGGTACATAGTAAACATTGAATATATTTTTATTGAGTGAGTGAATAAACTTGGCACACAAGATGGAATCTATTTTCGATCTCTGCCATGTGTCAAAGTAAATAACAGAGGGATTCACAAGATAAATGTTAAAGAGAGACATAGGAAAGAGAGAAAAAATTCGAGAAAAAAATGTAAGGTAAAATTTATCTGATTTTAATTGCAGGACAACTTTCTGAGTAGGGAAGCATTAGAAGAAATCACAAAGGAAAACAAATAGATTGGATTACTCAAAAATCAAAACTATTGTATTTTAAGCAATTTTTAAAAACTTAAAAGCAAACAGAATATTTGCATAGATTAAATAATTGCATGAATGACATAGATTTAACAACTTTAAGTTATATAATTATATGTATATTGTTAAAAAACACTAGGATAATTTAAAATTGCAAAGTTTATAAACAGAAGGTAAACAACCAGTAAATATGTAAGAAAATATTTAATCTCAGCGATCAAAGAAATGAAAACAATGCTAATAATCTCATAACTAATAAAATAAGTTTTTTAAAATGTTTACATTAAGATTGGCATATTGTGGTAAAAATATTTTTGAAAGCAATACAGATAGATCAAGCACTGTAAAATATGCCTTCATGCCTTTTGATTTAGTAATTTCCCTTCTAGGAATATATCCATGGAAAGCAATCTAGAACACATGAGAACATTTTTGCATACAAACATAATCATTACAAAGCTAGTTATTGTAGAAAAAAATAGAAACAATCTAAACACTGAACTATTGGGAAATAGTTAAATTCTGGTATAAATGGTATATAAAAATATTAACCAGCCATTAAAACTTGTTGTTCTAACTTGGAATCCTCCGAAAGGGACCTTGAAAAACGGATTTGTGTTCAAGAGTGTCATTAGGAAGAATTCCTATGAAAAATCAATATAATTTCAGGAAGGATGGCAAACATGCAGCCCCATAGAAAGTAGTTTTGCTCAATCTACTTTATTCAGACTACCAATTTAAATTTTAACGTCATCCAGAAACACCCTCACAGACACACCCAGAAATAATATTTAATCAAAATCTGTGCACCCTGTGGTCCAATTTTGTTACACATATAATTAACCATCACATGGAGGATGAAGAAGAAAGGAATCAAAGACAGTTCTCTGTGTTCTACCTTAGATCCCTGTGTGAACAGTGGGTCCATAATTTCTGAAAAGAGTATGGAAAGAAGGACAGACTTGAGGTACCAGTGAGAAGTTTAGTGCTGGACATGTTTTGTGGAGCATATATGGGTCATCCAATTGTAAATATACTGCTTTGGATTTGGATTGGAGATACAGAATTGACAGTGGTCAGTATATAAGCTTTAGAAGGAGAGGATGAAATTCCCCAGAGAAAGTGTGTATAAAAAGAAAGGGTAGAGGGTGAAGGATGGAACCCTGGAGGATTATAAATATGAAAGGACAGGAGAAAGTCAAAGTCACAGAGGCAAGATAACAGAATGAGACCAGGAACCCAAGGCAGGAGTTTCAAGAATGAAGAAGAGGAAAACTATCATCCACTGCCAAGAGGTCAAATATGGTAAATACTGAAAAACGTCCAACAAAAATAGCAAATAGGAGGTTTGTGTTATCTCCAGGGAGAAAACCTTACAGAGGTGGGATGGATTGAGAAGTGCCAATGCAGAGGAGGTAGAGACATGAAACATACACTTACGCTGTCAGCAGCTTAGATTGATGGAAAGTGAAGAGATGACTCAGAATGGAAATATGTTAAAGAATATTTTTCTAAAATGCTGAAGGGAAGATCAGGGATGGGAAGAGGAGAGACAGGGAACAAGGTCCCTGAAGGAGAATGAGATCAGAAAGAAATAAGATCCAGAGTACATGGAAAGTTTGGTTTCAGACATGCTGGTATTACTGTCCATTCTTTTCTGGTCCAAATAAACACATGGAAGTTTGTCATTGCAATATTAAATTGCATTCTATCATAGGTGATGGATAAAAATTTCTGTAGTTTAGATGTTACCTTTATATATAAGCTTAGGACAGTGCTTAGTTTCATGATTTCAAAAAATATCTTTATCCAAATGGAATAATATATTTGAAATTACTGTGTAAACTCTAAAGAACTATATAACTGCCAACAGTAAAGTCACTGGGAGCGATTTGAAAGAAACGTAATTTCTGTTCTTTATTCTCTACCTAAATAATAATAATATGTCCCAGGGCATATGTTTCTTTTGTAAGAGGTTCACAAAATTCCACTTTCTTGCCTTTCTTTCTTTTTATCTTTTTTTTCTTTTTAAAATACCTCCCAAAGATCTCCTTTGCTTTCTATCTTATGGTCCAGTTTTTTCCTGCACTGCTCTAATGATCTTTTCATAGTTCTCTATTTTGCTAATTTCTGCCCCCTTGAATCAATCCTGGACCTGTAGCCTAATTTAATTTTCCTCAAACACTGATTGCTACTTCACTATTCTAGTCAAAATCCTGCAATAGCTCCCCAATTTCCCTGCATTAAACGCAGAATAAAGTTTGTATTTCTTAGCCTGGAATTCAAGGCACTCCATAATCTGGTCTCCACTTTTCTCTTCAACCTTCTCTGTAACTTCTACCTATCATCTAACCCTTCAAATTGATATGTTTTGTTTCTTGAAGTCATCTAGATGGACCGTATATTTTTATAAGGGTAGTGTATTTCCCAACTTCCAGAAGCACCGTTCACACTGCAACGTGGTTGGTGCCCACTAGCGTTGTACAGCTTACAACCTGCATAAATGGAAGCGACGGCCCCTGTCTCAGAGCAGAAATATTATTCCAACCTCTGAACTCCAATTATATCATGACCTGCAGCTGGATTTCCCTCTCTATTCTTCTGTAAACCTACATATCGAGAAATTATAACTAGTTCAAATTCAAACCCAGTATTTAAAATCTTCCGTCAGCTAACTTCTCTGTAACCATCTTACCTTATCCTCAACATGAATTCTCCATTATGAGTGGGCTGTTGTCTACCATCAGGTCTCTACATATATGAATGCCCACCTCGGAGCCATTTCATTCTTTTTCCTTCAACCCTCACTCTTTCCCACCCTCTTCCAACAATGACAATCCATCTTTTATGAAATAAAATAGTTTTCACCATCTCTATAAACTTTCAATGATTGTTCTACTCCACAATCATCCTTTCTTTCCTGAATTAATATTAAGGTTATAATATGTGCTGTAATATTTAGCACTTGGTTAAAATCCCATCTTCCATTCATTCGTTTGTCATGCATCAAATTTTGTCAACCACCAACTAGACTATGATTCTTCAGTGGTTGAAACTTTGACTTTTATAACATTTATATCCCTTAAGCATAATACACAGTCATATAATATTTGCTTGTTGATTTGATATTTTCACTAAAATTTAAAAATGATAAAGCTAACCCTTATGTTTGTCTGTAGAGTCTTAAAAAGTTAATTTGTAATTTGCAGTGTAATTTCGTAGGGTTTTTTATTTTACTGTCCAGCATGCTTCTTTTGTCTTTGAGTTCCATTAGGAAACTATGCTTTTGTTTCTGTATCTGGTATGACTTTATGAAACCCAAGAAGAGCCAATGGTTTTCTTTCCTGGAGTTTGTGACCTGAGGCTGCTGGTGCCTTTCTTGACTGCCAAGGGGAAAATATCTCCTTAAATAATGAAGACAAAGAAATATAGAAAGAGTACAGAGATGGAGAGAGAGAACTGTAATGAAATTCTTTGAGCCCATAAATCCTTTTATATTTGAGGTTTGCTGCATCCCTGGACTGGCCGTTTATATGAGTCAATAAATTCCCCATTTAGGAACTAAGCCACTTTGAATTGGGAGGGTTTCTGTTATTTTGCAACTGAGAGACCTGACTCTTACATTTGTAATATATAAACTTAAGAATGCTAAAATATGGGCTTCATTAGGAAGAAGGGAGTCATGCCAGAATATTGAAGAGGATCAAAGTATTGTAAAATACACCTACTATTAAAAAAAAATTGAAGCTAGCGTATAATGAAGAAACTTGGGAAAGGAAGTGTATGAATTATACTTTAACTATAACATTTATACATCTTTTTGTTCATAATGTTTTCTTAAGTATCTCTGTCAACATCTGTCAACAAAACTATATCCAAGTAGGCGAAGGGGTTTGAATTAGTATCTTTCTTATAGATATTTTAACCATTTATACTATTGGTATTCTTCAGAGATTAACCCTTTGCCCAAAACATAGAAAAATCATTGCTATGACTGAGTTTGAATTATTTTACAACATGTTTATAACCTTTTATTATCCATTTAATTCAAGGGTAGTGATGACTACATTTATTTGAACTAGCCATAGGCTTGAAGGTAGAGCGCATTCTTTGGGTTGTATTACGCAAGGTACTTTTAGAGAATAGACGATCTTATTCCTTCGTCCTTTATTCAGTTATACTTGGCACTCAGAACCTTAGCTTTTGCATTGCATGTACATGCTTAAAGAGGAGCTTCGAGGAGTTCTCTTTTCACCAAACTGTGGGCAGAAAATGACATACTGTGTAGCACGTGCCAAGTAAAGAAGCAAATTTCCCACAGAATCACGAGACAGCCCCATCTGTAACTCTGGGGTAGCTGTGGTCTCATGCCAAGTCTTTGCTCTGGAGGAGTTAAATAGGAATCTTTCCCAGAACTTCTGAGAATAGTCATGTCAGTTGAAGGTCCTGGTGCCAAGTATCTGATAACCACTGGCCTAGACTCATAGGAGTCCTTTCTACCTAGCAGCTGCCTGGCTTGCTGCAGTTCACTTAAGAGAGGCCATGTTGCTCTTTGACAAAGCAGTGTCTTAATCTGGAAGACTAGGACCCACTTGGATAATCCTGAGATTAGTAACAACTTAAATTATGTTGTATTTACCCTATTGGTAGAGTTGTGAAAACTTCTTACACATTTTAGAAAGATTTCCACTTAAAATGTGTTGAAATAGAAAATTTTGTGTGGAAATTATAGTTGTCCGACATCTGAGAAAAAAATAGCTGGGCTAATTTTCTCTCCTTGGTGATTGATGAGATATGAATCACCAGATAGGCATTTCTATATTGAATTTGTATTGCAAGCTGAAAAACTAAACCAGTGTTAAATTTGATAATCTTCAGGGAGCAATTATGTCATTTTGAGGTGAGGCAGTAAATAACCTATTTTACATACTTCTAATTCTAATCTTCTGTTGTGACTGACCAGAGACTGCCTAGTTCACCTAGGAATAAACTGGGGCACTGAGAAAAAGCAGTAGAAGGTGTGAAATTTTAGAGACAAGGGCCTGATAGAAAATACTGTTTCTTAGGGTGGCCCTCGAGGGAATAGTGCTTTACTGTTGCAAGCATGCCTAAAGGGCTTCTTCCTTTTGTTTATTTCTTTTAGCGCCTATGTACTCATCTGTGTTAGTATTAATAAATTACTCTTTGCTTAAGCACTTAATGTAAGAGCCTATTTTCCCCGTAGCCTGGAACAACGCCACCACTATCACAAGATGAAATAAGCATGAAAGATTGAGGAGTGCCTTGGTGAAGCAACATTCTGCTTTATTTTCTTTGCTCTTCAGATAATGACTCTGGGGAAGGAAGAGAAACTCCAGAACTACTTTTGTTCTCTTCAAAGACTGAGCCTCAGGAGAAAAAGTAAGAAGACAAGACACCTTTCAGGCTGAAGGGCCACAAAACACGCCAGCCCTGTGCCTTTATTTTATTATATTGATGATACTGAGTTCAAAAATTACTTACTTTAAAAAAAAAAACAGCTATGAGTAGTCGATAGAAGAAAACTAATGGTAGTGTTTAAATCAAACTTTAGTTTGTTCATATACATTCTCAGTTATGTTTCCCCTTGAAGAGTGCACAATTTTAATGCACAGGAGGAAAAAAAAGCAAATGAAAAACCTCTAGATTCTCATCACGCAATCAAATAAATAAAAGAGCGTGTCTTCATAATTGTTGGACATACACAGATGAGTAAAAAATTGCTGAGATTTACTGTTAGTTGATGTGCTAGTTTCCAGTAAAAAAAAACAAACAAATATGAACCCTTGCACTATCAGTAAGTACAATGTGGAGTGAAATTAAGTGGCTGGTGATGTAGTTTGAGAGGAGCACGTAGACCATGGAAGGGAGAAAAGGAAAGAGAAGGGGAGGATTTTCTCCAGGAGCATAATCTTTCCAGGTCAGTCCCTCTTCTCCAAGCTCAGTGATGTCTAGGCTCCTGTCCTAACCATGGGCTATTCAGGTTTTCGCTTGCCCACCTCCAACCAACTGCGTACTCTGTGACCTTGAACAAGCAATTTCACCTTTTCTGGTCTTGGTTACACACCTGTTGCTATGGACTGAATGTGTGTATCCCCTCAAATTCATAAGTTGTGCCCATAACCCCCCTCGTGACTGTATTTGGAGATAGGGACTGTGAGGAGGCTCATTAAGGTCATCAGGGTGAGGTCCTAATCTGATAGTGTTGGTGCCCTTATAAGAAGAGGAAGAGACAACAGAGCCTTCTCTCTCTGCCCTGCAAGGACAGTGAGAAGGCAGCCTTTTGCAAATGCGATGTGGGCTCTCACCAGAACTGGATCTGTAGGTGCCTTGATCTTGGACTTCCCAGTCTCCGGGACTATGAGAAATGTTTGTTGTTTAAGCGACCAGTTTATGGTAGTTTGTTATAGCAGCCTGAAATGACTAAGACGACTGTAAACTGAGAAAAATGAGGTATATAGATTACCTCTTATACCTTTTCAACACTAACATTTTATAACTGAAGTTAGAGGTTTGAAACAGTAATTAGATATCATATTTTGCCTCTTAGCTGAATGTATATATGTGTGTGTATATGTATATACACATGTCTCTAGATCCTTCTAGATCCTGTTGTGATTCCTTGCGATTTCTCTAAATGTCCATATTCTCTTACACACACTTGCCATCTCTGAGTAGAATGTTCAGGCTCTCAAATTGTCTCTTGTTGTTCAATCATATCTTTCCCATATTCAAACCCCATTTGCCCACTTCAATTTCAGCTGGACCAGTCAACCCTATGAGAAGCGCCATGGAAGTGTTAAAGAAGAGGATCTAGAGGCCAGAATATACGATAGCAGAAAAGCTTCAGAAGGATGGATGATCTTAGGGTAATTAATAAATATAATTGAGATATTTTAAGGTAGATATAATTATAACTAAAATGCTATTCATGCTGCTATATTTTCCTCACAATTTTTTGATGCCCATTAGGCGTATGAGCCTTGTTAACTAGAATTCCCTCAGAGTCCATGAGACAAATCTCTTCTTGCTGATTAGGTAGTTTATTTTGAATTATTGCTGGCAAGGCTTGGAGCTATGGTTACTCTTCTTTGAATCTTGAATAGATGAAAGAAATCCAATATGAGTTTTTTAAGAAATTTATACCATGAATTAACATGAAAAAATGTTAGTTATAATATTAAAACTTTTATATGTGATATTAAAAACTTAATATTCTTAATAAAACCTATAATATATTATAGGACTTAATATAAGTCCTGTGATAGCAGAATTAAGTATTTTATTATCAAAAGTATTAAAAAAAAACCAGCTCCAAAGCCTTTTTTGAAATAGGTAGGAATATAAACTTTTGTGTATTTATTTACACCAACACATATTGTCATTGTTTTAGTATTTGTTCGTGTGTTCTTTTTTTAACTTTGGGGGGACAAAGTGAAAGATAAATTATTGACCCTTGAGCTGGAAAGTCCGAGGGTTGGGCCAGTAGATTGAGGTGGTCAGTGTATGTATCCAGAGCCCCGGCTCTGTGACTCTTCCTGTACTCCAGTATCATCTTTATTTAGAGGATGAACCTTTGTGTTGGGAATTTTCATATAGAGTAACTGCATGACTGGTTTCTGAAAGACGACTGTATGTCAGTTCATAAAGTTTTAATAGGACAGTACTTGTGCTTGCATGGAAAACTCTTGGCTACTTACTTTATGAGAGTGGGAGAGTCACGTGTTCTGGATGCCAAGGGGGGAGTCTTTCCAGTGGCTGGCTGATTCCAAAAGAAATCAGACGACGACCCCTGACATGCTTACTGAGGAGATTTTTGCACCATCATCATGCAGGTACCAGTGACTTGAACTTTCAGATATTTAGCTGCCTGACTTCAGAGATGTTTGATATAAGACAATTTATTCTGTTCTGTTCTATTACACATTTTCCCAATGTAACACCAATAGCTACTTTACCTTCCTGTTATTGATATACTGATATTATTTCCTATATGTATACCACTTAATGAGTCAACATGAACATCCATTTTATCTCCTTTTGGAAGAAAAAAGGATCAATTATCAACCATCTCACTTAATTGCAATACATGATTGGTGGGCTTTGGCTAAACTCCATGAGGAGCATGACCAGGTCTGTTTTGCTGAATGAGTGATGAATAAATTCACAAATCTCTCAAATCCTTTGATTCCCTCTTATGATCTCCAACAGTTTCTCCTGCCAGTCCTCTGAAATCCCACCAACACTTTTTTTTTTTACTTAATATTTACCAGTTTGACCAGAGGGAACAGAGATACCCATTGTCTTTAATCCATCTGATCCTACTTATATTATTATATACTTATAATAATACCTTTGTTTATATTTAAAGTACAGATTATAAAGCACATTCACATACTTCTCATCGAATCCTCATAACCACCTCAAGGTTAGCTTATGTGGTCAAATTATGCCCTCCCTTAACACCTGATTTACCTTTGCAGAATTTAGTAATTGCTTATTTAATATCTATCTGTGTGCCTTACACAGTGCTTAGCAGACAGTATCTGTTGAATCAGTACTTGCCAAAGGAATGGATGACTTGATGAATGAATGAAAGTTTCTATCCCTATTTCATAGTTGAGAAAACCGAGAATCGGAACATCTGAGTGACTTGCCTAAATTCAGAGTTCAAAATAAGTTGAGTCAGGGCTCAAACTCTTTTGGACTTCAAGCCCTTCCTTTTTCCCAATCCAGCCGCTAGACTGTGGAGAAAATACAAAGACAAATTTATCAAACAAATAGAATTGATAGAAGCCAAATAGGAAGTATGATTGTATGTTAGTTTCCTAGCGCTGAGGAAACAAAGTACCACAAACTAGGTGGCTTATAACAATAGAAATTTAGTTTCTCACAGTTCTGGGGGCCATAAGTACGAATCAAGGTGTCAGACGGCTTGGGTCTTTCTTGGGAGCTCAGAGGGAGGATCTGTTCTAGGGCTGTCTCCTCGCTTCTGGTGGTTGACAGCATTCCTTGGCGTTCCTTGGTTTGCAGCTGTATCTCTCCAATTTCTACCTTTGTCTTTACACGGCTTTCTATTCTATGCGTCTGGTATCCTTTGTTCTTCTTATAAGGACACCAGTGGTTGGATTTAGAGCCCACTCTAATCCAGTATGACCTCATCTTAACTTGTATCTTAATTACATCTCCACAGACCCTATTTCCAAGTTAGATCACATACACAGGTACCAGGGGTTAGGATGTCAGCATGTCTTTCAGGAGAACACAATTCAAACCACAACAGATGATTTTTTAAAAAAGGGACTAATATGTGACTAATTTAAATATGGTTGAATTATTTCCACAAGTAACACTTGCCATAGGACTAAGGTTATAACTTTATTAAATCACTTAGTGCAACATTTCCTCAAGTGTGTTTTTTAAACTAGTCTGTGGGATAATAGGAGGTACTGCTTAGGGTGGGGGGAAAGGGTCTTATTATTAAATAGTTTTAGGAAACAGTAGGTCAAAGAAAGTTAAATGGCTTTACAGGCTATTTACAGTACTCCTCGGAGGCTTTAATATGCCAGAGTACATTGGGAAGATGTAGTACATTTCCCAAACTGATATAACGACAGACCATTTTTTAACTTGAGTGCTGTCCCAGGGAACACCCTTTATGAGACCCTGACTTCACAGGTAACATTATTTTGTAACTATCTGTTTACAAATTTGTCTCAGTAGGTTGTAAGCTTCTGAAAGGCAGAATCCATATTTCACTAATTTTTGAATCCTCAGAACATGCTTAGCATCTGACAGCTACAGGGCCATGCGGTTGTATAGGACAGCGGTCCCCAACCATTTTGGCACCAGGCACCGGTTTCGTGGAAGACAGTTTTTCCAAGGACCTGGGGGTGAGGGGGATGGTTTCTGGATGATTCAAGCACATTACATTTATTGTGCACTTTATTTCTATTATTATTACATTGTAATATATAATGAAATAATTATACAACTCACCATAATGCAGAATCAATGGGAGCCCTGAGCTTGTTTTCACTTGCCACTCACTGATAGGCTTTTGATATGAATCTGCAAGCAATTGATTTATTATGGTCTCTGTGCAGTCAAACCCCTTTGCTAATGATGATCTGTATTTGCAGCTGCTCCCCAGCGCTAGCATCACCGCCTCATCTCTACCTCAAATCATCAGGCATTAGATTCCCATGAGAAGAACACAACCTAGATTCCTCACATGCTTAGGGTTCGTGCTCCTGTGAGAATGTGATGCCGCCACTGATCTGACAGGAGGCTGAGCTCAGGCAGTAATGCGAGCGAAGGGGAGTGGCTGTAAAAACAGATGAAGCTTTGCTCACTCACCTGCCACTCACCTCCTGAAGCTTCACTCACCTGCCACTCACCTCCTGCTGTGCGGCCTGGTTTCTAACAGGCCACGGACCGGCACCGGTCTGTGCCCTGGGGGTTGGAGACCCCTGGTGTAGGATACAAATAAATGATGCTTACTGGACTCGTGTAACCCAACAACACTGGACACGTAGAGTGGTATTTTACCAGTGAGGATTTCTTTTAGCTATGTCACAAATCCTGGCCACTCTTCCCTGAGCATAAAGGGGTTACTTTTTTCTCAGATAATAAGAAATTTGGGAGGAGGCAGTCCAGAACTGATGCACAGCTGCTCAAAAGGAATCATCAAAGACACGGATCATCTTGTTTCAGTCTTCTGTAATAGGAGGTTTCCTCTCAATGTTGCAGGATGGCTGCTTCATAGCCAGCCTCCACTTCTGGGCACCAGGCAGGAAGGAAAAGTCTGTTTTCCTTCTCTCTCTCCTTCCTTCCTTCCTTCCTTCTCTCCCTCCCTCCCTCCCTCCCTCCCTCCCTTCCTCCCTCCCTCCCTCCCTCCCTTCTTTCCTTCCTTCCTTCTTTCTTGCTCTTCCTCCATCTCCCTCCTTCCTCCCCCACCCCTCTCTTTCCCTTTTTGTTCTTTTAACAAATTTTTGGGCAAGCCCGCCAAAATGGGATCCCATTGGCAAAGAAGAATGAGAGAAGGGCTTTGCAGTAGCAAGGTCTTGAATCCCGTGCAATATAGGTTTGTTTGTCACTGTTGTTATTGTTAACAGTACTGGAGTTGCGACTGGTGCTGACCTATTTATAGAAAAGAAAAGGTTTTTGTAATTTAAATATTTTTATATTTTAAATTCCATAAAGAAGAAATTTGTTTCAATAATCACTTAAGCTGTTAGGTTATGTAACCTCCTAGTAATAAACTATTTTGATGGGAGAGAAAAATGTGTTGGAGAGTGTCCCAGGAATTCTGGACGCAGAATAGTAGGCTAATTGAGTGCTTATGCAGTCATTGGATAAACTCACAATTCAACTGAACAAGAAATTAAATATATAACCTCAAAATATTTCATGATTCATTGCATTGGGAAACCAGTATTAACTTATTGCATCCTATTGATTCAGCATGATAAATAGAGCATTTTAATGGGGACTTTGATTCCATAGTGATTCAGTTTCCAACATTTGTAGAAATTTTGTATCAGCCAGCAGAACAGCTAGCAATCTTGAGCCATGCTGGTATGTTTGCTTTTCAAAGTTGGTGCCCTTTCCCTCTTAGATACAGCCATACTCAATTAAAATCATGCAATGTTGGCTAAGTAACAGGGCAGCAACCAAGATTGAAGTTGTGGAGAAAAATTCCAAAGCATGTCTGAATAATAGGAAGCAGGAACTCAAAATTAGAAACTGCTTTCTGCTGTAATCACACCAGTGCAGCCGTTAGAGATTTTTCCATTGATTTTGGGAGTGTAGGAGACACAAATTAAAAATAAATAACTGTAGCAGCATTGCCATGACTTTTTCTGTCACATTTAATTAATTGGAAGTTTGGACAACTTAGGACTTTGAATAGCTGCTTTATTTGTCTTTCATTCTATTCTTAGGCTTTCTGTTCCTATTTAGAAGGTAGCTCTCCTTCAGTTTGTTTTAATCTTAATATCAAGACAGTTAATCAAGGAATTGATCATCAATGATTGCATCATTAAACATGATGTTCTAGCACCTCTGACTTCTCAAACATGAAGCAAGTGGGACTGACCTCACTCTCCCCCAGATGTCCGCTCATAAAACCCTATTATTAGGGAAAGAATGCAGGAGATTTTAGCTCTGTCACCTCTCCCAAAGATTATGGGATTGAAGAGAGTATAACCCCCCACCGCCACCGAAACTCATTAAGACCAGACCCAGAGGTTTAGTCAAACCTCAGCCCCGGACTCTGTGGTCAAATTCCCTGATAGGCACACGGTACGTTTTCATTGCATTTCACTTCTTTAGGTTCTAAATGAAGCCCTGTGTATTGTGCTGAGGACATGCTAGGCCGTAGGCTCCTAGGTAGCTTCTCAGGGCCCTTTCTTCCTGCCTGAGGGCCTTTGCACAGGCTGGTTTTTTTTTTTGCCTAGAACATTCCTCTCTCCCCTATTTTCTTTTGTCCTACATTCCCTTCAGGTCTTGTTTTAAATTTCACTGGCATACCAGATGAGTTTTTCTCAGTTATGAACTCCCAAATACACTTCTACTTTACTTAGCATATTTATAATTATTAATAATTTCTCAATTATTTGGGTAGTATCTTACCTTCTTCCTTGGGTGCAATGTAATAGAAGCAGGTCTGAGATATATGAGAGGAATAGAGCACTGTGGAGCTGACCCAGCATTGGGCTCGCATTTCTATTTTAACCCTAATAACAATGTATTATAATAACCTCTGTACGTGATGCTTTTTTCTATCAAATTTTTTGTGCCCCAGTACTGAATACTTGTTCTCCTATGCAAGTATTCCCATAACATAGGAGCTGACAATCTAGAGTTTAGTCATCTACTCATGAAAAGTAATTAACTTTTCAAGCTATCATACGCCAAATACCAAACAAATCAGCAAATGTGGTAGAGCTGTATTATCTATTCTGTTGGCTTCTAGCCACAAATGAGATGGAGAAGCAATTTATTTTGATAGCCATTTTAGTTCCTAGAGATGGCATAAAGTCTGTAAATATAAATTTAAATGCTACACAGTTTATAAAGCATGTCATAATGAAATTCTGCATATTGGCTAAAGCAGTGCCTCAAAATACTGAAGATACAGATGCAGAATTAAAACTAGAGGGCTAAAATATTATAACAGGATGTGGAAGAAAAGCAAGACAGGATATTAGTGGAAGTTTACTATTTTTAGGACTTGCTTGGGGCATAGTCATGTCTCTCAACAATATATAGAAGTTTGTAAAATATTATTAACTTCTAAATCTTATAGTATGTGAATGACTTGCTTATTCAAAAATAAAACTAAGAATAGGGAAAACATTGTAATATTAATATGCTTTATTTTTAACTTTTGGTTAACTAATACATCTTTTTAAGTTGGTTATATAAACATTATTATATTCTTAGAAGATGATGTTTGAAATTATAAACATACTTTTAAATATATATATTTTGAAGATTGGCTTCAGGAAGCTAAGATAGAAATAAGTAGTGTAGATGACAATGGGGATGTGGAACTATAACCAGTACATTTGTATAAATTGTGAAGACCTTGCTGAGAGCACAGTTATAGAACTACTTCCCAGATAACTGGTTTCATGAAGTTCTTCCATGATTATGTAGCAATTCTGGTTTTTTTTTATCATTGTTCCATAATTAAGAGGCTGTGGTTTTCAAGAGTTTTTCCCTTTGATCCATTTGATGTGCAGAATGTTTTTATTATTCTCCACTCTCAAAACAGCTTCCCACCCGATTATTATTTATTTATTTTTGTTGCGGTACGTGGGCCTCTCACTGTCGTGGCCTCTCCCGTTGCGGAGCACAGGCTCCGGATGCGCAGGCTCAGCGGCCATGGCTCATGGTCCCAGCCGCTCCGCGGCATGTGGGATCCTCCCAGACCGGGGCACGAACCCGTGTCCCCTGCATCGGCAGGCGGACTCTCAACCACTGTGCCACCAGGGAAGCCCCCACCCAATTATTTTTTATTACAAAAGCATTTAACATTTTAGAAATCTATGACTGAAATGTTAAGACTATGTCTGTTTTTATTGTGAAAATAATGGATGAGCACGTTCCAGTCACTATTTCTGTTTTAAAGTTTGGTGGATGTTTATTGCATTCAGTGAATGCTACCGGTTGCATTAATGCAGTCCATTTACAAAATAGCTGCATTTTATAGTCAATATATCAATATTAGTTACCAGATAAATCCTCCAAATCCTCCAAATGAGAAAGTTGAGGTTCCTTTTGTAATATTGCAAAAGCACATTTCTCTCAGGAGTCATAATGACTTAAAATAATTTTAAAAGTATACCTGTTTGTTTCCAGTTTCTATAGAAAAATTGGTTGATTCCTTACAAGTTGTAAGTTGAATGGGAAGTTTCCTCTCCTTAGGTTGAGAATTGATTTATGAGAAATCGTTGAATCTCTAAGATTTGCATTTGTGTATTTGAAACGTGGCTCTTAACTGGTTTGGCTCTTCATGTCACATGGGTTTTAGTAAGGAATAAGGAATATATTTGTCATGCCAAATCCTCCCCCTACCCCGCCATTTTTGTTTTGGCTGCACTACACAGCATGTGGGATCTTAGTTCCCTGACCAGGGATCGTACCATGCCCCCTGAAGTGGAAGCATGGAATCTTAACCACAGGACCGCCAGGAAAGTCCCCAAATCCCCCTTTTGTAATGACAACATGCAGGAGGCAAGAAATCATATGCAATTGCATTTGATTAGTTCTAAAGTGTGGAGGTTCATGACCACTAAAATAGTTATTTCTTAATAATACAGTTTAAATGAAAATACAAAGAGTGGACACATCTTCCAAAATATTGTGTGTTAAAAAAAAATATTGTGTGTTACAGTAAAATATGGTTTATTGGCCACTCTATTAACCTGGCATTTCTCTTAATAATGACATTTGTGTTTTGGCAGTAATAGTTTAGAATGTGGTAATTGGTATTTATTATTGTGACCCCAAAAATGTGTAAGATTTTTAAATACCCTCTGACTTATCAAAGAAAGATTAAATTATTTATATTTTCCAAGGCACTT
Organism: Stenella coeruleoalba; assembly: GCF_951394435.1. Taxonomy (NCBI): domain Eukaryota; kingdom Metazoa; phylum Chordata; class Mammalia; order Artiodactyla; family Delphinidae; genus Stenella; species Stenella coeruleoalba. The sequence goes on from NC_137150.1 coordinate 47,011,892, forward strand.
CAGTATCTAGAAAATTGTAATTCTTTGACAATATTTACTCTCTATATAATATAGACAATAATCCTCTATATATTAGAATACCTTATTCCTAGGATATGTTAAAAAAAGAAACCCTGGAATTTGCAGTCATTTTCCATTTCAAGTACTTCTTTACAGCCTGTTGAAATTCCTGACATACTAATTATTATAGAATATGACTAACTTATTTTCCTTTTATTCATATATTCTGTGGGAAAAAAAAGTTAAAGTGAAAAGATTTGAATAGTTTACTATTTAGGAGACCCCTAAATGATGAAATATTGTTCAAGTTATTAGATCCCCTTAACAGTATCACTATTAGTGACTTTCTTCTAATCCAGGAGCTTATAATTGAATAAGAAATAATTGTACTTTTCTAAGCATGAAAAATAGACTCTCTGAAAGTCTTAACTAGGGCTAAGTTTTTTTTTTTCAATGTAGTGAAAACCAAAAGCAACATGTTAGGTTCAGCATTAAAAGCAGGTAATATAATCAGTGAATGTATATAAATCAGGATATAAAAAGGATCTTGACTCACAGTGAGATAGAGATCAAACCAATAGGGCAGGCTCTCTATTCTGTTTTGCTTAGAAATAAGTAAATAGGCTGAACTTTAGGTTAACTAAACTCTGGGTGTAAATCAGCCATCTTTCAAGACCCTGAATTAACCTGGCATTTCTCTTAATGCCACTGAGTTAACCTCCTTCACTTAACAAGGGCTCAGAGGCCCCATGGAATTTACACCAATCAAAGCAGTGCCGGCAACCAAACAGCCTCTGTTTCAATACAAGAAGAAGCCAGGGGCAGAATACAAGTTACTGGTGAGTCTTGTACTTTGGACCACTCAGCAGGGCAGACATTCTTCTCCAAATATACCTTAAAGCAAAAGAAGGGACAGTGCATACCATTCTGCACCTGGCTGGAATCCAGGGGAAACGTAAACTAAGCTGACCCGACTGGTAGGTAACAAGTTTGACTAACTTGTTTGGGTCCCAGGACTTACTCTTGGTGAAAGCTATTAAAAGGTGGAATGTATCTTTGGCATAATTTCAGCTGTTTTATGTATTCATTCCTACTTCATTTTGTCCTAGCTTGTGATTTATTATGTGACCTTAAACTTGATTTAAACTTGAGAAAGCCCAGATCTGGAGATTCTTTCAAAGTTTGTTTCAGGAGATGGGACTAACTAGAGTCGTAGAGTATCCACCAGCAGCAGTTTCAAATCTCAGCTCTGCCAAATCTAGGTCTGGCAGGTGTAACCCTCCTACACCAAGTCCCTCATCTCTAAAATGAGGTTCCTAACATCTTCCACGGAGAGTGTTACTGTTTTTTTAAAACTCATATACTGAAGCACTTGGCACATAGTAAGGACTCAATAATGATTGCTGTGAACCTCTTTCTTCCTTTTCTCTTTCTCCCTTTTATGCTGACAGAGGGCTACTAATGTCAGATTTTCTGTTTTTGTTGTCCTTTACTTTTCTCTCTCTGATTCTTTCCTCCATCTGTGAAACTGAGCCCTATGCTTGCTATTAAATTATACCTTAGTGTCAGGAAATGAGCTTTGCCTCTTGCTATTAAAAGTGTCTTTGTGGGCTTCCCTGGTGGTGCGGTGGTTGAGAGTCCGCCTGCCGATGCAGGCGACACGGGTTCGTGCCCCGGTCCGGGGAGATCCCACATGCCGCGGAGTGGCTAGGCCTGTGAGCCATGGCCGCTGAGCCTGTGTGTCCGGAGCCTGTGCTCCGCAACGGGAGAGGCCAACAACAGTGAGAGGCCCGCGTACCGCAAAAAAAAAAAAGTGTGTGTGTGTGTGTGCTGATATTTATGCTGTACTGACTGTCAGTTCATATATTCTGGCCAAAATTTCTTTTTATCATGGATCTTAATCCCTGCATTTTACCTTTTCTGAAATGGTAAAATGTCACAATGTTTTCAATGCTGCAACTGGGGCAGCGATGGAGTAAAAAGACAGAGAATGATGTTACTGGAGAATGACAAGTTAAATTTTCTTCTCTCTTCTGATCCTTTCTGGGTGTGTGGATGTATTTACCTTCTCAATGTAAGGAAGGGAAAATATTTTCTCTCTACTGTTTTCAAGATTAAAAAATATCAGGGCTCCTGAGCCTATAGAACTGATCACTGCTGAAACAAGCAGACTGAAAAGGAGTGAAAGTGTAGAGTTCACATGTGTTGTGTTTACTATGCGTGAAGCACCATTATAAGGATTGCATGAATCATGTCATTATTTTCACAAAAACTCTATCATTGTCCCTGTGTTACAGATGAGGAAGTTGAGGTGCAAATATGCTAAGATGATTCCTTGTCTCACAGAAGTGTCAGGGCCAGGATCTGAACCCAGGGAGTCTGGTGCTGAGGAGAACCTTATCTGCCTTCTAATGTATGATGTGAACACACCAGTAAGGGCTATGACCAGATCCATCTCCTAAAATTGTGCTACTCACCAGATGCACCGACATCACCTGGGAGCTTATGAAAAATGCAGCATCTCAACCTCACCCCAGACCTACCAAATTTTAATTTGCATTTTAAGAAGATCCCCAGGTAAGTAGCATGTAAAGTTTGGGAAACACAAGCCTCAAGCATTATTTCTGGGATCATATATATACTTTTTGTGTGATATAGGGAGGAAAACAATCAGGATTTTTAGATCTCAAAGGGATAAAGATTTAGAGACAATGCAGTTCAATCTCTTCCTTTTGTAATTGTTGAAAATAAGTTACATGGCGGTTAAATATGTATTTAAGAATAAATAAATTCTTAAGAATTCAATAAACATTTTTTGAGGGTCTGTCACGTGCCAGACTATATGCCACGTGGGCTGGGGATACAAAGACACATAAATCATATCCCCTGGGAGCCAAATGGAAGAGACAAATAAAGTGCATGAGATTTATAGGTGCTATGATAGAACCATATATATATATATATATATACTGTGTATAATAGAGCACAGAGCAACAAAGAGGTTGGGTTGGGAATCAGGAAAGACATTATTACAGACATAGTATTGGAGCTGAGTCTTGAAAAATTAATAGGTATAACCAAAGGCACTAGAATTTGAGCCTTTTCATTTGCAACTAGGCCAATGAACATCATCATTCAGGGCCACAAGTTATTCAGAGAAAGGAGATATTTAGAGGAGTGACTCTCAAACTTGGCTTCACATAGAATTACCTGGAGAACTTTCAGAATGCATATTCATGGCTCCACCTCCAGAGTTACTGATTCTGTTAGTCTGGGAGGAGATCTGGACATTCGTTTCTTTGTTTGTTTATGTTCTGCAGATGACTCTAGGGTCCACACAAGGCTATTATAGTTCTTTTGTGCTTGGTTTCCCTCTTTACTCTCTGGATCTTCTGACCATTTCATCTGGTTCCTGACCCAGCTTTCGGCCCTGGACTTCTGACCCACCCTTGTCATGAATCGCAACTTGTTACCCCTTGGATCCTGGACTAAGTCTGACGGTAGATGCCGTATTCGTGTGACCCCCCGTGAGCATGGAGTGCTTTTTCTGTAACTCACCACATGTTGGGGCCAGAGCCAGCCCACTCTCAGAAAAGTTAGCATTAGAGCTGCCTGAGAACAGATGCACCCAATCTCTATAACTAGCGTGCAGCCCTACCCACAGTATAAGACGTCATAATTTTCTCCCCCAAATAAATAGAATATCAAAAGATTTTCTTTTACAGTTTTTTAAATTGAGGTAACATTGTTTTAAATGTTATGTTTCATATGTACAATATGATATTTAGATATTTAGATATTTTAGATATTTATTTAAATATTTAAATATTTAAATATTTAGATATTTAGATATTCTGTATACACTATAGTGTGCTCACCACCAAAAGCTTAGTTTCCATCTATCTCTATATAGTTGACCCCCTTTACCCATTTCACCCTCCCCCACCATTCCCCTTACCCTCTAGCAACCACTATATTCTCTCTGTATCTATGTATTTGGTTTTATTTTGTTTGTTCATTTATTTATTTTATTTTTATATTCCTCATATGAATGAAATCATACAGCATTTGTCTTTTTCCATCTGACTTTAGCATAATACCCTCAAGGTCCATCCCTGTTGCTGCAAAAGGCAAGATTTTATCTTTATTATGGCTAAGTAGCATTGTGTGTGTGTGTGTATATGTATATACAACACCTATCTATCTATATCCATTCAACTGTTGATGGGCACTTAGGTTGTTTCCATATCTTGGCTATTGTAAACAATGCTTCAGTAAACATAGGTGTGCATATATCTTTTCAAGTTAGTGTTTTCTTATTCTTTGAATAAATACCCAAAAGTGAACTAGCTGCGTCATACGGTAGTTGTATTATTAATTTTTGAGGAATCTCCGTACTGTTTTTCATAGTGGCTGAACCAATTTACATTCCCATCAACAGTGTATGAGGGCATCCTTCTCTCCACATCCTTGCCAACACTTGTTATTTCTTGACTTTTTTTTTTTTTTTTTGCTGTACATGGGCCTCTTACTGTTGTGGCCTCTCCCATTGCAGAGCACAGGCTCCGGACGCGCAAGCTCAGCGGCCATGGCTCACGGGCCCAGCCGCTCCGCGGCATGTGGGATCTTCCCGGACCGGGGCATGAACCCGTGTCCCCTGCATCGGCAGGCGGACTCTCAACCACTGCACCACCAGGGAAGCCCCTGTTTCTTGACTTTTTGATAATAGCCATTCTAACGTGTGTTAAGAAATATCTCTGATTATCATTTGATTATCATTTGTTTATCATTTATCATTTGATATCATTTATCATTTGATATCTTTGATATCTTTTGATATCATTTGATTATCATTTATCATTTGATATCTTTGATTATCATTTCCCTAATAATTAGTGATGATTAACATCTTTCCATGTGCCTGTTGGCCATCTGTATGTCTTCTTTGGAAAAATGTCTAATCAGATCCTCTGTGCATTTTTAGTTGGATTGTTTGAGTTCTTTATATATTTTGGATATCAACACCTTATCAGATATATGATTTGCAAAAATCTTCATTCAGTAAGTTGTCTTTTTGTTTTGTTGATGGCTTCCTTTTCTCTGCAGAAGCTTTTTATTTTAATGTAGTCGCATTTGTTTATTTTTGCTTTTGTTTCCCTTGCCTGAGGAGACATATCTAGAAAGACATTGCTAAGACCAATGTCAGAGTATACTGCCTATGCTTTCCTCTAGGAGTTTTGTGGTTTCAGGTCTGACACTGAAGTCTTTAATCCATGTTGAGTTAATTTTTGTGTATTGTATAAGATTGTGGTCTAGTTTTGTTCTTGTGCATGTGGCTGTCTAGTTTTCCCAACACCATTTATGGAAGAGACTGTCCTTTCTCCATTGTATGTTCTTTGCTCCTTTGTCATAAATTGATTATCCATATATGTGTGGTTCATTTCTGGGCTTTCAGTTCTGTTCCACTGATCTGTGTGTCTGTTTTTCTTCCAATACCATGCTGTTTTTATTACTATAGCTTCATAGTATAATTTGAAAGCAGGAAGTGTACTTTCAGCTTTGTTCTTTATTTTAAAGATTGCTTTGGCTATTCAGGGTCTTTTATCATTCCATACAAATTTTAGGATTTTTTGTTCTACTTCTGTGAAAAATGTTGTTGGGATTTTAATAGGGATTGCATTGAATCTGTAGATTGCTTCAGGTAATATGGACATTTTAACAATGTTAATTATTCCAATCCATGAGCACAGAAAATCTTTCCATTTATTTGTGTCTTATTCAGTTCCTTTCAACAGTGTCTTATAATTTTTGGTGTACAGGTCTTTCACCTCCTTGGCTAAATTTATTCTTGGTATTTTATTATTTTTGCTGTGACTGTAAATGGGATTGTTTTCTTTATTTATCTTTCAGCTAGTTCATTGTTATTGTATAGAAATGCAACAGATTTTTGCAGATTGACTTTGTACCCTGCAACTTTACTGTATTAGTTTATTATTTTTAATAGTTTATTGGTGGGGGTCTTTAGGTTTTTTCTTTATGTAAAATCATGTCATCTGCTGATAGTGAGTTTTGCTTCTTCCTTTACAATTTAGATGCATTTTATTTCTTTTTCTTGATTAATTTCTGTGGCTAGGACTTCCAATACTATGTTGAGTAAAAGTGGTGAGAGTGGGCATCCTTATCTTGTTTCTGATCTTGGAGAAATAGCTTTCAATTTTTCATTTGAGTGTGATGTTAGCTTTGGGTTTGTCATATATGGCCTTTATTAGGTTGAGATATATTTCTTCTGTACCCACTTTATTGAGAATTTTTATCATAAATGCATCAGTGCCTCTATTGTGATGATCATAAGATTTTCATTCTTTGTTTTGTTAATGTGGTATATCACATTAACTGATTTGTAGATATTGAAACCTGGAATAAATCCCACTTGATCATGGTGTATGATCCTTTTAATATATTGTTGTATTTAGTTTGCTAATATTTTGTTGAGGTTTTTGCATCTATATTCATCAGAGATATTGGTCTGAATTTTCTTTTTTCATGCTCTCTTTGTTTGATTTTGTTATAAATCATAAAGTGAGTTAAGAAGTGTTCTCTCATCTTCAATTTTTTTGGAAGAGTTTGAAAAGAATAATGTATTAAATCTTCTTTGAATGTTTGGTAGAATTCACCTGTGAAGGCATCTGGTTCTGAACTTCTGTTTTTTGGTAAGGTTTGGATTACTATTTCAATCTCCTAATGATTGATCTATTCAGATTTTCTATTTCTTCATGAATTAGTCATCAGAGGTTGGTTGATTATAAGAATTCATCCATTCTTCTAGGTTGTCCAATTTGTGGGCATATAGCTGTTCATAGTATTCTCTTATAATCTTTTGTATTTCTGTGGTATCCTTTGTAATTTCTCCTCTTTTTTTTTTGATTTTATTATCTGGGTCCCTTCTTTTCTTAGTAAGTCTAGCTTACGCTATGACAATTTTGTTTATTTTTTTTAAAGAACCAGCTGTGAGTTTCATTGATGTTTTCTGTTGTCTTTTTAGTCGCTATTTCATCTATTTCCATTGTGATTTTTATTTTTTCCTTCCTTCTACTGACACTGGGCTTCATTTGTTCTTCTTTTTGTAGTTCCTCTAGTTTAAGGTTAGATTGTTTATTTGAGATTTTTCTTATTTCTTGAGGTTAACCTGTTGTTATAAACTTCCTTCTAAGTACTACTGCTTGCTGTATCCCATAGATTTTTGGTATATCATGTTTTCATTTTTATTTGTCTTCAGGTATTTTTTTTAATATCTCTTTTGGTTTCTTCATTGACCCAATAGTTCAATAGCATGTTGTCTAGTCTCCATGTACTTGTGTAATGTCCAGCTTTCTTCTTGTAATTGATTTGTAGTTTCATATTATTGTGATCAGAAATGGTGCCTGATATGATATCAATCTTATTAAATTTGAGACTTGTTTTGTGTCCCAACATATGGTCTATTCTTGAGAAAGTTCCATGTGTGCTTGAGAAGGATGTGTGCTTTGCTCCATTTGGATGGAATGTTCTATATAAATCTATTAAGTTCATCTGGTATAATGTTTCACGTAAGGCTGCTGTTTCCTTGTTGACTTTCTGTCTGGATGATCTATTCATTGATGTAAGTGGGGTGTTAAAGTCCTCTATTATTATTGTGTTGCTGTCAATTTCTCCCTTTAGGTCTATTAACAATTGCTTTATGTATTTTGGTGCTCTCATGTTAGGTGCATATGTATTCATAAATGTTATGGCTTCTTGATGGGTTGTCCCCTTTATCATTGTGTAATGTCCACTTTTGTCTCGTGTTACCTGTTTTGGCTTGACATGTATTTTGTCTGAGTATGGATATACCTGTTTTCTTTTGGCTGCCATTTGCTTGGAGTATCATCTTCTATCTCTTTACTTTGACCCTATGTTTGTCTTTGGAGCTGAGATGAGTCTCCTAGAGGCAGCATATAGGTGGGCCTTGTTTTTAATCCAAACAGCCATTCTATGTCTTTTGATTGGTGAATTCAAGCCATTTACATTTAGGGTGATTACTGATAAGTGAGGACTTAGTACTGTCATTTTATCTTTTGTTTTCTGGTTGCTCCATATCTCCATTGTTTCTTTTTCCTTGTGTTTCTGTCCGCCTTTCTAGTTTGGTGGTTCTCATGATGTTTTTCTCAGTTTCCTCTTTTTATGTTTTGTGTCTGTGCTCTAAATTCATGTTTTGTGGTTACCATGAGGTTTGTATAAAATATCTCATAGATAAAATAGTCCCTTTTCTGCAGATAGTATCATATCTTCATTTGGCAAATGGGCTCTGTCTTTTAACTCTTCCCCCTTTAAGTTTTTGTTGTCTCAAATTATCCCTTTTTATATTGTGCATTTGTTACCAAATTAAAGAATTTTTACTGCCTCTTTCCCTTTATCTTTTATGCTATAATTATGTGTTTAACAATCTATTCTGATATAGAATTGCAGTTTCCTGATTCTGTCTATTTATCAACTTACTAATAGTTTTGTGTACTTTTACCTTTTCATTTCCCATAGAAAATCTCCTTTCAACATTTCTTATAAGACAGGTCTAGTGGGGATGAACTCAGCCTTTGTCTGTCTGAGAAAGCCTTTATTTCTCCTTCATATCTGAAGGATAACTGCTGGAGAGAGTATTCTTGTCTGATAGTTTACATCTTTCAATATTTGGATGTGTCATTCCACTCTCTCCTGGCATGTAGAGTCTCTGCTGAGAAATCTGCTAATGGCCTAATAGGGTTCCTTTGTAGGTTACTGCCTCCCCCCCCACCCAAACTGAAAAGTCTTTATCAATAACTTTTAACAGCTTTAATATAATATGTCTTAGAGAAGGTTATTTTTTGCATTTAGAAAATTAGATGATCTCTTAGCTTCATGGACTTGTAAATCTAGTTAATTCATGAGGTTTGGGAAGTTTTTAACTGTTATTTCTTTACATAAACTCTCTCCCTTCTCCCTCTCCTCTCCTTCAGGGATTCCCATTATCCTTCTGTTGCCTTTCGTAATGGAGTTGGATAGTTCTTGTAGAATTTCTTCACTTTTCAAAATCATAGTTCTCTCTCCTCTTTTACCTGAATCATTTCTATATTTCTATCTTTGAGCTCACTAATTCTCTTCCATATGGTCTGCTCTATTTCCAATGTTTTTTTTTTGTTTGTTTTTTTTTAACATCTTTATTGGAGTATAATTGCTTTACAGTGGTGTGTTAGTTTCTGCTGCATCACAAAGTGAATCAGCTATATGTATACATATATCCCCATATGCCCTCCCTCTGGAGCCTCTCTCCCACCCTCCCTATCCCACCCCTCTAGGTGGTCACAAAGCACTGAGCTGATTTCCCTGTGCTATGCAGCTGCTTCCCACTAGCTATTTATTTCACATTTGGTAGTGTATATATGTCCATGCCACTCTCTCACTTCATCCCAGCTTACACTTCCCGCTACCCGTGTCCTCAAGTCCATTCTCTATGTCTGCATCTTTATTCCTGTCCTGCCCCCAGGTTCTTCAAAACCTTTTTCTTTTTTTACATTCCATATATATGTGTTAGCATGTGGTATTTGTTTTTCTCTTTCTGACTTACTTCACTCTGTACGAAAGACTCTAGGTCCATCCAACTCACTACAAATAACTCAATTTCGTTTCTTTTTATGGTTGAGTAATGTTCCATTGTATATATGTGCCACATCTTCTTTATCCATTCATCTGTTGATGGACACTTAGGTTGTTTCCATGTCCTGGCTATTGTAAATAGAGCTGCAATGAACATTTTGGTACATGACTCTTTTTGAAGTATGGTTTTCTCAGGGTATATGCCCAGTGGTGAGATTGCTGGGTCATATGGTAGTTCTATTTTTACTTTTTAAGGAACCTCCATACTGTTCTCCATAGCGGCTGTATCAATTTACATTCCCACCAACAGTGCAAGAGGGTTCCTTTTTCTCTACACCCTATCCAGCATTTATGGTTTGTAGATTTTTTGATGATGGCCATTCTGACTGGTGTGAAGTGATACCTCATTGTAGTTTTGATTTGCATTTCTCTAATGATTAGTGATGTTGAGCATCCTTTCATGTATTTGTCGGCAATCTGTATATCTACTGTGGAGAAATGTCTATTTAGGTCTTCTGCCCATTTTTGGATTGGGTTGTTCTTTTTTTGATATTGAGCTGTATGAGTTCCTTGTATATTTTGAAGATTAATCCTTTGTCAGTTGCTTCGTTTGCAAATATTTTCTCCCATTCTGAGGGCTGTCTTTTCGTCTTGTTTATGGTTTCCTTTGCTGTGCAAAAGTTTTTAAGTTTCATTAGGTCTCATTTGTTTATTTTTATTTTTATTTCCCTTTCTCTAGCAGGTGGGTCAAAAAGGATTTTGCTGTGATTTATGTCATAGAGTGTTCTGCCTATGTTTTCCTCTAAGAGTTTTATAGTGTCTGGACTCACATTTAGGTCTTGAGTCCATTTTGAGTTTATTTTTGTGTATGGTGTTAGGAAGTGTTCTAATTTTATTCTTTTACATGTAGCTGTCCAGTTTTCCCAGCACCACTTATTGAAGAGGCTGTCTTTTCTCCATTGTACATTCTTGCTTCCTTTATCAAAGATAAAGTGACCATATGTGTGTGGGTTTATCTCTGGGCTTTCTATCCTGTTCCATTGATCTATATTTCTGTTTTTGTGCCAGTACCATACTGTCTTTATTACTGTAGCTTTGTAGTTTAGTCTGGAGTCAGGGAGCCTGATTCCTCCAGTTCTGTTTTTCTTTCTCAAGATTGCTTTGGCTATTCAGGGTCTTTTGTGTTTCCATACAAATTGTACAATTTTTTGTTCTGGTTCTGTGAAAAATTCCATTGGTAGTTTGATATGGATTCCACTGAATCTGTAGATTGCTTTGGGCAGTATAGTCATTTTCACAATGTGGATTCTTCCAATCCAAGACCATGGTATATCTCTCCATCTGTTTGTATCATCTTTAATTTCTTTCATCAGTGTCTTATAGTTTTCTGCATACAGGTCTTTTGTCTCCTTAGGTATGTTTATTCCTAGGTATTTTATTCTTTTTGTTGCCATGGTAAATGGGAGTGTTTCCTTAATTTCTCTTTCAGATTCTTCATTATTAGTGTATAGGAATACAAGAGATTTCTGTGTATTAATTTTGTATCCTGCTACTTTACCAAATTCATTGATTAGCTCTAGTAGTATTCTGGTAGCATCTTTAGGGTTCTCTATATATAGTATCATGTCATCTGCAAACAGTGACAGTTTTACTTCTTCTTTTCCGATTTGGGTTCCTTTTGTTTCTTTTTCTTCTCTGATTTCTGTGGCTAAAACTTCCAAAACTATGTTCAATAATAGGAGTGAGAGTGGGCAACCTTGTCTTGTTCCTGATCTTGGTGGAAATAGTTTCAGTTTTTCAGCATTGAGAACAATGTTAGCTGTGGGTTTGTCATATATGGCCTTTATTATGTTGAGGTAATTTCCCTCTATGCGTACTTTCTGCAGGGTTTTTATCATAAATGGGTGTTGAATTTTGTTGAAAGCTTTTTCTGCATCTGTTGAGATGATCATATGGTTTTCATTCTTTAGTTTGTTAATATGGTGTAGCACATTGATTGATTTGAGGATATTGAAGAATCCTCGCATTCCCGGGATAAACCCCACTTGATCATGGTGTATGGTCCTTTTAATGTGCTGTTGGATTCTGTTTGCTAGTATTTTGTTGAAGATTTTTGCTTCTATGTTCATCAGTGATATTGGCCCATAGTTTTCTTCTTTTGTGACATCTTTGTCTGGTTTTGGTATCAGGGTGATGGTGGCCTCTTAGAATGAGTTTGGGAGTGTTCCTCCCTCTACTATATTTTGGAAGAGTTTGAGAAGGATAGGTGTTAGCTCTTCTCTAAACGTTTGATAGAATTTGCCTGTGAAGCCATCTGGTCCTGGGCTTTTGTCTGTTGGAAGACTTTTAATCACAGTTTCAGTTTCAGGGCTTGTGATTGGTCTGTTATATTTTCTATTTCTTCCTGGTTCAGTCTCAGAAGGTTGTGCTTTTCTAAGAATTTGTCCATTTCTTCCAGGTTGTCCATTTTATTGGCATAGAGTTGCTTGTAGTAGTCTTTTATGATGCTTTGTATTTCTGCAGTGTCAGTTGCTACTTCTCCCTTTTCATTTCTAATTCTATTGATTTGAGTCTTTTCCCTTTTTTTCTTGATGAGTCTGGCTAATGGTTCATCAATTTTGTTTATCTTCTCAAAGAACCAGCTTTCAGTTTTATAGATCTTTGCTTTTTTTGTTCTTCTTTCTCTAAGTGCTTTAGATGTAATATTAGGTTGTTTTTTTGAGATGTTTCTCATTTCTTGAGGGAGGATTGTATTGCTATAATCTTCCCTCTTAGAACTACTTTTGCTGCATCCCATAGCTTTTGGTTCATTGTGTTTTCATTGTCACTTGTTTCTAGGTATTCTTTGATATCCTCTTTGTTTTCTTCAGTGATCTCTTGGTTATTTAGTAGTGTATTGTTTAGCCTCCATGTGTTTGTATTTTTTACATTTTTTTCCCTGTAATTGATATCTAGTTTTATAACATTATGGTCAGAAAAGTTACTTGATAAGGTTTCAATTTTCTTAAATTTACCAAGGCTTGATTTGTGACCCAAGATATGATCTATCCTGAAGAATGTTCCATGAGCACTTGAGAAGAAAGTGTATTCTGTTGTGTTTGGATGGAATGTCCTATAAATATCAATTAAGTCCATCTTGTTTAATGTGTCATTTAAAGCTGTGTTTCCTTATTTATTTTCATTTTAGATGATCTGTCCATTGGTGAAAGTGGGGTGTTAAAGCTGCCTACTATTATTATGTTACTGTCAATTTCCCCTTTAATGGCTGTTAGCATTTGCCTTATGTTTTGAGGTGCTCCTATATTGCATGCATAAATATTTACAATTGTTATATCTTCTTGGCTTGATTCCTTGATCATTATGTAGTGTCCTTCTTTGTTTCTTGTAATAGTCTTTATTTTAAAGTCTATTTTGTATGATATGAGAATTGCTACTCCAGCTTTCTTTTGGTTTCCATATGCATGGAATCTCTGTTTCCACCCCTCACTTTCAGTCTGTATATGTCCCTAGGTCTGAAGTGGGTCTCTTGTAGACAACATGTATATGGGTCTTGTTTTTGTATCCATTCAGCTAGTCTATGTCTTTTGGTTGGACAATTTAATCCATTTACATTTAAGGTAATTATCAATATGTATGTTCCTATTATGTGCTTCCTGGGCTTGATTGACTATTTCCTTTCCCATATTAGGGAAATTTTCAACTATAATTTCCTCGAATATTTTCTCAGTCCCTTTCTTTTTCTCTTCTTTTTCTGGGATCCCTATAATTCAAATATTGGTGCATTTAATGTTGTCCCAGAAGTCTCTGAGACTGTCCTCAGTTCTTTTCATTCTTTTCTCTTTTTTCTGCTCTGCAGTAATTTCCACTATTTTATCTTCCAGGTCACTTATCCGTTCTTCTGCCTCAGCTATTCTGCTATTGATTCCTTGTAGAGAATTCTTAATTTCCTTTATTGTGTTGTTCATCATTGTTTGTTTGCTCTTTAGTTCTTCTAGGTCCTTGTTAAATGTTTCTTGTATTTTCTCCATTCTATTTCCCAGATTTTGGATCATCTTTACTGTCATTACTCTGAATTCTTTTTCAGGTAGTCTGCCTATTTCCTCTTCATTTGTTTGGTCTGGTGGATTTTTACCTTGCTCCTTCATCTACTGTGTATTTCTCTGTCTTCTCATTTTGCTTAACTTTTTGTGTTTGGGGTCTCCTTTTCAGAGCCTGCAAGTTCATAGTTCCTGTTGTTTTTGCTGTCTGCCCCCATTGGGTAAGGTTGGTTCAGTGCCTTGTGTAGGCTTCCTGCTGGAGGGGACTCTTGCCTCTGTTCTTTTTTTTTTTTTTTTAACATCTTTATTAAAGTATAGTTGCTTTACAGTGGTGTGTTATAACAAAGTGAATCAGCTATATGTATACATATATCTCCATATTTCCTCCATCTTGCTTCCCCCTCCCACCCTCCCTTGCCTGTGTTCTGATGGATCAGGCTGGATCTTGTCTTACTGGTGGGCAGGACCGCATCCGATGGTGGGTTTTGGGGTGTCTATGATCTTATTATGACTTTAGGCAGCCTCTCTGCTAATGGGTGGGGTTGTGTTCCTGTCTTGCTGGTTGTTTGGCATGGGGTGTCCAGCACTGGAGCTTGCTGGATGTTGAGTGGAGCTGGGTCTTAGCGTTGAGACGGAGATCACTGGTAGGGCTCTCGCCAACTGATATTACAAGGGGCCGGGAGGTCTCTGGTAGACCAATGTCCTGAACTTGGCTCTCCCTCCTCAGTGGCTCAGGCCTGACACCCGGCCAGAGCACCAAGACCCTGTCAGCCACACAGACCGGTACCTGGGGAGTTTCTTGCCTTTTGGGAAATCTGAGGTCTTCTGCCAGTGTACAGTAGGTGTTCTGTAGGAGCTGTTCCACATGTAGATGTATTTTTGATGTATTTGTGGGGAGGAAGGTGATCTCCATGTGTTACTCCTCCACCATCTTGAAGGTCCTCTCTCCAATGCTTTCTAATGCATTCTTCAACTCATTTATTGGGTTATTCTGCTCCAGAAATTCTGGTGTTTTTTTTTTTTTTTTAAGAGCTCATTCCAGTAAAGTGTTCCTTCTGTGCATTAATTTTACTCCTGAGCTCACTGAACTGCCTTTCTTAGTTTTCTTGTAGCTCACTGAGTTTCTTTATGACACTTATTTTGAATTTTCTTTCAGTCAGATTGCAGTATTCTGTGACTTTAAGCTTGATTTCTGGAGAACTGTCGTTTTCTTTTTGTGATAACTATGTTACCATGGTTTTTCATGGTGCTTGATGAGTTGTTCCTCAATTGGTACATTTGAAACAGCAAACACCGTTCTTATTTAGATAAAGCTTTTAAAATTTTGATTCTAACAACTCAACTGGTTGGTAATTAAAACCTTTCTTTTGATTTTCAGCAGGTGGCATTATAGCACAAAGTTTTGATTTCTCTTACCTGAACTGCCTCTGGCTATATTAGAGAACTGGCACTTTCCACCTTCCACTGCCTCTGCCAGAGGTGTCACTGGTGTCATCATTATCATTGCCTGTACCTCTGGGTCACTGGTGCCTTGCAGCTGCTAGTGTCACTACTGTTGCTGGCTTTGCAGCTGGGGACACTGGGATGGCGGGAGCTTCCACTGCACCCAGGGTCACCTAGATTGAGGGCATTGATGCCATGGCAAGGGGAGGGGAAGGGTGGGGGAAGAGTCAGGGTCACCAGTACCTCTACCACATCTGGGGTTGTTGGGTTTGTGGGTGCTGCCAGCAGTGGCAGTGGTGGAGGACTGGAGTTGAAAGTGGTACCCCAGCTGGAGGAACCAGGGTCATGGGCCCTGCTGCTTGCACTGCCCAGCTCACTGTGCTCACAGGTTCCGATGTAGCCAGGAGGCTGGAGTAACATGTGCCTCTTCCTCTCCTGCTACTGGGTTCTCTGGGGCTGCAGCTCAGCCACTGCGGTCAGGAGGCTGGGCTTCTGGGCACTGCCTGCACTGCTTCCCCAGTCTGCCTCGTCCATGCATTTCAGTCCACCCACCTTCAGGTGTACGGATGTGTGGACCTCTCTGGTGTCCTGGTGGGCTGGGCAGAGGAATCTCTGTTGGATTCTGGATCCTTCACATGTCGTAGATTGAAGAGGAGAGGGATAAAAAGAGCTTTTCATGCCACCATGGTGCTCACTGATATCAGTCTCTTTATGGTTTTGAGGAGGCTGATTTCCAAACTAATGATACCTGGATTCAGTGAGGGAGGAGTCAGAAATCTTTGTAGATGAAGCAAAAGTTGGACACCTTTTACTGATACACTATGAACCAAGTACAAGACAGAGAATGCATGTTTCCCAAAGCATGGCCTGTGAGCCACCCACATCAGAAGTACCTGGGGAAGCTAAATACAATTCAGTTTCTGGCTCCTTCTCTAATCCTTTTGGATAAGAATCTCTAGAGACAGGCCCCAGAGTTTAGCACTCACCAGATGTAATTCTGACAGGCATCAGGTGGGAGAGTAACTGAATAAGTGTGTTATTTTATATGAAATCATTTTAGTAATCTGGCAAGTTTCTGTTTTTCATTATTCTTCACTGATTCTTATTTCAATTATATCCAAAAGAAAATGTGTCATAAGCAGTCAACAGAACACCATAAATAACCACAGAACAGGAAGTGCATTTCACATATTTGAACAGGCAAATATGTTGCTTATTTTTGTATTGGGACAATTTAAAAAGGCATGGTGTGGCAAGGCTCCTGAAGAGTTAAGGAGTGTTCATCTTTTTAATGGCTGGAGCACATATTTGTTGATGTGATTTCATTTTAAAGCAGTGATTTTGCTGACCAAGAGTACCCAACCGAACTGACAACAAGGAGAGAAAGTGGCACAGTGCCCAGGAATCATTAATGTTAAAAGGTTCGAAAGATGCTGCTAATGGGCAATGCTGGTGAGAAGTTCTGCTTTAAATGCAGAGATTTGTAGAGAGTAGAAAAGATGTGCTCCCCTACATGCTTGTAAGGTTGGGGAGCAGCTAATGAAATTAGACAACTTGGTTGGAGTCAGGTGAAGTACGGGAAAAGGTCTCCTACTACCATGACTATTTCTCTTACTTAATTTCCCCCTTTTTCTCATTCAGCTTTTCACCACCACTCTTCATTTTTGCTGCTTAAATTTGGACTCTATTATACCTACTTTGGATTATTGCCAAAACCTCCTAACTGATCTCCTGGTCTTCATTCTCTTTCTTCTACTTGCTGCCAGAATCCCCTTCCTAAAATTAGATCTCTTTCACTTTTGAGCTTAATATCTCAGCCATGAGTAGTTTCTCACTGCCTACAGAGTCAAGTCCAAAGCCCTCTCCATCCCAGTGAAGACACCCTGGCTCCTGCCAACCATTCCCCTCCTTGACTTGAGTCACTCACTTCATGCTGTTTGCAGCCATGTTTCATCCCATTTGACTGTAGTTCACTGAGCCATTTGTGAGCATTCAGCTCTATTTCTTCCTCATAAGCAAGAGATAAGCAATGAACAAATCAAACCTCTTGAAAGTATACATTTCTGGCCAAGGCCTTTAGAGGTCAAACATGTAATATTTTTCCTCCCAACATCAGCTTATGAGCTCCCAAATTACATGAGTGCTGTTGGGAGAGAGAACGCATTATCTTGATCCCAAGAATTTTCACCGTAGTCCATGGAATTTCTCCTGGGAAGTTCCTCTGATCTTTATATGAGCTGGTGACATCTAATGACAGGCCTTTTAGCAATGGGGGATTTTCCCGGACACTTTGGCACTCAAATCCCTTCCCCATTATCCAGGATGCCCTATGCCCCACATATCAGCTGGAGGAAAGGTGAAGCTCCTGAGACAAAAGGAAAGGGCTCTTACATGGTGTGAGTTATAGATGAGGAACCTGGAGGAAGGGAATCTAACCTTATTTAATCTTGCAGGAGTTCTTACTCCAGGCTCCTCATTCTGCCTAGATTGGGAGTCTAGGGTACTTAGAATAGTCAATTAGAAGGCAGAGGAAATTTAATATTCTCTCTCCTGTTTGCTAAAGATATACCTGGTTTAGATATTAATGAGACACAAAGCTAATGATGCTGCTCAATTCCTTTTCTCCTTTTCTTCAAAAAAATCCCCTGATGTCTGCAAATGCTTAGATGCTTACTTTCCAAAAAGATTCTTAGATGCTTAAGGCAAAGTATTCTTTCTGTGTTTCAAACAGAAATTCTCTTATAAGGTTGCGTGACTTAAAAAATTATATGGTAAGTTTTAGGGGCTTCGTGTGTTTGTAAAACAGAGTCAGGCCAAGACCAGAATATGATTTGAAAGCAACTGTAAAATAGTGCCCTTATTTAAGGACAGCCTGTCTTTCCTTCCTCCCTCCCTCCCTCCCTTCCTTCCTTCCTTCCTTCCCATCCTTCCCATCCTTCCTTCCTTCTTTCTTTCCTCCCTTTTCCCCTTCCTCCCTTCCTTTCTTTCTTCTCTTTTTCACTTCCATTTTCTCTTCTTTCTTTCTCTTGCACTTCCGCCTTTTCTATTTCTCTCTCTCATTTTTCTCCCTTTTTCTCTCTCTTTTGTTTTTGCTTCTATCCATTTATTGAACAGTACAACAGGCCAGGCTATGCGTGAGAGAGAGAAATATGAAAAAAAAAAAAAAACCCCACTACTGCCTTTAGTGACCACACAATCTAGTGTTGGGAGAAACATACAGGTATGCAATTAACAAGGATGTTTGGGGTTAAGCTGATGTTTTTTAAGGCAAGGAAGAAGGCTTTTTCTCCAATTCAATGACTTATTTATTCATTCATGGTACTAGATAATTCTCATGGTACTGAGAACTGTAACTTCTTTTTGCTATAGCATGAGGACCGAGCTGGGGAGTGCTGATAAATAAATAGGCTGGAAAGGGAAGCAATAGCAGATGATAATAGCCTTACAGTTCCTGATAAAGGATTTGGCATTTGTCTTGGAGTCTGTGAGAAGCCACTACTAAAGGACTTGAAGCAAGAGAATGAGATGATCATATCATTAGAAAAAATGTTATCTGGTAATAGTGAGAATAGCCAGGTAGTGGGGAGAGGGTAGGGCATTAGATAGAGGTAAGGAGACATTTTAGGAGTATATCACCATCATCTAGACAGTGATAAAGGCATTAAACTCAGTCAGTGGAACTTGAACCTTTAGAGAAGACATGAGGTTTTAACCCACAGAAGAAATGTGGGTGAGTGGCAGAAACAGAGGAGTTGCAGAAGGCACCCAGGTCTTGAACACAGTATCATTAACACCGGTTCAGATCACAGGAGGAGAAGGCCTAGGGCTGGGGTGGAGGAAGCATGATTTGGGGTTCAATTTGAAGCCTCTAACATATATTTAGGGGGGAAATGGCTTCGTAACTCAGATGAGAGATTGATAAAAGATGTAGCTTTGGAAGTTGGTGGTCTGTAGGTGGTTGTTGAGACCACGGGGTTGGGTACAATCACTCAAGGATCGGGGGGGAAGAGAGTAGGATACAGGGAAAAGACCAGAGTCTTTGGAAACACTAATACTTACGGAAATAAGAGATGACAACTCAGGAGTCTGAGATTAAATGACCTGGGAGGGAGAAAGAGGGACTAAAGCAAGTGATTTCATGGGAGCCAAGTAAGAAAAGTTTCGAGAAAAGATGAATAAAGCCAGCATTGAATATTGTAGAGAATTCAAGAATAAAGGCCCCAGACAACATTCACTGAATTAGGCAACAAGGTGGTCATCAGGGACTTCAGTGAGAAAGGTTTCCATAGATTGGGGTGGCGGTGGAACACAAAATTGGTTGAGGAGAGAAGGGTTGGGGGACATTGGAAAGTTGGGCAAAAGCTAATGGGGGCTACAACATAGTGACACTGGAAAAACTAAGCTGATGGCAGAGAGGCTACGAATCAGGGTCCTTGCTGGGGTGAGGGTGGCCTTCTGTGGAGGCCCAGGAGCAGGAACTAAAGGGAACAAAGATGTGTCAGTGCTGAGCCACCACAGGAACACACAGAAGGGGCTGGCCAAGCTGGGATCGCTCAGCGCCCACCTGCCTGGGGGCACTCAGGCTCCGGAGACTGAGCTTACGTTCTCTTCTTCTGCGACCCAACTCCAGCACTGAAGAAGGAGGAGAAGCAGGAAAATGTACCCTGGGCCTCTCTGTCTGTTCACTTCACTGTACTCCTCACATCGAGCCCTCTGTCCTTCCCCCAACACCCCCTCCATCGAAAGACTGTCCCTGCTTAGCCAATCCCACTAGCAATACTCAAAGAAGAAAGAAAGATGTGAGCTCATTTATGGAGGAGGATTCATATGAGATTCTACTCTGGGACACATTTTTATTAGTTTGTGCTACTGAGTCAAGAGGTTTTTTTTTTTAATTTCTTGTTTTATTATTTCTGGAGGGGTTGGAAAGACTTGAGGATGTCTAGATCCCAAAAAAGAAAAAGTCCAGAGAGAGAAGGTGAAGATTCTGGAGAGAAACAAGCTCTGAAGAGGTGAGAGGTGTCACACACAGAGCGGTGGCGAAGCCAGGGAGAGCCCTATCCGC
This sequence comes from Stenella coeruleoalba, assembly GCF_951394435.1. Lineage (NCBI taxonomy): Eukaryota > Metazoa > Chordata > Mammalia > Artiodactyla > Delphinidae > Stenella > Stenella coeruleoalba. The sequence continues at coordinate 47,032,082 of NC_137150.1, forward strand.
TGAGGTGGGAGGCTCCAAGGTGCAGTCAGGAACTTGACTTTCTGTTCACTGGCCTCTAGTTATCCAGGGCAGGAGACTAATCTTGGGCCTGGGTTGTGTTCGTGGCTGGGCTGAGGCACGCCTAGGAACGATGGGTAAATTCGGGAACAGACTCTGGAGCAGTCAGTTATATGAGTCAGTTTCCAGAAGAGTTTTTTATTTGGTGAAATGATGAAGAAGTGTTTTTTGCCCCTGGTGGGTGTGGGGGAGGGGAGAGTGAAGGTGGGAATGGGAAAAGAGAAAAGGCATTCACTTCCAGCTCCTCTGTTTTTTAGCAGCAAGCTGAAGGAGCTCTTCTTCTTGAGATACGGGGGCACCAGCTGGCAGTGTTAGTTGGACACAGCCTTACTTGGCACCTAGAGGACCCCTGCCGGCACTTTGGTTCGTGGCCCTGCAATGACAGAAGCCCTGGGACAAACGGGTTCGTGGAACACGTGGAGATGCTCAGAAGATGCCGGTTTGAGATGCTTATTGGCCTCTACAGGTCTCTGTATCTCTCAGTTTGGGGTGGACACCCCATGCGGTTGTCCAGGAAATCATGGGGCTGAAGTCCTGAGGGAGCCGATGAAAGCAAGGGCTATCTTAATGCAGGTTACGTTTTCATGAAGAGAGAGGCTAGGCCATCCCCGGGAGAGGTGAGGTGTGTGTCTTGAGGAGAGGAGGGAAAATTAATGGGGAATAGGACACAGCTCTGTCTGGGGCTCATGAAAGATTGCTGAACAGTGCAGAGGGCCTGGCTGGGGATACCGAGAAGAGTTCGTAGTGCTGTCATATATCTGATTCTCTTCAGCGATTAGTAGCTTAAACACGAGAACGTAAAAAGCAGACAGCCAGATTAATCCAGGCTGTCCAAAAAGAAATAATGTCCAAAAAGAAAGCAGGGGGACAAGTTTACAATAAGATTCTAAAAACGTCCCAGAAAGACTTGGTCGGGGGAGGGCATCTAGAATTCTCATGGGCCGAACAGGAGAACACAGGTGGTTGGAGAAGCAGAAAAGCCCTGTTCTATAAAAAGTTACTGAGGCTGGTGTGGCCTGGGGGAAATCTTTGTTACACTTCCAGTAAGGCAGCCTGCAATCGAATTAGCATCTTTGGCAAACACATCACACCTTGGGCTTATATTGAGCTTACAGTCGACCAAAATCCCTAAATCTTTCACACGCGCTGCTCCTAAGTCATGTTTCTGCCATGTTGTACTTGTGAAATTAATTACCGTTTTGGGCCTAAAAGTAGGGCTTTACAATTATGGCTATTAAATTTAATCTTGTTAGATTTAGGCCATGGTATCAACTTTCAGAGAATATTTTACATACTGATTCAGGTTTTCACACATTTCCCCTATAACTTTCAATAAGACAGAACCCAGAGGAATTCCTTATGCACATTCAAAAGTGACAGATTTACCCTATGTGTTGTTTTTTAGTTCAGATCTTCATTTTGTCTGAAAGGGACTTGGTCATATTTCTTCCTAACATCATAATTTGCCAAACTGCATCGGTTAGGAGGTTTTTGCCTGCAAGGGTGAAACTCTGAGTCAGCCTGGAATAAACAATAAGAACATTTATTAGTGCACAGAGGTAGGGAAGACTCCAGGCACAGCACAACCAGGGCTGAGACTCTGTTCTGCTGTTTGTAGTTTACCTTCTCCCATGTCTTGTCCTCAGGCCAGTTTCCTCTGTGGATATACGCTGACTGCCAACAGCAGTGGGGAGAGTGTGCTTCCTTGTTTGTGTCCAGAGGGAGGGTGGAAAGGGGAGAAAGTGTGAATAGAAGACTGTTCTTTCAGTTTGACTAGGACAACCTCCTACGTGACCTTTAGAGTGACCAGCAATCCTGATGTGCTTGGGAGTGCGGCTTTGGGCTTTTATTCTAGGGATAGAATAAAAAAAAGTCCCAGGATATGGGACTTTTGGTGCTAAAACCAGGAAGATCCTGGGCTAGCAGGGACAGCTGGTCACCCTAGCCCCTACACGGAGACCGGTGACCATTACCAGGATAAAACCTGATTCTGATTGTCTTAACCCATTGGCAAAAGGATGGGCACTCATGGTTGGTTTGCGCACACATTTCTGAAGTGTGGCTGTGGTCTATCAGATTCCACTGGGGGCAGATTCCTTGGCACCAAACCTACTGATTCAGAATCTCTAGGCATGGAAATGGGAAATTAATTTTTATCAAGCACTGCAGATGGTGGTCCTACACACCAGGGCTTAGAGAAACACTGGTTTAGACCTAATGGTGCTTATCCCTGAAGCTTCGGTCAACACCCAGAACGGCATGACTGCTATGCAGTGGGGCAGGGCTGGGGAGGATGCTGGGGAGTCATACCCCCCCACACACCGACTCTAGTTCCCTGGTTTTCCTGTCAAGTAATCCTGTCTTCCAGAAGGGAAGGAAGTTGCTTTGGGATTACTTGTTCTTAGAGAAACCATCCTTCTTCCTGGTAATGCCCAAGGGCATTAGTAAGACTTCCCTCACGAAGTGTTCACAAACCATGCTTGAGAGTCACTCTTACTTTTTTCTTGGAATCAGTATAAAACTCTCAAGTGACTAGCTTGCATAATCCATGACTTTAAAAAGTTTTTTGACAGTCAGAATAGTATTTCCTGTGTTCAGTCCTTGGGGAAGAGGCCTACATTTGAGGTTAAGAGTTTGAGCTCTGGTCAGGAAACAAAACAAAGAATCTGAGCCCTTCCTTTGCATATATTGATTTTGCATATATCTTTTAACTTCCTAAAACTTATCATCAGCAAAATAGAATAATTATCGAACTTACCTCATTGGGCTGTAGAATTAAATGAGATAATGTTTGTAAAGTTTGAGCACAGTGCTTGTCTCATTAAGCAATCAGTAAATTATGATCATTAATATCCTGCCTCCTCATTCTTTCATTGTTTGAGATATTCTGAGTAGGACCAGGCACAGTGCTTGTCACTAGACAACACAAAAATAAGGAGCAGTCCCTCCTATCAGCGAACTCACAGTATTGACATTATAATATAATGGCACTGTAGTAGATTTATATGCCAGATACCAGGATGGAACAGAGAAAGAAATGATCAATTGAGGGGATGTTGAAGAATGATCAGGAGTTTTCTAAATAAATATGGGAGAAGAAGGAAAGAGGACATTCCGGAGAAAGGATGTAACATGAGCATTAATAAAAGCACAGGGCATGAAAGAGTAGGGCCTCTTTGTGAATGTAAGTTGTTTTGAAGGCTGGAATGCAGGGTTCAGGTCAGGAGCAGTGGTAGATGATATTATAGGAGGCAAGGGCTGACTCGGGGCTTTGGGCTTTTATTCTAGGGATAGAACAGGGTTTTAAGCAGAGGAGTTAGCTGCATGATCACATTTATGTTTTGGAAAGAACAATCTGGGGACAGTGGATGAGCAGTTGGAGGGTGGTGAGGCAGAGAAATGTAAGAGCTTGCAGCATTACTCCCAGTGAGAGTTGATGAATATTAAACCAAAAGAAAGATATTAGGAACAGAGTGGAAAGGATGCAAAGAAGAGATGTAGGGTAGATACAAATGACGGAACTGGCTGATTGATTGACTAGATATGAGGTGGGGAAAAGGAAGATTTGAGGGGAATTCCTAAGTTTCTGTCTTGAGTGGATGGTGATGTCATTACCCAGACAGGACTACAGAGGGCGATGGTGATGGAGTCAAGCTTTGAGCCTATTGAATTTCAGTTCCATGGGAGATATCCAGGTGGAGATGTACTAGGTTGTCTGTTTCTGGGGAGTAAGTTCTGGGATCGAGAGATGGCTCGAGTCAGCAGGGAATGGCCTTCAGGCATTGGAATCTGTGGGTGACAAAAATTGCCTGGGATGATGCCTCAGCGGAGTGTGTAGATTAGAATGAGGACAAGAATCCTCAGAAACTACAAGATTCCACAAAGCTCATTGACAATTAAGTGATATAACCTGTATGTTCTACCAGGGTCCAGGCCAGAAGAATTCAACATATTTAAGCTTTATTTTGTTCTCTCTACTTTTTCCAAGATTTTTCACTGATCTTTCTAGTCCTTCATTTATTCCCCTTCAAGTAACTGAGATTTTTCTCTCAGTTTTGTTTTTCGGAGGGTAAAAATATAATGTTCAAAAAATTTTAATTACATTTCAAGAATCTTGTTTTCTAATTAGGATTGTCTAGTTTCTTTGGAATTTCTCATAACTGTTTTCTTATGTTCTTGTCCAAAATTCAAACAGTTCTAAATAGAAAACTTAAAAAAAAATTAAGTTAAAATAGAATATTACTTCTGATGAAGAAATAGGGATGAAGAGCTTAAAAGTGAGACAAACCTGATAAATACATGCAGAAGGGAGAAAAATACTACAAAATCTATGTCCAAAGGACATTTTTAAGAAAGTGAAATGGACGTGTTTACTGCATCTGCTCTGGTATTTAAACGAGCTGAAGCTAAATTCTTCAGTCTTTCCCCTCAGCAGTTAGAGAGGCAGCCTGGGAAAGATTAAAGGGAAAAAACCCACTAGTTCTGCAAAAGAAGAAAATGTACAAGTCTAGTGAAGTAAAAGACGTTGGCCAACTGCAAACAAGAAACCGTGGGTCACTGGGGAGAAAGAACCCCGTAGCAACCAGGAAAGAAAGAACTCCAGATAATGGACGCCACCTAGTGGGAAACTGGAGGATTCGGAGAAAATGAACCACAACAGGATTTCAGAACTTGGAGGTGGCTTAACATAATTATTATGAGATTTATTCACTCTTTCAATAACAATCATTGAGGACCTGCTATGTACCAGGCACATTAATAAGTTCTAGGAATCACGTAGTAATGATTTTCAATTAAGCCCACAAACCCAGATGTCCAAGAATTCCCACTTTATTTTTCTATAACATAATCAATATCTATATTCAACCTCCATTTCATTTGGTGATGAGAACTTAACCTTCATCACTTTAGTGCCCCTACACCCCTTGCCCTGGTTGGGTCTGAGCTCTAGGGTTTAATTGCAGTGAGACCTCTGCATTTAGCGCTTTGCATTGCTGTCTTCTGCTGAGATGGTTTTGTGTGTCTGCTGTTTGGACATTGGCCCTCATAAGTCACTGCTGGAAAAAAAAAATCTGCTTGTTTCTGTACATAGGTTTCTTCGAGTCTGCCTCTTTCTCATCTACTTCCGCTACCTTCTCAGACATTCTGCTGCTCCTGTAGGGCTGTCTACTGCCCTATCTGCTTAGATACACGAACATACATTTTTACGCTGGCATCTTGAAGCCTCTTCCCTTGGTTTTATCTAGGAACTGGGTCACAGGTCCCTTTGACCTCAGATTCTCCAGATCTCCCTTGGGCTTCCTCTGCCCCATTTTCTTGAAGCACAGAAGAGCACATTATGGTTAAATAGCCCTGTGTGACTAGGTCGTAGGCTGCATGTTGGACAGCAAAGGGAGATGAGGCCACTTTGCAAAATGTTTTGTATGTTGCGCTAAATAATTTTGTATGTATGCATTGCAAATAGAAGGCTGTCTCAGTGGTCTGGGTAAGTGAAGACATGATGCTGACTTGGAGCGCTAGAGAAGACTTGGTCAATTTAAGGGACACTGGGTGGTGGAACTAACTTTATTTGGCAGCCCCAATCTCCTCCAGCCCAAACAACACCCATGTGAAAATGAGACAAAGGCAGCTCCTACAGGAAGAGGCAACACCTGGGTACACAGCTTGAGGAATAGAGCGTAGTCTAGATTTCATCCCACCTCTTGTCTGAGTGCATTGGTGTAGGGAGTAGTCTTGCCTAACCAAACATGTTGACCCTGAATGTGGAGGTGAAGAGTGGGAGGAATAACTAGGTTGGTGCCTTTAAGAAATATGTCTGGAAATTAAGTCTCTATTCACTTGTTTCTTGCCCTTAAGTATTTCAGAGAATGACTCTGTAGGGTGATAAGCTGCAGTCTGGTGTGCAATGTGAGTTTCTTACCCCAGTTTTTACCCCATGAGAATATATTAATTGATCCAGCAATTCCACTCCTGGGTATGTATCCAAAGTAAATCAGAAACACTAATTTGAAAAGATACACACACCCTAATATTCACAGCAGCATTATTTACAATTGCCAAGGTATGGAAGCAACCTAAGTGTCCATCAACTGATGATTGGATAAATAAGATGTGGTTTATATATGCAATGGAATACTACTCTGTCATAAAAAAGAATGAAATTTTGCCATTTGCAGCAACATGGATGGACTTGGAGGGCATTATGCTAAGTGAAATAAATCAGACAGAGAAAGACAAATACCTTATCATATCACTTATATGTGGAATCTAAAAAATACAACAAACTAGTGAGTATAACCAAAAAGAAGCAGACTCTCAGATACAGAAAACAAACTAGTCAAAAATCAGTTAAAAATATTTGTATGGGTCTATTTCTGGGCTCTCTGTTGTGCTCCACTGATCTATATGGCTACCTCTCCACCAATACCACATTGTCTTGATTATTGTAGCTATATGGTATACCTTAATATTGAATAGAGTGATTCCTTGCACTTTATTCTTCTTTGTCAAGATTGCTTTAGCAATTCTAGGCATGTGCTTTTCCATATAAATTTTAGAATAATCTTGTCTAAGTCTATGGGAATATGTGCTAGGATCTTAGTAGGAATTGCATCAAACCTATAGGTCAATTTGAGTATAACTGACATCTATACTATACTGAATCTTCTAATTCATGAACACGGTATGTCATTTGTTTAGGTCCTTGATTTCTTTCATCAGCATTTTGTAATTTTCAGCACATAGATTCTCTATATGTTTTAAGTATATACTTAAGTATTTCATTTTCTTTGGGGCAATTACAAATGGTATTGTGTTTTTAATTTTGTTTCTTGCATGTTCTTTGTTAGATGTGTAATTGATTTTTTTGTGTGTTTATCTTCTATCCTATGACCTTGCTAAACTCATTTATTAGCTCTAGACAATCATGTTATCTGCAAAAAGAGAGTTGGCTGCCAGAGGGGAGGGAGAGGGATGAGTGAAATAGGTGAGGGAAATTAAGAGGAGCAAACTTCCAGTTAAAAATAAATGAATCATGGGGCCACAATGTACAGTATAGGGAATATAGTCAATAAGGTACAAACTTCCAATTATAAGATAAATAAGTACTAGGAATGTAATGTACTATGTGATTAATATAATTAACACTGTTGTATGTCTATATAAAATTTGTTAAGAGAGTAAATCCTAAGAGTTCTCATCACAAGGGAAATATTTTTTCTTTTCTTTTTTTTTATGAACCCAGTGAAATATCTTTATTTTCCAGATGAATTACCTCAACATTTCACTATTTATCAAGTATCCTTCCTCTTTTTCTCACCCTCTTCTCTCTGACCGACAGCATCAAAGCCATGAAAATTGACAACAACAAAAATGAAAATATCTATTGATCCAACATCCTGTCGAGTCCATGTCACAGGCCCCCAATAATCCGTTTTTCCTTCATTTTTAAATTCTAACTCCCAGTTAGTCTCGGGACTATTTTGTTTACTCTTCTAAGGAAGGTCTTGTTTTAATCTCACTTCGGAAGCCATAATGATTCTTATGGAGACATACTGACTCTGAATCTAACTCACGTATTGCCAACAAAACTTAGGCGAACCTATCAATCCCAGCAAAATAAAGACATTTGGCATTTCTCAGCATCACACTGGATCTGAATAGATTGAATCTTTCAGATCTGGCAGGAAGTATGGTCAATATAAGCCAAGTATCAATCAATATACAACAAATATTTTCATCATATTTAGAATGCAGCTATTCTATTTTTTAGGGAAAGTGAGAGTCACAGAAATTTTGTGGACAACTCTTTTTAATCCTGAAATGTTCACTGTCTTGATTAAATTAATAAATAGAATGTCTTTGGACTTATGTATAAGTTCAACTGGTTACTTAGTTTTAGATTTTTTAATAGAATAAATTTTGCTAGTAGAAGAAACTTTGGTACCAGCAGAAGATTTTATTTCCAGCTCATTCTTGGTCCTACTGATTTCCTCAGCCATTTAGCTTCCTGATATACAGCTTCTTCTTTTATGATCCAATCTTGAATGGATTTTGCAACAAGTTCCAAATAATTCCTGAATCCAACATTACAGGGAAGAGCAATGTTCCAATGTTCACAGTGCAGACGTTGCAAATTCATTGGATTAGGAAAGACCAACAGTAAAGAGTTATCCTGGGTGTGGTAATAAGAATCAATACACCTGTATTGCTGATTGGCTTCTTGAAGAACCTGAAGCAGAACTTCTGGCTTAAAATGTTCAGTAAAACTCCAGTCCATTAGATTGTGTTGCTGCATTTTCTTTATGTCCTGTAACTCTGCTTCCACAGTCATCTTCTTGGGTTTCTTTTCAAGAGGATCAGCATTTGTGACCGCTTTATCTTTGATCTCATTGTTCACGGTCTGCTTCAAAGGCTCAGGTTGGAGCTGCGACTTCAAGCTGTTCTGCGCTGATGGTTCTCTGTAATCAGAGTCTAAGGATTTCCTATTATCCAGGTCAGGATACTTCATATTGTTAGTATCAGGATGACTAGGATTGGAAGGTTCTTTGTTGATCTCATCATCTGGCATAGATGTTGACCAATTCTGATCCAGAAATAAAATTCTGTCTTTGATTCCACTATCTGTTTGATGTCTGGTCTCTTGGGTATTCATTTTCATGATGTACTTTTGCCTTATCTGTTTAGCAAAGCTGGCAGGGTTGTCCCATGGTATGTTGAACATCTCAGAATCTGTCCCATACATCATTCTAGAATGCTTCAGTTTCCCTTCTTCATCAACCTCAGAGAGTTTCAGGCTCTCAAAAGTAAACACTTTGAAGGCTCGTTCTACTTCATTCCAGCTCAGAACTTCACTTGTACAAAAGTGCATGAGCTCATGAATTGTAGCTAGACGTTTTGTGCTGTTCCATGGCGGAGGGCAGAAGGAATTCAAGGAATTCCCACAGTGGCAACTTAGACTGCATCTTCTGCTCAACTTGAACCAGGTCAAAATTCTTTAGGTCCTTTAGCACATATTTCTTGTGGGCGAGGGCATCGTGATAGTTCAGTAGGAGAGGGCCTCTGGGCACTGGTTTGCTTTCATTTTCCTCTTCAGATAAGAATATTTCATGGAGATTCTTTTTCTCCCTCTATGTCAGACAGAGAGAGGGCAGGATGGACATGATGTGAGCTGCAATTCTGTGGTCCAGCCCATCTGTTCTGGGAGGCGGCTCTGCCAGACTCCGTGGGACAAGGTCTTCTTCACTTGCCACAACCTGTTCCAGCATACAATGCAGTATCAAGGGCACAGAAATGAATTCTTCTGGAATTAGATTCAGCAAATCATTGTAATATCGCATGTCTACTTCATTTGTGATGAAGGAAGCCACTGGTGGTGGTGGTGGAGCTGGAGCATGCAGCTCTTCATCTTGTTGTGTTTTCTTCTTTCCAGGGGTTACAGCAACAGTTTGTGGGGGCCTGCCTGGTGACATCTTCCCAACTCCCGTCTCTCCATCCTACTCTCACTTTTTTTTCCTTTTATTTTGTATCTATATGAGAAAATGGACATTCACTAAATTTATTGTGGTGATCATTTTATAATGTGTGTAAGTAAAATCCTGCTGTTCACCTTAAACTTATACAGCACTGTATGTCAACTGCATCTCAATAAAACTGGAAGAAAAAAACAATATAAAAAGTAAGAGTTTTAAAAATTTTGATGAAGTTCAAATTATTGATTTTTTTTGGCTTTTGTGATTTATGCTTGTTGAGTCTCAAGTAGGAAATCTTTGCCTAAACCAGTGCCTCAAAGATTTTCTTTTATGTTTTCTTTTAGAAGTTTGATAGTTGTAGCTCTTATGTTTAGGTTATGATAAATTTTACTATAATTTTTGTATATGTTGTGAAGTAACAATCAAGGTTGATTTTTGGCTTATGGCTATCTAGTTGTTCCAGCACCACTTGTTGAAAGTTTTATCCTTTACCTTTTGTGTTGCCTTCAAATATTTTTCAAAAATCAATTGTCCATATGTCTGTGGATCCATTTATGGACATTTTTTTCCTGTTCCATTGATCTATATTTCTATCTTTACATCAGTGAAAGTCCTTCAACTTTGTTCTTCATTTTATTTTCACATTACTTATAAAATGAACTAGTCAAGTTCAACAACAAAGAGCCTGCTACAATTTTGTTTAAGATTGTGCTAAATCTACAGATCAATTTAGGGGGAATTGACACCTTAACAAAATTGGTATCTCCCCACTTACTTAGGGATTCTTTTATTTCTACTAGCAATGTTTTGTAATTTTCAATGTATGTGTTCTGCACATTATTGTTAATATACCTCTAAGTATTTTATATTTTTGATGCTACTGCAAAATTTTAAAATTTCAGTTTCCAATTGTTCTTTGTTAGTATATAGATTATAATTGATTTATTTACTGAGCTTTTGTCCTGCAACCTTGTCAAATTCATTTATTAGTTCTAGCAGTTTTTTTGTAGATGACTTAAGATTTCCTACATAGACAATCATGGTGCCTGTGAATAATGACAGTTTTACTTCTTCCTTTCCAGTTTATAGGCCATTTAGCTCTTTTTCTTGCCTTATAATACTGCCGAGGACCCTGGGTATAATGCTGAATGTAAGGGTAGAGTGAATATCCTTGCCGTGTTCCCAATCTTAGAGAAAAAAATCTTTACTCTTTCACTATTAAATATTATGTTAGATTAAGAAAGTTCCCTTTCGTTCTTAGTTTGGTGGGAATTTTAAATCAGAAATAGGCTTATATTTTATAAATGCTTTTTCTGTATCTATTAATATGATCATAAGATTTTCCATTTTTAGTTTGTTAATATTGTGCATTCCTGGGAAAGATGCCAGTTGTCAAGCTATATTATCTTTTTATATATTGCTGAATTCCATTTGTTAATATTTTGTTGAAGATTTTTACATCTATTTTCATGAGGATATGGGTGCATAAATTTTTTTATCATGCGTTTATTAAGTTTTAAGATTAGGATAATGCAGACCTTATAAAATGAGTTGAGAAGTGTTTCCTCCTCTTTTATTTTCTGAGAGTTTGTGTAGAACTGGTATTATCTATTTCTTAAATATTAAGTAGAATTCATCTGTGAGGGATCTGAGACTGGAGGGTTTGTTTGTGGGGGGAGAGAAGATGGCGTGGGGAGAAGGATAGGGGAAGTAAGACAGACTCTTCTAAATTGTTACTTTAATATTTCTTATTATATATTCTATAGCAACTGTTGATGTTAATATCTTCAGGCCCATTAAATGCTTTCAAGTTGAGATCCTTAACAGTAGTACAGTAATTGCAGATTTTAGATAATTTACTTTGGTCAACTCTTTTTTTTTTTGTAATGTCTCATATTTATAGTCTTCCAAATACTACCACACTCAGTTTTGTCTTCAAAGAGTCCAGTTTTCCGGTAGCTTACAAACCATTAAGATCCAAGAAGTTACCCTCGCCAGTTGACTTTTCTCTCCATGACAATAGAGGTAGCTAGGTTTCATCACTTTTCATTTTACCCAATGGTCAGTTGAAGTATAATATCTTATTGCAGCAGCATGGTAAGAGCTTATGAGACTCTTATTATCTTATTAATAGACATCTATTCTGGAAAATTAATTTCTTGGTCAATTGAATGCTGCCCCTTTTCTTCTCACTCTTCCTTCACTTGCAATTTTGACCCTATCTTGCACCATTTTGCTTTTTCTACCCTTTTCTTTCTAAGTAAAAATTGGAATCTGGGCTGTTTCAAGATTTGGTCACCTTGGATAGGAAGCTCCTTAAAAAAATAAATGCCTTTGAGTCACAGAGACTTCTGTTCTCCACACTAATCTTGAGACTGGCTTTAGACAGTCTATCTTGAGACAAATAGAGCTGGAAACTATGGAACTAATGCCAGTGACAGAGAATCAAAGTAAAGCATGATCATTTGTTTAGAACTGAAATTAAACACAGTGAAAAAAACTTTAAGACCTTAAGATCTTCTGGAAGTCCATATCAGAATCCTTACATAAAAATATCTGCGAAGTCATAATTCTTTAATTAAATATATCTTCCCCACCTACCAGCATGCAAGACACATAGAAAACAGTTTATTGTTAAGATTTATTATTCTGGTTTTGTTTTATTACAAGTGTTGCAACAGCATTTCTCTCCTCCAGCTTGAATCATAAATCTGCAGTTTCTGCATTTTATTATGAACTAGATAAGTGCTGTAGGCTGACCTAGAAAATTAACCTCTAATGTAGCATTTTTTCCATGAGAAATTGCATTTGAAATAATAATCTCTCTTCATTCAAAACCAGATTTCTTAAGAATCTAGGCTACATTTATTACCACTAGTTACTCACTTTTTATTCCTCCCTCACTCACTGCAATCTAATTTCCACACCAATCCCTCCATAGAATCTACTCTTGCTGAAGCTACCAAAGACCTTGTATTTATGGAAGCTAATGACCTCTTTCCAATCCTTATTTTCCTTGACTCATCTTTACTCTTGATAGTATTGATTGCCTATTTCTCTTAAGAGTTTCCCTTTGTTTCTATGATACTTTTTCTTCTAGTCCTCTTAATATCCTGACCATTCTCTATTTGTGTTTCTCACTACATTTTTCCCTTTCTGTCTCTTTGGGGCAAGTTGTTGATTTTCTTATTCCTGAGTATATTCTTGCCCATTGTCTGTTTGGGTAGTCTCATTCACTCTCACAAATTCAACTCCCTAGACTTGCACACTTTACTTTTCTACTGAGTTCCAGTCTCATATTTCCAATGCTGAAGTGTAGTTTATCCTTTTCTTCCTTTCCCTCTCTGTTTCAGTTAGTGGAGTCATTCAACATAAACCCAGTCTCTCTTCGTTACTCAAGTGTTAGCTAGGGCCATTCCAAGTTGGACTTAAAAGTGACTACAATCAGTCCTAGGGCTGTTGAAGGTCTGTGCAATGCCTTTTTGCAAATTAGACAAAGTCACTTCCTTCTATGAGATATTGTACTTCTTAAAACAATATATAATAACTTCCATTGTGTAGTTATTTATAATGAAACATTTTATGTAAATCTATAGTGACTAGGATGTAAATGATACTCCCTTAGATACTGTGCTGCTTCTGTCGAGCAGTGTACAACCTATACAACTGTACAGAGCAGAATAATATTTCATATCTTTATGGCTAAGAAAGAGAAGGTCAAGATGGTACTCATTGTTCCTATGGGGCTCTACCAAAATTTAAAAGATGTGATTCCAGCTACTACTTTCCAATGGTTCATGGAAAAAATGATTAGTGATGTGAATTATTGGGAAGAACAAGCTTGAATAGATGATATAATTATCTTAGAAATATCTTGCAGGCAAATGAACAAATGTCTTGGTGATATAATCTCAACACTGTTCCTTGACTGATGCCATGAAATACATGAGATGCTCAGTGTCCAAACAAGTGCTGAGCATAAATCCTGAGAAAATATAGGTCACAATCTTTGTCAAATATCTGAGAGTTCAAACGTTTTTGGGATTCAGTGATTTGCTAAGTCTTCCAATAGTCTGAACTGTAGGTTCCAGACAATCAGCAAACCATCATGAAAATAATACATGAAAACAGGCATCTAGAACATTTTGGGGAAGGTGAAACTTATTATCCTTTGCGGCTGTTGGGTACAGCTTTTCTTTTTTTGAGCATTATTTAGTCATTTGGGAATAGTGTCTGATAAAAGGTAATGGTGGCAATTCCTGGCAGAAACTTCAGTTCTCAGTAGGGCAGTCCCAAAGAAAACATTGTGAAGGAGTGCATAGTGGTAGTTAAAGTGAACATATTCATGTACACTTCCAGGTTACTCTCAGAAATACTCAGGGACAATTTTGTAGGAGACTAGGTAATACAAATTTGTGTATATATATATTATATATATATATATAATATATATATATTAGATCTACAAACTAATGAAGCATAGGAAAGTCTATTTAGTTATTACACATACATATAATACCATTATTTATACATGTTAAATATACTTATAAAATTAGATTATACTATTTGCATTCTTATTTTTCATTTGTCTTATCATGAACATTTTGCCCATGTCCATATATATTTTTCAAAATCATTGTTTAAAAGTCTGTATAGTAGCTCATTTTGTGCTATAATGTAATTTATAATTCTATTTTTATGTTTGCTTTTTTAACCTTTATAAATAACACAGAAATAGAAGAAATATAAAAGAATGTAAAATCCAGAAAAAGATTTATGCACATAATGTTGGATTATTTTCTTGGTATATATTCCTGAAGGGAGATTTTATAAGATGGTTTTTGTGAGCCTTGGTATATACTTTTAAATTGGTTTCCAGAAAGGTTATACAACTTCTTTTTGGCAGATAATTTGATTGTTCTATCAAGGAAAAATAGCAGGTGTAATGTAACTCGATGTAAAGAAGGGTTTGGAAAAGAATTATTTCAAAAAAAAAAAAAAGAATTATTTCATCCTTATGGAAAAGTTTGTGAAATGCAGAGTAGATAATAGTTCAATAAATGAATTTAATGTACCCAGGGGTACTGATTAAAATAAAGACGTCAGCTTTAGACAGGGTTTCTAGAAGCTTGCCACTGGGCTCTATTCTATATAGTATTTTTTAAAATCAATGATATAAATGAATATATAGAAAATCTTCTTAGAAAACTTAACGATTAAGAAAACTGACATCTAGGAAGCAATTGTTTGGCTAAACTTTGGAGGCACCAGAACATAGTAGTAGTTAGATGCATGGGATTTGGAGTCAGACTCAGTTTTAAAGATCAGCTTCACCACTTGCTGGCTCTGTAACTTTGGCCAAGTCACCTAACCTCTCTTAATCTCGTTACCTTTCTTTTTTTAATAAAAAGTACCTCATTTTTGGAGCATTTTTAGGGTCACAGCAAAACTGAGAGGAAGGTATAGTGATTTTTCATATACTCCCTGTCCCCATACACACATAGCTACCCCCTTGATCAACATTACCCACCTGAGTCAAACATTTGTTACAACTGGTGAGCCTACACTGACATATCAAAATCACCCGAAGTCTATAGTTTATCTTAGGGTTCACTCTTGGTCTATTAGTTTGGACAAATGTATAATGACATGTATCTATCATTATAGTATCATACAGAATATTTTCACTGCCCTGAAAGTCCTCTGTGGTCTGCCTATTCACCCTTCCCTCTCCCCAATCCCTAGCAACTACTGATCTTTTTACTGTCTCCATAGTTTTACCTTTTTCAGAATGTCATGTAGTTGGAATCATACAGTATATATCCTTTTCATATTGGCTTCTTTCACTTAGTAATATGATTTAAGTTCCCTCCATGTCTTTTCATGGTTTGATAGCTCTTTTCTTTTTAGCGCTGAATAATATTCCATTGTCTATATATATATATATATATATATATATATATACACAGTTTATCCATTCACCGACTGAAGGGCATCTTGCTTGCTTCCATGTTCAGGTAATTATCAATAAAGCTGCTATCAACATCTATGTGCAGGTTTTTGTGTGGACATAAGTTTTCAGCTCCTTTGAGTAGATACCAAGGATCACAATTGCTGGATGACATGATAAAATTATATGTTTAGATTTGTAAGAAAACACCAAACTATCTTCAAAGTGACCATACTATTTTGCATTCCAACCAGCAATGTGTGAGAGTTCCTGTTGCTCCGTATCCTTGTCAGCATTTGGTATTGTCAGTGCTCAGGATTTTGGCCATTCTAATAGGCATGTAATGGTATCTCATAGTTTTAATTTTCATTTCCTTGATGAGACATGGTATGGATTTTTTCAAATGCTTATGTGTCCTATGTAGATATTTGGTGAGGTGTCTGTTAAGGTCTTTGGTTAATTTTTTAATCAGGTTGTTTTCTTTATTGTTGAGTTCTTAAGAGTTCTTTGCATATTTTGGATAACAGCCCTTTATCAGATGTGTCTTTTGCAAATATTTTCTCCCAGTTTGTAGCTTGTCTAAGTTATCTTGACACTGTCTTTAGCAGCATAAAATTTTTAATTTTAATGAAGTCCAGCTTATCAGTTAGTTCTTCTTCCTTTGGCATATCATTATCTTTTTAATTATGACTTTCCTACCTGTTCTTATCTATTTACATAGTAT